>NC_083708.1:1250000-1875000 GCF_033118175.1 Dama dama | reverse complement strand
CTTTTCTGAATCCTCATGTTTTGGGCACTATAAAACATGCTATTTTTATCATCATAATTTACCTGAATCTCCATGGCTGCCTCCTGTTCTTTCATTGGAGCATCACTCTCAATTTCTATCTCACCTTTATGTGTTATTTTTGTGATAGGTCGTCTTTCCACTTCTCTCTGCTCTTTCTCAATCATCTCTATGGTCTAACAAGAAATATTTTAAAGAAATACTTTACAATTAAAATCATAGATGATTTTTAACCTTTAGTTTGTCAAAAAACAAATATATACTGAGTACTTGCAAATGTCAGAGACTGTTTTATAAGTGCTAGGGTTTTAAGAATGAGACCTCATATCTCAGCCCAGAAAAGTTTCAATGTATAATGTGTGTGTCTTTGTGTGTGTGTCAGTCACTCAGTCGTGTCTGACTCTTGAGACCCCAAGGACTGTAGCCCACTAGGCTCCTCTGTCCAAGGGATTCTCCAGGCAAGAGTACTGGAGAGGATTGCCATTTCCTTCTCCAGGTCAATGTATAGTAACTAGAGGCAACTGAAGTGCAACGTTATTTGCATAGTGATAAAACATGATATTTACATTTAAAATCTGCTTTCTGATCTACTCTTTTAGCAGCTGCCACAGAGAAATAAATGAGAACAAGTTCCTCTTAGGTTCTTAACCTGATGTTCTAACATTCCCCAGAACAGTAATTTACTCAAATAACAAAAACAGGCAGTCTCCCATCAGTGGTCTATTGATGGAACATACTTGGTTACAGTGAACAAGCTCAGCAATAAAACCTAATAAACAAGTAAGCACAAAAAGAACAAGTAAAAGGAAGTTGACAGTGGAAAGATAGGTCCAGTCACTTGTCCTGCCATTGTTAAGCGCAAATTTTCCTTAAAGAAAGAAGTCTCCATGCAGATGATACTTGCAGGCATAGATTCAAAGCAGAAGCAAGGCATGTGCATATTTGGGATTCAGAGGGAAAAAAAGAAATGGTGATACTATTTGCAAAATAAGAGAAATTACACAGAGTGAAAGTGAAGAAATATGTGAATGATATGAATGAGTGCAATCTATCAAATTAAGGCCTCTTGCACTTCAAACCAAATTTGGTAGAAAATCAATTTGGAGGCTTAAGATCAAGTATATCATGGACAATTAATATGAACTATAAGGAACCAGTATTTTCTAGAATAAAGGGCTACCACTCTAAGTTTATTGTAATAAAAAACATGGGATAATGTGGCTATCTTGCTGTCACAGTAACTCAAAGATGCATATTCACCTCACCTTCAAAGGTATATCAAATTCACAAACCCCAAATGAAAACTCTTGGCATGGTGACTTTCAGGATTTTTCAGTTTCAAAATGCAATACAGTGTACATACTACATATGTTATATAATACACTAGTTAGGTCTCGAACTTCGCCATTTAACAAAAAGTATTTCTGTGAATATGAACTTTCATATATGACACTTCAGGATCACATTTATCAATAAATTTGTAACAGGGGAAAAAGAAGCCCTTATTTTTCAAAGCTTTTGGTATTTGAAACTGAATATTATGAGGTTATAAACATAAACTTTTTCATTCTGACTTAATTTGGCTCCACAAATTACCAAAATTCATAATCTTCAAACTGTGCTTCTGAAATGTGCAAATGTGAGAATAGATTGACCAATTTTTCCATCCTTCTGATTTACAAAATATAAGGTTATGTAAGCTGATAACTGGAGGAAATGAGGAAAAAGCAGAACAGAAAAGAAAAAATTTAAGAATAGGCTAGTGGAGGATGAGGAGAAGGCAATGGCACCCTACTCCAGTACTCTTGCCTGGAGAATCCCACAGACCGAGGAGCCTGGTGGGCTGCAGTCCATGGGGTTGCTAAGAGTTGGACATGACTGAGCAGCTTCACTTTCATTTTTCACTTTCATGCATTCGAGAAGGAAATGACAACCCACTCCAGTGTTCTTGCCTGGAGAATCCCAGAGACGGGAGAGCCTGGTGGGCTACCATCTATGAGGTCGCACAGAGTTGGACACGACTGAAGCGACTTGGTAGCAGCAGCAGCAGCAATGGAGGATGAGTCATGAGAAGTACAGAACAAAAGGTCTGTAACTGTGTACTCTGAGCTGAATTCCCTCTGTGGATATACCTTTTCTCTGTGGCTAAAAAAATGTAAGTTTTAATACAGACAAACACATATTCATAGATAATCTTACATGTCTATTTTCTCTTCGTCTCCAAGCAGCTAACTCTTTAGAAGCTAGCTCTTCTGGACTCATTCTGATAAGGTGATCAGGGGTTACTTCTCCTTTCAGCACTTTTTTAAATAATATCTGGAGGTATTTAAAAATGGGAAGGAGAGAAAAACATTTTTTAAAGAAGAAGCTGCTGTATAGAAACTTATCATAAAGATGCCGTTTTGAAATCTGATTTATAATGTTTAAATAAGATTCACATATCACCTACTGCAAAGAGAATAAATGACAGCCTTGTTCTAGAAACATCATATAAGGCAGCAAAATAAACATTTTGTATAAAGATCAACACATAATGGAGAAGCATGTATGGTGGTGAAGTTATTACAACACCTATCCAAAATTGTATTAAGTCTTCCCAGGAACACATACTATCACAACAGCCAACCCATGACTACATAAAAGCTACTGCCTAAAGGAACTTTACTGAATATGGTCTTTCATATTCTTAAAACTTCATATCTTTAAATCCTAACATGCTTGGAGGGAACTCCCAGGCAAAGAACCAATTGCAAGAAAAAACCTAAAGGAAATAAATATTTACTTGAAGAAAAGATTTCAGATTATATAATTCAAAAAGTATCTGATCCACTGGACTGTGACAGCAGAATTTACATGAAGATTTTTCTTAAGTAATTGTTAGAAGACTTCAAGAAAATATCTCATATCACACTTACAGCAAGTATCATTACACAAACTGTTGCACTGATGTGAAAACCTTGTAAAACTTAAGTAAATATTTAAGGAGTTTGAATCTACACCCACAGACTCTAAGTCCCAAATAAAAAACCCTAGGAAAAGATTAGGTATTCAATTAAAGTTTACTCCATTGCTAAAAGATTTTTAAAATTAAAGTCATTTTTAAATTAATAACTATTTTAAAAGCTATCTTTTTATCAAAATGTAAATTATTTTCTTAAGCAGCATAGCTCTACTTTCAAATTTAAATCAGAAAGTATTAATTATAGTGTCATGAATTTTGCCTTAACAGATTTTTGAAGATTACATAGGAATGAATTTTTTAATAAACTGGATTAGACAAAAGACATAAAGCAAAGAATTTACATAAATCAGGTTAAGATTTATTTAGTATTTTATATTTTAAAAGAGACTGTATAACACTAGTCACCACTGTACAGAATTTGTAACTCAATTCAGCAGCAAGAGACTTTATTAAAATTACTGGTCTCACTTCAAGAAATAAATTATAGATCTATTGTGTTAAATTATAAACCCCTACGTATTGTATATGTTCTCAGTAGGAAAGCTGGGAACATAAATGTCCAGACATGAACAAAATATACTTACATTGTTCTTAGGATCTTTCAAATTGAACATCAAACTTCTATATTTGTTCTTATATTTAGCATCTGTGTCCCGAAAAAAAGAGAAAAGCTCTTTTTCAATTTTTGTGGCAACTTTTGCTGCCTTTTCCTCTGGTACCTTCAAATTTGAGTCTGTAAGTCTTAAAATTAGAATAATTCAATTATTTTTCAAATACATGAAGTGTATACTATTCAATCTTCTACAGTAGCAATGTGTGTTACCTTTTCATAAGAATGTCTTTTAGAGAATGCCGGACACTCTGTCGGATCTGGTCTGTGGAAGGCTTGGAAGCAGGAACGGCTGGAGGATGCACACCAGGCAGTCCCTTTTCGGTTTTCTTCTTCTTTATCTCTTGCTTCTCATGAGCACCTAATTTAAATAAATATCAAAACTCACTAAGCTGCTTTTAAAAAAATATTTTCCTTTTTAATGCACAATATAAGTTTATAACAGAGCTAACTGATTAAGTATCACTACTTTTAGGGACTTCCCTGGTGGTCCAGTAGTTAAGACTCTGGGCTTCCACTGCAGGAGGTGCAGGTTCGACCCCTGGTTGGCAAACTAAGATCCCATGTGCCATGAGAAAAAAAAAAATCACTATTTTCAAATCATTAGATCAGAATCCATATCCCACATTGAAATATTCTTGACAAGGAAATTCTAACCTATGTATGGTGACAGATGTTAACTAAACTTATTGCAGTGGACCATTTTGCAATATATACATATATCAAAACATTGTACGGTACAACTGAAACTAATGTTATATGTCAATTATACCTAAAAAAAAAAAAGTTCTAAATTAATTTTACTTAAAAACTAAGTTCCCGTGGAGAAGGGAATATCTATGTTGTTGTTTAGTCACTCAGTTGTGTCCAACTCTTCTGTGACCCCATGGACTGCAGCCCACCAGGTTCCTCTGTCCATGGGATTTTCCAGGCAAGAATACTGGAGTGGGTTGCCATTTCCTTCTCCAGGGGAGCTTCTTGACACAGGGATCAAAACCATGTCTCTTGCAGTGGCGAGCAGATTTGCTACATTGGCAAAAGCAATAACCTGGCGAAAGCTAACTTTTATCCTTCACCCAAATACCCTACAAACAGCTAAAGATAACTGGAGAAAACAAGCACTGGTGTTAACAGACCTCACTTTAAATTTATAACCAAAAATCTCAAGTGGATATCTCAATCTATTGCCCTAATCCTATTAAAATATCCTAGAAATTTTTTTGCTCTCCCACTTTCTGAAACATGTATTTTAGGCTTTTTCTTCTTTCTTCTCAAACCAACAATACCTGCCTCTCCAACTTCAACCTTGTCTGACTTTCTCACTTCATATTTCACTAAGGAAACAAAAACAATGTCACCTATTTTCCCATCACGAAACCTACTAACTTCACTCACACATCCCTGCTCCTTCTGCATGCAGCCTTCCGACCATTACAGGGCATCAGCTGTCCTTTCCTATGACCAACCCCTCCGGGGGAATCCCATCCCCTCTGATCTCTTCAACGACTTTGAAACTCAACCATCACCTCTCTCCTACCTCATCAAATTCTCTCGCTACTGGATCATTCCCATTAACCTTACAAACAGGTTATCTCCTTAAAGAGAAATCCTGACCTCATATCCACCTCAAGTCACTCAGGTCATGACACCATTCCTATCTCCTTTAACAGCAAACGTCCTAGGAAGAGTTATGCACAATCACCATCTCCACTTCCTCACCCTCCATTCTTCCTTCTGCCACTACAACTGGCTTTTGTCCCCACTGGTTGGTTGGATGGTACAGTCGCTAAGTCATGTCCGACTCCTGAGACCCCATGAACTGTAGCCTGCCGGGCTCTTCTGCCCATGGGATTCTCCAGGCAAGAATACTGGAGTTGGTTGCCATTTCCTTCTGCAGGGGATCTTCCCAACTCAGGAATCGATCCCAGGTCTCCTGCATTGCAGGCAGACTCTTTACCAACTGAGGTATGAGGGAAGCCCAAATAGCTATCTAGATTGCATCTGACAGTTGATCATTACCTTCTTCTCAGAACTTAACCTGGCCTCCAGGTCACCATGGTCTCTCAGTTCTCTTACATCAAAGGCCATCTCTTGATCTCCTCTGCTGGAGCCTCTCTCCCGCCCAAGTTCTAAATGCTGACATGCCCCGAGGACTCTGCTTCTGTCTCTTCATCCTCAAACTTGCTATGTAGCTCTTCACATTTAAGTGCATGCTTTAAAGTAATGACTACGCACCAATAAATCCCAAATTTATACTCCATGGCCCAAAGTCCAGACTCATCAGCCAAAGATTTAACTCTAAATATCTCCTTGTCCCTTAGTAAGCATCTCAAAATACCCAAAACATAATTTTTCAATTTTTCCTCCCCAAATCTCTCTCATCTCCACAAAGAACACCAACACTGATCTAATCATCTGCTAAGACTCTTTTTTCTTTCACCTACCTATATCTAACCAGTCAGCAAGTTCTTCCAAGTCTACTATAAAACGTATCTGAACCAGACCACCTTCACCACCCTCACTGTACTGTTTTCAGGCTACCATCCTTTCTCCTAGATCCTGGTAGACTCCTAACCAGTCCACTTTCCTTCTCTCCTATTCCCTGACAGTCCAGTCTCCACAAAAAAAAAAAAAAAAAAAGTGAGCCAGCATTCCCTTGTATAAATTCCTCTAAAGGCTCCCCACTCTATTCAGAGTAAACTCCTGTCATGGCCTCAGAGTTTCTACATAATTTTCTCTCAACTCACCTTCTGCCACCATTTTATCCTTCATGTATCTGTAACATTCTAACCATTCCACAGGGACCTTCTTGCTCCTCAAATGCAGACTGCTTCCATTTCAAAGCCTTCAGCTTGGCTGTGCCCTCTGTGGATTCCTGCCTCCAAAACAATCCTGCTTTCCTTCAGATCCCACCGCCTCCATTTTCTTCAAAACAAATTCCTCCCATTCTCCTTACCCTTTACTCTCTATTCCATTATTCAAGCTTTTCTTCAGTGCCTAAATTCTCTAAAATAGCACACCATTTTATTTGTCTCCCTATTATCTGCCATTTCCCATTAATATTTAAGTGCCATGAGGGCAGGGGTCTTATCTTACTGAGGTCATTAGTACTTCCCAAAAATTCCAAACAATAACATCTTATTTCAAGTAAAGTCAATCACCTAAACTATTTTTCTTGCCATTAAAATATAAAAACATTAGTATACAATAATTTCTACTCTTCTTACTACCTGGTTTTGAAGCTTTTTCTCCTGTGCAAATAACAGTTGTAGACTCTTTTGTCATTTTTTCACTTTTTTCCTCTGAGGATCTCCGAGGTAACACTGGTTGTCCCATCTTTCGAAAAGGTGCTAGCTGCCATTTTTTAATTTCACTATCCCTACATTCTGATGAGTTTTTGCCTTCACCAGATTCCTAGGAAAAATAGTATTTAATTCATTAGAATGAAAACTACTAAACTATCTTTAAAATACAAAGCACGCTTCATGACTATGTAGATGAAACAAATTAAACCTAATTAGTATGACAACTTTTTAAGATATCAAGCATACCCCAATTCTTTGGCCCAGTAACTGTTCTGTGAAGACATACGTAACTCTGAACAGCAAGAAGGACCTCCATCCTTTCATCCAAAACTCACCTGTTAAGGACCTATTTTCTGCAGAACACACAGTAGTCTATAAAGGGAACTAAAAAACACTAAGATTATATTCCCAGTAATTGTACTAGAAAGACAATTAAATATAAGATTTCCTTTCGTCAGCTGTGGATATGAAAAAAAGAAGGGCAGGGAGAAATTGTGAAGATATCAATTATCTATATTTTTCTTTACTACTATGTAGAACAAAGTCATATTTACCTATAAAAGTATCAAATGTTCAGTGTAGTTATAATTATAACCCACAAAGAACTACAAATGAAACCAGAATTTGGAAAGCCTTGGAAACAAGTAATATCATATTAATAAGAACATCATGTACAGAAATAAAATCATAGTTTCTAGGAAGACAGTATATGCCAAAAAAAAACTGATGTTCTCTGGACTGGGAATCCTCTTCTTTATTTACTTGTGTTTATTTTCTACCTCTCCAACCAGAGTTGAGAGCAGGAACATATTTCAATCAGTGATACATACTCAAATCTGGTATCATGCTTGGCACACAACAGGAACCCAATAAATAGTTCAACATAAAATCATAAGAAGTGATCTTTAAAAAGCATATTCCATAAACTAAACTCAGACCAGTTCAAAGACTCAACAATTCAACATGAAAAAGAAAAGGAAGCAGTAATCACTTCATTCATGTATTTATTTACAAAATCAGACTAACCTCAGTTCCTTAACTGGTAAGACTGGCTAGAGGGTTTCTCAAAACACTCAGTGTCAATGCTTTATAGTATCTTTTTAGATAAGATGGAGATTATCCACAAAACAATAAGCTCTATTTCTGAGTGGCCAAGAAACTGTACCCAAGAAATGATGATTAAACATTAAAAGAACCTTTCCAAAGGCTTGTTATAAACTGTTTGCGACAGCACTCTCAGTTCTATATTATCGATTACTTTGGTGCTAATCAAATCAACAGAAAAAAACAGCAAATATTAGAAGGACATAATCTAATTCTCAGAAAGTCTTGGCAGACAGAAAATGTTGGATGCCACAAGGATTTGGCAAACTGGAACTTAATACAGATTTGTCACATAAGGTGTGTCTGGAAGAACTGTATTTGTAAATAACAGAGAAAGTTTTAGAGAAAACATGCTTATGTTCTTCAATCTGAATGGTCAGACTAAAAGATTTCCAAGGTTCAACTCTATAACCTGTGTTCACTGTATCTTGGAATTATTATATTTGACCATCCATATATGTTTGTTACCAGTGTTTCCTCCCTAGAGCTACCTACAAGAATAACCAATGATTAAAAAAAATCATAGTAAAAAAAAGGTAGACAATGAAAATAAAACTTAATTAGATAAAGTTTAGATTAGATAAACTTAATTAGATAAAGTGTCCTTTATACACTTCTCCTGTAATTGACTAAATATCTTAAAATTTCTTTTTAGAAAACACAGTAGTTGAAAATGAAAGATGAGGGGAAACTAACTTTTTAAGACACCACATTATAAGGGAGGAATTATGAAGTAAGGCTTCCAAGCAAATACTGGGAACAAAAATCAAAACAAATTAAGATCACATTTCCTCAGAGAGAACTCTTGCACTTGAAAATAATAATTCTAAATGTGGTTTTAAGGATTCACAGATGTTTATGGACTGAACAGCATTTTAGAAAAACTTCTCAGCAAGCACAATTTATCTCTAGCCCCAAAAGATCACATACACATTCTACCCCTGAAAATCCAAATACCAAACTAGAGACTAGACAAAGACTTAAGGAGTAAGTCTGCATATTTCAAAGATGTCACTAACCGGTTTCACCAAAACTAACAAAACATTTTAAGTAAACCATTTTTGTGGAAAAATAAATGTGCAAATGTACACTACAACACTGAAATCTAAAAAATTTCAAATTCTCAGTCAGTCCACACAAGTTCTTAAATAAAAAGAATGCATAATGAGCTCACCCGTTTTAAAATTTTGACCTTGTGCTTCACTGTATCATCTACATACTTGGTTTTGTCATTTGCTGTAGTGTGCTTTGGAAACCCAAGCTTTTCATATTCCATTGCTTTATCTTCACTATGGATTTCAACTTTAGCCTGGTTTCCCAAAATATCTGGATCAGCTATTTCAGTCTTTTTATCTTCTTCAGCACAACATTTTACACACACATATTCTTTGTCTTCCTCTCCCATTTGCTGTGCTTGAGAAAGACTTAACCCAACACAATCACCATGAAACCAGTCATCACATCTCCCACAGCCAACCATAAACCTGGAGAGAAAAAAGAACACTCTGATTTGATACATTTTCTTAAAAACCAATGCCAAGTGGGCCTAAACTGAACTTTTTGTATTGTGGTACTGTGCATGTTTTCTGTTCTTACACGTTCTATCAGTTCAATATTGTCAAAATTCTCCAAGAAAAGAATATTTTAGGAAAATGAAACTTTTTTAAAAAGTCAGTATTCCCCCTCTAATGTAAGTGAGAAAATACTGGCGGGGAGTGGGGAGGGTGCGGGGGGGGCACATAAAGATAAAAACAAAGGGCAACTAGTCTGTCTGAACACTGTATGGAATAATTAACATTTAGAATAAGGGTATTTCTCCACTGAGAAGGGTGATAAGCTTTGACATTCAACCTACCGAAGTTACATTTACCACACAGACCTGAATTTATACATAAAATTGGAGTCACTTAGCCAACTAATTTAAATGACAAAAAGAAAAACCAGACGCAACAAAAATGCAACTCAAAAACTAATTTAATGGAGCCTCACTGACTGTTCCTTATTAACCACCTTAACTACATAACTATTCTTAGAGCTCAAAATATTCTGGTTCATCATGTCACACTTATTTAGTTTAAGAATTTTTTACGTACTTTTGAGTGTGAGCTTACTACTTGACCTTGTACTTCAAATAATAAACTTGTTTCCCCAAATAATGGCCAATAGTGTATCAATATGAAGATATTACTATTCAGGCTGAGTTTTCTTTAATTTCTAAACAATCTCCTTATATTTCCCCTTTACTGCATTTTATCTAAGAAATAATTTCACTGGCCAATTAAAAGTCTAAGGGCATTATTTACCACTCTACAAAGTTTGTTTTTCTAACTTAGACTATCTGGAATTATTTTAGAATAAAATAGCAAAACAGATGCATTAACAGCAATTTGAGGGTGAAATTATCTTTTTCACATACTTTTCAACCCACTGTTAAGAAAATGATAAAAGCTCACTTAATTATGTTTAACATTTTCTTTTTTTCTTCTTCAGGTTAGTAATTCATGGTATATCTGAAAGATGTAGGAGAATTTAAATACATTCTTTAATGATCTAAAAACTTTGGGCTGATTTTGGTAAGAATAGTGCCACCACCACCAATGACAAAACTTTGTTACTGCACTTAATTATAGAAGAGGTTATATTAGATCAAATGCCTATTTACAAAAGTCCTACAAACATAATTACAGACATTTCAAACACAATATACTTGCATATTAAACCATAAACCACGAGTAAAAACTGAAATGGTAAAATAAAGTAGCTGGTGGCGACAGACACCAGTGTAAAACTTTTAAAAACCTACTGTCCAGTAAGATGCTGAAGGTAATATACTGAGTGATATAGCCAACTCTAAATACATCAGAAGTCCTATTTTACCACAGAGACTATAAAACTCAGAAGAGAGTTTCAAATCTTGCAGGATGTCTTGAAATCAAGTCCCTGACTGCAGACCACTCCACTCTTCCGCCTTATGTGCCATTGTCTATATTGTGGACCAACCACTGCTGTGCACTAAGTAAACTTTTTTCATGTCTATAATTCACCGTTCTTGAAGTGGTAATGCTTATGCTAGCTTTTTAGGGTTAAGTCACCATTTCTTCCATGGCTCATTAAGAAAAAAAAAATTCACTGAAAAAAACAAATTAAAAAAAAAACAACACAAAAAACTCATGCCTTAAGTAAAAATAAGTAAAAAAACAGAATATTTTGGATTCATAGCCCTAGTGAGAAAATTTTCTAACAACGTGGTATTTGTCTGCAAGATAGAAATAGTTTCTAGGTATGGAAGATTTTAGATAGGTCTATAGCATGTTTCAATGATACAGATCATATAGCAAACAGAAAAATACAAAGTTTAAAAAAGTTCTTCTATTTCAGACTGTACAGTTGTAAGAACTCCCATTTCTTGAAAATAACTATTGAGGTTGATTCTTTTGAAATACCAAAGGAAAGCTAATGTGTTCCCCATCACAGCTATATTACCAATTTCTTCAAAGCGAGCCTGGAATAGTTTCAACTATGACGATGGCTGTGCTTTTGTCCCAAATCCAAACCTAACTAACAAATTATAAAGCACATATTAGGAAATTTCAAATCTTTATTTGACCAGGGAAGAGTCACTTTATGATGTAGAATGTATTCACTGTATCACCATACCCCAAGTTTATTCTGGAAATATCTCCTCGAACTTGAGAAGCTCTGAAAAACAAATCTCAAAACTATAGTGCCAACCACAGATGTAATCTTAATGGTTTATATTTTAAGTAAGTAATACACTTAAATATAATTCTGAAAAACTAAAAAAGTACACTGATGAAAATTATTACCACATCCTAGGGTAAAATGTAATTGACTTGAAAATGAAACTGGAGAATTTCAAAAAATTTCAAAATAATTAACAGTATTATACAGTTTATTAACCATATATGTATTTTTAAATGGCTTTTCAAAAAAGAGAAGATACACTGTCTTCCCTTTTCATGATATTCCTCATGGCTTAAAAAAGGAGATGGAGTATGGATCAAATAGCTAACATACTCTCCCTCTCCCATTTTCTGCTCTGCCCTTGAAATTCTCATCACCAACAGGCAAAATCACTCAAAGAAAAGACTATAACCCGGGTGTTAAATATTTCACCAAAAACAACATGAGAAGTTTAGCTCTGAATTAATTGGACCAAGTCAGCATGAAATCAGTTAAATGGAAAAGTTTAGAAATATTTGTTGTGTTCTACCACTGTTATATGTTCATACACAAAATTTTAAATCCTACTAAAATTTAAACAATTTAAAATGTAATCCTAATTCTAATGTTTCTGGCACAAATTAAAACATATTCATTGAAAATTTTCATGTTTCTTCACAGCAAACCACAAAGGCAACATTGAGAATTCCTGTTTTTAAAAAGTCACAAACTCACTAACAGGGCTATTTTATAAAAAATGAGCCATCAAGTTCTAAGTATAAAAGTAACAATTGAGACTGTATTACTATGAATGTACATGTACTCACTCTTCCCTAGGATAAAATGATTTCCACATAAACACTAAATCATTGTTGTTGTCACTAACAATCTAATCTGCGGAGAAAAATATTTATCAAACTTGTAAACTCCTGAGAAAAACCAGAATCACTAAGAGAAAATTTCCTTTTAAGAAAAAGGTTTCTTGCTTAAAACTATGACTCAATTATGCTAAGGAGACTTTTTTGTTTCTAAATTTCATCCAATGAACTAATCTTTTAAAACTGGACAAGAAAGTGTAATACAAACTGAAGATGCAAATGTCACCTGGAGAAGGAGGGAATACTAGAAACTACAACATACGTATTATGAAAAAACTGAGTAATTTCCTCCTTCCAAAATGCCAACTAGTTTATGTTTAAAAGAAGTTCAAAGGTGACTTTTTAAAAAAGGATTAAATAGTCTGGTTTCTACAATAACGAACATGCCTTAGCTGTAAGGAGAATCCAGAAAATAAATGGAAGCCAAAACAGGATGAAGTGTAAACAGTAAGGCAGTCGATGCCTACTGCCTTTAGGACATGTACAGAAGTTTCTTAAGGTCAAATATTACATTTGGCCATGCCATGAACAAATCTGTATTTAAAAATATAATTTCCAAACGGAAGCATAAACAGGAGGCTAACCTAAGTTGCATTATATGTAAAATGCTGAAGTAATAAAATAACCTTTATAGGAATAAATATGTCACAAGTGCTAAAAAAAAAAGGTCACATTAACAAATAGTTTTCAATGAATGTAGCTAGTGCATGAGATCAAAGAAATGGATGAAAATTATTCCCACATATGTCCTTCCTAATAAATTCATATACTTACACATGGATTAAACTAGGAAAATTACATGCTGCATGGCAGTTGCATTTTTTTGAGTAACCTCAGTGTATACAACCAGAATGCATCAAAGTAGTAGTGAAGGCTAATTAACATGTAAAGAAAAAAACAATCAATAACTTAGGCTTCTTTATTCACATAATTGAAGTAATGAGAAATGCTGCTTCCAAAATTGATAGTTTCCAATGGTATAATAGTCATTTCAATTACATAGGGTAAACTCAAAATCCCTACACATCTAATATTAGAATATTAGGTCATTTTCCAGATGGAGGTAAAGAAACTCTAGGTTTTATAGGATAGACCCAAAAGGCAGCTTTAGGTAAAAGAACAATGGGACTTAACACTAAATCTTCATTTTAGGAAAATAACTGATGTTGGTGAAGTGACAGTCTTCATTCAAAAGCCTGGGCAAACTCCTGAGGACCAGGCCATCATAACAGAAGTTATCTCAGAAAAGCTACTTTATACCATGGCTTCCAACTCTAGGCCAAAGTTTCATTTCAGAAACTCATTCACTTTAAGGTTTCTATTGGTTATTCTGACAACACATCAGTGTGATTGTTTTTAGAAGACGCTTGCAAAGAAACAAGGTCTTCCTTAAAAGACACAAGGACCATCCAGCCCTTAATTCTCTTAGGCCCACTTTAGAATATTTTAATAAGGAACTTTAAACAAGCAAACAACAAAACATAAAGAGCACAAAAGTGAGGGCAAATGTAGCACTATATTCAAATAAGTCAGAAGTTTTAAAAACTGGGAATATGCTGTTATAAAGTAACCGCTGACACTAAAAACAGGCTACAGGCTGAATCACAAATGAAGAAACTTGACATAAAAGTTATTTTTTACAGAATAGCCCCAGCAACTCCCAACCACCACCTTCCACACCAAATAATGTATTACAGCACACTGCACTAAACTGTCCCTCCCTAAAGAGTTTCATTTTCATACTAACATTCACTTTCATGAGTAAGGATAATATTACAATGTACAAGTTACAATGTTCTTTTATTATATCAATGTTGATAGAAGTTCCAACAGCAATTGCAACACTTGAACAGGATAATCTTGTAGCTGAAAACTCCACTTCATCTCTTGTTCTCTTTTTCTGAAAAAGTTAGCAAATAAAAAATACAGGGGAGCAGAGGGGGAGCAGAGAGCATGGCAGTGTCATAAAACTAAGGATAACACTGACACCTGTGGAAAGAATGCCAAGGGCAGCGCTATAAAAGCACCTCCTAAAAGAGGAGAATTCACAGGAAATCCGAATCACTAAAATAGCAACAAACAAAATAAATGTTTCACTCCATCCCATGTTACATACAAAACTCCCCTGAGTAATTTAACAGTTGTTTTAGTTATCAAATTTCATTCTAAAGTCAAGTTTGACAGTTATAAAGTAGCAGTATTAAGAGTAATTGCTTCATTAAAAATAAACAAACAAAAGTGTGCATGTGTATATATATAAAAATTTTCCACTATGCCCTTCACATTTTATTACTAGTTCTTCTCAAGCCAAACAAAATAATATATAACTTACAGGCCCAAAGCACTATAAAAAAAAAAAAAAAATTTTTTTTTAAGATGCAATGACTAAGTTCCAGTCTCTAACTGATTACACAATGACAAAACAATTCCATATATACCAGTTTTTGGTCAGACTATGTATTTTACAGTGTTCTAGAATACTGATGTATTCAGTGGCTCCATCTTTCTATCTTCCAGGACTGAGGAGGGTTTTTTTTTTTTTTTTTGCAAAAGTCTTTGCATATTAAACCATCTTTCTATAAAAAGTTCTCACACTAATCTCACTCTTAAAAAAGGCAATTTCTCTGTAATATACATATCACATACACATACACACACACACACACACCTGTTGCCATGTGGTTTTTTGCAAAACCCACACTGCTTGCTGGGAGTCCAGATATATTTGCATTCGAATGAAGAGCTATGATCTAAGCCTTCCCTTTTTACAGTAGCTATGTTGTCTGGAATGAACAACGGTGGCTCATCCAAAGAAAAACTTTTGCTGCTTCTTCTTTGGCGGGGTTGTAGGTTCTTCTCAGGTTTTTTTAATTTCAATTTATCCTCTTCCTTTAAGTGTTCTCCACCACCTGCATGCTCCAGCTCTTCCTTCACATGACTATTGGTTCTCGCGGCTAGAGTCGGCTGCTGGGGCTTATGGCACTGTTTCTGGCTGGACTGAAATGAGTGTCCAGTTTGTACAGGATGGTGAGGTTCTTTAGAGCAACTAGGGTGACCATGAGGTTTATCACTCATAGAATGAGCTAAGGGTTTGGAAATCTGTACTAAATTTTGATCCTGTGATGTTTTTTTGAACATAGAATGAGCTTGATTTTTCACAGATTTAACCCCAGAAATGCAACTCTGAATCTTCAAATCCTTATCAACTTGTTTTTTTCTCACTTTGACTGGCCTATGAAAATTCTGCTTAAATTCTGATTCATCAGCATTCCGCTTCACACTTTTGACATTAGCTTTAGTTTTGTTATGCATTAATTCATGCTTTGCTGTAGCAACTTTTTTCAGAGTATCCGTGGTCAAGGTTTGCTTGGGATGAATTACAGGTTTTGTATGTTTAGATTTTATGTTTTTTGATTCTAAGGAAGAAACACTACTGGACTGGCTATCTCTATCATCCTGAAGGGTTGCTGTTTCATGAAATTCCATTTTAATACCTTCAACAACATTCAACTGTTCTGAATTTTGGTCAGGTGCATCACAAATAGCATTTTCTAAAATATTACTTTCTGGTTCAAAAGTATTAACCATCTCCAAGTTTGATTTATTAAATCTGGTGCCCTCCAACTGCTTATCATTAGACTCTGTGCCTTTACAATAAGCCATTTCTATTTCATTTCTTTGAAACAGAGGGGAGTTCTTAGCTTTATCAGAAACTTCCATGCTATCTTCCAATTCCAAACTACATTCATTTACTTTATCCATAGAACCAGACAAACTGACAAAGTTCTTTTCTGTCTTGTTTGGGTTTGTACAAGCAGCACTGCCAGAGAAAGCATCAGAAGATTCAGGTTCCTTAATGACATTGTCATCTTCGTGGGGTAATTTAACTGTCTCCTTTGATTTTTTTTCAACTTCTTCTGCCTTCATTTCTTCAACAATAGTCTCCTTCATTTTACCTGAAATGGAATCATTCCGTTCATTTTCTTCTTTATCTGAAAACTTAAATAATGGGCTAACAGACTTGGTTTTACATTCCAGAGTTTCACTTTTCTTTTCTTCAATATTAATACAAGTCTCTGAAAGGAGTGGACAATTTAACTCATGAGATGGCACGTTTGCTTCTCCCTGATTATTACACTTCTGCTCAGAATCTAATCCAGCTTCATCCTTCATTTCAAGACAAGATGAAACTGCTGCTTCAACCTGTCCACTGTGTCGGTTGCTCCTTCTGCTCTCTTTTTGGTGTTCGGGTTTCGGTGATGTACCAGCTTCTTCTTTAATCTGACACCTTTCTGGTTGTTTCACGCCTACTTTAGGGGCAGACACAGTCTTCCCAGATGCCTTTTTTGTGCTATTTAAAGGTGCTGCATTTGAACGCTTGGCAATAGTGCTTTGTCGCAAATTTCTTACTTGTTCTATCACAAAGGAAAAAAATAAATAAAAATAACTTAGTTATGTTGCCATGTGTTTTTATTTCAGTGCAATTTATTCTGAGCTATAAATTTTTTTTTTTTCCCACTTCAATGAAAATGTACTAAATATCTACTCGTGATGGACCATATTTTAGATATGTTAAATTTTATACTTATCAAAGTTCTATCAATTCTGAGGCAGGGAAAAAACCTCTATAAAATTCAGACTGATATTATACTTTACAATAAGACAAATATTTTTATCAAGTTTCCTTTTTATAAAAATAAGCTGGGACTAAAATTGATTAAGATCCTTTATATTACTACCCACCTCAAACAAGGTTATCATACAGTTTTAAATATTAAATACCTTTAAATATATAAAACCAAACAAATTCAAGTGCCAATTAAATCTGAACTAAACCATCTATCACAATAGGATCTGTATGAGTTTCATTACAGTCTCTAAAGAAGTCTAATGCCCTTATAAATGTACTTCCATTGTATCTCCATTTTAGCATTCAATCTATTCCTCGACTAGTTTAAATATTTCAAGAAGTCAAATAAATACTGAAGTACTAGACACAGATCAACCAAAAAAGAAATTATATTTAAAAAGATTGAAACCAAGAAAATATCTTAGAAGGGAAAATGAGGAAAGTATGAAAATAATTTACTGGATACATCCTCTAAGGAAAACAGAAACACAAAGTGAAAACAAATTGGAAAGAAAGCTAAATAATTCACTAAGAAAAAAATACAACAATTCACTAAGCAGAAAAACAACCCTTTACAAACTGAAATACAAAATAAGGAGCTATAATATGTCCAAGCCTACGCATATCAATACCTTTGAATCAATTCTGTGTGAAAACTAAAAGTCACCAATTTAAAAAAGCCTCCTTCCTTTTTAACACAAAACCCTACAATGCACTGATATTTAGAAGATTCTCCTAATTTGCCACGTATCACTGACCCTGAGCTGTGACTGTCTTACAGAAGGCGTTACATGTCCTCCTCCATCTCGAACATCCCTAGGAAACGCCTGCAGTCACCACACTCAAGTGTCTCCATTTGGATTGTAAATTATATGGTCACCCTAACCTTAAAGACCCTTCCTGATACCTCCAAGACTTGGTACAGTATCTAGTCTTCAGGTAGGTACCCAACAACTTTAAAAAATTACTTATTGGATTATGAACCACTCAAGCTCAGATACATGAACATTTTTAAATAACTAAAATTTTTATGATTTGTTATCATATTTTTGATGATTTTTAAAGTTTTGAAGGCAGTCTGTAATAATTTATAACTCTACTATATTTATCTGCCTTGAAATAAATGAAAAACTTTTAAAACCCATTATCTAAGTGGTCAATAAATGAACAGCACATTCAACTGTGAAGGAATTTAAACAAAAAGCTATTTTCCAATAGTAATTGACTAATTAGCAAAGGATAATTTAACTATCTCCTCTAACTATAAACTGCCTTAGTTTAAAGCCGGACTACATAGGCCAAACACTTATCATCATTTGTCTGTGATGTTCATTCTATTCTTTCATTTCTCAAAGTCACAAATATCTACCAAATAACTGATTTAAAAAAATGTGAGGAAAGGATAAGTAAATATATACATCTCAGTTAATTCACTTCTTAAATCCCACATCAAAACTATCCAAAAGCTACAAATCTAAAAGGAAAGGAAGAATAAGAGAAAACAGGGACGATTTAGAAAGCCAAACAACAGATGATCAAACACTGATGCAGAAAATCCCCCCAAGATGAACACTAACTGGCAGTGCTGGCCAAACCAACACCACTGGCATCTCCAAAGGTTTAGAAACTGGTGACCCCAGATGATCCTAAAGCAGGGAGGAAGGCAGGCAGTTCACACGAGGAGTTGAAAGCTAAGCTGTTTAAGAAGCAGTTGGACCTCAAGCTCCCTCTCCTCTGCTCCATCTATTGGGCATCTGCTCTTCCCAATTTCTTATCTAAGACCAGAGGCTTACTCTTTAAGGAGTATAAAAACAGTTTCAAGACTAAGGAACACTGAGCACAAATAAGAGCGGCAGTAAAGTACACTGAAATTTTTAAGATTATGTGAATCTCTATGTGCTGAAAGCTGAGATGCCCCCATCACCTTCCCTAAAGGGTTTCCATGTATGCTAGTAATCTAACAAGCCTAAATTCTAACATCAGGGATCCTTCCAAAAAGTAACACAGCCAGATTACCATAAAGAATGCTCACAGCTGACAAAACATTAAACACTGAGCAAACTACCAATGATCAGACATTTTAGGAAAGTCTCTTAACATGAAAAGACAGAAGCAAAAAAAAAAAAGAAAAAGGAAAAGAAATTTTAAAAAGTTTAAAACATCGTTAAGTACCTTATGAAAGACAACATGAGATACCACATGCGTGAAACAAGGCCAAAATGCTACAAAAAGCATTATACCCAAAACAAAGAACATTCAGAATTTGATGAAAAAGTTGATGGATAAACATGAGAAAAATTCAGTAAGAAGAGGAAGAAGATAGAGGTGGATAAGTGAAGAAAATAGAAGAGCCAGTCCCTACTATCTAATACTTGAATGATAGGAGTTCCAGGAAACAAGGGCTGAGAAAATAAAGGGGAAAATAATCTGTGAAATAATTCAAGGGATTTTCCCAGACTGAAAATAGAGCATCACTTTCAAGTTTCTGAGGAAAAACAATTTGCAACCTTGAATTCTATGTTTAATCAGACCATGATTCCAATGTAAGAATAGATTATAAATACATTTGCAAACATACAAGGTTTAAAAATATATATATATACATACTCCTTTTCCTCACAAAACTACTAGAAGAGGTGTGTCACCACAACGAAGGAGCTAAACCAAAGAAAAGTAAATAGGAACTGCAATACAGAACAGAATACTCAGAAGACTAGTAAAGGGAGCTCTGTGGACAAGAGCCACATCTCTAGCTTACACAGGGCTAACACAGCACTGCACACAGAAGCAGATCAGAAGGTCCCTAAAGATGCTTCCCTCAACAAGATGAAAATGACAGAATGCCTGACATGCACAAATATATTCAGAAAATATTCAGACCACTGGCAGAGTAGTTGGGGTGTAATTACTGATATGTACATTAAAAGCTGTGTCTGCAAACGTGTAAACTAAGAAGCAAATGATCAATTATTAAATCAGAAAGACAAAGTTGTATAGAACAGTTTATTAAAAGGATCATCACTAACAGCATACTGACTCATAATAACATAAGTAATTACTACTGATCTTATGAAATTATCTATTAGAAAGATAAGAAAATATACTTTTGTTTCATGGGGCAACAAAAGGAGAAAAGAGTGCTAAATTCACCATCTGGAATGGGAAATCAATAAATACAATCATCAGAATAATCAAGAAGTAGCAACATACATGTGTTACTTAAGAGACATGGAATACCAAAAAAGTAACAGTAATTAATAAAACCAAAGTTTCCTCTGAGAAAAGGGAAAAAAGTAGTAGGATGGCAAGTACTAGAAACTCATAGGACTAGTCAACTCTCTGAATCATGTGTAATTTCAACAAGAACTTTTAAAAAATCATACCAGCAGATTGACATAATCTCAAAACTGATTATCAAAATGCCTCAGGTTAGCAAACGACCAAGAAAATACTATCACTGCTCAGCAAGTTTACCTCTATTACATCTGTCCCTACATTTAATTTTCTAGCTAGTTCTCTTTGGTAGAGTTACCTTGTGCCATTAAACGAGGTGATTTTCTTGGTGATCTCACTGAATTTTCTTCTACTTTGTCCCTCAAATTCCTGTTAGGTAAAATCAGTTCTTCGTCATCAATGGTATCATTGCCACTTTCTTTAACAACTCCTTCATCCATAATATCGTCAAGACCAACAACTAGGAAAAAAAAACAAAACAAATTTTTTTTAAAATATTGGTGATGTTAAGTGTTTAAAGGCAGTACAGAAAACACTGTGAGACAGCTTCCTAAAATGGGATAATGCCACTAACAAGCTCCCAGTTCAGTTTACAAACTTCTACCTTACGAGGCAACTGGTCAAAAGAAGACTGGCTGTGATTCTTCTTGGTTTGCCCTCCACTGTCACATACTCTCACTTATCACTTCCTGCACCTCTGTGAACATCGTACGCAGCTACACCTGGAGCACTTAAATAATCCCAATTTTGGTTAAAGAAGTACAAAAAAGAGTAAATACCCTGAAAAGCTTGTGATTCTAGGATCATGCTAGAACCAAAAGATTCAAGTTCTAGCTGTAAGCTATTCCTTGAAGACTTTTATGCTACATGTGTGAGACTAAGTAATGGAGATATACTTTTGAGTTACATCAAGTGCATGCGCACACAAACACACACACACACAGAATGATAAACACAATGTAACTTCCCCCTCCCCCCACAAGTTGGGGAAAACAGTAGATGTTTAATATAACTATATAATTAAGTTACCTTCCCCTAATCAAAAGAGTCATTCATTTAATGGCAGGGGAGGAAGCATGGAAAAGGAATGCAAGACACTGTATTCATATTATCAACAGGTTTATTTCTGTACCGAACAAATGTCATTTTACTAGCTGACATATAGCAATTCTAAATGTGCAGTTGTATAATATCTTGTGAAAAGAATGTGATTATTGCAGTCTTATGGCCTGGATTCAAGTTCCTGCTAAAACACTTAAATAAAACCTGACCAAATCCTTAACCTCTCTACCAGTTTATCTCTAAAACGAGAACAACAATACCTGTCCTACCTACCTCACAGGGCTGTTGTGAGGATCAAGTGAGATGATGTATGAGAACTCACTTTGTAACTTTAGAGCACTACACAAATGTTAGTTATTATCTTCATCCTAGGGGTTAGAAGGAACCTCAAGAAGTTATCTAGTCCTCATCTTTGTATCCAAGTAGAACTTCATTTAAGAGTTCAACAAGAAAGTGGTCTATCCTAAAAATTTAAAGAGAACAAAATTCTTTATAAATATACTTTCAAATGGTACAATCCTTTTGAAGAGCAATTTGACAACAAAACAGAATTATGAAACTCCTTATATACTTCAACCAAAATATTATATTAAGTATAGAAGAGAGAATAAATTATGAAAAAATGCTGGCTAGAAAACATAGTGTGATCCTTGTTAGTAATAGACAAATGAAATGTTGTACATGCACATTTAGACAAACCAAAAAAAACCAAAAAAGATTAGCAAGAAATGGATGAAAATTATAACAACAATTACTCTATAAAATATTTTTTCCCTATTTTCCACATTTCCTGCTATATGCATGGATTACTCTCAAAAACAGAATCCATGTTTTTTTATCACTATGCTATATGTACTAAAGGATTAGAGAAGAATTTATTTTAGGAAAATTCATCATGACTCATTTAAGATATAACTGGGGGAAACATGGGGAGTTCTGTTAGAAGGTTACTCCACCATGATGGATGCTGCCACACATTCATACACATTCTCAGAGAATCTTTAACATTAGATAATTAGTTCTATCATGTTTACTTTAAAAAGCAAAAGTTAAACATTATATGCATACATGTATGAAGAGATAGAAATGGATGAAGGAAGGAAGGCTATCTGTGACTATCTGGTGGTATGGTGGGGTAAGGAATTTGGGAAGTGGGGTTTAAATCACTGTATATTTTCTATAACAAACATGCATTTTGTATTGTAATCAGGAGAGAAAGTAATAATTCAAAAAACAGGAGAAAAGTGATTAAAACCTGATTAACAGTGCTCATTGGCAGGATTATAAAAAGGCAATCTGAATTTTAGGGCTATACTGCACAGCAGGATCATAGGTTTAGCAAAGACAAATCCAGAGGTCAATTATTAGATTTTACCTTATTCCCTTTCCTGGCAGCTACAGTTGACCCCTCTCCCCATCCTGAGCCCCTTTTTCTCACTTAATTTCTGAACATCACACACTCCTCCCTGACTACTTCTCAACATGCTTTATAGATCTCTTCTTGCAGATATCACACACCAAAGGACTTAAAAGGTTCAGTCTTTTTATGCACTTTTATGTGCACTTTATGTGCACTCACTCCTCCCTAAATGATTTTATCCAGTCCATATATACTCGTTTGACTCCCAAAGATGTCTTCCCCAGCCCCAAGCTCACATATGACCTCCTAAGAGTGTGATCTGACATATCTACTAGGTTGTCAAACAGGTATCTCAAGGTTAACATAGAAAAGAAACACTGATTCTACCCATTTCCCCTCCCCTCAGTAAAACAGTCCTAAGACGGTCCCAGTAATGGAACCCAGCTGCTCAATGCTAAAGCTCTAGAACTATCCCCAGCGCCTCTCTCCTCATATCCCATATTCAAGGGTCAGCTCAACCTGCTAGCTAGCTCTATCTATAAAACACATCACCTGTCTGATCACCACTGACCACTCCCACAACTCACCTTCTCCCCACACCACCATCATCTCCCATCAAGTCCCCTAGTGTCCTAGGATCCTCCACGGCCACCTGCCACACACACACTCATACTCACAGTTTGTTTTCCAGACGCCATAACTATATCTTAGCTTCTTCCAAAATATAAAGTTATATCATGTTACCATTCTTCTATCCTCCAAACCCTTACCAATACAAATGTATGTTCACACACTTGAGATACATTTTCAAAATCCCAGCCAGGGCCTCTGGGATCCAAAGAGCAGCCCCCACCTACTTTCCTGACTTCTCAACCACTGACTCACAGTGCTCCAATCACACTGGTCTCTCCATAACATGGGGAAGCAAAAAAAAAAATCAAGTTCTAGGTTGTCTCCAACATTTCCACGGCTCTCAAGCAGTAGGCCCCCCAAAACCAATGCACCTGCTTAACCTCGCTGTGCCTCAAGCTGCTCTATGAAGCAGAAATCATGCTAGTGGTCAGCAGTGCACTGTGATGATCATGTCAGTGTGAGTGCAGGGCTTAGAACAGAACCTGGCACCTAGAAACTGTGGACTTTGGTTCAGTCTCCCCTATCATGGACCTCACCATCACAATTTATGTATTCTTTTTCCCCTCAACTCCCCCTAGAACAAATATTCCATTAAAAATATACCTGAAATTTCTTTCTTCTAATCCATGTCTGATCAAAGTAAATCAGAGTACAGAACGAACAATCTCTTGTAAAACCCATCCAATTAGATATTTAAGTTTTGGAAAGTTCAGTCCAACAGCTTCCACTAAGAAAATGAATAGAAAGCAGTAATGTAGAAAGTAGAATCTGTACTCTTTTCACATCTCTATTTATTCTCAGAGACCTCCAACGTCTGCCCCTCCCATTGCCAAAGGCAAACCAAGATTCAGTATTTGATAATCAATGTTTCTAAAGTTCTCAATACATCCACTAAAAAAGGAATCTGGGGTTATCAAAAAAATAGCAATGACCTGAATTCTGTATGAGGCAGTGGACAGCCATGCATAATGTAGGAAAACAATATGACTTTCCTCCCTCCCATACTTCAGTCATTCTTATTTTGAAATTCTGGCATAAAGCCTATAATCATACTCAAAATCTCCCTAAGCCTGAATTCAGATCACTAAATTCTTCCCATCCTCACCTACAAACAGCCCTCATTAAATCTGCTGAGTCAGGCCTCCATGAAATCCTCCTGACACTAATACCTGCTGTTGTTGTTCAGTCCACCCAGTCATGTTCCACTGTTTGCGACCCCAAGGACTGTAGCACGCGAGGAAGAAACTCCCGAAGTTTGCCCAAGTTCCTGTTCACTGCATCAGTGATGCCATCCAGCCATCTCATTCTCTGATGCCCTCTTCTCCTTCTGCACTCAATCTTTCCCAGCATCAGAGACTTTTCCAATGAATCGGCTCTTCACATCGGGTGGCCAAAATACTGGAGCTTCAGGCTTCAGTGGCAGTCCTTCCAACCAGTATTCAGAGTTGATCTCCCTTAATATTTTGACTGGTTTGATCTCCTTGCTGTAAAAGGGACATTCAGGAGTCTTCTGCAGCACCACAGCTCGAAGACATCAATTCTTTTGACACTCTGCCTCCTTTATGGTCCAGCTCTCACAACCGTAAGTAATCACTGGGAAGACCATAGGTGACTATACGGACCTTTGTCAGCAGTCACATCTCAGCTTTTCAACACAGTTTGTAGATCTGTCATAGCTTTCCTGCCAAGAAGCAATAATCTTCTGATTTCATGGCTACAGTCACCATTAGCAGTGATATCAGAGCCAAAGAAGAGGAAATCTGTCACTACCTTCCACGTTTTCTCCTATTTGCCATGAAGTAATGGGACTGGATGCCATGATCTTAGTTTTCTTAATATTTAGTTTTAAGCCAGCTCTTTCACTCTCCTCCTTCACCCTTATCAAGAGGCTCTTTAGTTCCTCTTCGCTTTCTGCCATTACAGTGGTATCATTCACATGTCTGAGGTTGCTGATGTTTCTCCCGCCTACCTTGATTCCAGCTTGTAACTCATCCAGCCCGGCATTTCTCATGATGTGCTCAGGATATAGGTTAAATAAACAGGGTGACAGCAGACAGCTCTGTCATATTCCTTTCTCAATCCTGAACCAATCTGTTGCTCTATACATGGTTCTGTTTCTTGACCCAAATACAGGTTTCTCAGGAGACAAGTAAGATGGTCTGGTATTCCCATCTCTTTAAGAGTTTTCCACAATTTGTATGGTCCACACAGTCAAAGGCTTTAACGTGGTCTATGAAACAGAGGTAGATGTTTTTTCTGGAATTCCTTTGCTTTCTCTATGATCCACGGAATACTGGCAATTTGTTTCTGGATCCTCTGGCTTTTCTAAACCCAACTCGGACATCTCCAAGTTCTTGATTCAGGTAATGCTGAAGCCTAGCGTGCAAGATTTTAAGCATGATCTTACTAGTGTAGGAGATGAGTGCAACTATCCGATGGTATGAACATTCTTTAGTACTACCCTTCTTGGGAACTGGGATGAGGACTGACCTTTTCCAGTCCTGTGGCCACTGCTGGGTCTTCCAAATTTGCTGACATGTTGAATGCAACAATTTGACAGCATCATCCTTTAGGGTTTTGAATAGCTCTACTGGAATTCCTACAACTGGGAAAGTTCAGTTTTCATTCCAATCCCAAAGAAAGGCAATGCCAAAGAATGCTCAAACTACTGCATAATTGCACTCATCTCAGGCTAGCAAAGTAATGCTCAAAATTCTCCAAGCCAGGCTTCAACAGTATGTGAACCGTGAACTTCCATATGTTCAAGCTGGATTTAGAAAAGGCAGAGGAACCAGAGGATCAAATGGCCAACACCCGCTGGATCATCAAAAAAGCAAGAGAGTTCCAGAAAAACATCTACTTCTCCTTTATTGACTATGCCAAAGCCTTTGACTGTCTGGATCACAACAAACTCTGGAAAACTCTTCAGGAGATGGGAATACCAGCCCACTTTACCTGCCTCCTGAGAAATCTGTATGGAGGTCAAGAAGCAACAGTTACAACTGGACATGCAACAACAGAGTGGTTCCAAATTGGGAAAGGACTATGTCAAGGCTGTATATTGTCACCCTGCTTATTTAACTTATATGCAGAGTATATTATGGGAAATGTTGGGGTGGATAAAGCATAAGCTGGAATCAAGACTGCTGAGAGAAATATCAATAACCGCAGATATGCAGATGACACCACCCTTATGGTAGAAAGTGAAGAACTAAATAGATGGGGAAAAATGGAAACAGTGACACTTTATTTTGGGGGGCTCCAAAATCACTGCAGATGGTGACTGCAGCCATGAAATTAAAAGATGCTTACTCCTTGGAAAAGTTATGACCAACTTAGACAGGATATTAAAAAGCAGAGACATTACTTTGTCAACAAAGATCCGTCTAGTCAAAGCTGCAGTTTTTCCAGTAGTCATGTATGGATGTGAGAGCTGGACTATAAAGAAAGCTGAGCACCAAAGAATTGATGCTTTTGAACCGTGGTGTTGGAGAAGCCTCTTGAGAGTCCCTTGGACTGCAAGGATATCCAACCAGTCCATCCTAAAGGAAATCAGTCCTGAATATTCATTGGAAGGACTTGCTGAAGCTGAAACTCCAATATGTTGGCCAGCTGCAAAGAACTGACTCACTGGAAGAGACTCTGATGTTGGGAAAGATTGGGGGCAGGAGGAGAAGGGGACGACAGAGGATGAGATGGTTGGATGGCATCACCTACTCAATGGACCTGAGTTTCAGTAAGCTCCGGGAGTTGGTGATGGAGAGGGAGGCCTGGCATGCCGCAGCCCACAGGGTCACAAAAAGTCGGACACGACTAAGCGACTGAACTGAACTAGAATTCCATTGCATCCACTAGCTTCACAGCAGTGATCCCTGAGGCTCACTTGACTTCACACTCCAGAATCACACCACCGTAGTTAGCCAGTTCATTAATATCTTTTTTGTACAGTTCTTCTGTGTATTCCTTCCATCTCTTATTGATCTTCAGTGTCGACTAGGTCTCTACTGTTTCTGTCCGTTATTGTGCCCATCTCTAGGTGAGATGTTCCCTTGTTAAGGTAAAATTTATAAAATTTCTCAAAACTGGCATAAGTTTAAGTCACTTTACACCATACAGAAGGGAGAACCACAGTACTGCAGAGACTTCACATCTGACAAGCCTTAACTCAACTCACGCTGGCAGTACAAAGGCCAAACTCCACTGCTTCTTAGGATATTATCTCCTCTATTATGAAACTTGGCCCTAATTATCAGACTTGAGAAAAACTGAAAGAGCATGGTCTCTTTGCAAAGTCATGACAATAAAGGTTACGTATCTATTTCAGAGTTCGTGATCTGAAGTAACATAAAATGTTCCACAGATACATCCTCTTAACAGAGCCCCCTCAGGTTTCTCCTCTAACACAGCAGCAGACTACCACCCAGCCTCTAAGGGCCTCCCTTCAGAAAGTGTTTCCTTTATGGATGATTCACACATTCCTTCCAAAGAGAGTCCACGTCATTATACACATCATCAATTTGTGTGTCACATGTACAATGAGTCATTTGGGGGTGAATTTATCATTTTAAATATTGGTATGTTTCTAATTTTAAAAATACAAATAATGCTACTATCTTTTTCCCTCTAAAATTTCTTCTTTACGATAAATTTAAAAACACAAGTTTACTGAGTCACAGAAGGCAAATTTACATATTCTACTATTTTTCAATCTCATCACATGACTTTTGATAGAGTATAAACAATTTACAGTGCAAAAAGTTTCATATTAAGTCTCAATTAAGAACTTGCTAGCACTGAGTTGCAGATTTTTAAAAGAAACACAGTTACTATAAGCCTGACATACATACTGCCTTTCTGTGTTTTTTTTAGCTCGGCCTTCTCCTCTAGGCTGGTCTTAATGCATTTTTTCCTCAAGAACTTATACAAACTCTTTGTAATACCTTCATTACCTATTTAATGGAAGTATTTTCCCTCGTTTATCTTATTTTAGTATTATCTCATAATCTAAGTTAATTTTTCTTCAGAATACTGTCTTCAGTTATTCCAACAGGATTAAATTATCCATCCTTTCTGTTGAAATTTAACATATTCTAAAGTCTTATATTTAAACATGCACAAGTATTTCGACTTTTGTCAAACAATTCATACTTTGGGAAAAACTGATTAATATTTCACAGAAAGAGAGTTTCTATCAAACAAATCTAAAAGACACTAGGTTAAATGAAGTTAAAACAGTTTCTTCACTGCAAATCTTTAGAGCCTTCAATATGTTAAAGGCATATTATGAGGGAAAGAAGTGCACATGGTAAAACTGCTTCCCGAACTTTATGTTCTCACACACATACCAATAAAACATACACCAAAATGCAATGATAGTTATTTCAGGAAGCAGCTTTCTCGTTCTTCTTATTCATACTTTCTAATCCATCTCATATTAAAAACACTTTGTCAAAAAGAATTTCCCCAAAAAAATACATAATCACTGGCGCCACTTTTAAAATTTTTCCTTTTTAAAGTTATACATGTACCTGATTTTAAAGAGTTGTGCCTAATTCTATAAAATTTATAAAGAAAAACATTAATGCTCACTTTCCTTCTGCTTCCCCCAGTGAACCTCAATTCACTGAGAAAATGTAGGTATTATCTCCCTCCACTGAAAGGCTACTGTAAAAACTATCCTAACAAATGCTTGACTGCACGCTTGACTGAAAACATAAGAGAGTAGCCATTATAATATCTTAGCAGATACTATATTTTTCAAACCATTTTCTGTAGCCCTAAGTACCCTTCACCGTGACCCCTCCCCAACTGTCAAAATAATTTCTCTTATTGCCAAAATGATTCTATTACATTATTATAAAAGTGAGATGGTAATCATTCCCTAAATTTGAGCATTTTAATTTCATCCTAAAATACCATAAATTATGTACCTTTATAGTAATTCATTCAAAAATACTGAGCACCTACTATGCGTCACATGCTGGCATAGATTATTCCAGATACCAATGATACAGAATTCTCTCAAGACAAACAACCTGGTTTCTTCGCTAAATGTGAAGAAGGGGTTAGAAATAGAAACGTGTGTGCATGCTCAGTCACTCAGTTGTGTCTGACTCCTTGAGACCCTATGGGCAATAGCCCTCCAGCCTCGTCTGTACATAGGATTTCCCAGGCAAGAACACTGGAGTGAGTTGCATTTCCTTCTCCAGGGGAACATCCTGAACCAGAGATTGAACCCATTTATCCTGCACTTCCTGCACTGGCAGGAGGATTCTTTACCACTGAGTCAGCTGGGAGGCCATTTATTACTAGTAAGGGGGGTAAGCGTTTACATAAACTGATAGATACTAAAGTCACATAGCAACCAAATGAACATATGAATATATTGACCTATTTCAATTCTAATTCAAACCGTAAAAAGAAAAATGTGTGGGAATTGAGTAAATAAATGAACACTGACTACATACTTGGAAATATTAAAAGGTATCTATTTTAGACAGGATAATAATGATGCTATTTTTTAAAATAAATCTTTTATTTTAGAAATACATACTGAAATATTTACAGATGAAATTATATGATTTCTGAGCTCTTCTTCAAAATAATCTTGGTTGAGGGGAGGTAAGTTCCAAATAGGAAAAGGAGTATGTCAAGGCTGTATATTGTCACCCTGCTTATTTAACTTATATGCAGAGTACATCATGAGAAACGCTGGGCTAGAAGAAGCACATGCTGGAATCAAGATTGCCGGGAGAAATATCAACAACCTCAGATGTGCAGATGACACCACCCTTATGGCAGAGAGTGAAGAGGAACTAAAAAGCCTCTTGATGAAAGTGAAAGAGGACAGTGAAAAAGTTGGCTTAAAGCTTAACATTCAGAAAAATAAGACCATGGCATCTGGTCCCATCACCTCATGGGAAATAGACGGGAAACAGTGGAAATAGTGGAAACAGTGTCAGACTTTATTTTTGGGGCTCCAAAATCACTGCAGATGGTGACTGCAGCCATGCAATTAAAAGACGCTTACTCCTTGGAAGGAAAGTTATGACCCACCTAGACAGCATATGAAAAAGCAGAGACATTACTTTGTCAACAAAGGTCCATCTGGTCAAGGCTATGGTTTTTCCAGCGGTCATGTATGGATGTGAGAGTTGGACTGTGAAGAAAGCTGAGCGCCAAAAAATTGATGCTTTTGAACTGTTGTGTTGGAGAAGACTCTTGAGAGTCCCTTGGACTGCAAGGAGATCCAACCAGTCCATCCTAAAGGAGATCAGTGCTGGGTGTTCACTGGAAGGACAGATGCTGAAGCTGAAACTCCTGTACTTTGGCCACCTCATGTGAAGAGTTGACTCATTGGAAAAGACCCTGATGCTGGGAGGGACTGGGGGCAGGAGAAGAAGGGGACGACAGGGGATGAGATGGCTGGATGCTACCATCGACTCGATGAACATGAGTTTGAGTAAACTCCGGGAGTTGGTGATGGACAGGGAGGCCTGGCGTGCTGCGATTCATGGGGTATCAAAGAGTCGGACACGACTGAGCAACTGAACTGAACTGAAGGAGGACTGAAGCCTGGCGTGCTGCAGTCCATGGGGTCAAAAAGAGTTGGACAAGACTGAGTGACTGAACTGTACTGAAGGAGAAGTGAGTGGGGTTTAAATGGAAAAAGAACTATTAACTAACTGTATAAGTAACAGGTAGGTAGATGAGGGTTCATTTATTATACTAGTCTCACTGCTTTGATGTTTTCCATAAAACAGAAAAAATTTTACAAACTGTTGCCATGAAACTTCCTTTTAACTAGAATGAGACAAATAAAAAGATATATAGCGTATAAACAAAAGGGAAGAATAATAGGGAGTACAAAGAAGGGAACAAACAGCGGCCTATAATTTTAAACTGAGAGGCCAGGGAGAGCCGGGGATACTGGTACTGGTTGTCTCCTGTGCAAGAGCTTCCAGGCCAGGAGAAAGCTCACAGCTCAGGCCAGAAAAAGCCTGGGGATGGCAATACCAAGGTGAATTTTCAGCAAAACAGAACAAGTTGAGGGAGTAGCTTTCTAGTTAGAAGGCACATCAAGTACCTAGACTCTGAGGCAGGAGCATGCCCAGGATGGTGGAAGAACAGAAGAATGGGGGCAAGTCTACGTGGCCAGATTAGCAAAACCGGGGAGAAGAGCAGGTAAAAATAGAAAGGTACAGGGGCAAGCTAGGCTCAGTCTCATAGGCCAGGAGAACTTTAGTTTTTTCCTTTGTGTGAAATGGAAATTGACCAGAGCACTGTGAATAAAAGGGTGATAGATCTGACTCTCCAAGATTACTCTAGATGCTCTTCTGAGAACATATGGGACAGAATCCTCAGAGGCAGAAGCAGGGAAACCACTTCCAGGCTAATGTAATGATCCAGATGAGAAATGGTAGTGACTAAAACCACAGTGGCAGTGAAGAAAGTGCAATGAATGTATGAGATACCAGGGTCTGGATATATTCTGAAAACAATGCCAACAGGATCTGCTGATCAAGTGAATACAGAACATGAAAGAAACAAAAATGACTTCAATGTTTTTTGTTAAGCAACTCAAAAGAAGTTCACATTTCTAGAACGAGGGAGACTGTAGGCATAAAGTGGTACAAGGAGAACTGGGAGGTGGGGAAGCAGGTACCACGAGTTCAGTGTTAGACATTAAGCTTAAAATGCCTAACAGACAGCCAAAGAAGTAAATACAGGAGTCTGGAGTATATATATTTAAGAGCTGAATTATAAAGTGTGTTGTAAGTCATAAAATTAGGGCTTCCCCAGTGACTCAGAGGGTAAAGAATCCACCTGCAATGAGGGAGACCTGGGTTCAATCCCTGGGTTGGGAAGATCCCCTGGAAAAGGGAATGGCTACCCACTCCAGTATTCTGGCCTGGAGAATTCCATGGACAGAGGAGCCTGGCAGGGTCCATGAGGTCACAAAGAGTTGGACACAACTGAGCACCCTTCACTTTCATTTTCACTTTTCAATTCATAAAATTATACATCACTATAAAAGTGAGTAGAAATAGAGAAGATGCTTAAAATCTGAACCCTGAAATACTCCAGTGCCTAGAGGTCAAGAAGATGAAGAGGATAATCAGAAGAAATGGACAGGAAGACAGGAAGGTGAGAGAATAACCAAGAATGGTGAACCAAAAATCACATCTGGCAGAGTGACACTGCTTGCAACCCAGAGCAGCTGATGAGAGCGAAATCAGAATGTGGAGGAGAGAGACTGGGGACGAGAGCACTAAAATTCTTTCCAGGAGTTTGTTGTAAACAGACAAAAAGAACGGGGCAAGACAACTATACTGAAGAATAAATATAAACAATGATATGTGGCTAACACTGAAATTCAACTGTTAAGGAACCTGACAAGAGACTCTTTCAGATTTCTACCAAGCACAGAGAAAAAGAGATATTCCATCATGTTAATTACAGATCATATGCATGAAATACGGAAAATAGAAACCTAATCAGATGGGACTTTCCTGGTGGTCCAGTGGCTAAAACTCATGCTCCCCATGTAGGGGCCCAGGTTTGTTTCCTGGTGAAGGAAATAGATTCCATGTGCCACAACTAAGACTCAGCACAGTCAACTTAATTAATTAATTAAGTTTTTTAAAAAGGAAACCTAATCAGAAAACATGAAAACCTAATATCATAAATACCTAAGTATCTGATTTCATGAATATCCAAATATGTACCTAAGTATAGGATATAAGGGCAAAAAAATGTACCAAAGGTTTTTGTTTTTGTTTATTTTTAAACTACCAGGCAACATGTATTATGAAATTAAGGAAAATATCAAAATGTACATAACAATTTTTCAGTTGAATTAGCGCCACTCCATAATTCTAAGCAGCACAGAGAAGAGGCACTTGGCCACCAACCCAGCCAACTCCAGAAAACTTAAAGAGTAGCCAGGTAAACACCATTAATACAAACTGGAGTGTTAAATGGGTACTGGGGAGTATTCAGTTGCTTCAGAATCTGCTCCTTGGTTGTTTGGAAATCACTGTCTTACAGTTTATTTACATAATCCACTAATTACAGACTCAACTTGGCTGAAAAACTAAATATTAAGGTATTACTACAAGCACAACGCAAGGAGATACTATAATTGATCCTTGAATAATATAAGTTTGAACTGTGAGAGTCCACTTATTCACAACTTTTTTTCCAAATGTAAATGCTCAGTATCACATGACCCATGTTTGGCTGAATCTCTGTACTTGAAATCGCAGATACGGAGGAACTGTGGACAGCAAGGAACCTCTGATATGGAAGGCAATGCTGAAGGCTGACATCCCTAAATCACACTGTTCAAGTCAACTGTAGAACTACTTATTAACATTGGATTACTTTAATCTGACAAAAGGATTAACTAACAACCACTTAAATTAATGTATACTTTTCATTTGCTATTTCTCTACTAGGAATGTTCTTCCCTTACCCAGGAACCCACGATCTTCAAAAGGCTGGCCACTACATGTGTCCAAGCACACTGCTTCTCTTGGGTCACCTCCACACACAGACCTGCCCTGATCAGCCCAATTCTTTGAGATGGCCCTGGCCACCAAACAACTAACCAGACAGTCTCTATCACCTTACATTCTACTTGGAAGCTCCAGGACAGGGATTCTGTCTCGAACACAACTGTATCCTCCAGCACATGATGGGCACCCAACAACAGTTTCTTAAATGAACAAAAAGCACTAACCACTTGTTGCCAAATCATTACACCTTACAACTGTGGAATCACATGCTGTAAGCTGCTGGCGCTTGCAATGCATTTTAATGAGAATGTTACCATAAAACAGGATCTGCGTGAAAAGAAGGTGACTAATTCTCCTATAATATGGATCTTACCTTTATTTATTTTCACACTGCAATGAACCATATCCCAACAAGGCACTTCATTCTATAATATTTTGTTTGCTTTTATTCGAACATAAAAGAAAACCAGAGACAAATGAGGCTAAGCAAAAAGTTCTTGGAGGATTACATATTTTTCAGTATGTAAGAGTGATTAACATCCTTAATCCATAGCACCCTGTGACAAGACTCTACTGATACCATACACAAAACTAAATAGAATATAAACTCCACAAGAGCAAGAATTTGTCACTGTTTTCTGATATGTATGTAACTCCTAGAGCAACCAATTTAATTCCCATTAACATCAGCAGATTGAAAACATAACCTAACTGCACCAAAACTCAAATATAATTCCCGGGTATTTTATTCTTTTTGGTGCCATTAAGATTGTTTTCAATCTCTATTTAATGTCTAATGTCAAAGTTTCTTTTACACAGTAACATTCATCTGTTGTAATGCGGCTTTAGCTCTGATCCATTACTGCATTACTAATTATATCTTTCTGAGCAGGTAGCTTTTCTGTTGTTTGGCTGTTTGATGTTGGGATACTTCCTTCTAATCTCTGGTTTTTAAAAACTATTAAGCATTCTTACTGAGTTCTGGAAGGAGTTAGCCAATGTTACCGTGATATGGAGTTCCGTTCAGTTCAGTTCAGCTGCTCAGTCGTGTCCGACTCTTTGAGACCCCATGGACTGCAGGATGCCAGGCATCCCTCTCCATCACCAACTCCCGGAGTTTCCTCAAACCCATGACCACTGAGTCAGTGATGCCATCCAAATCTCTCATTCTCTGTCATCCCCTTCTCCTCCTGCCCTCAATCTTTCCCAGGATCAGGGTCTTTACCAATGAGTCAGTTTTTCACATCAAGTGGCCAAAGTATTGGAATTTCAGCTTCAGCATCAGTCCCTCCAAAGAATATTCAGGACTGATTTCCTTTAGGATGGACTGGTTGGGTCTCCTTGCAGTCCAAGGGATCCTCAAGAGTCTTCTCCAACACCGCAGTTCAAAAGCATCAATTCTTCGGCGCTCAGCTTTCTTGATACTCCAACTCTCACAACCACACATGACTACTGGAAAAATCATAGCCTTGACTAGACGGACCTTCCTTGGGAAAGTAATGACTCTGCTTTTTAATATCCTGTCTAGGTTGTCATAACTTTGCTTCCAAGGAGTAAGCGTCTTTTAATTTCATGGTTGCAATCACCATCTGCAGTGATTTTGGAGCCGCCCAAAATAAAGTCTGCCACTGTTTCCACTGTTTCCCTATTTGCCATGAAGAGATGGGACTGGATGCCATGATCTTAGTTTTCTGAATATTGAGCTTTAAGCCAACTTTTTCACTCTCCTCTTTCACTTTCATCAAGAGGCTCTTTAGTTCTTCTTCACTTTCTGTCATAAGGGTGGTGTCATCTGCATATCTGAAGTTATTGATATTTCTGCCGGCAATCATGATTCCAGCTTGTGCTTCCTCCAGCCCAGCATTTCTCGTGATGTACTCTGCATGCAAGTTAAATAAGCAGGGTGACAATATACAGCCTTGAAGTACTCCTTTTCCTATTTGGAACCAGTCTGTTGCTCCATGTCCACTTCTAACTGTTGATTCCTGACATGTATACAGGTTTCTTAAGAGGCAGGTCAGGTGTTCTGGGATTCCCATCTCTTCAAGAATTTTCCACAGTTTATTGTGATCCACACAAAGGCTTTGTCATAGTCAATAAAGCAGAAAGAGATGTTTTTCTGGAACTCTCTTGCTTTTTTGATGATCCAGAGGATGTTGGCAATTTGATCTCTGGTTCCTTTGCCTTTTCTAAAACCAGCTTGAACATCTGGAAGTTCAGGGTTCATGTACTGTTAAAGCCTGGCTTGGAGAATTTTGAGGATTACTTTCCTAGTGTGTGCAATGAGGACAACCATGTCATGGTTTGAACATTCTTTGGCATTGCCTTTCTTAGGGACTGGAATGAAAACTGACCTTTTCCAGTCCTGTGGCCACTGCTGAGTATTTTCCAAATTTGCTGGCATATTGAGTGCAGCACTTTCACAGCATCATTGTTTAGGATTTGAAATAGCTCAACTGGAATTCCATCACCTCCACTAGCTTTGTTCGTAGTGATGCTTCCTAAGGCCCACTTGACTTCACATTCCATGATGTATGGCTCTAGGTGTGAGTGATCACACCATCGTGATTATCTGGATTGTGAAGATCTATTTTGTACTTCTGTGTATTCTTGCCACCTCTTCTTAATATCTTCTGCTTCTGTTAGGTCCATAGCATTTCTGTCCTTTATTGTGCCCATCTCTGCATGAAATGTTCCCTTGGTACTTCTAATTTTCTTGAAGAGATCTCTAGTCTTTCCTATTCTGTTATTTTCCTCTATTTCTTCACATTGATCTCTGAAGAAAGCTTTCTTGTCTCTCCTTGCTATTCTTTGTAACTCTGCTTTCAAGTGGGTATATCTTTCCTTTTCTCCTTTGCTTTTCACTTTTCTTCTTTTTATAGCTATTTGTAAGGCCTCCTCAGACAGCCATTTTGCTTTTTTTGCATTTCTTTTTCTTGGGGATGGTTGATCCCTGTCTCCTGTACAATGTCATGAACCTCCGTCCATAGTTCATCAGGCACTCTGTCTATCTAAATCTATTTCTCACTTCCACTGTATAATCAAGGGACTTGATTTAGGTCAAACCTGAATGGTGCTATGGAGTAGAGGTTTGTTATTCTGTTTCTTTTGTTTAGTCATGGTAACTTCCTGATTGGAGTCAGATTTATAATAAGGTGGTTCTAATCTCTTGAGATAAAAATTTGGAAACCTTGAATTTTTTTATATATTCATGCATTTGTTTATCCAAGCTGTGCTTAGGACTAAACACTCACTGTATGTTTCAGCTGCTGTTACAGGAATTACAGATATATCAGAAAACAGTGACAAATTCCTGCCCTCATAGGGTTTATATTCTACTTAATGTTGTGTATACTACTATCAATAAAAGTCTTCTGGGCAGCTATGGATTGCAGCTGACATACATTTGTGTTCAACATCAGTTAATTCACTTGTAAGCAAATAATTTGAGCCTGAAATCAAGTATAAAATGGGCAGAGAAGAATCTTCACAGCCTCACTAGCAAGGCTCTTGGCAAAGATAATCTGGGTGTCCAAATTTCTAGCTTGAACAGTCAAGTTCTGATACTTGACAAACAAATCATTCATATAAAAGACAAAATTTTGCCTGCTATGGTAAAAGAAAATCCAGTTATTGAAGATGCCAGTTGGAAAAGGAAATTTGATCTGCAGAGTAAACAAGACTATTACACAGCAAGACAAAAGTTATTTTTAAATCAGCTGATAAAGCAAAAGGCATCATTTGAACATGTACAATTATCACATGAAACTGAATTGAGAAAGCATTAGGACATGAATTGTCTGCTTGAAAACTTGGTTCAAGTACTTAAGCAAAGCAATTTGAGGCCCCAGCAGTGACTGAAAATACTAACAGATCCATCAGTATCTCAGCAGATAAATCCTAGGAATACCAGTGATAGCAAGGATTATTCTACTCACCGGCTTTATCGACTTTAGAAGGAGAAAATAGGAGAAAAGGAAATCTGGAAATCTGGAGAAGTGGCTGAGAAACTAAAACAGGATGTTTCTTTGGTCCAACAACAGTTGGCAGAATGGCCTCAGGAATATTCTTTCTGTCCAAACTAAATAATGATGTGGACATGCTCTGTGATGCTTTGTATCAAGGAGAAAATCAACTTTTGCTTAGTGATCAGACACTTGAGTTGTTTACAACTTTTGGCTGTTGGGTACAATACTGCTGTGAACATTGTTGTACAAGTGTTCAAGTCCCTGTTTTCATTCCTTTTGGATATATACCTGTAAGAGGATGCTGGAACAGAGTTAATGGAGCAGTTTCACTAGGTTGAATTTAACTAAACAAGCTAAATCATATTCTTATTGATATTCTTGCTGATGTGAAGACTAAAAGAAACTGCATCAAGTGGAAAGAGAATTATATGTATATTTTTTAAAAGATGAAGATTATCTGAAAGAGACTGTCAAGAATTTAGAAAACCAAAGATTAAAGCTAATGGTTTTGAGGACTGAAATTTACCAAAAATGAAATTTTCACTGCATGTGCTACATTTTAAAGTTTTATGTATTTTGAGAACAACATAGCTAATAATGGAAAAGGAAATGGCAACCTACTCCAGCATTCTTGCTTGGGAAATTACATGGGCAGAGGAGGCTAGTGATGGGGGTCACAAAGAGTCAGACATGACTGAGCAACTGAACAACAAAATGTCTATTAATAACATGCCCAAAACAATCTACAGATTCAATGCAGTCCCTAACAAAATTCCAATGGCTCTTTCACAGAAATAGAATAGGCAATCCTAAATTTGTATGGAACCACAAAAGACCCTGAATAGCCAAAGCAATCTTGAGAAAGAAGAACAAAACTGGAGACATCATACTTCCTGTTTTCAAGCTATACCATTTTCAAACTATATCATACATACCATATAACCATCATACCATAAAACAGTCAAAACAAGCACACTGATCAAAAGAACAGAACTGAGAACCCAGAAACAAATTCACGCATACATAGTCATTAATTATCAAGAATACACAAAATAGTAGTCTCTTCAATAAATGGTGTTGGGAAAACTGAATAGCTCATGTCAAGGATGAAACTAGACCACTATCTTATACCACACACAAAAAGCACCACAAAATGAGTTAAAGACATGAACGTAAGACATGAAACCATAAAACCTCCTGGAAGAAAACATAAGAGAAAAAGCTCCCTGATACTGGTCTTGGCAGTAATTTTTTGGATTTGACACCAAAAGCAAAAGCAACAAAAGCAAAAATAAACAAGTGTGACTACATCAAACTAAAAAGCTTCTGCACAACAAAGGAAACCATCAATAAAATGAAAAGGTAACCTACAGAACATATCCTACAGCTACTAAGAGGTTAGTATCAAAAACATATGAAGAATTCATTCAACTCAACAGCAAGAAAACAATCCAATTAAAAAATGAGTGAAGCACTAAACAGACATTTTACCAAAGGAGACATACAAATAAATGGCCAATAAATACATGACAAGGTGCCAACAATTCCTAATCATCTGGGAAATGCAACTAAAAATCACAATGAAATATCATTTCATAACTGTCAGAAAGGTTATCTTCAAAAAAAACAAGAGGGGAAAAAAAAACCAACAAGAGAAATATAAGTGTTGTAAAGGATGTGAAGAAAAAGTACATTTGTACTGTTGGCAGGAATGTAAACTGCTGCAATCGCTATGGAAGTTCCCCAAAATACTAAAAATAGAAATACCATGTTGTTACTTTAGTCACTAAGGCGTGCCTGACTCTTTGGCGACCCCATGGACTCTAGCTTGCCAGACTCCTTTATCCATGGGATCTTCCAGGCAAGAATATTTATGTGGATTGCATTTCCTTCTCCAGGGGATCTTCCCAATTCAGGGATAGAATCCACGGCTTCTGCCACAACTCCTGCATTGCAGGCAGATTCTTTACCGGCTCAGCAGTAAAGAATCCACCTGACAATGCAGGAGACGCGGGTTCTATCCCTGGGTTAGGAAGATATCCTAGAGGAGGAATTGACAACCCACTCCAGTATTCTTGCCAGGATAATCCCATGGACAGAGGAGCCTGGCAAGCTACAGTTCATGGGTTCGCAAAGAGTAAGACGTGACTGAACATGCATGCATTTAGAACTACCATGATGACGCAATTTCACTCCTGGGTGTATATCCAAAGGAGATGAAAACAGGATAATGGAGAGAGATCTGCACTCCCACATCCATTGCAGCATTAATTACAACAGCTAAAATACAGAAACAACCTCATCTAACAAAGGCTGACTAGATAAAGATGTGGAATATATACTCTGCAGAATATTAATCAGTCATGAGAAAGAAGAAACCCTGCCATTAGGGATGACACGGATGGACCCTGAAGGCATTGTGGTAAGTGAAATAATCCAGACAAAGAAAATACAAATATTACATAGCTATCACTTACATGTGGAATCTAAAAAAAGGTCAAACTTAAGACAAAAAGAGTAAAAAGGTAGTTTCCCAGGGGAAATAATGAGACTGAGGTTGGCAAAAGGGTACAAACTTTCAGCTTTAATGATTAAGGTCTAAGGAGCTAATGTAAAAGCATGGATGGTGACTATATTCAATACCACTCTACTGTATAACTGAAACTGCTTTCAATTATATAGTATGAAACAAACTTAAATGTTCTTACCATACACACACACACACACACACACACAGATAACTATATGAGATGATGGATGTACTAATTAACTGGAGGGAGAGAATTCTTTAATAATGTATATCAAATCACCAAGATATGCATTTAAAATACCATACAATTTTATATGTCACTTGTACCAAAAATTTGAAAATTTTTAAAAACTTAAAGAAAGAGTATTAATTTGCTGTAAATTTAGAACACATAAGAGAATTGTTATAACCTGGAAAATATAAGAAATGAATTCTAATAAATGTAACTGTAGTAGATAAACTTACATATACCTAGGTTTAAGAGTCATAATGAATAAAAAATGAATTAATATTTTACAAATTTAGCCTCAAGCAACTATACAGCATAAAATATATATCTCATTCCATTCTACAATATAGGTTTGCATCAGTAAATACTTTGTTATCTTCAATAGCCCCTCTGGGCTCCTGTGAGTAGTAATGGACTGAGAGATACTTTAACAAATTCATTTTAGCTAAAATTCTAATTCTAGAACCTTTCTAAGGACAATCAAGTAAACAGAAGTCCTTAGAGGAAAACTACTAAAGTTTATTTCTGCCACGTTACATTTATAAGACACCTTTATTCATAAGCATGCACAATCTTACATTTATTTCGTATATTTCTAGTAATCTGTTTCCTGGACTCTCAAATTAGATGGACAGAATACACCGTATGTCTGAGAAAGATATACTGAGGTCCAAAGACATTATATAAAAAAAGAGAAGTAAACCATTAAAAAAAAAGTGTTCCAGGTGTATTTGTCTCCGATTCAATTAATGTAGGAACCGAAAGCCCCACCTACTAACACAATGCCTAAGGATAACACTAATGATGGTGTGCTCAGTCACTAAGTTGTGTTTGACTCTTTTGTGACCCAATGAACTGCAGCCCGCCAGTCTCCTCTGTCCATGGGATTTCTCAGGCAAGAATACTAGAATGGGTTGCATTTCCTTCTCCAGAGGATCTTCCCGACCCGGGGATCAAACTGCAGAGTCTCCTGCATTGGCAGGTGGAGTCTTTACCACTGAGCCACCTGGGAAGCCCCCAAAAATGAATGATATAATAATTTATTTCCTAGGATAATGCAATCAACAGTTAAATTATGCACATTCTATTGTCTTTTAAAAAGGAAGAGCTATTAATTATTTTAGAAAATGACCCATCCAAAATAGTTAAAAAATGGCTTTAAAACTATCTGCTCCTTTGGAAATTTTTTACAAGCAACAACTATTTTCCTAAAATATCATATGAATATTTCCATATTAAAGACAACAGTGCTTGCCCATTAGTCAAAGTCATTTGTTTGACAATTTTCCTGTGACTTGTGTCAAACTTGATTAAAAACATTTCTATCAATGTTAAGCCTTAAACCTAGAAAAAACAGGGGAGAAACTTGTCTTAACCAGAAGAATGGCAATAACAACAAAAAATGCAAAAGAACTAGAAAATCATCATTTGCTATAACTGATTCCACCAAATACCATCAACGGATGCACAAAACCATAAAGGCTATTTGAGGAACTAAATAGTCCCATAATGCAAAGTTATACCCCTACAAATTACTTGCTAATAACTCAAATATTTAGGATGGAGAGCTTTGGCTGCCACCACCTTAATCCAGCAACAACACTTAACATCAAAACTAAACAGTGTAAACCTTCTATTGTGATGTAATATCAACTGCATAGTTTCATCCATAAGTCCTGCCAAATTACATTTAACCTGAATCTCATCAAGCTTATTTAAAACCTAACTTCCAATTTACAGGAAACTGAAGAAATAGAGGAACAAGCCAACTGATATCTCTCTCTCACACACACACACACAATCCAAAACTTGGGATAATCCATATAGACATTTTTGGTCTTATCTCTTCAAAATCAGTATCACTGGAAAAGTGTGTGGGAGGCCTCAGAAATGGGAACTAAAGACTAGGACCTTGACCATATATTGATGTGAACAAATCAAATAAAAATGGTACTCTGGGGACAAATGGCAAATTTGAATATGGGTACGTATGAGATTTTTGTAAACTATTTTTTCACTGTAGTTATGACATTGCTATGTAGAAATCCTTTTTCTGGAAATACATGGTGAAGTTAAACTAATTGGGTAGAAAAACTGGATAAATAAGTAAATTGATAAATGGATGCAGAAAATACAACAGAACATTAAGAGGTGAATCTTGGTGATGGGTAAACATGTATATATTCTACTATTCTTCGCTTCAGTATGTCTTCAGTTTTCAAAATATAAAGTTTCAGGACAAAAAAAGACCAAGATGAAAGTATGTCCTTAATTAGATATCTAAACAGCATATAAGTGATTTATAGTCCATCTTTTTTCAAAAAAGATATAAAGTGGCTTTTAAAAAGATATACAATAGAAGGTAACATCTTAAAGAAAAAAGGTAAGAAAAATTAAGCAAAAGAAAAATACATGTAAGACACCAAGGTGAGGTCAAGGATTATGACCTGAATGAGCTACAAATATTGACATTTTACTAGGAGTTCCTCAATTCTTAATGAAGTTTAAAGTTTGTCAAGCAAAGAAACCACTTAACAAAACATTTGGTAAAACACTTCGGGGGAAAGGTATGAAGAAATAGTCATTATATATTCAAACAGTACTGCCTCTAAATAAAATGCATTACTATTTCTTTCAACAGACATCTGTATAACAGCTTTCATTAGACTTAAGCATACATTTGCCAGTGGTGTCCTAAGAAGACCTAAAAGGGTGCATACAAAATCAATCTGTGTCCAGAGAGAAAATATTACTATGTATTGTGAGCTAAAAACTAAAAAGAAATTAAACTTTACCAAAATTTAATCAAACTGACATGATTCCTTGCTAGCTTCATGAGAGAAAAGAATTTCATAAAATGAAAACAGTTGATACCTTTCATGGCATTTATTTGCCTTCAGCATTCTGCAATACTTAAGGATGTCATCAATGTAGCTCTTTCTACATATATTTTAAAAAACTTTTAAACAGACTGCTTGCAGTAATTTTAATGAAATGGGAAATGACTATTAAAATTTTTACAGTGTCTCACAACCCCATGGCCTGTAGCCCACCAGCCTCCTCTATCTATGGAATCCTCTAGGCAAAAATACTGGAGTGGGTTGCTATTCCCTTCTCCAGGGGATCTTCCTGACCCAGGGATCGAACCCAGGTCTCCTGCATTGCAGGTGGATTCTTTACCAGCTGAGCCACCAGGAGACCCATATGGAAACACTAAAGAACCCAAATAACAAAAACAAACTTGAGAAAGAAAAATGGAGCTGTAGCAATCCACTTTCCTGACTTTACACTATATGACAAAGCTACAGTCATCAAGACAGTATGCTACTGAACACAAAAACAGAAATACAGAAGAATGGAACAAGACAGAAAGCCCAGAGATAAACCTACACACCTATGTGCACCTTATCTTTGAAAAAGGAGGCAAGAATATACAATGAAGAAAAGAAAACCTCTTCAATAAGAACTGTGGGAAAACTAGACAGCTACATGTAAAAAAATGAAGAGAACACTTCCTAACACCATAAACAAAAATAAACTCAAAATGGATTAAAGAATTAAACATAAGACCAGAAACTATACAGCTCTTAGAGGAAATCATAGACAGTACACTCTGACATAGACCACAGCAAGGGCCTCTGTGACCCACTTTCTAGAGAAAAGGAGGGGAAAAAAAAAAAATCAACATAATCTAATAAACATAGACATTTTTCACAGCAAAGGAAACAATACACAAGACAACCCTCAGAATGGGAGATAATAACTGCAAAGGAAGCAAATGACAAAGTATTACTCTCCAAAATATATAAGCAGCTCATACAGCTTAATATCAGTAAAACAAACAGCCCAATCAAAAAATGGGCAGAAGACTTAAACAGACATTTCTTCAAAGACATGCACATGGCCAATAAACACATGAAAAGATGTTCAATATCACTAACTACTGGAGAAATGCAAATCAACATCAGTCAGAATGGCAATCATCAAAAAACCTACAAACAATAAATGCTGGAGAGGATAAGGAGAAAAGGGAACCTTCTTGCACTGTTAGTGTGAACGTAAATTGATACAACCATTATGGAAAACAGTACAGAAATTTCTTAAAAAACTAGAACTTAATCTACCATATGACCCAGCAACCCCAATACTGGGCATATACCCTAAGAAAACCACAAACCTAAAAGACACATGTACCCCAAAATTCACTTCAGCCCTATTTACAATAGCCAGGACATGGAAGCAATCTAGATAGCCATTGATAGAGTCAGTGGTAGTGAGGTGAATGAAACAGAGCCTGTTATACACAGTGAACTAAGTCAGAAAGAGAAAAATAAAGATCATATATTAACACATACACATGGAATCTAGAAAAATGGTACTGATGAACTTAGGCATGCATGGAAGGAATGGAAATACAGATGTAAAGTCCAGACATGTGGGACAGCAGAGGAAGGAGAGGGTGAACTGAAAGGAGAAAGTAGCACTGACTTTGTACACAGACAGCTGGGAGTAAACTGTTATACAAAACAAGCAGTCCAGCCTGATGCTGTGATGACCTAGAGGGTTAGGATGAGGGGAGAGGAGGCTCAAGGCAGAGGGGATGTATGTACAATTAAGGCTGATTAGTGTTGCTGTATGTCAGAAACCAATACAGCATTGTAAAGCAATTTTCCCCATTTAAAAAATAAATTTAAAATAAATAAAACTGTGCTCATTTCCATGCTCAAAACCCTTCAAGCTAGGCTTCAGCAGTATGTGAGCCGAGAAATTCCAGACATACAAGCTGGGTTTCCAAAGAGGCAGAGGACCCAGAGATCAAATTGCCAACATCTGTTGGATCATGGAGAAATCAAAAGTTCCAGAAAAAAACATCTACTTCTGCTCCACTGACTACACTAAGGCCTTTGACTGTGTGGATCACAACAAACTGGAAAATTCTTAAAAGAGATAGGAGTTCTAGATCACCTGACCTAAGAAATGTGTATGCAAGTCAAGAAACAACAGTTAGAATTGGACATGGAACACAGACCGGTTCACAATTGGGGAAAGAGTACGACCAAGTTCCTGCTTATTTAATTTATATGCAGAGTACATCAAGTGAAATGCCAGGCTGGATGAATCACAAGTTGGAACCAAGACTGTCAAAGAAATATCAACAACCTCAGATACACAGATGACACCACTCTAATGGCAGAAAGTGAAGAAGAACTAAAAAGCCTTTGGGGGTGAAAAGAGAAGAGTGAAAAAGCAGGCTTAAAATTCAACATTCAAAAAACAAAGATCATGGCATCTGGTCCCATCACTTCATGGCAAATAGATGGGGAAAAGGCGGAAGCAATGACAGATTTTATCTTCTTGGTCTCCAAAATCACTCTAGGTAGTGACTACAGGAATGAAATAAAAGATGCTTGCTCCTTGGAAGGAAAGCTATGACAAACCTAGATAGCATATTAAAAAGCAGAGACATACTTTGCCAACAGAAGTCTGTATAGTCAAAGCTATGGTTTCTCCAGTAGTCATATATGGATGTGAGTGTTCATCCATAAAGATAGAGTGCTGAAGAACTGATGCTTTCGAACTGTGATTCTGGACAAGATTCTTGAGAGTCCCCTGGATGGCAAAGAGATCAAACCAGTCAATCCTAAAGAAAATCAACCCTGAATATTCATTGGAAGGACAGCTGCTGAAGTTGAAGCTCTAACAGTTGGCCACTTGATGAGAAGAGCTGACTCACTGGAAAAGATCTTGATGCCCAGAAAGACTGGAGGCAAAAGGAGAAGGCAGCGGCAGAGGATTCGATGACTGGATGGCATCACTGGCTCAATGGACATGAATCTGATCAAACTCTGGGAGACAGTAAAGGACAGAGGAGTCTGGAATACTGCAATTCATCGGGTTGCAGAGTCTGACACAACTGAGCGACTGAACAACAACAAAGTAGGACAAGTATATAAACACACATGAAAGGAAGAATGAGCACTTTTAAATGTTTTACTGTAAACATTTACAGTCAGAAGGTTTGGATACCATCCCTTAATGCAATTCTGACACCCACTCCCTCTTCAGGGTGCAATACAAGAATCATCCTTGGGCTAAAACTTCTTGTATGAGCAGGTGATGATCATCTATGAACAAAGACCTAAACTTCACAAACTCAGTGTATTAAGTCGCTCATTTGTGTCCGACTCTTTGCAACCCCATGGACTGTAGCCCACCAGGCTCCTCTGTTTATGGGATTCTCCAGGCAAGAACACTGGAGTGGGTTTCCATTTCCTTCCCCAGGGGATCTTCCTGACCCAAGGATCAAACCCAGGTCTCCCACATTGAAGGCAAATTCTTAACCATTTGAGCTACCTGGAAAGTCGTTTTACAAACTGAGACCCATGTTCTATTAGTTAGGAGTGAAAAACATACACTCACCCTAGAAAAATCTTTGAAGAGTGTAGCAGGCTCAGTTCTGAAAACAGATCAAGTATTTAAACCCAGGTTGATCTGAGAGGTGGCACAGACCTATCATGAAAAACAGGTCCTGATCTCAGCGCCTGCACAGAGTAAACTAAAGAAACTGTACCTGAGCCCACTGGCTAGCTGCTCAATGTCCATTCAGCCTGCCTTCCTCATTCATGAATTCCTGTTATTTCACATGGTCATCCAAATTAAGACTACACTTTTCAATCTCCCCTACTATCAGATCTGGCCACTGTCTAAGTAGCAACCACCAGAATGAAAGGACAAGTGGTACATGCAATTCTCAGGAGGTGACCGTAAAGGAAGGGGGCATGCCTTCACCTTTCCTTTAACTGGCCAGGCACCAACCTGACAGCTGGAAGAGCCATCACAAACTATGAGGTGACTCTAGAGCCAGGGATCACACCTGATAGTGCAAGGAAGAGAGAACTTAAGTCCCTGACACTGTAGAGTCCCATCAGCTCTCAGCTACTTTCTTCTGAGTTATTTCATGACAAAATAAATTATTTTTTTTCAAGATGCACTTATCTAACACAGGTGGTGGTGTTTAACTCTACCCCAGTAAGCCAGACAGAGGGAGGATCAGCATGCCGTGCCAAAGACTTAGTGGGGAGTGCTCTTGGTACAGACATCTGCAGAAGGAAAGGGAGGAAGCAGGACTGGAGCGAACGGAAAGTTGGGATATGGTACAGCAGGAATAAAGGCCTCAGCCAGCCCTGGGGGGAGCTCAGAAGCTGAGCGGGATCTTCCTGAGTTCAGTCATCTTGAGCTGAGGCATCACTTCTTGAGGTGAGTCATCGTGAGTTGTGATGATGGCACCAGGCTTTTGTACCCCCATAGCACCCAGTCACTGGATGCAGACTGCCCTACGAAGAGGGGCTGACTCAGGGTGTGGCAACTCCATCACAAAGGCAATAGTGAAGTGGGTTCTCTGCTGGCAGCGTTCCTTTATTACTACTGTTACTTAGAAGTTTTTTGTCACTCCCAGCTGAACCTAAACCTAGGCCAAAAGGCCAAAACTTTTTCATCAAGATGACCCAGTGACTTACAATCCATTAGAATCAGATCTATGACAGCAACAGACTAGGAAAAGAACAGAAAGCCTTGAACAGATAAAGCATTTCTAGGGTCAGCCAGGAGACTGAGGATGCCTAGATCTATGATATGGGAAAATCCAGGTAACCAGATTTTCCTAATTTTTTAATAGCAGGGATTTGCCATTTTCACTTTTCACTTTCATGCACTGGAGAAGGAAATGGCAACCCACTCCAGTATTCTTGCCTGGAGAACCCCAGGGAGCCTGGTGGGCTGCCGTCTATGGAGTCGCACAGAGTCGGACACGACTGAAGCGACGTAGCAGCAGCAGCAGCCACTACCACGGAATTATGAAATTGAACTCCTCTGGCTGGCAGGTACACTCATCTCCAGGACAGGAAGGGCAGGCCAGGGATAGGGCCCTAAAACAAGCTAACCTCTCTCTTTGACCAATAAAAGTCAAACAGTCCTGTCAAGATCTCATAAGAACTGCAGGTGCAGCTCTTTTATCAGAATTCCTTTTTCACTATCAAAAGATAGCAAAGAGTTTAGAGATTTCATAATTCAATTTTCTCCCTGGTGGAGAAAAAAATTAGAATAAAATTATCGGAGTAATTAGATAAAGGAACAGAAAATCAAAATCAAGATGAAGAAAGCAAGGATCTTTAGTTTTCTTTATACCCAAATTATTTTCAAACTACAAAGCAGAATAATTCATCACTTTAAAGATTAACAAGCTATTTATAAGCCATTCATGTTGATTAATAAGTAAGCTAAGTACCAACTTTTGCTCATCTAGTGTGGTACAATATTCAACAATTACAAGTATATTCTATCATTTGGTACCACATTAAACAATTATCAAATTAAGAATCCTAGTCTATCAAGTTGCAAAATTATAGACTGCTAGCCTTTCTGCCCAAAGAATATTACCCATTACCCACATGCAGTGCCATAAAAGTTTTTTATTCCACTATGTTAATATGTACCAACATAAATACTTGCAAAATCACCTACATATGAAAAAATTTAATAATGCAAATAGTTGTGGAACTGTTAAGGAGTTAATGATCTTATTTAAATTAGCTACATACTTATGGCAACTAGAAGCATGGTACTGACAAATTTGTTAACAGCAGCAATTGAGATGCAGACACAGAGGACAGACTTACGGACAAGGGTGGGGAACAACAGGGCAAGGGTGAGATGAATGGAGAGCAGCATGGACGCGTTTACACTAACACACGCACACAGCCAGCCAGCGGGAGTGCCGCAGGCCTCAGGGAGCTCGCGCTGGGCTCTCTAACAAGCTAGAGGCGGGAGCGAGATTCAAGAGGGAGGGCGCGTATGTGCAGCTGCAGTTAATTCATGTTGATGTATGACAGGAATCAAAAACAATACTGTAAACTGATAATCAATTAAAAGTAAATATTGAAAAAAGGAAAAAAATTAGCTATGTACTAATGTGATATGCTTACATGCTTTAATTCTGAGCTATGATCACAGATAAGGTATAAAAACTAATTTTCATTATAGATAGAATAAGCAATTAATTTTGGAGGGAAATAAAACACATTCTGCAAATAAAGAATGAGGCTGAAAGGAATTCAGCTGAGAAGGAAGAGGTAGAAAGGTAAAAGAATTCAGAATATGAAAGATGGTCAGCAAGAAGCGTAACACATTATTTTCAAAATACTGTAGGATAAAGGATTTAAAAACACTTCTCTTTCATACCTCTGCACAAAACTAGGACTCACAGGTCAGGGTCACTGCATTAGTATTCTAAAACAACAGAGTTATGGGCTTAAAAAACTTATGAAAAGCCAATCTGAAAATATGACCATTCTAAACCTTGTTAAAGAGAAACTTCAAATTTATATATCTTCAAAACTGACTCATGTCTGTTATGTCCTTCTTGTATTTTAAATACAATTTAAGATATCTTTAAAATCTGACAAGTATTCTCTTCAAAATATTGTACCAGCCATATTTTATGAATTCTACATCTTTAAATAACAACAAAAAATTTCCAGACTGTGACAAAAGTGATAAAATAATCAAATTATTTTTGCTCTGGCAAGAGAAAAAATACCTTGCCTTTCTGACTTAAAATACAAGTGACAGTTTTCTCTTTTTGCACACCACCAACAGGAGGTAGTAGTTCAATAATCACAGACAGAAATCAAATTTTAAACTACATTTCCAAACCAGCAGTCTTACAATGAGATTTCTCAGATGTGCCTTTTCTCCCATTAAAGAAAGTATAAAACTATTTAAATTACCACACTGCAATCAAATAATTATCAGACATCATTTTAAGTTAAGATATCTAAATAGAAATTAATGTTCACTCCGTTTAACTACCCCAGGCTGCTATCCACTCAAAGGGGCATCATTCACACTGTATTCTCTGACTGGTACTCACTGGAGTTGTACAAGCCAACCAGTAAATTGCTCTCATCCTAATCTTGAACTCTAGTTACAGGAAAACAGCTTTACCATGCAAAAGGAATAAAATTGTGTTTAGAACAATGTCATCATTTTAGATTCCTTGATTTCAGTAAACTTCTAAATAATCATACCATGACAATTTACCTCTTTGCTATGTAAATATAAACTGAGTAATCAATTATCATTCAAGATGACCTAGAGACATAGATAAAAGTTAATGATAAAAGATTCAAAATTAAGGAAAAGTAGTATTTTAGGGAAGAAGAGATCACAAAGGACAGTACCAACAACAGTAGCTCCAGTCCAGAAATCATCTCAGAACATTCTCAACTAAAGCAAACAACATAAGTATGAAAAAGTACAAGTGGCAGAAGTAGAAAGTACAGGGCTAAAGCGATTCAAACAGAATCCAGGCAATGCTCATGGTGACAATGGCCACAAAGGATTCTGCAATCCTGCCTGACTGGAAGAAAACTGCAGGAATAATAACTGGAACTAAAGGGGTTAGAAGTCTATGAATTTTACTCAACAAGTTGCCAGTTTAACCATGGACTATAAAGTGATCTTCACTTATGTCTGAAATTAGGCTTCTCCTATTTACGTGTTAAGAGAATCCAAAATCATTTTCTGAGAAAAATCTTGACTCTGTCCTCCTCTCCACAGGGAGGGCAGAGCAGCCTCCTACTATTCACAAAGATGTCACTACCAGTGCCTTTAAATTTTCACATGCACTTAGCTGGCAAAAAAGAAGGGGTAAGGTGAGAGATAACTGCATTCCCAACAGTTCTCAGAGAAGATGAGTTATCAATATACTCAGAAATATGATGTTGAGAATGATATCCAAGATGAGCTGTCTGAAAAATAACCTAATACCTAACCTAGGACTAGGTCAGACCACTCTATTAGTCCCTATAATTCTACTGGGATACACATTGAGGGATACCACAAGAAAAGGTCCTATGTTCACTGAAAATATGTTAAGGATTTTCTTTTATTACATCACATCACAATAGAACTGTGAATGAAATGTCTAATTTTAATATCAGAAATAACTTCCCTTTCCCTGGGCACTGGATTTGTTTTTACCTGCACTGTTCTCCTCTTCAACAACTTTGCAAAATCTGAGAGCCAAAGCAGTGTCCCACCTACTTTATTTACTACTTTAATCTCTGGTCTCACAACAGAGCCCTACTTCTCTCCTTTCTTTGTACTCTTTTTCTTTTTTTTCCAGTTAAAAAATTTACTGAATATCTATTACCACCTCCTTTGATCTTTTAAGAGAACCTTAAAAAACAAAAAAGAAAATGTCTTCTAATTTTTCTAGTCTTAATCTTAAGAGCACTCATGTACTTGAAGGCAGGAAGAAAATCTATTCCAGTTCAAATACTATTCCTTATTATAAATTTGGGAAATTACTTAACTACCTCAAAATCTCAGTTTATTCAGCTATAAAATGGGGTTAATTCTACTTTCCTATAGCAAAGACATAACACTGGCAAAGTACTTTTATACAGTACCTAGCACATTAACATCCACAAGATATTAACAATTTTATCAACTTCCTTTATATATAATCCCAGAGAGAAAACACCTGGGGACCATATAAGCAGACTCTGCCTGCAAACTCCCTATGAAACTACATTCCCAAAAATCTTGAGATTAAAACTAGCTTCATGACAACACATATAAACTAACTATAAAAGTTCAAAGAATATCATGTTCTGACACAAATTGATTATGCCACAGTACTCAGACATTTAGTGAAGTGCCAGGCTAAATTTTCCATGAAAGTATTTTCACATGAGATTTAAAACAACAAGAGTTTCAGTGAAGCAGATTATTGTATACAATGTGGGTTCAGGTCATTTGCTCAGTCTTGTCCGACAACTTCCGACCCCATGAACGGCAGCACGCCACGCCTCCCTGTCCTTCACCAACTCCCGTAGTTTACTCAAACTCATGCCATCCAAACAACTCATCCTCTGTCGTCCCTTCTTCTCCTGCCTTCAGTCTCTCCCAGCATCAGTATCTTTTCAAACAAGTCAGTTCTTTCCATCAGGTGGCCAAAGTATTGGAGTTTCAGCTTCAGCATCAGTCTCTCCAATGAACACCCAGGACTCATTTCCTTTAGGATGGACTGGATGGATCTCCTTGCAGTCCAAGGGACTCTCAAGAGTCTTCTCCAATACCACAGTTCAAAAGCATTAATTCTTCAAGGCTCAGCTTTCTTTATAGTCCAACACTCATATCCATACATGACTATTGGAAAAACCATAGCTTTGACGGACCTTTGATGGCAAAGTAATGTCTCTGCTTTTTAATATGCTGTCTAGGTTCGTTGTAGCTTTTCTTCCAAGGAAGCAAGCGTCCTTTAATTTCATAGCTGCAGTCACCATCTGCAGTGATTTTGCAGCCTTAAAAAATGAAGTCTTTCACCATTTCCACATCAATTTGCCATGAAGTGATGGGACTGGTTGCCATGATATTAGTCTTCTGAATGTTGAATTTTAAGCCAACTTTTTCACTCTCCTCTTTCACTTTCATCAAGAGGCTCTTTAGTTCTTCTCCGCTTTCTGACATAAGTGTGGTGTCATCTGCACATTTGAGGTTATTGATATTTCTCCCGGCAATCATGATTCCAGCTTGTGCTTCATGCAGTGCGGCATTTCTTATGATGTACTCTGCATATGAGTTAAATAAGCAGGGTGACAATATACAGCCTTGATGTACTCCTTTCCCAATTTGGAACCAGTCTGTTGTTCCATGTCCACTTCTAACTGTTGCTTCCTGACCTGCATACAGATTTCTCAGGAGGCAGGTCAGGTGTTCTGGTATTCCCATCTCTTTTAAGAATTTTCCACAGTTGATTGTGATCCACACAGTCAAAAGCTTTGTCACAGTCAATAAAGCAAAAGTAGATGTTCTTCTGGAACTCTCTTGCTTTTTCGACGAGCCAATGGATGTTGGCAATTTGATCTCTGGTTCCTCTGCCTTTTCTAAATCCAGCTTGAACATCTAGAAGTGCACAGTCCACGTACTGTTGAAGCCTGGCCTGGAGAATTTTCTAGTGTGTGACATGAGTGCAATTGTGCAGTAGTTGTGAGCATTCCTTGGCACTGCCCTTTTTTGGGATTGGAACGAAAACAGACCTTTTCCAGTCCTGTGGCCACTGCTGAGTTCTCCAAATTTGCTGGCATACTGGGTGCAGCACTTTCACAGCATCATGTTTTAGGGTCTGAAATAGCTCAACTGGAATTCCATCACCTCCACTAGCTTTGTTCCTAGTGATGCTTCCTAAGGCCCACTTGACTTTGCATTTCAGGATGCCTGGCTCTAGGTGAGTGATCACACCATTATGATTATCTGGGTCATGAAGATCTTTTTTGTACAGTTCTTTTGCGTATTCTTGTCACCTCTTCTTAGTATCTTCTGCTTCTGTTAGGTCCATACCATTTGTCCTTTATTGTGCCCATCTTTGCATGAAATGTTCCCTTGGTATCTTTGATTTTCTTGAAGAGATCTCTAGTTTTTCCCATTCTATTGTTTTCTGCTATTTCTTTGCACTGATCACGGAAGAAAGCTTTCTTATCTCCTCTTGCTATTCTTTGGCACTCTGCATTCAAATGGGTATATCTTTCCTTTTCTCCTTTGCCTTTTGCTTCTCTGCTTTTCATAGGTGTTTTTAAGGCCTCCTCAGACAACCATTTTGCCTTTTTGCATTTCTTTTTTTGGGGGGATGGTCTTGATCCCTGTCTCCTGTACAGTATCACAAACCTTCATCCATAGTTCTTCAGGCACTCTGTCTATCAGATCTAATCCCTTGAATCTATTTCTCACTTCCACTCTATAGGCATAAGGGATTTGATGTAGGTCATACCTGAATGGTCTAGTGGATTTCCCTACTTTCTTCACTTTAAGTCTGAATTTGGCAACAAGAAGTTCATGATCTGAGCCACAGTCAGCTCCTGGTCTTGTTTTTGCTGACTGTATAGAGCTTCTGCATCTTTGGCTGCAAAGAATATAATCAATCTGATTTCCGTGTTGACCATCTGGTGATGTCCATGTGTAGAGTCTTCACTTGTGTTGGTGGAAGAAGGTGTTTCCTATGCCCAGTGCGTTCTCTTGGCAAAACTTTGTTAGCCTTTGCCCTGCTTCATTCTGTACTACAAGGCCAGATTTGCCTGTTACTCCAGGTATCTCTTGACTTCCTACTTTTGCATTCCAGTCCCATGTAATGAAAATGACATCTTTTTTGGGTGTTAGTTCTAGAAGTGGGTGGGCCTCATCAAATCAGTTGAAGGCCTTAAGAGAAAAAAGGTAGAGGTTCCCCAAATAGGAGGGAATTTTGTCTCCAAACGGCTTCAGACTCAAGCTGCAACATCAGTTTTTCCCTGGGTGTCCAGTCTACCCTGCAGGTGTGGGGCTCGCCAGCCTCTACAATTATACAAAATATTCTTAAGATAAACAAGTCTCAATTAGTCAAGCAAGCAATCTCATGTGCTCTCCATATACACACATCCCATTTTCTCTGTAAAATCTGATGAGAGGTAGCAGAGATTTGCAAATTCTGAGAAGTCTGTTAATAGGTTTATTACTAACAAAACTAGCAATATAACTTATAGGTTAAGAAATTTTGAACGGAAGGGAACAAATGCCAACTGACGACAGAAGAAACAAACAACAGTGTAAAACTCAACACTGACAAAAGCTAGAAAGCAATGCACAGGATTCCGAAATCCATTAAGTAATAATTACTGGGTATCAGAAATTTTATATCCGTTATGGAATGATAGAGGGTACTGACAGTGAGTTAGACCAGAAATAAGGAATTAACTTAAGGACTAAATACTGAGAGGTCAACTTCATGCCTTCCCTGACTTCAGCACCCAGTAAAGCCGATAGCCAAGCACTGAACTCCAATCAAGGAAATCTCTTCTTAACCCTAAACTGAAAGTGAAAGAACAAGCTGCAGGAAACAAGACCACAACCTCCTCATAATAAGGAGCTTCACTCCCTGGCATTCAAAGATTACTCAAAATAACCATATCATTACCCAGGTAAAGCCCACTTACCCCACAGCAAAATTTAACATTAATTTTCTATTTCCTCCCATTTTAAACAACAAGCAACCAAAAATAATCATTTAGGGGAAGTCTGCAACACTATGGGAAACATCAAAATAAACAAATGGAAAAAACTAATTCAGACTATAAAGAAACTCTTACTATATACCTATCCCTGGAGAAGGAAAGGACAACCCACTCCAGTATTCTCCATAGGGTCACAAAGAGTCAGACACGACTGAGGCGACTTAGCACAGACATGCGCACTATACACCTATACAACAGAGCACTTTTTAAAAATGGTACAGATAAAGAGAACAGTTCTCAGAAACAGTTACTGTCAAAACTAAATATTCAAAGAAATGGAAAATATGGCAGTGAATCTCTAAAAAGACACAAAGCAAAACGATGGAAAAGATGAAAGAAAGAGGTAACAAAAATGGGCAATTAATCCAAAAGGGCCAACACCTACTACGAGTTTGCAGAAAAAAATAGTAGAAAACTTCCCAGAACTAAAGGGATCTCTCTTCAAATGAAAAGGCCCACCAAGTGCCAGCAAAAATAAATCAAAGACTAAACACCAAAAGATAAGAACATCCTAAAGCAGATCTGAAAGCTGGCACAGACTGTGGCTCAGATCATGAACTCCTTATTGCCACATTCAGACTTAAAGTGAAGAAAGTAGGGAAATCCACTAGACCATTCAGGTACGAATGAATCCCTAACGATTATACAGTGGAAGTGACAAATAGATTTAAGCGATTAGATATGACAGACAGAGTGCCTGAAGAACTATGGATGAAGGTTCATGACGTTGTACAGGAAGCAGTGAACAAGACCATCCCCAAGAAAAAGAAATGCAAAAAGGCAAAATGGTTCTCTGAGGAGGCCTTAAAAACACCTATGAAAAGAAGAGAAGCAAAAGGCAAGGGAGAAAAGGAAAGATATACCCATTTGAATACAGAGTTCCAAAGAAGAGCAAGGAGACACAAGAAAGCCTTCCTCAGTGATCAGTGCAAAGAAATAAGAGGAAAACAACAGAAAGGGAAAAACTAGAGATCTCGTCAAGAAAATTAGATACCAAGGGAACATTTCATGCAAAGATGGGCACAATAAACAACAGAAATGGTATGGACATAACAGAAGCAGAATATATTAAGAAGAGGTGGCAAGAACACACAGAACTGTACAAAAAAGATCTTCATGACCCAGATAACCACGACAGTGTAATCACTCACTTAGAGCCAGATATCCTGGAATGTGAAGTCAAGTGGGCCTTAGGAAGCATCAGTATGAGCAAAGCTAGTGGAGGTGATGGAACTCCAGCTGAGCATTTCAAATCCTAAAACATGATGCTGTCAAAGTGCTGCACTCATTATGCCAGCAAATTTGGAGAACTCAGCAGTGGCCACAGGACTGGAAAAGGTCAGTTTTCATTCCAATCCCAAAGAAAGGCAATGCTCAAAACTATCGCACGACTGCGCTCATCTCACACACTAGCAAAGTAATGCTCAAAATTCTCCAAAACAGGCTTCAACAGTATATGAACTGTGCACTTCCAGATGTTCAAGATGGATTTAGAAAAGGCAGAGAAACCAGAGATCAAATTGCCAACATCTGCTGGATCATCAAAAAAGTAAGAGAGTTCCAGAAAAACATCTACTTTTGCTTTATTTACTACGCCAAAGCCTTTGACAGTGTGGCTCACAACAAACTGTGGAAAACGCTTAAAAAAGATGGGAATACCAGAACACCTGACCTGCCTCCTGAGAAATCTGTATGCAGGTCAGGAAGCAACAGTTAGAAGTGGACATGGAACAACAGACTGGTTCCAAATTGGGAAAGGAGTACATCAAGGCTGTATATTGTCACCCTGCTTATTTAACTCATATGCAGAGTACATCATGAGAAATGCCGCACTGCATGAAGCACAACAAGCTGGAATCATGATTGCCGGGAGAAATATCAATAACCTCAAATGTGCAGATGACACCACACTTATGTCAGAAAGCGGAGAAGAACTAAAGAGCCTCTTGATGAAAGTGAAAGAAGAGAGTGAAAAAGTTGGCTTAAAGCTAAACATTCAGAAAACTAAGATCATGGCATCTGGTCCCATCACTTCATGGAAAATAGATATGGAAACAATGGAAAACAATGACAGACTTCATTTTTTAAGGCTGCAAAATCACTGCAGATGGTGACTGCAGCCATGAAATTAGAAGACGCTTGCTTCTTGGAAGAAAAGCTACAACCAATCTAGACAGCATATTAAAAAGCAGAGACATTACTTTGCCAACAAAAGTCCATCTAGTCAAATCTATGGTTTTTCCAGTAGCCATGTTTGGATGTGAGAGTGGACTTAAAAAAAAGCCGAGCACCGAAGAATTGATGTTTTTGAACTGTGGTATTAGAGAAGACTCTTGAGAGTCCCTTGAATGCAAGGAGATCCAACCAGTCAAGGAAATCAGTCCTGAATATTCATTGAAGTACTGATGCTGAAGCTGAAACTCCAATACTTTGGCCACCTGATGAAAAGAACTGACTCATTGGAAAAGACCCTGATGCTGGGAAAGATTGAAGATGGAAGAAGGGGATGACAGAAGATGAGATAGTTGGATGGCATCACTGATTCAATGAATGAGAGTTTGAGTAAACTCCAGGAGTTGGTGATGGACAGGAAGGCCTGGCATGCTGCAGTCCATGGGGTCGTAAAGAGTTACACACAACTCAGCAATTAAACTGAAAGCAGGGTAGGGTACAGAGAAAGTCACCTAACAAAGCAATAAGTCTCATACAAACCCAAGCAACCAACCCATCAGGAATACCAGATACAAAATTTTAAGGAAACTGATATTCGTTTCTATAAAGGCAAATTATTAGTCAAGTATAATATTATTAGAAAGGTACTAAGGATGTCATTAAGTAAAGAGGGCATAGCTAAAAAAACTGACTTCCAGGAAAACAACAGCTTCACTCAAGGAGAGCAGAGACACTCGGGGATGACAGATGTACAAGCCTGGAGCACAGCAAACGCAGACAGAACAGGACAGTGACAGAGGGTGCTGGGAGCAGGTAGTTTCAGTAAACTCAGAAGTATGCCCAGGATCGTGGGTAAAGAAGTCTGTTATATAACAGTTCAGAAATGCAAGCTAAAAAATAATAATACTGGAACTTCCCTGGTAGTCCAGTGTTAAAGAATTCGCCTGCCAATCCCTAGTCTGGGAAGATTCCACATGCCTCGGGGCAACTAAGCCAGCACACCCCCAACTGCTGACCTCTGGCCTAGATTCTGCAAGCTGCAACTAAGGAGCCTGAGAGCCCTGACTGAAGCCCCCACCCAGGAGCCCGCACTCCGCGGCACGGAAACCACCACAGAGAGCAGCCTGCGGACGGCCGCAGAGCCTCCTCACCGCAACCAGAGAAAGCCTGTGTGCAGCACTGAAGACCCAGGACAGCCAGAAACTAAAAATAATAACAACACAGAGCAAATTTTAAGTAACAGAGGAAAGGAAGAAACTGAAAGATATTAGGAATACAGTGATGAATACATGATTAATTTTATTCCACATTTTAAACTTAAAAGACAGAAAATTAAATGCTCAGTCAATGTAAGGTAAAATTAAAATATGTTCTGCTTTATACTACATCAAATTAAGAAAAGCAAAAGTCAACTGAATCAAATAGAGGTACAACAGAAAGGCCACAAAATATACCAACTAAAACCGTAAACTGGAAAACTCTGGTTGGGCCAAAAATTTCCTCTCTTCATCTTCTGAATTTAGAAACTGGCATTTTAATGTTTGTGTTAAAGGGCTTACTTGTTTTATCTGAGTTCAATTCTGTTATTTTGGTAGTAAGGATGACTTGTGGCAATGATTAATGAAAAATACATGTTTGTGAAGAATCGACAATCTATTTAAAATGTCTAAATTGAATACAGTGAGGGCATAAGAAATAAGATGGAAAGAAACAGTGAATTAAGAGCAATCAAAGTTGCTTACATAAAAGTAGTTATCATTATGCTTTTCAAGTTGTATTTCAAATAATTTAAAGAATCAATGAAATACATTAAGCCTACAAATAAGATTTAGTATTAAAGTAAACATAATTTAACTTTTAATAAGAAATAACAGGCACTTTATGTTGGGACAGACAATGACAGAGGACTCTGGGAGGACACTGGTCATGAAAGGTCACCTAACAGAAACTCTATGGGACAAAATTCCCCAATGAAAGACCTGGGCCAAGGGGGTCACACCCAGCAAACGCATAAATCCCATAACCCAGGGAACCTATCATTCTATCTTGAGGGAATCGCAAGTTCTCCCTTTCAGCCAATCAAACTCTGCCCCCTCTCTTTCCCATTATTCGTAAAATAGTCAAATCTCTTGTCCAAGTGACAAACTTTCAAAAAAATATGGCTGCTGTTTTGTACTACTGTTTCCACTTCCCAGTATTTTCTCTTCTCCACTGATTGTACAAAGTGTTTGCCTCTCTTTTGTTTGTTCTCCCGACAGCGTTAGTGGCAAAGAACCACCCCCTGTCAATGCAGCTAGACATAAAGATATATCGGTTCGATCTCTGAGTTGGGTAGATCCCCTGGAGGAGGGCACGGGCAGCCCACTCCAATATCCTTGCCTGGAGAATCCGACGGACAGAGGATCCTGGCGGGCGACAGCCCATGGGGTCCAAAGAGTCAGGCACGACTCAGCATGCATACACACCCAACTTTCACTGAAACCCCTCTAACTCAAAACATATAATATTAATCATCAATCTCACAGAAAAAAATCTCTATTCCTAAAGGCTATGAATGTTCTTACAAGGTTGATCAGTTACTCTTTACTAACATTCAACTAAAGGGTATACACTTTTTCTTAACCAATATACTGTCATTTCATTTGCATAGCTACTTTACACGTACTAAATTTGTATTTTATTGTTCAAGTGTAGCTCTCAAAAATAAGATCAGTGGCAAAGGGATGTTCACTAAAGCACAGAAATTAAAAAAAAAATCAATGAACACTACTATTCGGAATAATAAAATTAGTGGGAAAAAAACCCCAGTGCAAATATGTAACGAATGCATGGATCTGCAAATGTAATAAATTGGCACCATCTGCTGCCCCGACATACAAAGTACAAATAAGGAAAACAAAACTACTATCTGACAACCGAATCTTACTGAACCAGGGGTCCGTCGTGTTTAGTTCAATGTACTGACTGGAAATGTTGTCCAAGAGTAGCATGAAGCCATAAAAAGCTGTAAATACCTTTCAAACAAATCTCAGTGATGCAAAAGAACAATCATCTTTCCAGAACAAGTACCATAAATTTTTTAATATTACACAGATGAATTCTGCCTTTAATGATGAAGGAGCCCACAGAAATGTTTAAAAGTTAAAAATCTGTGTGCTTAAAAAAAAAAGGCCCAAATCACACTACTGCTGAGAAGCTTGTAAAATTACTCTTAACATGTATTAACAATACTTTGCTCAGAAGAAAAGTAGCACAAGCTAAAATTCTTATTAAACAACTCTACTTGATGTCATAAATTACCAGTGGCATTCTTGATAGGAAACAACTATCACATATGTATGGTAGCAGAAATTTACAATTGAAAAAACTATACAATATGAATTTCTTTACAACTGAAAAAACACCTAACCACACGATATGAATCAACTCTTGGTGAGCTAATGAATTCAATGACTGTTTGATGCTTTTAATCTCCAAAAACCATGCTACATTAGGGACTTTTTTTTTTTTTAATTCAGTGAATGATGGTTTTTAAACACTGATATAGCCTAGAAAGGACACCCAGGTTTCACTAAAGGATGCAACAGCTACAAGCACTACCTAAATGAAAGGCTGCTCTGAATAGCCATACTACAGTACATCCCTCCTCCTCCTGGTCTCAAGGAAATAAATCAAATTACAGCCACTGAACATTTCTTTTCTACCAGGTAAAGAAATGGTTTCATAAATATAAGATTTGTTTCACACTTATGAATCATGGCTGTTTGTAAAGTAAGAGATAAAATTAACAATTCTTTATTACACTGACAATGTCAGTTTTTCAAATAGCACTTCAATGATTTTTAATACATTCCTAATGTAGTATATTTAACCAATATAGTCAGTATTCTGAACCTATTACTTGGGAAAATATTATTTTTATTTTAAAGATAACAGGAATTTTTAAGAATACAAATAACTGGTTTGATCATCAAGATCAAGTACTTTCCAAATTTAAAGGGTTTCCTCAATTATTACAATATTTTTTAAAATTTATTACCAGGCAAATCTAAAAACCATACGCAAACACTACATTTACATAAATATGTTTAGAGTCAAAAGCATCCATAAGAGATCAGAAATCTACTGGTTATCTCTCAAGATTAAACAGTGAGCATCCTAACTCTGAGCACCTGACAGCACTAAAGATGATCCTCCATGTGTCCTTCCTATTTTTATAACTGTTAAAGTTTCTCTAGGATTCCTGGAGACAATGAACTATAATGAAAAATTTATATAAGAAATATAATGGAAGACATTCAACAATCGCTCTAACAGCTACAGCAACCAACCTATGTGAGCATAGGAGAACAAAACAGCAGTTATTGTTTGCTATCTTTTGCACTGTTAAAACCAAGGATACAAAATAACTATAATCTATAACTCTCGATGGCCTGAGAAATACTAAAGAGCCATTATCCTGCAAAGCTTTAGTCAAGACAATTAGTAAAAACCTAGAGAGCCAGGTACAAACATCTGGGTAAGAACTTTATCCTTTTGAGTTTGTATCAAAATGCTGAAGCAGTCTGTTAACAGCTTAAAGTTACAATAGGGTGTCACTAAATAGTTTACAAAAAAATTTTTTTTTAATGTTTTCTACTTTGCTATCATTAGAAAATATGTTGGCCTTTTACTGAACCAAATATCCCAAAGGACCAAAGAAATTTTGAAATAATCCAAGATAAATCCACTGCTTTGTGGCACAATGAAATCTAAGCAATCCTACAAGGAGCTTTATAATCTTAAAATTTCCCACACATATTTCCTTACATATCTTGAAAGTGTATGGATACATACCACATATATTAACACAGTTTTGCTTTTAAACCAAGATAAATAATTGTAGCAAACAAATTTAAAACAGGAAAATTTAGAAAATATTTCTATTTGTAGGTTCTTAATAAAAAAGTTAAAAGTTTACAATCAAACTGTAAACCACTATTAACCAGAACTCAAAAAAATTTAAGTATTTGAATATAGTGTTCTAAGTCTTCTATCAGCAAAAGAAATATCCAGCCAAAGAGACTTTTCATATGAAAAAAAAAAAAAACTTTTCACATCAACAGAAAATTTTAAGAAAAGACTGTAAGTAGGAACACCAGTATTACTCAGGGACTAAAAAATAAATTTGCCAGTTCCAGGCCTAACAGAACATCCTTAAGGGTAACTGTACTTCTAGTAATAAGCATATAAGTATTCAACAATCTTTCTTCCTGAAATCAGACTAAGCTGTGAAACTTTGTACATATAATCAGTGTCAAAAGTGCTTGACAATAATTAGATATACTATACTGACACAGGAACAATGCATACATAAAACAAAATTTTATAAGCTTTAAAACATTTAAGAATACAATGACAACAAAAAACAATGTAAACCTATGCAATAACATAACACAATGTATATAATTCAGAGATACACCATTATTAGCAAGCAATTCAAAAGACTTCAGCATTAAGTTGTTAAAATGAAAGATTCTTAGAAGCCAAAGTGTTGAGTCAGAGTAATCTGACAAATTTACTAATGAATAGCAGGCCACCTAATCCAAACTTTAAGTACTCTTATATCAAAACATTAGGTAGGAAATTTTAAAAAGGTAATGAAAATTACTGAAAAACTGTAGTGCATAAGTCTTGAGTCATTGATAAACAGAACACTACCACATAAACCTGAACTAAAAGCCTAACCTCTCCATGCGAAGCTGCTTTTCCTTTGTCTAATTTTTAGCGTACAGAATAGCTAATTGCTCCAAAGTTTGTTGCAATATTTTCTCTGCTTTATTTAAAAAAATCCTACATATTTTTCCACATAGTAATATGACCTCTGAAGTAATCTCTTATTAAGAATTTGATTAGCAGTACAGAAAGTTACCCTCTGAAAGTTACTTTCAGTTACTTCAACTATAGATCTGAAAGAAGTGTCATCTGTCCAGTGGCAATATAATGCAAGCCACATAAGTAATTTTAAATTTTCAAGGAATCACTAAAAAAAAAAAAACTAAAAACAGGTGAAATTAATTTTAATAAATATTTTATTTAACCAAAAATACCCAAAATATCATCTCAACATGTAATCTCCATTTTTAAAACTTGATGAAACATTTTACAATCTTTTATTCACATTGAACGTTTAAAATAAAATGTGCAATTTACAGCACATCTCAACTGAGACTCATTTCAAGTGGTTAAGTGGATAGTAGTTGCTATGCTGGACAGCACAGGTCTAGAGATCTTCCTCTGGTTTTTTGAGATATTACACAAGTACAGAACACTAAAAGACTTGCAATGGGAACACACAATAAGAGCTAGGATGGGCGCAGGGAAACGTCAATTCAGGCATTTCCAACAGACTTAGGATGACATCACGTCGCAACTGCTGAGGCAATCACTATCTGCTAGGAGTCCCAATTTATATCTGTTGTCATGATGTAATTATTAACAGCACCCCCTATGATTCTCAAATTACACGGTTACCCTATCTATATCCAAAACATCCTCAAAGATAACTCCACATTCTTTGGAAGAAAATTTAAATTCTAATTCTGATGACTAGAAAAGGAGCTCTAAATCCAAAGGAAAGAATCCTAAATGTACTACCCTCATCAAAAAAAAAACTGCTGAAAATTCCTTTTATTTTTAAATTGCAGACTAAAAAAAAAAAGTAAAAATTACCTGTTGAACAAGGCATCTGGAAATTGGGATCATTGCTATCCAAAACAGGCAAACAGAACTGGTTACTTGCAGATCCTAGCATAGGATCCTTATCGCTGAGCATGTTCTTCAGCGAGTCCTCTAAGACATTTTGACTTGTACTAAAATCCTCACAGACTTCATTCTCCAGGTTGGATCCTAGAAATAGGGCATCATCTAAGTGTTCAGTAGGAATTAAATGATTAAATGTATCAACTATATCCATGAAGACTTCTGTGTGTCTTTCAGCCCTATAGAAAGACAAAAAAAATACCATAAGAAATAAAGCTATCAACTGATAATCACCTAAAACCAAATTATTTTAATAGTTTTGAGTCTATGAACACACTTAGGTTATTTCTAAATTGTTTTAAAAAAATCCTCACTGCTTTTAGAATATACATTTGGACATGTAGAACGAATCTTTGCTAAACAATGTTTCTCCATCATACATGTAGAATTTCATTTTAACAGACCCTATTAAAGGTTTACTTAATTAATTTTAGAGAAAAAAACTATGTATATATAGTCCATTAACTTGACACATTTGAAAGAATTACATGGTTTAAATCATAAAAACCATATGTTTTTAACCACACTCTCTTCATAAATTAAGACTCAGACACTGCTTATTAGTAAAGGTCATATAAAAGAACTAAAATCAAATCATTTAAAGTACTGTCCCATATTTATTAAAACTGTAAACACCCTTGCTTTATTTACAATGCATTTAAATTAATTAAAGAAACACAAAAAAAATTTTTTTTGTGGGACAAGAAAAAAATGGAAAGAAACTATTAATTAAATCCAACAAATCAAAACTCAAAAAAACTAGACACACGCAGGCACAGATGTGCACATACACACACTTGAAGGGAGCATCCCTTTTAAGATAAAATAAATGTCAAGAAAAGAATGTATCAGAGATTTATATTTGTCTTAGTGAGCTATGTGGGGTTTATACAGATTATCAAGGTAATCCCCTATTCAAACTGTACCTAGGCATTGCTCAACAAAGGTCATTTCAAGCTCTAGAGGAGCCTTAATTATCAAAAGCTGGATTATTATTGGTTTCAGAGAATAATGAACTAATAATGTATTCTGGGTGACAGAGAAGAGTCAACTAAATAAGATCTAGTAATACTGAATTAGCTAGAAAATTCCACTAATTAACCTACAACATCTTGGATTTCAAAATTCCAAACATTAGCTCCAATTCTACCAAACTTTCTTCAAACTGTCCTTGAATTCTTTATCCTATAAAAATGAGAAGAGGAAGTTCAAAAACACTCTACAGCTTACTGGGTATATATTATATGCTGCTAAACATTTTACCTACATTTTTAATTCACTTATTCCCAGTGATAATAATAACAGACTCTATTAATATCCTAGTTTTGTAAACAAAAGGCATTTAAACATGTTCCCTGAAGTCAGAGCTAAACATCCAAACCTAGGTTTTAAGGCTATATAGCCCACTGTTGTTAACTCTAACCCTTTCATACTGGTAGAAAGGCAGCCTTTTACAAAGATAGAAACTGACTGGATTTGACTCATTAAAGGTTCTTCTTTTAAAAACATTTTCCAACAAATCAGTAGTTGCCTGGGGCCTTGGATAAGAGAGGGACTGACTGCAAATAACAGGAATGTATTTTGAAGGATGATGAAAATGTCCTGAAATTTGACTGTACATATATCCTGAAATTTGACTGAGTACATATACCCATCAAAGTTCACCAATCTGTTCATTTTAAATGGATGCAGTTTCACTGCAACTCAATTTAAAATTTAAAGGAAAGGAAAAAAATTGCCTCTTACAAAAGTTGATCCTCTTCTAAATATAAGATTTCAGTATCTCTTCTCAAATTTTGCAAATTATTTACACTGAAATATTAACAAAGCACCAAAGCAAAATGTTAAATATTTTACTGATCATCTTACATGCATTCTCTAATTACAACATTTAGAGAAAACTGAGCTACATAGTGATGAAAAGTCAGGGGCAGTTTTAATTCCTTGAAGCTATCTGATCTCAGTACCTAAGAAAGGTTCAATTACCATACATCCCCAATACTTCCACTAATATATCTTTAGATTCCAAAGAAATTGTAATATAGTAAATTTCTGATAATTAAAAATAATTTACAAAAATGTTACCAAATGTTTACAAAATTAGCTAGAACTACCAACAAATTTGTTTATCTGAATATGCTAGAATCCACAGTTAATCACAAGCCAAAACAAACCCCTCTTCAGAGTGGCATTCCAGGTGAAACAAAGAAAAAAAGGCAATTCCACTTCAAGAAACAGTTACCTTTCTTTATAATATAATATGTTGAATCTACTAACTATGCACTCATTCCCAAAGCAACACAAGTTTGGGAAATTCTACAAATTTCATCCAACGTCAGTCTTTGTTGCACCAACTTCTGCATTCTGGAGACATTCACGACATTCAGAAGGTACAGTTATATGGCTCGAAATCACCAAGCTACACAGAAGACCAACCAGCCCATTCTAAACAAGCAATATTTTTTTTCAGTGATACTACTATTGAACCATCCCAAACTCTTTTACTAAAAAGTGCCTTCAGAACCTCAGGCATAGTTGCTTTTTTTTTTTTTTTTTTAAATTGAGACATGGTTGCCTTACAATCGTCTATCAGCTTCTGCTGTATAACGAAGCAAATCAGCCGTATATACACATATATCCCCTCCTCCCTCCTGGACCCGGATCCCACCCCCCATCCCATCCCTCTAGGTCACCACAGAGCACCGCGCTGAGCTCCCGGCACTACAGAGCAGGTTTCCACTAGCTATCTATTGTACACATGGTAGTTTCAACAGCAGACAATATTTAGTCTTTAAAGATCAATTTAAAAAAAAAGTAAAGCACACTGTATATAAGATCAGTGAACCTAATTCTCCAATTTTTTTTTTTGGACAAAACTAGTATGACTTATAAAGTATGTTGCCCTGGATTAAATAAGCAGATTAGGAAAACTGTAAAAAGTCAAGAAAGACCAGTATAGCAAAGTTACATTTCTTTAATATCTTTATTCAGCAAGTGATCACTAAGCAGTTACCACTGTACAAGACACGCTGAATGTGCCAGGGCAACTGGGAATCTTATAAGACAAAATATGGTATAAAGCACCCCAAACTTATGGGTCCAAAGTAGACAATTTCAACAGAAGTGTTTTGTGCAATTGTTATAAACTGATAAGACTGAATTTTCATAAGTTGTTCCAACAGGCTTTGGAGCCAATTTCAAATAATGCCAAAAAATCACAGTATACAGACATATGGCAAGATTGTCTTGAAAGTAACACTGATTGGAAGTATAAATCATTTTTTTTAAAAAATCAGTTTTATATATCAAGTATACAGTATCAAAAATAAAAACTCTCCATGCTAAATTGTAAAACAAATTTTAGCCAACTGTAGAAATATTAACTTACTTAACACAAATATCCTAATCTACTAAATGCAATGTGGTATCCTGATCTGGATTATGGAACAGAAAAAAGAGAGTAGTGGAAAAACTGGTGAAATCAGAATCAAACCCGGAGTTCAGTTAATAGTAATGTTAATCTCTAGTTGTGATTAAAAAAAAAAAAAAAATAGCATTAGGACTTCCTGAGTGGTCCAATGGTTAAGAATCCACCTTTCAATGCAAGGGACAAGGTTTGATCCCTGGTCAGGGAACTCAGATGTCATAGGCCTCGGGACAACAAAGTTCCAAGTTGCAACTGAGCCGGAGAGCCACAGGGAAACTGGAGCACTGCAACTAAGACCCAACGCAGTCAAACAAACACTAAAGAGAAAAAAAAAAAAGACACTAGCATTATGTCGGACATAATCAAGAAAACTAGATTCTACATCATGTTTGCAACTTTTCTATAAATCTAAAACTACTCCAAAATAAGGTCAAAAAAAAAAAAAAGAAGACTAACCTAAAATACAATGTCCTGAAATACCTAGCCATGCAGATAGACAAAGATAACTGATCCAATTAAGGAGAAATTTAAGAGATGGTTCGGTGTCCTTTCTATTATAATTAAACAAACTGCTTGATTTAAACAAATTTCTGGGAATTCCTTTTTTTCCACAGAGCCTCAGTGGTAAAGACTCCACCTGTAAGGCAGGAGACTTAAGTGCAATTCCTGGGGAGAAGATCCCCTGGAGAAGGAATTGGCAACACACTCCATTATTTCACTAGGAAAATCCCATGAACAGAGGAGACTGGGAGGCTACAGTCTGTGGGGTTGCAGAGAGTCAGACACAGCTGAGCAACTGAGCACACACACACCAGACCAGTTTTTAGACTCTGAGAACTAAGATCCCACAAGCCACGCAGTGCAGCCAAAAAATTAATAAATAGACAAATCCCTGTTTCTTACACTGAAACTGTACTTAAATGCATCTTTATATTTGGCATCATAAAGTTAATAATTAAAACATAACAAACCTATCCAGGATGTATTTTAAGACGCTAATGAAATGTATTTATGCAATTAAATTGATAATAGTAACTAGGGAATACATATATATTAAAATCAGAAACTACTTCTGGGGGTTCACAGCCACACCTCAAATATGACAAGATGCATAAGTCAGAGAATTGAATAATTTCTTTATTCAAAATTATTCCTTTACTCACGTATTTATCAAGCACCTACTATAAAGTGCTATTATAAGTATACCAGTGAAATAAACCCTATTCTCAAATTCAAGGAACTTATGATGCAAAATGAAGTATAGCCATATAAACAAATATGAGAACAGGCAAACATCACAACAAAATATGAAAGTGTCAAACTGAAGGGCTCAGATGGTACTATTGCTGCTAAGTCACTTCAGTCGTGTCCGACTCTGTGCGACCCCATAGACGGCAGCCCACCAGGCTACCCAGTCCCTGGGATTCTCCAGGCAAGAACACTGGAGTGTGTTGCCATTTCCTTCTCCAATGCATGAAAGTGAAAAGTGAAAGTGAAGTCGCTCAGTCATGTCCGACTCTTTGCGACCCCATGGACTGCAGCCTACCAGACTCCTCCGTCCATGGGATTTTCCAGGCAAGAGCACAGGAGTGGGGTGCCATTGCCTTCTCTGCAGATGGTACCACAGAGCAAGGTAAAATCCATGGGGCCAGGCAAGGCTAAGTAGGCAATGTGAGCTGGGCCCTAATGGTCCAGGGGCTACTTCAAACAGATGAACAACAGGTGCTGACTGTGAAAGGTTGAGTTTGGTCCTAATGGAAGATTTAGAAAAACTCAGAATACAACCAAAAATAAGTATTAGTACTAACATGCTGAATCTGAGTCCAAAGATATTTCCCACTTGTTCCATCTGTAACAGAGAATTACAGTGCAGCCAAATTTTGTTTACAGTGATAAAACCAACATATATTGTTTTCTAAGTGTTTCCTGCACACACAAAATGCAAAAAGATTTAAAAAGTATCAACAGGGAAAAAAATTACACTTCTACCAAAATCCCCTGTAAATTAAGTGAATTAAAACTACCCCCAAACTCGCAGAAACATCCTCAAAATAAAACTATGTGTTTTATCACATTTTCTTTAAAAAATACACATACACATAGTAAGCTTAACAATAAATCATTAAAGCTATTAAAGTCGTGTGTGTGTGCGCGCGTGCACATAAGAATGTAGAGGAGGGGACAAACATTTATCAGGACATTATAAAATCTATGAAGAATAATTAAACACTGTAATAGTGGTGAGAAGAGAAAGGCCTTCTATGTATGACAGTAAATGAACACCTTGCTAACAACGGCAACATGTGAGCCAAAACTCAAAATGAGGGAGTGATCCACACATAAATGGGGAACAACAATTCAAGTAATGACTTAAATGCAAAGGCTCTGGGTTCCTTCCAATCCCTACACCACAGTTTAAATTAAGCTGTCAATTCACCAAGCATGCTCACTATTAGCAAATTTCTAACAGGTAGTAATAGTAGCAGTAAGAAAAAATAAAAGTACCACTACTAAAACAATGATAAAATATAAAACTTAATGTGCTCTGGTCGATAGTGCTCCACATCAGCAGTTCTCCAGTGGAGGTAATTACGCCTCTCCAGAGGGTATTTGGCCATGTATGGAGACATTTTTGGTCAATAGAACTGGCGGGCACGCGTGATACTGGCAGCTAGTAAACATACTACACTGCATTTAAGAAAGCCCCATTATAAAGAACTAGCCAGCCAAAAAACAGTGCTGAGGTTAAGAAATCCTGCTCTACACTTAATTTAATCCTCTCGACAATGCTATATTATAATCCTGATTATACAGAAATAAATAAAATTGGGATCAGAGAGATTAAATTACTTGCTGTAGTCAGTGGTGGAGCTGAAATTTGAATCCCAAATGTTTCATTCAAGAGTCAATACACTTAACCACCACCTAGTATTATCTCTTCACAGTTAAATTCATTGACTGTTATGTGCCAGGCAACAAGCTAACTTAAATATATAATGTCTTTAAACTTCACAGCCACACAATTTGGTGAGCTAAAGCTTAGCTGAGTCACACCCAATATTACAGAATAAGTAAGTAACAGAACTCAAAACCGTCTCTGATACAAAGGTCAGTTCTTCACCACCATTAATACAACAATGTTAAAGAAGAATAAGTTATCCTTTCAGGACAGAATCAAGAAAAATCACTAAATGGTTAATATATGGTGTATGACGTAATTCTAAAAAGTACATTTCTACAAAGCAATGCAACCTCATCACCTGCTCTACAAGCCCATTTCAAATTCTGGTTCAGTTTCTTTAGTTAGAATCTATGGGCAAGACTACCTAAAAAAAAAAAAAAAAAGGAAGAGGATCATAACTTTGTTACTGAATTTATCAGGTAAAAAGAATATTTAAGAATCCAAGATGACTGCCATACTAAGACCAAAGACCTGACAACCTAGAAAAAGAACCCTCAAGCTGAAACTGGCAAAAGCAGAATTACTTAACCCTCAGTGAGAAAGTTACCTTTAAAATTTACAATTATGATGCCCTATCGTCATTATTGGAAGCATCAGTACTTTGGATTAACCACAGAAATAGTACAAGCAGCTCATCATCAAAACTAATGGCAGTCCAAGTTAACACATACTTCACGTGTACTATGTGAGGCCCTATGCTAACTGTACTGCATGCGTATCTCACTACTCTCTCACAACTCTGAGAAACAGAGTAGATGTGATTACTCTATTTTGCCAACGAGCAAACTCAGGCCTAGACCATTATTTAGGTCAATTCACCAAGCATGCTCACTATAAGCAAATTTCTAACAGGTGGTAATAGTAGCAGTAAGAAAAAATAGAAGTACCACTACTAAAACAATGATAAAATATAAAACTTGCCCTGGTCACATACCCAGGACAGGTGTTCCTCAAAGATACTGCAGTGTAATTCTGAGACAACCACAATAAAGCGAGTATTGTACACAATGAAGTAAGCCACAACAATTTTTTGGTTTCTCAATGCATATATACTCTACTGTAGTCTACTACTATGTATACGATAGCATTATGTCTAAAAACACAATGTACAAACCTTAATTAAAAATAACTTATTGCTAAGAAATGCATCATCTGAACCTTCAGCAAGCTGTAATCTTTTTGCAGATGGAGGGTCCTTCCTCGATGCTGGTGGCTGCTGAAGGCTGGGGTGGCTGCTGCAAGACAACAATGAAGTCTGATACACCGATTGGCTCTTCCTTCCCCAGTTTCTCTGTCACATGACATGCTTATTGATAGCACGTTACCCACTATAGAACTTCTTCCAAATTTGGAGTCAGTCTTCTCAAACCCTGCAGCTGCTTTCTCAATTAAGTTAATGTAATACCTAAATCCTGTGTTGTCATTTCAATCTATACAGCATCTTCAGCAGGAGTAGATTTCCTCTCAAGAATCCACTGACTTTGCTCATTCATAAGGAATAATGGATGAAGCAACACCTCCTCCATTTAAATTTTATCACAGGGTTGCAGCAATTCAGTCCCATTTTCAGGCTCCACTTCTAATTTTAATTCTCTTGCTATTGCTACCACATCTGCAGTTACTTCCTCCACTGAAATTTTGAAACCCTCCAAGCCATCCACGAGGACTGGATCAACTTCTTCCAAACCCCTCTGAATGTTGATCTGACTTTGCCCAGATCCCTTAGAGGAATCAGTATCTATGGCAGCTATAGCCTTACAAAAGGTATTTCTCAAAAATAAAACCTCAAAGTCGAAGTGACTCCATGATCCATGGGCTGCAGAACGGATGTTGTTGTGAGCAGGCATGAAAATCATTCATCCCCTCTCCATCTTCACCAGAGTTCTTGGATTACAAGGTGCACTGACCAGGTCGATGAGCAGTGACGTTTAGCAACCTTTTTCTGAGCAACAGGATACCAGTGGGCTTAAAATATTCAGTAAACCATGCTGTAAACAGATGTGCTGTCATCCAGGCTTTGTTGCTCCATTTACAGAGCACAGGCAGAGTAGATTTAATGTAATTTTTAAGGACCCTAGGATTTTTAGAATGAGCACTGGCTTCAACTTGAAGTCACCAGCTGCATTAGTCTCTTAACTGGAGAACCAGCCTGTCCTTTAAAACCAGGCTTTGATTTCTCTTCAGGTATGAATATCCAGGACGGCATCTTCTTCCAACAGAAGGCTGTTTTGACTAAACTGAAAATCTGTTGTTCAGGGTAGCCACCTTCATGATTTATCTTAGCTAGATCCTTTGGAAAACTTGCTGCAGCTTTCACATCAGCATGCGCTACTTCACACATTTGTACTTTTATGTTATGGAGACAGTTCCTTTCCTCAAACTTCATGAACCAACCTCTCCTAGCTCCAAGTTTTCTTCTGTGTCTCCCCACCTCTCTCAGCCTTCAAAGAATAGAAGAGAGTTAAGGCCTTGCTCCAAATTAGACTTTGGCTTAAGAGGATGTTATGTTTGGTTTGATTATCCACACCACTAAAACCTTCTCTGTATCAGCAATAAGGTCGTTTCACTTTCTTCATTCATATGTTCACTGGAGCTACACATTTAACTTTCTTCAAGAACTTTTTCTTTGCATCCACAACTCAGCTAACCGTTTGGCACAAGAGGCCTACTTTGGAAGATACCTTGGCTTTCAACATGCCTTCCTTATTAACCTCAGTCATTTCTAACTTTTGATTTCAAGTGAGAGACATGGACTCTTCACTAGGAAACTTAAGAGGTCATGGCAGGGTTATTTACTGGCCTACTTTCAATATTATAGCATCTCAATGACTAGGGAGGTCCAAGGAGAGGGAGAGAAACAAGGAACAGCCAGTCGGTGGAGGCATCAGAACATACACAACATTTACAATTAAGTTCACTATCTTAACAGGGTTGTGGTTTGTAGTAACCCAAAATGACAACAGTAACATCAACACCAATCACAGAGAAATAACACAATAACAAAAAGTTTAAAATACTGTGAGAATTAACAAAACGTGATATAGAAGACTCAAAGTGAGCAAATGCTGCTTAAAAAAAACTGGCAGCAAGACTTGCTCCATACATGACTGCCACAACCTTCAATTTGTTTAAAAAAAAAAAAAAAAAACCCGCAGTGCCTGCAAAGCACAGTAAAAGAGGTATGTCTCTATACCCAAACTGGAATCCAGGCAGCAAGATTCCTCAGCCTGCACTTTCAACCTACTATACTTTATGAAGTCTATGCGCATGACACATATCAATCTTTATATTGTTAATGAAATCTTTAAAATATTGAAAACAGTGACATGCCCACTTTCAAAACAAATTGGGAAATATGCACTTAGCCACACCCTACACATAAAAAAATAAAATAGATATCTTTAGTGTGTACATCATCATTGTGGAAGTGATGAACCACAAACCTCACAATTTTCAAAGTCTACAATTTTATTATGTTTTCATGTGACCATCTCACACAAATTATGAGTGAACTAAAACTTAAGCCTTTGTATACAATCCACTATGCCATTCAAAATTCTGTCCAATAAAGTTAGACTGTGACAAAAGACAAAACGTCAGGATAGTATTTAAGTTTTTGCTTAACTGTTTCTCTTCACCCTCACTCCATTATACAAATAATCTTAAATATTTAAATCTTGATCATTAAAAATGATCTAGGTTAAACACACAATGCATAGCAATAACTGTCCAGTCTATACATTTGGCAATTCCTCATACAATGTGTTTTGTGAGTCTTGAAATATCTTCTTCTTTTATCTCTAATTCAACAATTTAACAACTCCCATCTGAATCTGGTTTCTCAACCAAGAATACATTCCATGAGAATACAAATAGTACCTGAGTCTCAAATATTTTTAATCAAATCAATACTGTCAATATCATTCCCTATGTAATTAAAGGGCAACATTAAAGAAGAATTTTTTTTTTTACTGTTCTTAAAAATGCAAGTAGAAATATGTAAAATTTACTAGAAATATGTAAAAATTTGCCAAGTCATTTTTGTAGTTAAAAAATAAGATATCTACACTTCTGAAAAGATATTCCAGGATTCTCAGAGGGTGGTCTAAAAAATGAAAGAAACAGAGCCTAAGATGTACTGTTTCAGGAAAGAAATCCAGCAACCACAAATCCAAAAGAATCGATGAAATGTAGATGAATAAAAACATTTAGAAGTCAGCACTTCAAGAACCTTGCACTCCCTAACACTTTGGTGGTGATCCACAAACCTGAGAGGCTAATCAATAACTGTATTTCCTCATTAAAAAATAATAAAGATCTTACCTCCAGGTTATTATCCTTAAAAATTAACTAAAAAAGATTTCATGAGATATCTGTGAAAAGATTTTTAAAAAATATATCAAAAAAGACATATCAAAAAGGTAAAAAGTTACCATGTCAAGGAAGAGAACCATTATTTATATTTTAGTACCCAAAACTAACTTTCATCAAAAATAATTTTATTAATTGCCTCAAACAGGGGTGGGATGGTGAGGGAGATGGGAGGGAGTTTCAAAAGGGAGGGGATGTATGTGTATCTATGGCTGATTCATGTTGAGGTTTGACAGAAAACAGCAAAATTCTGTAAAGCAATTATCCCTCAGTGAAAAATAAATTTTAAAAAGTTTTATTAATTGCTATTATAAAGTCAAAAATTATCAACCCTTCCCGATTCCAATATGCAAAACCATTATGATTTTAACATTATGGTTTTAAATAATATAAAGACAACTTCCTTTCCATATGTCCATCCCGAACGTTGCTTTGAACCAATGTGATTTTTCACCTACATTTACCGAGACCACTTCTCATAGATTTGACTTATCTGAGTATGCAACAGATGGATATGTCACAGGATCAGCTAGACAGTTATCTGACGTCTATCCCAAGAGCACTGAACGCATAACTAATTCAGTGTGATGGTTAAGGAAGTTCACTATCCTCCCAACGGATGCAAAAGCAGTATTAGTTACATTTTCATGTTCTTCAACAAATGGACCTACAAAGCATAAATGAAGTGGGGAAACTTGTCTCGTCACTGCTGCTGCTGCTGCTGCTGCTAAGTCGCTTCAGTCATGTCCGACTCTGTGCGACCCCATAGACGGCAGCCCACCAGGCTACCCAGTCCCTGGATTGTCCAGGCAACACTGGAGTGGGTTGCCATTTCCTTCTCCAATGCATAAAAGTTAAAAGTGAAAGTGAAGTCGCTCAGTCGTGTCTGACTCTTCGTGACCCCATGGACTGCAGCCTACCAGGTTCCTCCGTCCATCACTAACTCCTCACAAATCTCCGGTACAGCTACCAAATAAAGCTTAAACTCTAAGGCTGTAGTTCTGCATACTTAACAAGAGGCTCACCTCGGTTGAGTGGATGTCTTTCTGCTGCTAAGGAACTGACTAAACTGTTACTGGTTTCATCAGCGCAGTAAGAACTGTTAAAATTACTTCCTTCAATTCTGTTACTATCATAGGGAAATAGAGTATATATTTTAAAATAGTGATGACGACGATGCTGATGAAGGGAAACTTCATTATCCTTATGTACGTCCACTAAACAGAACTGGATAGAAATAATAAAGGAAAAGTAAAGGTCTAAGTGGTAATAATGGTAAAGAAATAACTACTTGAAACAATAATATTCAAACACACCATGTGTGCTCTGGAATGAAGATACAAGTTCAACAACAGAAGAATGCTGCAAAAATTTCCTGGTTCTTTGACTCCTCTCTCGCCTACCAGGAAAACACATCTACAAACATTTTCACAATCCCAAACACTTCATTCAAGAATCAAAAAATGGTAGCTCATGAATGAATAATAGAAGCACAGTTTTGGAAGATCTCAACCAGCTTAGAAAAGGGAAGACAAGTTCGAACCCAAAATACTAACTAAATAGAAACAATGTAGTATTTAAGTACCTTCCCCCCCAACCAGCTTAAAATAACGTGTAAAGATCGTATTTGCGAAGGCTCAAATATCTCCATTTCATTTTAAATTATCAATAAACGCAATAAAAATCAGGACTGGGAAGATATTAAAACGTTGTTGCCGCCTACATTAATCACTATTCATGACCATGCAAATGATTCCTGAACAGCACCAATAATCACACACTCTACTTCGAATCAGAGTCCTGAAAAACAGCATTTAAAAACTCAAAGATGGGAACGAACCCTCGGACCCCGCGATACACGGCTGGAGAGAAGCAGGGGCGCTGTGCTGCACCAGCATTCTCCCCCTTTCTCCGTCCTCCCCGCCCCCCGGTCAGGTGACCAGCCATTTAGCACCATTAACACCCATGGGTCGACAAGTGGTTCATTAAATTACACGTATTGTCGAAGGCCAGGTTCCGGGCACCTCACTTCAAACTGCAAAAGGAGGCGACAGTTTGGGGCCCGACCACAAAAGCGCGCGGCCGCGGGAGGGAGAATGGAGCGCCAGCCCGCGTCCCGGAGGCGGGGAGCCAGCTCGGCTCCGCGGCCGGACTCAGGCCCCAGGCTCGACGCTGCAGCGCCGGGGCGAGGCCTGCGGGCTGGGCCTCCGGGCCGCGCCGCCGCGCCTTCCCGCCCGAGCGCCCGCGCGGCGGCGGGACTCACCCGAGGCGGGGGCACGGAGCCGGCTGGGAGGCCGCGGCCCGACCCTCGCCGGGCGGCCCCGCCGCCGCGGCCCAAACGGTCCCGGGCGACCGAGGCGGCGCGGGCAGGCCGAGGCGTTGCGCAAGAGGCCGGGGGGCGCCCCGGTCTGCGCGGGAGGGAGGCGCGGAGCCCGGCAGGCGGAGGGCGGGAGGCCGCGGGGCGCGGGGCAGGGGGGGAGGGCCGCGCGTCGCCAGCCGCCGCCGCGCCGCCACTCACCAGCTCCGCCGACGAGCGCTACCTCAGGCAGCGAGGGAAGATGGTGGCCGCGCCGCGCGGAGGAGGGGGCCGGCGCGCCGAGAGGGGGTACGCGCGGGACGCAGGCGTCGCTGCCGCGGCCGCTTCCTCCTCACGGCCGGCCGGCCGCCGCGGACCCCGGCGCCCCGGCTTCCGCGCCGCCCTCCTCAGCCTTCGTGCAGCCGCCGCCGCTCAGCGCCAGAGCAGAGCGCGCCTCGTGGGGACCGTGCGGCGGCGCGAGACCCCGAGGCCATCTGCGTGCGGCGGCGGCGGCCCGGCGGCTGGAGCGCGGCCGCGTCACGTGACCGCACTGTTTACCGTTCCGGGGCAGCGCCGCGCCTGCGCGCTGCGGGCCTCGGGCCTCCGAGGGCGCGGCCCGCCCGCGGCCCCGCCGGAGCTGCGCGCGCCCGCTCCTCCGCGGCTAGGTGACCGCCCGCTCAATGTGATGCTGACGGGCAGGTCTTTCCCCTTGCGCTGCTCTTCATGAACGGGGCGTGGGTCCCAGAATGGCGGGCGAGGGCGGAACCGACCGACCCCGAGCCGAGGGATCCCTGCTGGCCCTGCACCACAGTCCGCTCGTGGACCGCCTCGCCCTCTTCTTGCGCACGTTAGCTATCCGCTCTGCTTTCAGGACTCGAGAGGCCGCCTCCTCCGAGAAGTGCTCCAGATCTAACTCAGCGGCTCTCAACAGTGGTCATAGGTTTCCTGCAGGGCCCCAAGACGTTTCAGAGGGTCTCCGATTCTTGCAACTGCCTAAGACTAAATTTTCTTCGTCTCCTTCAACCGAAGCAACGTGTAGCAGTTTAATGCAGAAGCAGATATGAGAATTCAGCCATTCTCTACTAAGGCAGATATTACGGATATTTGCAAAAATTTAAAATAATGCCACTCTTTAAGTTTTGTTGGAGAATGTATTTTTCATAATAAATATGTTAATGTATTTCGTTATTTTTAAAATGTTCTTTATTGTCCTTTGGTTTAATTTCTAAGTAAATATCAATACATGTAACTAGCCCACATAAAAAGTCTACGAACTCTCTCAGTAATTTTCAAGAGCATATAGGGGTGGGTTCTGAGACCAAAAAGTCTGAAAACCGCTGGTTTAATTTACGTGCTTCCCCAGCAGGTAAGACTAACCCATATCTCAACCCTACCAGGAATGTCTCCTAACTGGAGGAACCATTGCAAGTAACCACTAAAAAATGATAGCTTTTAAAATTTATACTTGTTTATTTAAGCCTCAAGGCAACAGCAGGATGGCCACATTTAGGATGTAGTGTGAAGTATTAATAGAGCAATAGTTCATAGGCAGGTGATGAAGATCTGATCTCTGCTCTACTCTATGGGGTATTTTGAGCGCTCCCCAAACCAAATGCTCTTCCAGAAAGGAAGCTTAAATGGTTCTAATTCTAGAATCAGAGTTCACGCTATCTCCTGATTCATCAATTCCTCAGAACTTTGTTTTATAATCTCTCTTTTTTAAAGTTTTTTTGGTTTTTTTTTTTTTTTTATGAGAAAGGTATATAGAAATGAATAGTCAAGTTTTCTGTTGTGTTGTCTTTTTTTTTCACTTGCAGTATCTGGGATGAACTGCAAAAATAAATTTAACTTTACTCTTCTGTACCTCAATGTGAAATTTGAAAAAGGCCTTAGAAGGTTATTGTAATGGGACTTCCCTGGTAGTCCAGTGATTAAGAAACCACCTGCCAATGCACGGGACATGGGTTCAATCCCTGGTAGGGAAAGCTTCCACATGTTGGGGGCAACTAAGCCTGTGCACCACAACTATTCAGCCTACAAGTGCCTGGCCACAACAAGAGAAGCCACTGCAATGAGAAGCCCACACACAACTAAGGAATAGCCCTTGAGTAGAAATGAAGACCCAACACAGCCATTAATTAATTAAGTTTTTTTTTTAAAAAATTATTTTCATAAAATTTCACCATTGTGGTGGTGAAAGCCACTCAGTCGTGGCCAACTCTTTGCAACACCATGGACTGTCCATGGACTTCTCCAGGCCAGAATACTGGAGTGGGTAGCCTCTCCCTTCTCAAGGGGATCTTCTGAACCCAGGCATTGAACCCATGTTTCCCACGTTGCAGGCAGATTCTTTACCAGCTGAGCCACAAGGAAAGCCCAAGAATACAGGACTGGGTAGCCTATCCCTTCTCCAGGGGATCTTCCTGGCCCAGGGTCTCCTGCATTGCAGGCAGATTCTTTACCAATTGAGCTATGAGAAAAGCCCAAATTCCACCATAAAGGAATTCTTACAGGAGACCTTGAATAGAAGAGCATTAGATAGAAAATTCCCTTAGAAGAACTGGGGAAAATTTACCTTGTTAGAAAATTTTTCATATATTTATGAAAAATTAAAATGGAATGACAAGAAAGTATAGAAACCATAAGCCTTGCACATCTATTGGGCTGACGAAAATGTTCATTCAGTTTTTTCCATAAGATGGCTCTTTTTTCTTGTTATTCAGTCCCTAAGATGTGTCTAACTCTGAGACTCCATGAACAGAAGCATGCCAGACTTCCCTGTCCTTCACTATCTCCCAGAGTTTGTTGAAACTCATGTCCATTGAGTCAGTGATGCCATCCAACCATCTCATCCTCTGTTGTCTCCTTCTCGTCTTGCCCTCAATCTTTCCCAGCATCAGGATCTTTTCCAAGGAGTCAGTTCTTCCTATCAGGTGGCCAAAGTATTGGAGCTTCAGCTTCAGCACCAGTCCTTCCAATGAATATTCAGGGTTGATTTCCTTAGGGTTGACTGGTTTGATCTCCTTGCAGTCCAAGGGACTCTTAAGAGTCTTCTCCAACACCACAGTTCGAAAGCATCCATTCCTGAGTGCTCAGCCTTCTTTATGGTCCAACTCTCATATCCATACATGACTACTGGAAAAACCATAGCTTTGACTGTATGCATCTTTGTTGGCAAAGTGACATCTTTGCTTTTTAATACAATGTGTAGGTTTGTCATAGCTTTTCTTCCAAGAAGCACGCATCTTTTAATTTTGTGGTTACAGCCACAGTCCACAGTGATTTTGGAGCCCCAAAAAAAAGAAGTCTGACACTGTTCCCACTTTTTCCCCATCTATTTGCCATAAAGTGATGGGACCAGATGCCAAGATCTTCTGGTTTTTTGAATGTTGACTTTTAAGCCAGCTTTTTCACTCTCCTCTTTCTCTTTCATCAAGAGGCTCTTTAGTTCCTCTTCACTTTCTGCCATTAAAGTGGTATCATCTACACATTTGAGGTTGTTGATACTTCTCCCAGTGATCTTGATTCCAGCTTTTAAGTCATTCAGCCTAGCATTTTGCTTGATGTACTCTGCATATAAGTTAAATAAGCAGAGTGACAATATACTCTTGTGACACATGGACTCTATGGTAGCCTGCCAAGCTCCTCTGTCCACGGGATTCTCCAGGCAAGAATATTGGGGTGGGTTTCCATTTCCTTCTCCAGGGATCTTCCCAACACAGGGATCGAACCTGAGTCTCCTGCATTGCAGACAGAGTGTTTACCAACAGAGCTATGAGGGAAACCTGACAATATACAGCCTTGCCTTACTCCTTTCCCAATTTTGAACCAGTCCATTGTTCCATCTTCAGTTCTAACTGTTGCTTCTTGTCCTGCATACAGGTTTCTCAGGAAGCATGAAAGAAGGTCTGGTACTCCCATCTTTTCAAGAATATTCTACAGTTTGTTGTGATCCACACAGTCAAAGTCTTTAGCATAGGCAATGAAGCAGAAGTAGATGTTTCCCGAATTCCCTTGCTTTCCCTATGATCCAGCAGATGTTGGCAATTTGACTCTGGTTCCTCTGCCTTTTCTAAATCCAGCTTGTACATCTGGAAGGTCTCTGTTCATGTACTACTGAGTTTTCCAAATTTGCTGCACTCAATTAGCATATTGAGTGCAGCACTTTAACAGAATCATCTTTTAGGATTTCCATCACCTCCACTAGCTTTGTTCATAGCAATATTTCCTAAGACCCACTTGATTTCACACTCCAGGATGTCTGACTCTAAGTGAGTGACCACACTATTGTGGTTATCTGGGTCATTAAGAGTTTTTTTGTACATTTCTTCTGTATAAGATGACTCTAGTAACTCATCTGTGTAAGACAGCTCTATTAGTACTTCCTTGTCTTTAACTGTATTTGAAACAATTTTGCTACATTATATTGTGAAAGCTGTGCTGTCACATGCATTTTTAAAAATTATCAAAACTGGTGAATTTTTGTGTAGCTATTTTAAAACTGAAGGTGGAAGGGAAAAGCAACATTTTTGGCATATTATGCTTTATTTTTTCAAGAAAGGCGAATATGCAATTGAAATGTAAAAAAACATTGTGCAGTGTATGGACAAGATGCCGTGATTGAACATATCAAAAGTGGTTTGCAAAGTTTCATGCTGAAAATCTCTTGAGGGACAATGCTTCACTATCGGGTAGAACAGTTGAAGTGGACAACAATCAAATCAAGACATTAATTGTGATCAAACAATGTTATACCATGTAGGAGATAGCTGGCATACTCAAAATATCCAAATCAAGCATTGAAAATCATTTGCACCAGCTTGGCTATGTTAATTACTTTGATGTTTGAGTTTCACATAAGTTAAGTGGAAAAAAATCATTGACCATATTTCCACATGCAATTCTCTACTTAGACATAAAAAGCATTCTGTTCTTAAAACAAATTGTGACTGGCAATGCAAAGTGGATATTGTACAATAATATGGAATGGAAGAGATCGTGAGACAAGGGAAATGAACCACCACCAACCATACCAAAGGCCCATCTTCATCCAAAGAAGGTGATATTGTATATAGGGTAGGACTGGAAGGAAGTTCTCGATAATGAGCTCCTGCTGGAAAACCAAAAGATTAATTCCAACAAGTACTGCTACAAAATAGACCAACTGAAGGCAGCAATCAATGAAAAGCATCCAGAATTAGTCAACAAAAACTGCATAATCTTTCATCAGGATAACGCAAGACCACATGTTTCTTTGATGACCAAACAAAAGCTGTTACAGCTTGGGTGGAAAGTTCTGATTCATTCATTGTATTCACCAGGCAGTGTACCTTTGGGTGTCTATTTATTTCAGTCTTTACAAAATTCTCTTAATGGAAAAATTTTACAATTTCCTGGAAGACTGTAAAAGGCACCTGGAATAGTTCTTTGCTCAAAGAGATAAAAAGTCTGGGGAGGATGGAATTCCATCATTGTCTGAAAAAATGGCAGAAGGTAGTGGAACAAAATGGTGGTGAACAATGAATACATTGTTCAGTAAAGTTCTTGATGAAAATGAAAAATTCATCTTTCATTTTAACTTAAAAAACCGGAAGGAAATTTTTGGCCAACTCAATACTGGTGGGGCTTCCCAGGTGGGGTCAGTGGTGAAGAGCCCGCCTGCCAATGGAGGAGATGTAAGAACTGTGGTTCAACCCCTGGGTTGGGAAGATCACAGCAACGCATTCCTGTATTCTTGCCTAGAGAATCCCATGGACAGAGGAGCCTAGTGGGCTTATGGTCCATAGCGTCACAAGGAGTCGGACAAGACTGAAACGACTACACAATACAAAACAAAGATTTCTAACTTTAAAAAGTCAGCATATTTGTCACAAAGCATGTTCTTTGGATTCTATTATTTTGAACCATCCAAAAATCCAGATTCTCGTTTGTCTTGCATTTTGCTTCCAGATATAAACACAAACTAAGTGATTCTTATCCAATTCACACATGATAATACTGGGAAAGCCCTAATTTCATGCATGACACTGTTTTAGTTAAACAATCTTTTGAAAACAATCAGATTGTACTGGTAACATTACAAAGAGTCGGACACAACTGAACAACTGAACAACTGGTAACACTGAAAACTCCCAATTAACTTAGGAAAATTAAATATGACAGAAAACAAGATAAGACAACTAACAGTAGTGAAAACTGACACTACATTTATTGTTTAATTTCTAGGTTGGGACCAACTCTCTGTAATCGCATGGACTACAGCAAGCCAGGCTTCCCTGTCCTTCACTGTCCTGAGTTTGCTCAAACTCATGTCCACTGAGTCAATGATGCCATCCAACCATCTCATCCTCTGTCACTTCCTTCTCCTCCTGCCCTCAATCTCTTCCAGAATCAGGGTCTTTTTCAATGAGTCAACTCTTTGCATCAAGTGGCCAAAGTATTGGAGCTTCAGCTTCAGCACCAGTGCTTCCAACGACTATTCAGGGTTGATTTCCTTTAGAATAGACTGGCTTGATTTCCTTGCAGTTCAAGGGACTCTCAAGAGTCTTCTTTAGCACCACAATTCAACATCACCAGTTTTTCAGCAGTCAGTCAGCCTCATGGTCCAATTCTTACATCCATACATGACTACCAGAAAAATCATAGATTTAACTAATTGACTATAAAAAAGAATATGATAGAATGAAAATTGACAAAATTTGGATCCTTCAAAATTGAGCCTGGCAGGAAAAGTGGTCATGAAAGACAGTTCATGATACAGATAAAAAGGTTGATTTGGTATAAAAAATGCTTGTCATCATTAAAAATTGAAAAGATTAAGAAGAGGTGCAAAAATACACAGAAGAGCTACACAAAAAAGGTCTTAACGACCTGGATAACCACAATGGTGTGATCACTCACCTAGAGCAGACATCCTAGACTGTGAAGTCAAGTGGGCCTCAGTAAACATTACTATGAACAGAGCTAGTGAAGGTGATGGAATTCCAGCTGAGCTATTTGAAATCCTAAAAGATGATGCTGTTAAAGTGCTATACTCAATAGGCCAGCAAATTTGGAAAACTCAGCAGTGTTTTCCAAGACTGGAAAAGGTCATTTTTCATTTCAATTCCAAAGAAAGGCAATGCCAAAGAATGTTCAAACTATATGCAAATTGTGCTCATTTCACATGCTAGCAAGGTAATGCTCAAAATCCTTCAAGCTAGGATGTTCATGTTCATGTTCAACAGTACATGAACTGAAAAATTCCAGATATACAATCTGGATTTAGGAAAGGAAGAGGAACCAGAAATCAAATTGCCAACATTCATTGGATCATAGAGAAAGCAAGGGAATTCCAGAAAAACATCTACTTCTGCTTCATTGCCTATGCTAAGGCCTTTGTGTTGATCACAACAAACTGTAGAAAATTCTTGAAGAGATAGGAATACCAGACCACCTTACCTGTCTCCTGAGAATCCCATTTGCAGGTCAAGGAGCAACAGTTAGAACCAGACATGGTACAATGGACTGGTTCAAAATTGGGAAAGGAGTACATCAAGGTTGCATATTGTCACCCCACTTACTTAACTTACATGCACAGAACACCATGGGAAATGCCAGAGTGGATGATTCACATGCTGAAATCAAGACTGCTGGAATTAATGTCAACAACCCCAGATATGCAGATGATACCACTCTAATGGCAGAAAGCAAAGACGAACTGAAGAGTCTCCTGATGAACGTGAAGAGCAGAGTGAAAAAGCTGACTTAAAACTCAACATTCAAAAAACGAAGATCATGGCATCCGGTCCCTTTACTTCATGGCAAGTAGATGGGGGAAAAGTGATAGATTTTATTTTCTTGGGCTTCAAAATCATTATGGACAGTGACTGCAGCCATGAAATTAAAAGACACTTGCTCCTTGGAAGGAAAGCTATGACAAACCTAGGCAGGGTGTTAAAAAGCAAAAACATCACCTTGCCAACAAAGGTCCATGTAGTCAAATGTATGGCTTTTCTCGTAGTCATGTACAAATGTGAGAGTTGGAGCATAAAGAAGACTGACTGCTGAAGAACAGATGCTTTCAAATTGTGGTGCTGGAGAAGACTCTTGAGAGTCCCTTGGACTGCAAGGAGATCAAACCAGTCAACCCTAAAGGAAATCAAATCTGAATGGTCATTGGAAGGACTGATGCTGAAGCTGAAACTCCAACACTTTGACCATCTGACAGGAAGAGTTGACTCACTGGAAAAGACCCTGATTCCGGGAAAGATTGAGGGCAGGAGGAGAAGGAGGTGCAAGAGGATGAGATGGTTGGGTGGCATCACTGGACATGAGTTTGACCAAGCTCTGAGAGATAGTAAAGGACAGGGAAGCCTGGCAGTCTGTAGTCTATGGGGTCACAAAGAGTTGGACATGACGTAGCAACTGAACAACAGCACTGTATCAGAGTAAAGATGGGGAATAATTGAAACAGTTAACTGTAAGGTGCAGAAAATTGATAAAAATATTACATTTATTTAATGAGGTTTTCTCTGGAAAAAAATTTTAGATACACTTTCAAGTTAGTTTCAGAGATGTAAATGTTATTATTCCTAAACATGGCATCAAAACTGTGGGATTAAAATATCCTGAAGTCATTTTATTGAGCTCATCATGAAATTTAGAGGCTTTGTCCAGAACTCTGTGCACTTCATTACTCATGGGCTTGCTCCCTTTCCCCCCATTGTCTGACTATTTTATTCAGAGAGATGGCTCCCAGCCATCCAGGCTTTCAGCAGCAAACAAGGGATTGAGAGGAACTGCATGCCCCATCCAATTTGCACAGCATAACAGAGTTCAGGGAAAGCTAGACAGTGTGAGTCCAATAATGCCATAAAGCTTTTCCATGCACCAAGACTGTGCCTTTACCCACTTCAACAACTTTACAGGGAGGGAGCAGAAAGACCTGAGACACAGTCTTCTAACCAGTTCTGTCCTTAATGATCTGTATGTTACCTCTCCCAACCCCTCTATAATACTCTCCCTGCCAACCCACAACTACATTTATTTGCTCCTTTATTAAATCTGTTCCATTATATACTCCCAATGGGTTTCAGAAATAAAAGCATTCCTCCTGGCGTCAAGGAACTCAGAAGAGTAAGAAAGACGGGCAAGTGGACAATTACAGTGCAACTTGGTAAATGCTTTGACAGCAGTTGGTACAAGGGACATGTGGTCATGCTTTACCTGGCTTAGAGTGGACAGAAGGCCTTTCTGACCAAGGAGATGCCTTCAATGGTAAGAGAGTACCAGAGAATCTACTGTGTTTCTGGAACTCCTATTGATTCATTAACTAGTCAGACATACTGTAACCATGAAAATAATTAAACATCTTTTAACAAAGAAGGTATGATAAAGACCCTCAGAGACAGTGTCAACTCCCTACTTGAAATCTTTCCATGGCTTTCCAAAGTAAAAAGAATAAAATTCAAATTTCTTAATATGGCCATTACAATATTGTAAGATTGGTCCTTCTTCAGCTCCTCAGTCTCTTCTCTCCCTATTCTCTACTTTTAAAATTTATGATACACAAGATAAAATTTCTTCCTGTTTTCTACACACATCCTTACTGTCCCTCAACATGAAGTCTTTGCTCATGCTATTACCCCTGACAAGAATGTCCTCCTCCCAACTGACACAAATGCCCCCACAATTCCTTCCACCACTTTCTCTGGATTGCTCCTGCATCCTTTTAAGATTTAGTTCAATGATAATTGTCTGAATCCACAACACTTAATGAGGAAGCATTAGAAACATCCTCACGCAGGCCAGGGATGAGTAAGGCTCCTACTACGACCACCATTATTCAATATTAGCCAGAAAAGAAAGAATACAAAGATATGGGAAAAGACACAATGATAGTTATTTACATATAGAGAATAGTATGGAGGTTTCTTAAAAAACTAAAAATAGAGTTACCATATGATCCTACAATCCCACCCTGGGATTTCACTTTATCCAGAGAAAGTGAAAGTCACTCAGTCATGTCTGACTCTTTGCAACCCCATGGACTATACAGTCCATGGAATTCTCCAGGCCAGAATACTGGAATGGGTAGCCTTTCCCTCCTCCAGTGGGATCTTCCCAACCTAGGGATCGAACCCAGGTCTCTTGCATTGCCATTGCAGGTAGATTCTTTACCAGCTAAGCCACAAGGGAAGCCCATCCATCCAGAGAAAAACATGATCCAAAACATGATAAAACATGATCCAAAAAGATATATATATACATGTATATGTATGTGTATATATATATGTATATATATTTGTTCACTGCAGCACTGTTTACAATAGCCAAGACATGGAAGCAACTTAAATGTCCATCAACAGAGGAATGGATAAAGAAAATGTGATATATATACACAATGGAATATTACTCAGCTATTAAGAACAATAGAATAATGCCCTTTATAGCAACATGGTTGGACCTAGAGAGTGTCATACTGCTTGAAATCAGTCAGACAGAGAAGTATTATATGACATCCCTTATATGTTGAGTCTAAAAAGAAATGAAACAAATGAAGTTACTTACAAAACAGAAACAGACTCACAGACTTAGAGAAGGAATTTATGGTTGCTAGGGGGAGAGGATGGGGGAAGGGATAGTTAGGGAGTTTGGGATGGACATACACACTGCTATATTTAAAATGGACACCCAACAAGACCTATTATATAGCACATGGAACTCTGCTCAATGTTATGTGGCAGCTTGGATGAGAGAGGAGTTTGGGAGAGGCTGAATAGATACATATGTACGGCTGAGTCCCTGCACTGCATACCTGAAACTATCCAACATTGTTAATCAACTACACCCCAAAACAAAATAAAAAGTTTAAAAAAAAATGGACAAAGCAAAGGGCAAAAATTATAAAACTCTTAGAAGAAATCATGAGGGTAAATCTTCATGATTTTGTATTTGGTGATAGTTTCCTAAGTATGAAACCTAAGCACGAGCAACAACAGCAAGAAAAATAGATAACTTAGATTTCATCAAAATTAAAAACTGTTGTGCTTCAAGAAACACTATCGAGAAAGTGAAAAGACCACTCATAATGGGAGAAAATATTTGCAAATCATATAACCTGTGATAGACTTGCATCCAAAATATACAAAGAGCTTTTACAACTGAACAATAAAAGATGAATAACCCAATTCAAAGGGGACAAAGATCTATAAATGCATTTCTCAAGGAAATATACAAATAGCCAATAAACATACAAAAAAATGCTCAACGTTAGTCTTTAGGGAAATGTAAATCAAAACCACACTGAGGATGGACCTAGAGAATATTATGCTTAGTGAAATAAATCAGTCAGAGAAAGACAAATACTGTATGATATCACCTATACATAGAATCTAAAAAATAATGCAAACAAATGTATATAAAGCAGAAACAGACTCACAGGCACAGAAAATAAACTATTGGTAACCAAAATGGAGGGAGGATGGGGAGGGACAAATTAGAGGGAGAAGATAAAGAGATACTAACTACTATGCATAAAATAGACAAGAAACCAGGATATTGTACATCACAGGAGAATAGAGCAATTATCTTGTAACAACTTTTAATTGAATATAATCTGTAAAAATCTTGAGTCATTGCTGTTCACCTGAAACTCATACTATAAATTAAGAAAAAAAAAAAAACCTCACAGTGAGATACTATTTCACATACACTAGGATTTTTATAATAAAAAAATAGATGATAGCAATTATTGATGAGGATGTGGAAAATGAGAATACTTGTGCACTGCTAATGGGAATGCAAAATGGCATAACTGCTTTGGAATACAGTGTGAGGTTCTTAAACTGTTAAACACAGTGTTACCGTATGACCCAGTAATTCCACTCCTAGTTATATAAACAAGAGATATGAAGAATATGCCCATGCAAAGAGGTTATTGATACTTCTCCCAGCAATCTTGATTCCAGTTTGGGTTTTATCCAGCCCAGCATTTCTCATGATGTACTCTGCATATAGGTTAAATAAGCAGGGTGACAATACACAGCCTTGACGTACTCTCTTTTCCTATTTGGAACCAGTCTGTTGTCTTATCAGTCTGCTGTCTTTCCCATTAGAATTTGAGCTCTTAGGGGACTGGAGTGTTATTTCATTTCTACATCCCTAGTAGTAAGCACATTCCCTGGCTTATTTAGTTAATTTTCCTCCATATACCACTAGTTTTTCCCAAGTTCTTTTTTTTTTTTTCCTATGTTGAAGTTTAGTGAATGTACATTATTATGTAAGTTTGAGGCATACAAAACAGTGATCTACAATTTACAAGGTTATATTCCATTTATAGTTGTTACAAAAATTGACCATGCTACCTGTGTTGTACCATATATCCTTGTACCTTATTTATTTTATACATAATATGTACCTTCTAATCCACTACCCCTATTTGTCCCTCCTTCCTTCCCTCAACACTAATTCTTTTTGTACCTGGAAAACTTTTATTCTATTTATACAGTATTGAAACAACCAAAACATTCAAACACCCATAATGTGCAAAATTCTAAGTAATACTAAATAATAATTGATAATTCTTTAGTACTGCAGCATCTTGAAATACCTTCCAAATGACCAATAACAGTTGAAAATGCTTGGTGTAACTTCATTTTTTTTCTAAACAGAACTAAATATTTTTTAAAACTCATAATTATGTAAAATATACACAAAATTCTGAACAGACTAGATTATTCAATGAATAATACTTCACATTGTTTTGTTGTTATGAACAAATTAGCTTATAATTCAATGAAATCCATTTTAGAAGGTCTAGTCTATAGAATAACATATTCAAACTGTTTGGTCCTATTAGTTTTATTAACAAAAACATCCCATTCCTTTATAAGATATTTAATTCCACTGAATATCATCTTCAAAAGGCCTAACTTGATTGTTGTTAAAATTAACCACAGGTCAAGTGCAACATCAGTCTTCCCTGTCCTTCACTATCTCCTGGAGTTTGCTCAAACTCATGTCCATCGAGTTGGTGATGCCATCCAACCACCTCATTCTCTGTCACTCCCTTCTCCTCCTGCCCTCAGTATCAGGGTCTTTTCCAATGAGTCAGCTCTTCACATCAGGTGGTCAAAGTACTGGAGCTTCACCTTGTCCTATTATGTCCACATAAAGGAAGTGCTCATCCTCTAAGGATAATGGTAACACTTTGTCTTCCTTTCAGTCTGTTGGCCTAAAAAGAAAAATGTAAGAACCTCATAAGTCTAATGGCCTACCTAGCTTTCACATCTGAGGGGTGTGAGATCACCAGGATGACAAGAAATGGGTTTTAATGAGAGCAGTTTGAATACTCTCAAAGTGTGAAGCAGAAGTCTTATCTGTAAATGGGCTCATACTCATAGACGTATGTCCAGTTCACCTGTTTTATCACACTGCAGTAGGGCAGAGTGAGGTACCACATCTGGGAAACTCAGGAGTGACAGCAGCTGGAGGCTCCATTTCAGGGATCTCAGTGACACGCCATACAAAAGAGTGGTAAGGAGCACCAAGGCCATTCACAGCAGCTCAGGAGCACGTGAGCCTTGGGTTTTTCTTGACTTACTTCTTCTGACCTTAAGTTTCACCATCTTGGCATTCAGTAGCAAGTAGCAGTCCAAAATAATGCTTGCAGTTTCTGTGCTGGGGCAGTGGGTCATCACTGAGGCCTCAGCCCCAGCTCAGCCCCCGCAGCATTTCAGGAATGGGCCGGAGGATAGGCAGCCCTGCCCTGCCCACCTCCCACCCCAGCCACCCTGGCCTCAGTCAGCATTAATTTTCTATAATGGTACTTGGTTCTTATACATTTTAAGAGTGCTCTTGGATTTAGAGTAAGGCACTGACAGTTAACCCTGGACAGACGAAACTATAAACCTCCAGTCAATGTGTTTGCAGCACGAATCACACTGAACAGCCTCTGAGGTACTGTGGCCTCTGGTGAGCTTCTCATAATTATGCTCTGCAAAAGGTGCGGTTGACTTTGTTGGAATTTTCTTTCTGTGGTTTATTTTCAGGTTTTGAGAACAGTTTTTGATTCATAGTGTCTGACAAAAGATACGCAATTCATGATAGTTTTGTCACATAAGAAACAGAGGAAGAGTATCACGCTTGATACTGAGAGACAAGCTGATTTGCAGCTAAAGCTTCCTCTATGGAAATAGAAGAAACCACAGTGGATATTGATAAGAAAAAAAGCAGAGGCAGCATGTGTAGCAGCTGTTCTCGGAAGTTTTGTTGTTAAGGGAGACATATAAACGGAGTAATGACAGCAGGAACAGAGACCTGCTCAAAGCAGAGTAGCATGTGTGTGAGGGTTCAGTTAGTCTGTTAGAGTGCTAACGATAGACCACTGTAGGTTGGCCTTATGAAGATGTTGGGATACTCTCACCTTTTTACCAGGAGGGAAGAATGGCCAAAGCTGCCATTAAAGCTGTTGATTTGCTGCTGTGAGATGATGGAGGCGGTTCTTTCCTAAAGACTGAGTGGAAACAGAGGTTGCATGTTGGCACACAGGAAGAGAAGGAGAAGCAGTGCAACTGGTGTCTAGGAATGGAAGGCAAGCTTACCAAGGGAAATGCGGAAGATGTTCTGGGTAATGCTGGGTGCCTGTTTAAGGTTTGTGTTGATACTGGGTGGGCCACAAAAGCTGTTTGGGTTTTTTCGTAAGACATTATGGAAACACCCAAATGAATTTTTTGGCCAACCCAATAAAATGTAGCATAGGCATAGGCACTGACGATGTGGGCAATTCGATTCAATTAGAGTTGATTTTGCCAGACAAGTGTAGTAGAAGAAGAGAAGAAATGAATCAAAGGTACTTTTTAGGAAGTAATAACAATAATAAACTGGTAACACAGAAAGTAAAGACAGGAAGAAGATGATGGAAACTGAGAAAGGGGTGCAGTCCAATAGGTTGGTATCTGAATGATAAAATTATAGGACTGTGGATAGTAAAGCAAGTGTGGTGGAGGCCTGGCTGGTGACTCAACCACAGGGTTTTTGAAATCAGGACAATTGGAGACACTATAATCTCAGGTGATGTCAAGTTCTCACATATGACTTCAAGAATGTGTAGTTAAGGTAAAGTGGAGGTTAATGTCAAGGACCTGAGGTTCATCATATTAAATGAGTCGTCCCTTGAGCATGATAGTAGGAACAGAGTGCAGAAGGCTGAGCTAGAAGCTATAGTCATCATGGGAGTGGAAGGACTAGGAAAAGGCAGGTGATTGTGACAAAGACATGGATATCTGTATACCTAAGGAGCATGAATGTCAAAGGGGCAGTTTTTAATTTTTCCCCCAAAGGGAGAGAAAGAAATAGTGGAGAAGTACCTGCCATAGAGAAATGTAAAGCCTAGCCCCATGTAAGAGAGGTGTGAAAAACATGTAGCCTCCACTTGAGAGGGTTAAAGAACAAATAAGGTCCTCAGGGAATAGTCAGAAGTCAGCAAAGTCAAGGAGATGAAGGGCACCTGCTGAAAGGCAGGTAAATAAACTTTCCACTGCTTCAAGACTGATCTTCCAGGTGTGATAGCTGTTATTTGTACTTTGAGGACACAGAGAGCCAGATTCACCAGATATATTTATAATTACAATAAAAGGAAGTCTTATGTGGGAAGGCAAAAAGGCAGGTCCTTAGTCCAAAGGCATCAAGAGGGTTGCAGCCCACCCTGAGACCGACCACACATGCTAGGCAGACTAAAAAGTACAGGCAGTTGTCACTTCTGCAGCTTGCAGTTTCCTGAGACACATTGAGTCTATGCCATCCAGTCCCAAGATGGAGAAGGAACACCATGGGGAAATTCAATAAGTTCCAGCAACAGCCAAAGGTCTGTTCATGAACAGGTCTGCTCCAGGATGGGGTTAAGGGGCTTCTTTTCATGGGACTTTTGTAGTCATGACTTTTCTCAAAGGTACCAGTCCTAGCATTCCTGGGCTAGGTTGCCCATTCATAGCTCTTCCTAATTACATCACTAAAAGCTAAGAATTTGTTTATTATCTGAGTTTTAATTCAAACTATTGCTGAAGAAAAAGTTACAGAATCCTGTGTGCAACTTAACATCTACAGAGAGGAAGTCTCAGGCAAAAGCAACATTTGCCAGGAGGACCCAGGCCCTACAATAAAAGCTCTCTCGGGTGGTCTTAACAATAGAAATATTTAGAAAGTGTTGCTAATCTGAAATTGGAAGTCAGAGTACATATTGGAAGGGTAGGAAGGGAGACCAGGGAAGAGGATTTCACTGGCCTAGAACACCAGGGAAGTAAGGGCACGAGGCCGTCTGGTTCTTCACTAAAAACCAAAGAGGTTGTGAAGGCATGGAGTTCCAGGGAAGAAACACTAAGTCCAAAACTATATGGTGGTGACAAATTTGGGATGTACTAGAAACAGAAATAATCTAGTGTGACTGAAGCATAGGGTGCCAGACTGACAGCTAAGAGATTGGCAAGAGCCTGGTAGATTAAAGCAGGGGATTTGGAGTCTATTACAAGCACAATTGGAAGCATTGGAGGACTTTTTAATATTAATTTATCTATTTAAATTGGAGGACAATTGCTTTACAATATGCTTATGGTTTTTGCCATACATCAACACGTATCAGCCACAGACACACAGGGTCATCCCACCCTGAACCCCTTTCACCTCCCTCCCCGCCCCATCCCACCCCTCTGAGTTATTCCAGAGCACCAGCCTTGGGTGCCCTGCTTCATATATCAGACTTGCACTGGTCGTCTAGTTCACATATGGTAATATACATGTTTCAATGCTCTTCTTTCAAATCATCCCACCCTTGCCTTCTCCCACCGAGTCCAAAAGTCTGTTCTTTACACCTGTGTCTCTTTTGCTGCCCTGCGTATAGGATGATCATCACCACCTTTCTAAATTCCATATATATGCATTGATAGTATTTGTGTTTCTCTTTGTGACTTACTTCATTCTGTATAATAGGCTTCAGTTTTATCCACCTCTTTAGAACTGACTCAAATGCATTCCATTTTATAGCTGAGTAGCATTCCATCATGTATATGTACCACAACTTCCTTATCCATTTGTCTGCTGATGAACATCTAGGTTGCATCCATGTCCTAGCTACTGTAAATATTACTGCAATGAACACTGGGGTTCATGTATGTCTTTAGATTCCGGTTTCCTCAGGCTGTGTGCACAGGAGTGGGATTGCTGGGTCGTATGGCAGTCCTATTTCCAATTTTTTAAGGAATCTCCACACTGTTCTCCATAGTGGCTGTACCAGTTTGCATTCCCACCAACAGTGTAAGAGTGTTTCCTTTCTCCACACCCTCTCCAGCATTGATTGTTTGTAGACTTTTGGATAGCAGCCATCCTGACTGGCGTGTAATGGTACCTCATTGTGATTTTCGATTTGCATTTCTCTAATAATGAGTGATGTTGAGCACTTTTCATGTGTTTGTTAGCCATCTGTATGTCTTCTTTAGTCAAATGTCTGTTTAGTTATTTTGCCACGTTTTTGGAGGCTTTTTTTAAGCAAATTTTTTAGCAGAACTTTTTCCAGCTTTGTTGAAACATAATTTACATATCATACAATTTGTCCATTTAAGTATACAATTGAATGATTTTTAGTACAATCACAGAGTTTCACACCATCACCACAGTCAATTTTAGAACATTTTAATCATTTAAAAAAGGAAATCTCATACCTTTTAGTCATTACCAACCCAAACCCCCCCATCCACCATCCCTAAGCAACCAGTAGTCACTTTCACTACTATACTATTGGTCTTTCTAGTTTTGCCCATACTGGATCTTTAATATAAATGAACTCATAAAACTATCTATTTTTCTGACTTCAGCTCAAAAATCACTTCTGATAGGACAAGGTCCCTAACTCTCTACACCACGGGTCTCCCATTATATTCTTTGGGGCATCCCTCAGCTTTGTCCTAACTCTGGAAGCATGTGTACATTAATCAGTTAATATTCTTCCTCCATCCCAGATTTCAGGCTTCAAAATAGCAGTAAGCATATGCTGCTCAAACCTTTGTCTTTAGCACCTGGCACAATATTTGGCTCATAGTGTTACTGTTCAGTCTCTTAGTCGTGTCCTGCTCTTTGGGAACTCCTGGAATGAAGCATGCCAGGCTTCTGCAATGAAGCAGAAGTAGATACTTTTCTGGAATTCCCTTACTTTCTCTATGATCCAGTGAATGTTGGCAATTTGATCCCTGGTTCCTCTGCCTTTTCTAAATCCAGCTTGTACATCTGGAAGTTCTCAGTTCACATACTCTTGAACCCTAGCTTGAAGGATTTTGAGCATGACCTTGTTAACAAGTGAAATGAGTGCATTTGTGCAGTAGTTTGAACATTCTTTGGTGGTGCCCTTTCTTGGGAGTGTAATGAAACTGACCTTTTCCAGTCCTGTGGCCACTGCTGAGTTTTCCAAATTTGCTGACATATTGAGTGCAGCACTTTAACAGCATCATCTTTAAGGATTTGAAGTAGGTCAGCTGTAATGCCATCATCTCCAGTAGCTTTGTTTATAGTGATGCTTCCTAAGGCCCACTTGACTTCGCATTCCAGGATGTCTGACTCTAGGTGAGTGATCACATCATCATGGTTATCTGGGTCATTAAGATCCTTTTTATATAGTTCTGTGTATTCTACACACCACTGCTTCTGTTAGATCCATACCATTTCTGTCCTTTATTGTGCCCAACTTTGCATGAAATGTTGCCTTGGTATCTTTGATTTTCTTGAAGAGATCTCTACTCTTTTGCATTCTATTGTTTTCCTCTATTTCTTTGTATTGTTCACTTAGAAAGTCTTGCTTATCTCTCCTTGCTATTCTTTGGAACTCTGCATTCAAATGGGAATATCTTTCCTTTTCTCCTTTGTTTTTTGCTTCTCTTCTTTTCTCAGCTATTTGTAAGGCCTCCTCCTCCTTTCACCTTTTTGCATTTCTTTTTTGGGGGGATGGTTTTGATCACTGCCTTGGGCTTCCCTTGTAGCTCAGATGGTAGAGAATTTGCCTAAAATGCAGGAGACCCCAGTTTGATTCCTAGGTTGGGAAGATCCCCTGGAAAAAGAATAGGCTACCCACTCCAGTATTCTTGGGCTTCCCTTGTGGCTCAGCTGGTAAAGAATTTGCCTGCAATCCGGGAGACCTGGGTTCGACTCCTGGGTTGGGAAGATCTCTTGGAGAAAGGAAAGGCTGCCCATTCTAGTATTCTGGCCTGGAGAATTCCATGAACTCTATAGTCCACAGGGTCACAAAGAGTCGGACATAAATGAGCAACTTTCACTTTCTTTCCTGTATAATGCTATGAACTTCTGTCCATAGTTCTTCAGACACTTGATCGGATCTAATCCCTTGAATCTACTTGTCACTTCCACTATATAATCATAAGGGATTTGATTTAGGTCATACCTGAATGGCCTAGAGGTTTTCCCTACTTTCTTCAGTTAGTCTAAATTTTGCAATAAAGAGTTCATGATTTGAGACACAGTCAGCTCCCAGTCTTGTTTTTGCTGACTGTATAGAGCTTTTCCATCATTGACTGCGAAGATATAATCAATCTGATTTTGGTACTAACCATCTGGTGATGTCCATGTGTAAAATTGTCTCTTGTACTGTTGAAAAAGGGTTTTTGGCATGACCAGTGTGTTCCCTTGGCAAAACTCTGTTAGTCTTTTCTCTGCTTGCTTTTGTGCTCCAAGGCCAAACTTGCCTATTACTACAGATATCTCTTGACTTCCTACTTTGCATTCCAGTTCCCTAAGATGAAACGGACATATTTTTTGGTGATAGTTCTAGAAGGTCTTGTAGGTCTTCATAGAATCATTCAACTTCAGCTTTTTTGACATTAGTGGTGGGATCATCGACTTGGTTTACTGTGATGTTGAATGGTTTGCCTTGGAAATGAACTAAGATCATTCTGTCATTTTTGAGACTGCGCTGAAGTACTTCATTTCAGACTCTTTTGTTGAATCTGAGGGCTGCTTCATTTCTTCTAAGGGATTTTGCCCACAGTAGTGGATATAACAGTATATCTGTGCATGTGATATATAATCTTTTAAATACATCAACCAATTCATACTGGGGCATTTTGTTTTTCATTACTACTGATTTGTAGGAAGCCTCTTCGTATCCTGGACACTAATGTTCTATAAATTCTGTGCTTTATAAGAATCTTTTTTCAGTATGTGACTGCTTCTATTAATAAATGAATTTATTTATATGTTTGTTTGGCTGTGCTGTGTCTTTGTTGCTGTGTGGGCTTTTCTCTAGTTGAGGAGATCGGGGTCCATTCTTTGTTGTGGTGCATGGGCTTCTCATTGTGATGGCTTTATCTTATTGTGGAGCATGGGCTCTAGAGCACAAATTGAATAGTTGTGGTGTATAGACTTAGTTTCTCCATGGCAGGTACCATCTTCCTGGACCAGGGAATGAACCCCTGCATTGGCAGGTGGATTCTTTATTTCTCTTTTTCTTTTTTAAAATTTATTTTTAATTTAAGGATAATTACAATATTGTGATGGTTTTTGCCATACATCAACATGAATTGGCCACCTGTGTTCCCTCCATCTTGAATCCCCCTCCCACATCCCTCACCACCCTTTATATATGGTGTTAGAAAGTGTTCTAATTTCATTCTTTTACACATAGCTGTCCAGTTTCTTCCCAGCCCCACTTATTGACGACATTATCATTGCCATAGATGCATGGTTTTATCTCTGGTCTTTCTATCTTGTTCCATTGGTCTACATTTTTGTTTTCATGCCAGTACCATACTGTCTTGATGACTATAGCTTTGTAGTATAGTCTGAAGTCAGGAAGGTTGTTTCCTTCACCTCCATTCTTCTTTCTCAAGATTGTTTTGGCTATTTGGGGTCTTGTGTGTTTCCATATGAATAGTGAATTTTTTTTTTCCTAGTTCTGCAAGAAATGCCATTGGTTTTTTGATTAGGATCACATTGAATCCGGAGATTCCACTTGGCAGTATAGTCATTTTCACAATATTGATTCTTCCAAGCCAGGAACATGGACTATCTCTCTATCTGCTTATGTCATCTTTGATTTCTTTTATACGTGTCTCCTGGTTTTCTGTATACACATCTTTTGTCTCCTCATGTAGGTTTATTCCTACATATTGTATTCTTTTAGTTGCAATGGTAAATGGGGTTTATTCTTTAATTTTTCTTTCTTATTTTTCATTGCTAGTGTATAGGAATGCAAGTGATTTCTGTGTATTGGTTTTGTATCCTGCTACTTTACTAAATTCACTGATAGCTCTAGTAATTTTCTGGTAGTATCTTTTTAGGTTTTCTATGTATAGTACCATGTCATCTGCAAACAGAGTTTTACTTCTTCTACTCCAGTCTGTATTCCTTTTATTTATTTATTTATTTATTTATTTCTCTGATTGCCATAGCTAGGACTTCCAAAAGTGGTGAGCATGGGCATGCTTGTCTTGTTCCTGATTTTCGAGGGAACACTTTCAGTTTTTCACCATTGAGAATAACGTTTGCTGTGAGTTTATCAAATGTGGCCTGTCACATGTTGAGGTAGTTTCCTTCAATGCCCATTTTTTGAAGAGTTTTTTTTTTTTTTAATCATAAATGGGTGCTGAATTTTGTCAAGATCTTTTTCCACATCTATTGAAATTATCATATGGTTTTTATCTTTCAGTGTGTTAATATGGTATATATCACAGGGATTGGTTTGCATATATTGAAGAATTCTTGCATCCCTGGGATAAACCCAACTTGATAATGCTGATCTTTTCAGTTTGTTGCTGAATTCTGTTTGCTAGAATTGTTTTGAGGATTTTCCATCTATGTTGATCATAGATATAGTTATTATTCAGTAACCAGGACATCTCTGACTCTTTGTGATCCTATGGCCTACAGTATGCCAGTCTTCCCCATCCCTCACCATCTCCTGGAGTTTTCCCAAATTCATGTCCATTGAATCGGAGATGACACCCAACCATCTCAAACTTTGTCACCCTCTTCTCTTTCTGCATTCAATCTCTCCCAACATGAGGAACTTTTCCAATGAATCAGCTCTTCACATTAGGTGGCCAAAGTATTGGAGTTCCAGCTTCAGCATCAGTCTTTCCAATGAGTATTCAAAGTTAATCTCCTTTAAGATTGACCAATTTTATCTCCTTGCTTTCCAAGGGACTCTCAACAGTCTTCTTCAGCAACACAGTTTGAAAGCATCAATTCTTCGGTGCTCTGCCTTCTTTATTGCTCAGTTTTCACATAGATACATGACTACTGGAAAGACCATAGCCTTGATGATACAGACCTTTGTTGGCCAAAGTGATGTCTTCTCTTTTTAATATACTGTCTAGGTTTGTCATAGCTTTCATGCCAAGAAGCAATTGTCTTCTAATTTTATGGCTGCAGTCACCATCTGCAGTGATTTTAGAACCCATGAAGAGGAAATCTGTCACTGCTTCCACACTGGATGGTATGTGGTACCATCCACACATCTGAGATTATTGATGTTTCTCCCAGCAATCTTGATTTCAGCTTGTAACTTATCCAGCCCAGCATTTCACATAATGTGCTTTGCATATAAGTTAAATAAACAAGGTGACAAAAACAGCCTTGTCATATTCCTTTCTCAATCATGAACCAGGCTGTTGTTGCATACAGGGTTCTAATGTTTGCTTCTTAACCCACATACAGATTTCTCAGGAGACAGATAAGATGATCTGGTGTTCCCATCTCTGTGAGAGTTTTCTACAGTTTCTTATGACCCACACAGTCAAAGGCTTTAACATAGTCAATGAAACAGAGAGAGATATTTTTCTGGAATTTCCTTGCTTTCTCTATGACCCAGCAAATGTTGGCAATTTGATATCTGGTTCCTCTGCCTTTTCTAAACCCAGCTTCACCATCTGGAAGTTCTCAACTCACATAATGCTGAAGCCTAGCTTGACAAATTTTGAGCGAAATCTTACTAGCATTGGAGGTGAATATAATTGTCCAGTGGTTTGAACATGTTTTAGTACTGCCCTTCTTGGGAACTGGGAACTTTCTAGTCCTGTGACCACTGCTGGGTTTTCCAAATTTGTTGACATACTGAGTGCAGCACTTTAATAGCATCATAATTTGGGATTTTAAATAACTGTGCTTGAATTCCATCACCTCCACTAGCTTTAGTGGCAACAGTGCTTCCCTAGGCCTACTTGACTTCACTCTAAAGAATGTCTGGCTCTTAGTGAAAGACTATACCATCGTGGTTATCAGAGTTATTAAAATTATTTTTGCACAGTTCTTCTATGTATCCTTTCTATCTCTTTTTGATCTTTTCTGCTTCTATTAGGTCTTTATTTTTTGTGTTCTTTATTGTGCCTATCTATGAATGAAATATTCCTTCAGTATTTACAATTTTCTTGAAGAATCTCTAGTCTTACCCTTTCTTTTGTTTTCCTCTATTTTTTTGCATTGTCCATTGAAAAGCATTTCTTGTTTCTCCTTGCTATTCTCTATAACTCTGAATTTAGTTAGGTGTACCTTTCCCTTTTTCCCTTGCTTTTTGCTTCCCTTATTTCCTCAGCTACTTATAAAGCCTCCCCAGACAACCACTTTCCCTTCTTGCATCTCTTTTTCTTTGGGATGGTTTTGTTCACTGCCTCATGTACAATATTATGGACCACTTTCCATAGTTCTTCAGGCACTCTGTTTTGTTGTTGTTCATTCAAGCAGTCTCATCTGACTCTTTATGACACCATAGCCTGCAGCACGCCAGGCCTCCCTGTCCCTCACCAACTCCCGGAGTTTACTCAAACCCATGCCCACCGAGTTGGTGATGCTGTCCAGCCATCTCTTCCTCTGTTGTCACCTTCTCCTCCTGCCCCCAATCCCTCCCAGCATCAGGGTCTTTTCCAATGAGTCCACTCTTCGCATGAGGTGGCCAAAGTATTGGAGTTTCAGCTTCAGCATCAGTCCTTCCAATGAACACTCAGGACTGATCTCTTTCAGGATGGACTGGTCGGATCTCCTTGCAGTCCAAGGGACTCTCAAGAGTCTTCTCCAACACCATAGTTCAAAAGCAACAATTTTTTGGCGCTCAGCTTTCTTCACAGTCCAACTCTCACATCCATACATGACCACTGGAAAAACCATAGCCTTGACCAGACAGACCTTTGTTGGCAAAGTCATGTCTCTGCTTTTTCATATGCTATCTAGGTGGGTCATAACTTTCCTTCCAAGGAGTAAGTGTCTTTTAATTTCATGGCTGCAGTCACCATCAGCAGTGATTTTGGAGCCCAAAAAATAAAGTCTGAAACTGTTTCCACTGTCTCCCCATCTATTTCCCATGAAGTGATGGGACCAGATGCCATGATCTTAGTTTTCTGAATGTTGAGCTTTAAGCCAACTTTTTCACTCTCCTCTTTCACTTTCATCAAGAGGCTTTTTAGTTCCTCTTCACTTTCTGTCATAAGGCTGGTATCATATCCATATCTGAGGTTATTTATATTTCTCCCAGCAATCTTGATTCCAGCTTGTACTTCTTCCAGCCCAGCGTTTCTCATGATGTACTCTGCCCTGCTTCATTTTGTACTAAAAGGCCAAACTTGCCTGTTTCTCCAGCAATCTCTTGACTTACTACTTTTGCTTTCCAAACCTCTATGATGTGTAGATTGTCTTGGTTAATTCTAGGAAGTCTTCTACATCTTCCTAGAACTGATCAACTTCAGCTTCTTTGGCATTGGTATTTGGGGCATAGACTTTGATTACTGTGATGTTGAATGGTTTGCCTTGGAAACAAACTGAGATCATTCTATCATTTTTGAGATTGCACCCAAGTACCTCATTTCAGACTGTTGTTGATTATGAGGCCTACTCCATTTCTCCTATGGGATTCTTGCCCATAGTGGTAGATATAATGGTTATCTGCATTAAATTAATCAATTCTTGTCCTATTTAGTTGTTGATTCCTATGACGTCAATTTTTACTCTTGCCATCTCTTGTTTGAGCACATCCAATTTACCTTCATTCATGGGCCTAACATTCTAGGTTCCTATGCAATACTGTTCTTTACAGCATTGGATTTTACTTTCATCACCAGACACATCCACAACTGAGCATCATTTCTGCTTTGGCCCAGACACTTCATTCTTTCTGGAGTTATTAGTAATTGTCCTCCGTTCTTCCCCTAGCATATTGAACACCTTCCACCCTGGAGGGCTCATCTTTTAGTTTCATATATTTTTGCCTTTATATACAGTTCATGGGGTCCTCACAGCTAGTATACTGGAGTGGTTTGCCATTCTGTCCTCTAGTGGGTCACATTTTGTCAGAACTCTCCACTATGACCCATTCCGCTTGGTTGGCCCTACAGGGCATGGCTCATAGCTTCACTGGGTTACACAAGCCCGTTCACCAGGACAAGACAGTGATTCATGAAGGGGTGATCAGATATATTGGCCTGTAATTTTCTTTTCTGTGTGTGATATCTTTGTCTGGTTTTGGTATCAGAGTGATGGTGGACTTGTAGAGTGAGCGTGGAAGTGTTCCTTATTCTGCAATTTTTTGAGAGAGTTTCAGAAGGGTAAGCATTAACTCTTCTCTAAGTGTTTGAGAGAATTCACCTGTGAAGCCATCTGGCCCTTTCAGTCTTGGGTTTGTTTTTTTGTTTTGTTTTGTTTTATCATGGTTTTGATTTCAGTGCTTGTAATTGGCTTGTTCATAACTTCTACTTCTTCCTTGGCTCAGTATTGGAAGGTTGAACTTTTCTAAGAATCTGCACATTTCTTTAAGGTTTTTCATTTTATTGGCATGTAGTTGCTTTCTTATGATACTTAGTATTTCTGTGTTGTCTATAACCTATCCTTTTTCATTTCTAATTTTGCTGATTGGATTTTTCTCCCTGTTTTCCTTGATAAGTATGGCTAAAGGTTTGTCAATTTTGTTTATCTTCTCAAAGAAACAGCTTTTAATTTTTACTAATCTTTACTATTGTCTCTGTCATTTCTTTTTTACTTATTTCTGCTCTGATCATTATGATTTCTTATTTCTACTAATTTTGGGATTTTTTTGTTCTTCTTTTTCCAGTTGTTATAGTTTTATTTTTATTTTTTTTTTCATTTATTTTTAGTTGGAGGTTAATTACTTTACAATATTGTAGTGGTTTTTGCCATACATTGACATGAATCAGCCATGGAGTTACATGCATTCTCCATCCTGATCCCCCCTCCCGCCTCCCTCCCCATCCGATCCCTCTGGATCTTCCCAGTGCACCAGCCCTGAGCACTTGTCTCATGCATCCAACCTGGGCTGGTGATCTGTTTCACCCTTGATAGTATACTTGTTTCAATGCTATTCTCTCAGAACATCCCACCCTCACCTTCTCCCACAGAGTCCAAAAGTCTGTTCTGTACATCTATGTCTCTTTTTCTGTTTTGTTTATAGGGTTATCATTACCATCTTTTTAAATTCCATATATATGTGTTAGTATACTGTGTTGGTCTTTATCTTTCTGGCTTACTTCACTCTGTATAATGGGCTCCAGTTTCATCCATCTCATTAGAACTGATTCAAATGAATTCTTTTTAATGGCTGAGTAATATTCCATGGTGTACATGTACCACAGCTTCCTTATCCATTCGTCTGCTGATGGGCATCTAGGTTGCTTCCATGTCCTGGCTATCATAAACAGTGCTGCGATGAACATTGGGGTGCACATGTCTCTTTCAGATATAGTTTCCTCAGCGTGTATGCCCAGGAGTGGGATTGCTGGGTCATATGGCAGTTCTATTTCCAGTTTTTTAAGAAATCTCTACACTGTTCTCCATAGTGGCTGTACTAGTTCGCATTCCCACCAACAGTGTAAGAGGTTTCCCTTTTCTCCACACCCTCTCCAGCATTTACTGCTTGTAGATTTTTGGATAGCAGCCATTCTGACTGGCGTGTAATGGTAACTCATTGTGGTTTTGATTTGCATTTCTCTGATAATGAGTGACATCTGTATGTCTTCTTTGGAGAAATGTCTGTTTAGCTCTTTGGCCCATTTTTTGATTGGGTCATTTATTTTTCTGGAATTGAGCTGCAGGAGCTGCTTGTATATTTTTGAGATTAATTCTTTGTCTGTTGCTTCATTTGCTACTATTTTCTCCCAATCTGAGTGCTGTCTTTTCACCTTGCTTATAGTTTCCTTTGTTGTGCAAAAGCTTTCAAGTTTCATTAGGTCCCATTTGTTTATTTTTGCTTTTATTTCCAATATTCTGGGAGGTGGGTCATAGAGGATCCTGCTGTGATTTATGTCAGAGAGTGTTTTGCCTATGTTCTCCTCTAGGAGTTTTATAGTTTCTGGTCTTACATTTAGATCTTTAATCCATTTTGAATTTATTTTTGCATATGGTGTTAGAAAGTGTTCTAGTTTCATTCTTTTACAAGTGGTTGACCAGTTTTCCCAGCACCACTTGTTAAATAGGTTTTCTTTTTTCCATTGTATATCCTTGCCTCCTTTGTCAAAGATAAGGTGTCCATAGGTTCGTGGACTTATCTCTGTGCTTTCTATTCTGTTCCATTGATCTATATTTCTGTCTTCGTGCCAGTACCATACTGTCTTGATGACTGTGGCTTTGTAGTAGAGCCTGAAGCCAGGAAGGTTGATTCTTCCAGTTCCATTCTTCTTTCTCAAGATTACTTTGGCTATTCGAGGTTTTTGTATTTCCATACAAATTGTGAAATTATTTGTTCTAGTTCTGTGAAAAATACCGTTGATAGCTTGATAGGGATTGCATTGAATCTATAGATTGCTTTGGGTAATATAGCCATTTTCACAATACTGAGTCTTCCAATCCATGAACATGGTATATTTCTCCATCTATTTGTGTCCTCTTTGATTACTTTCATCAGTGTTTTATAGTTTTATATATATAGGTCTTTTGTTTCTTTAGGTAGATATACTCCTAAGTATTTTATTCTTTTTGTTGCAATGGTGAATGATAGTATTTCCTTAATTTCTCTTTCTGTTTTCTCATTGTTAGCATATAGGATTGCAAGGGATTTCTGTGTGTTAATTTTATATCCTGCAACATTACTGTATTCATTGATTAGCTGTAGTAATTTTCTGGTAGAGTCTTTAGGGTTTTCTATGTAGAGGATCATATCGTCTGCAAACAGTGAGAGTTTTACTTCTTCTTTTACTATCTGGATTCATTTTATTTCTTTTTCTGCTCTGATTGCTGTGGCCAACACTTCCAAAACTATGTTGAATAGTAGTGGTGAGAGTGGACACCCTTGTCTTGTTCCTGACTTTAAGGGAAATGCTTTCAATTTTTCACCATTGAGGATACTGTTTGCTGTGGGTTTGTCCTATATAGCTTTTATTATTTTGAGGTATGTTCCTTCTATTCTTGCTTTCTGGAGAGTTTTTTTTTTTTTTATCATAAATGGATGTTGAATTTTGTCAAAGGCTTTTTCTGCATCTATTGAGATAATCATATGGATTTTATCTTTTAATTTGTTAATGTGGTGTATTCTATTGATTGCTTTGTGGATATTAAAGAATCCTTGCATTCCTGGGATAAAGCCCACTTGGTCATGATGTATGATCTTTTTAATATGTTGTTGGATTCTGTTTCCTAGAATTTTGTTAAGGATTTTTGCATCTATGTTCATCAGTGATATTGGCCTGTAGTTTTCTTTTTTTGTGGCATCTTTGTCTGGTTTTGGAATTAGGGTGATGGTGGCCTCATAGAATGAGTTTGGAAGTTTGCCGCCTTCTGCAATTTTCTGGAAGAGTTTGAATAAGATAGGTGTTAGCTCTTCTCTAAATTTTTGGTAGAATTCAGCTGTGAAGCCATCTTGTCCTGGGCTTTTATTTGCTGGAAGATTTCTGATTACAATTTCGATTTCCCTGCTTGTGATGGGTGTGTTAAGATCTTCTATTTCTTTCTGGTTCAGTTTTGGAAAGTTATACTTTTCTAAGAATTTGTCCATTTCTTCCAAGTTGTCCATTTTATTGGCATAGAGCTGCTGGTAGTAGTCTCTTATGATCCTTTGTATTTCTCTGTTGTCTACTGTGATCTCTCCATTTTCATTTCTAATTTTGTTGATTTGGTTCTTCTCCCTTTGTTTCTTGATGAGTCTGGCTAACGGCTTGTCAATTTTATTTACCTTTTCAGAAAACCAACTTTTAGCTTTGTTGATTTTTCTATGGTCTCTTTTGTTTCTTTTGCATTTATTTCTGCCCTAATTTTTAAGATTTATTTCCTTCTACTAGCCCTGGGGTTCTTCATTTCTTCCTTCTCTAGTTGCTTTAGGTGTAGAGTTAGGTTATTTATTTGACTTTTTTCTTGTTTCTTGAGGTAAGGCTGTAATGCTATGCACCTTCCCCTTAGCACTGCTTTTACAATGTCCCATAGGTTTTGGGTTGTTGTGTTTTCATTTTCATTCATTTCTATGCATATTTTGATTTCTTTTTTTATTTCTTCTATGATTTGTTGGTTATTCAGAAGTGTGTTATTTAACCTCCATATGTTTGAATTTTTAATTTTTTTTCATGTAATTGAGATATAATCTTACTGCATTGTGGTCAGAAAAGATGACTGGAATGATTTCAGTTTTTTTGAATTTACCAATGCTAGATTTATGGCCCAGAATGTGATCGATTCTGGAGAAGGTTACATGTGCACTTGAGAAAAAGGTGAAATTGAAATGTCCTATAGAAATCAATTAGGTCTAGCTGGACCATTGTGTCATTTAAAGTTTGTGTTTCCTTGTTAATTTTCTGTTTAGTTGATCTGTCCATAGGTGTGAGTGAGGTATTAAAGTCTCCCACTATTATTGTGTTATTGTTAATTTCCCCCTTCATTCTTGTTAGCATTTGCCTTACATATTTCAGTGCTCCTATGTTGGGTGCATATATGTTTATAATTGTTATATCTTCTTCTTGGATTGATACTTTGATCATTATGTAGTGTCCATCTTTGTCTCTTTTCACAGCCTTTATTTGAAAGTCTATTTTATCTGATATGAGTATTGTGACTCCTGCTTTCTTTTGGTCTCCGTTTGTGTGGAATATTTTTTTCCAGCCCTTCACTTTCAGTCTGTATGTGTCCCTTGTTTTGAGGTGGGTCTCTTGTAGACAGCATATATAGGGGTCTTGCTTTTGTATCCATTCAGCCAGTCTTTGTCTTTTGGTTAGGGCATTCAACCCATTTACATTTAAGGTAATTATTGATAAGAATTGTCCCATTGCCATTTGCTTTGTTGTTTTGGGTTCACGTTCATACAACCTTTCTGTGTTTCCTGTCTAGAGAAGATACTTTAACATTTGTTGAAGAGCTGGTTTGGTGGTGCTGAATTCTCTCAGCTTTTGCTTGTCTGTAAAGCTTTTAAATTGTCCTTCATATCTGAATGAAACCCTGCTGGGTACAGTAATCTGGGTTGTAGGTTATTCTCTTTCATAACTTTAGGTATGTCCTGCCATTCCCTTCTGGTCTGAAGAGTTTCTATTGAAAGATCAGCTGTTATCCATATGGGAATCCCCTTGTGTGTTATTTGTTGTTTCTCCCTCACTGCTTTTGATATTTGTTCTTTGTGTTTGATCTTTGTTAATTTGACTAATATATGTCTTGGGGTGTTTCACCTTGGGTTTATCCTGTTTGGTACTCTCTGGGTTTCTTGGACTTGGGTGGCTATTTCCTTCCCCATTTTGGGAAAGTTTTCAGCTACTATCTCCTCAAGTATCTTCTCATGGCCTTTCTTTTTGTCTTCTTCTTCCAGGACTCCTATGATTTGAATATTGGGGCGTTTCATGTTGTCCCAGAGGTCCGTGAGGTTGTCCTCATTTCTTTTAATTCTTTTTTCTTTTTTCCTCTCTGCTTCATTTATTTCTACCATTTAATCTTCTACCTCACTTATCCTATCTTCTGCCTCCGATATTCTACTGTTGGTTCCCTCCAGAGTGTTTTTTATCTCATTTATTGCATTATTCATTTTTAGTTGACTCTTTTTTTATTTATTCTAGGTCCTTGTTAAACATTTCTTGCATCTTCTCAATCCTGTCTCTAGGTTATTTATCTGTAACTCCATTTTGTTTTCAAGATTTTGGATCATTTTTATTATCATTATTCTAAATTCTTTTTCAGGTAGATTCCCTATCTCCTCCTCTTTTGTTTGGCTTGGTGGGCATTTTTCATGTTCCTTTACCTGCTGGGTATTTCTCTGCCTTTTCATCTTATTTATATTGCTAGGTTTGGGGTGGACTTTTTGTATTCTGGTAGTCTGTGGTTCCTTTTTATTGTGGAGGTTTCTCCCAGTGGTTGGGGCTGGGTGTTTGGCTTGTCGAGGTTTGCTGGTTAGAGAAGCTGGTGTCGGTGTTCTGGTGGGTGGAGCTGGATTTCTTCTCTTTGGAGTGCACTGGAGTGTCCAGTGGTGAGTTTTGAGATGGGTCTATGGGTTTGGTGTGACTTTGGGCAGCCTGTATATTGACGTTCAGGGCTATATTCCTGCGTTGCTGGAGAATTTACATGGTATGTCTTGCTCTGGAATTTATTGGCTCTTGGGTGGTGGTTGGTTTCAGTGTAGGTATGGAGGCTTTTGGATGATCTCTTATTAATTAATGTTCCTTGTAGTCAGGAGTTCTCTGGTGTTCTCAGGTTTTGGGCTTAAGCCTCTGGCCTCTGGATTTCATTCTTTTTCTTCCAGTAGCCTCAAGACTTCTCCCTCCATACAGCACTGATAATAAAACTTCTAGGTTAATGGTGAAAGGATTCTCCACAGTGAGGGACACCCAGAGAGGTTCACAGAGTTACATGAAGAAGAGGAGAGGGAGGAAGGAGATAGAGGTGAGCAGGAGAAAAAGGGGGATTCAAGAGAGGAGAGACAGATCTAGGTTGTACTCTGTTCTCTAAATGTTCTCCGCAGCCCAGAATTCCCACAGAGATTCACAGAATTGGATTGAGAAGAGAAGGGTGAGGGAGGAAATAGAGGTGATCTGGGGGAGAAAAAGGAGAGTCGAAAGGGGGAGAGAGTGATCAAACCAGTAATCACACTCCTGAGTAAAAGTGGGTACTGAAGGTTGGATTCTTAAATGTCCAAAATTGATATCAAATACTGAAAAACAAAGATTAAAAATCTAGAGTAGAGGTTAGACTTTTAAAAATACAATAGTAAAAAACCACAAAAACACACACAAAAAATTAAGAAATATATATGGAGTTCGCTTTAAAAATAGGATCCTTTTTTTTTTGGCTAGGTTATAGTGGGTTATAAAAATGAAAATTGAGGAGTAATAGAAGAGTAATAGAGGACTTTAGAAAAAAAAGAAAAAGAAAAAGTAAAAAAAGAAAGAGAAAAAAAAATTTTTAATTAAAAATAAAAGAAGCAGTAGTAAAAATATATCTAGGAATTTCTCTGGAGCTGTTGTGGGCAGTGTGAGTTCAGTGCAGTTTCAGATAGCTCCTTGTTCGAGTTTACACTTCTCGCTATCTATAGGCCCCTTCCAGTGTAGTCAGTGTTAACTACAAGCATTTTAATCTGTTGCACCTCTCACTTCTGAAGCGGTTCCCTTTGTTTCTTTGGCTTCTGTTTGCAGGTCTCCTCAGTATCTAATTTCCACCCTGACACACGCGGGTGAAGGTGGTCTCTTCTTTAGCTTCGCTTGTTCAGTCGTGCTGTGAGGAGGGAGGGGCGCTGCAGACAAATATCACTGGCCTATGTGGGGGCACTCGCGGTTTTCCGGCCACACTGGGTTTGCCCCCGCTGGGGGCTGGTGTGTGTGCTTTCCCCGTCTACACTGCTCAGCCTCCAGGCTGCTCTCCAGGGAGCGGGCCCTGCGTTGCGTGGACTTCCCAGGCCTAAACCACTCAGATTCAGGTTTTTGGGTATTCCACAAAAACACAGACCCGATTGGCCCTGCGTTTTGTGCCTTCCCCGGTCGGAGCAGCTCAGGCAGCCAGGAGCTTGAGGAGCGCATTCTCCCCGTGTGCAGGGCGCCTTATCCCCTCCGCGGTCCCAGCCTCAGTTTCCGTGCTCGCCGGTGGGGTGCGCCTTGTGTCAGTCCTGGGGAGCTGGACTCTAGCTGCGACCCTCCCAGTGGATGTCGACCATCCAGAATCTCAAGGAAGTCTTTGGTTAGAAGCTGGAAGCCTGTTTGCAGTTTGGTAGGGGATGCTGTCCCTGGGGCCGAGTTTGCCCCTTTCCCCTCCCCTCTGCTTCCTGCCTCCAGCGGGGGATGGGCCATCCGCAGTCATCGAGCTCTTCTCTGGTATTTGCTCAGTCCTTGGTTCTGGGAACGGGCGGGTAGTGCCTAAGTTTAGGGCTGTTCCCAACTTACTTCTCTCTCTCTTGCTATACCACATTTTAAGTTGCTATCTCACGCTAGCTCCCTGCTATTGCCCTCAGGGCATTCAGGCCCAGTCCTTACCCTAAACACTGCCGCCGGCTCCTCTCCATTCCGCCCCCATTTGCTGGTGGTGGATGCGAGTGTCTGGGAAACTTTTCTGCTGGGAGTTGCTTTTAGGCATGTAATCTGTGGGTTTTATTTATTTTTCCTCCCAGTTAGGTTGCCCTCCGAGATTCGAAAACTTCCCCCAGCCCCACCAGTGAGAGGGTTTCCTGGTGTTTGGAAACTTCCTCTATTAAGACTCCCTTCCCGGGATGGATCTCCATCCCTAACTCTATTGTCTCTCTTTTTATCTTTTATATTTTGTCCCACCTCCTTTCGAAGACAATGGGCTGCTTTTCTGGGTGTCTGATGTCCTCTGCTAGCAATCAGAAGTTGTTTTGTGGAGTTTGCTCAGCGTTCAAATGTTCTTTTGATGAATTTGTAGGGGAGAAAGTGGTCTCCCCTTCCTATTCCTCCTCCATCTTAGTTCCCTCCCTTCCAGTTGTTACAGTTTTAAAGTTATGTTGTCTATTTGATGTTTTTCTTGTTTCTTGAGCTAGGATTGTATTGCTAAAAACGTCCCTCTTAGAACTGCTTTTGCTGCATCTCATAAGTTTTGGGACATTGTGCTTTTATTGTCATTTGTTTCTAGGATTTTTTTAAAATTTCCCTTTTCATTTGCTAAGTAGCTTGTTCTTTATTTAGAAATGTATTGTTTAATCTCCATGTGTTTGTTTTTTTATGGGTTCGCCCCCCCCCCCCCCGTAATTGATATCTAGTCTCATAGAATTTTGGTCAGAAAAGGTGTTTGATATGATTTCAATTTTCTTAAATTTACTGAGGCTTGATTTGTGAGCCAAGATGTGGTCTATTCTGGAGAATGCTGCATGTGCACTTGAGAAGAAAGTGTATTCCTTTGCATTTGGATGGAATGTCCTGAAGATATCAATTAGGTTCATTGGTCTAATGTGTGTTTCCTTATTAATTTTCTGTTTTGATGATCTATTGGTGTAAGTGGGGTGTTAATGTCCCATACTATTATTGTATTACTGTCAATTTCTCCTTTTATGTCTGTTAGTGTTTGCCTTATATATTGAGTTGCTCCTGTGTTGGGTGCCTAAATGTTTATAATTGCTATGTCTTCTTCTTAGATTGATCCCTTGATCATTATGTAGTGCCCTTTATCTCTTGTAATATCTTTAAGTTCTACTTTGTCTGATATGAAAAATGCCACTCTTTCTTTTGATTCCTATTTGCATGGAATATCTTTTTCCATCCTCTCACTTTCAGTCTATATGTGTTTCTCTCTGGCCCTGAAGTGGGTCTCTTGTAGACAGCATATATATTGGTCTTGTTTTTGTTTCCATTCAGCCAGTCTGTGTCTTTTGGTTGGAGCACTTAATCCATTGACATTTAAAGTAAATAGTGATATATATGTTCCTATTGGCATTTTCTTAATTGTTTTGGGTTTGTTTTTGTAGGTCTCTTCCTTCTCTTGTGTTTTCTTCCTATAGAAGTCTCTTTAACATTTGTTGTGTACCTGGTTTAGTGGTGCTAAATTTTCTTAACTTTTGCTTGTTTGTAAAGCTTTTGATTTCTTCATCAATTTTGAATGTAATCCTTTCTGGGTTGATTAATCATAGTTGTAGATTTTTTCCCTTTCATTACTTTAAATATGGCTTCCCAGGTGGTGCTGTGGTAAAGAATACCAGCCGATGCAGAAGACTCAAAAGACATAGGTTCAGTCCTTGGGTGAGAAAGAGCCCCTGGAGTAGGAAATGTCAACCCAGTCCAGTACTCTTGCTTGCAAAATTCCATGGACAGAGGAAACTTGTGGGCAACAGTCCATGGAATTGCAAAGAGTCAGGTACCACTGAACAACTGAGTTGACACTCATACCCTTTAAATATAGCCTGCTATTCCCTTCTGGTCTGCAGAGTTTCTGATGAAAGACCAGCTATTAGTTGTATGGAGTTTCCCTTGTATGTTACTTGTTGCTTTTCCCTTGCTGCTTTTAATAGTCTTTCCTTGTGTTTGATATTTTTTTTAGTTTGATTAGTATGTGTCTCAGCATGTTTGTCCTTGTGTTTATCCTCTGTAGGACTCTCTGCACTTCTTGGACTTGATTGACTATTTCCTTTCTGATGTTGTGAACATTTTTGAATATAATTAATCTCTCAAAAATTTTCTCAGACTCTTTTTCTCTCTTTCTTCTGGGATGCCTATAATTTGAATGTTGGTGCATTTAATATTGCCCCAGAGGTCTCTGAGACTGTGCTCAATGCTTTTTGTTTTCTTTTATTCTGCTCTTCAGCAGTTTTTTCCACCATGCTATCTTCCAACTCCCTTATCCACTCTTCTGTCTCAGTTTTCTCCTATTGATTCCTTCTAGAATCTTTTTCATTTCATTAGTTGTATTCTTTCTGTTTGTTTATTCTGTATTTCTTCTAATTCCTTGTTAATGTGTTAATTGATCTTTATATTTTTCTCCATTCTATTTTTGAATCATCTTTACTATCTTTATTCTGAATTCTTTTTCCAAGTAGTTTCCTATTTCTGCTTGATTTATTTGGTCTTATGAGTTTATAACTTGTTCCTTTGAGCTACAGAAGAAATAAAAATATAACAATAATAATAGATGTTCTTCTTGGATCCCAGCTGTTGGTGTTGTTTCTCTTATTGTGTGTCACAGTTCACCTCCACCTCCCTAGGAGGCCCTCCAATACTGGGCTTATCCCTGGACCTGCTGTGGGGACAGCTCAGTGTCGAATCTGGCCTCCCCCCTGTGTGTTCTTGCCTCCAATGTCCACAGCTTCCAGAGTTAGTGCATTTTCTTTTGTGGGAGCTCTCATTGTCCCTTTTATATATTCCACAGACACAGAGCCTGCCTAGTTGATCGTGTGGATTTAATCTGCAGTTTGTACAGCTGAAGGGAAGGTTTTGATCCTCTTCTTTAGCCACACTGTCTCTGGGTTCAGTTGTGGTTTTATATCCACCTCTGCACATGGGTTGTCTACAAAAATTTGCTCCTGGGGCTGTCTTGGAAGACTCTGGTCTGCCCCAAAGAGGACCAGGGGTGGAGGTGGTGCAACTGCTTAGATCAGGGGACCCTGGCGGCACCAAGTGTTTAGGGATCCCAACTGTCTCAGCTGCAGGAGCTGTGGTGTCATTAGAGTCTTTTTCTAACCTCTGGCAGCTGGCGTTCAATGTGGCCTTTTTGGCTGGTCCTTCTCTATTGCCTGGTGTGTCAAGTAGTTAATGCCCCCTCACCCCCCTCACCCCTCTCCCACCCCTCACCCGGCCCCCCCCACCCCCCCAGCTGTGGTTCTTTTCTTTTGCTCGGCTCATCAGTCTTTCTCTATTGGTCAACTGCTAGTGCTGGCATGTGAGGAGAGAGAAGGTATGGTGATGGCTCCACTCCTGTGTGTGACTCAGCATTATTGCCTTGCCTGCATGTCTTCTCTGCTTTCCTCCAAAAGCATCTTCCATCACGATCTCCTCCCTCATGTCCCTTGGGCCATCTCCTAATAGTCAACATCTTACTTCGCCCTGGGATTGCTCTTCAGTGCCTATGTTCCAGCTCCTAGCCACCAAGTGTTTCAGGGGACTTGTGTCCCTGTCCAATCTACATAGGGCTGTGGCAAGGATCATCTGTGTGCTTCTCATTCCATTCAGATTATCACAGATCAGCTGCTGCACTCTCCAACAGCCTCATACACTTCTCCTCTGTCCCAAACAATTGCCCCGATGTGGGTATCTGTCCCCTGCTTCAGTTCCCCCACCTCCCAGGTGCAGGTCCAGTCCTGCTAACTCTACCCTTTTTCTCCTTCTTTTGTCCTACCAAGTTTTGTGTGGATCTATATATTCCTTTCTGGTGGTCATGGACTTCTGCTCACTCTTAGCTGGTGTCCTATGAGAGCTTCTGTGTCTGAAAGTGTATTCCTGATGCATTTCTGTGGAGAGAGATGTACTCCACATCTACCTACTCCTCTGCCATCTTGTCTCCCTCTCATTGTGGTTTTAATTTGCATTTTCCTGATGACTAGTGATGTTGAGTATCTTTTCATGTGTCTGTTGGTCATCTGTATGCCTTCTTTGGAAAAATGTCTATTCAGATCACTGTCCATTTTTTAATCAGGTTGCTTTTCTGATGTTGAGTTGTATGAGTTCTTTGTATATTTTGATTATATTACTTGTAAATGCCTTCTCCCATTCAGTAGGTGGCCTTTCATTGACAGTTTCCTCCACTCTGCAAAAGCTTTTTAGTCTGATGTAGTCCCACTTATTTATTTATTTTTTTAAATTTCTTCTTAGTTTATTAATATGATGATTTATATTGAATGTCAAACCAAACTTCCATTCATGGAACAGATCCCACTTTTTCATGGTATATTATTTAAAAAAAAAAACACGTTAATTTATTTTAATTGAAGGATAATTACTCCACAACATTGTGATGGCCTCTGCCATACATCAACATGAATCAGCCATAGGCACACTCATATCCCCTCCCTCCTGAATCCCTCTCCCACATCCCTCCCCACCCCATCCCTTCGGGTTGCCACAAAGCACTGGTTTTCGGTTTCCTGTGTCACATAACTCCCACCGGCTATTTACTTTACATATGGCAATGTGTATGTTTCAATGCTATTCTCTCAAATCATCCCGTCCTCTCCTTCTCCTACTGTGTTCAAAAGTCTGTTTTTCACATCTGTGTCTCCTATGCTGCCCTGCATGTAGGATCATCAGTACTATCATTCTAGATTCCGTGTATATGTCTTAATATATGATACTTGTCTTTCTCTTTCTGACTTAACTTCATGCTGTATAAAAGGTTCTAGGTTCATCCACCTCATTAGAACTGACTCAAACATGTTTCTTTTTATAGTTGAGTAATATTCCATTGTGTATATGTACTATAACTTCCATATTCATTAATTTGCCAATGGACACCTAGATTGCTTTCATGTCCTAGTATTGTAACTAATGCTGCAAAGAACATTGGGGTACACGTGTCTTTTTCAGTTATGATTTCCTCAGGGTATATGCCACATAGTAGGATTACTGGGTCATATGGTAGCTTTATTCCTATTTTTTTTAAAGTAATCTTCATACTGTTCTCCACAGTGGTTGTATCAGTTTGCCCTCCCACCAACAGTATAAGGGGGTTTCTTTTTCTCCACACCCTCTCCCGTATTTATTGTTTGTAGACTTTTTGATGATGGCCATTCTGACTGATGTGAGATGATACCTCATTGTAGTTTTGACCTGCATTTCTCTAATAATGAGCAATGTTGAGCATCTTTCATATGTTTATTAGCCATTTGTATGTCTTCTTTGGAGAAGTGTCTGTTTAGATCTTTTACCCACTTTTTGATTGACTTGTTTGTTTTTCTGGTATTGAGCTGCTTGTATATTTTGGAGATTAATTTTTGATCAGTTTTGTTTGTTTGCTATTATTTTTTCCCATTTTGAGGGTTGTCTTTTCACCTTGCTTATATTTTCCTTCATTGTGCAAAAGCCTTTAAGTTTAATTAGGTCCCATTTGTTTATTTTTGTTTTTATTTCCATTACTCTAGGAGGTGGGTCATAGAGGATCTTGCTTTGATTTATGTCAGAGAATGTTCTGCCTATGTTTTCCTCTAAGAGTTTTATAGTTTCTGGTCTTATGTTTAGGTCTTTAATCTATTTTGAGTTTATTTTTGCATATGATGTTAGGAAGTGTCTAATTTTATTCTTTTACACAAATCCTTTCACAATCTGTATGGAAACATGAAAGATTCCAAATAGCCAAAGCAATCTTGAGAAAGAAGAATGGAACTGGAAGAATCAAGCTTCTTGTCTTCAGACTATACTACAAAGTTACAGTCACCAAGTCAATATGGTACTGTCACAAAAACAGAAGTATAGACCGATGGAATAAGATAGAAAGCCAAGGGATAAATCCATGCACCTAAGGACAACCTTATATTTGTCAAGGAGGCAAAAACATACAATGGAGAAAAGATAGTCTCTTCAACAAGTGGTGCTGGGAAAACTGGTCAACCATTTGGTTATTTTTGCTTCTGTTCCCTTACCTGGGGAGACAGAGCCAAAAATTATTTCTAAAACCTATGTCAAAGAGTGTATTGCCTATGTTTTCTTCCAGAAGTTTTGTGTTTTCTAGTCTTATATTTCGGTCTTTAATACAGTTTGAATTTATTTTTGTATATGATATGAGAAAATATTCTAATTTCATTCTTTTACATATGGCTGTCTAGTTTCCCCAGTACTACTTATTGAAGAGGCTGTCTTTTCCCCATTGTATATTTTTGCCTCTTTTGTTGTAAGTTAATTGACTATATGTGTGTGTGTGTGTGTGTTTATGCCTGAGCTCTCTATTCAATGTTCCATCGACCTGTGTTTATGGTTTTTTACCAGAACCATAGTCTTCTAATACTATAGCCTTGTAGCATAGCTTTGTAGAAGTCAGGGAGCCTGATACCCCCAACTTTGTTTTTTTTTTTTCCCTCAAGATTGTTTGGAAATTTGGGGTCTTGTTGTTCCATACAAATTTTAGGATTATTCATTCTAGTTCTGCAAAACATGTCATGGGTATTTTGACAGAGTTTGCATTAAATCTGTAGATTGTTTTTAGTGATATGGACATTTTAACAATATTAATTCTTCCAATCCCAAACATAGGATTCCATTTAATGTATTGATGAAAGGATTTTTATTGTGGGTCACCATCGTATTTTACTCTGTCCTTATCCACTGATGCCCCATTCAACCCACTCCAGCACTCCTCAGGCACCAGGTGTCAATGGGAGTAGAGACTGAATGATGTGGGTATTGATTCATGAGCTAGGTTCAGTGTAATTTTGTCCCAGTGTTTCTGTAGACAGAAGCCAAGGGAGTTGTTTTCAGTGAAGGAATCTGAGAGATATAAAGATATTACAAAGCTCAGCTCCGTTGGTATCAGAAGACCAAGTGTAGTATAGAAAAGGAGTCATTTCCTCCATTTCTGGAGTAGAACTTATATGACTATGGCACCTACAAGAGTTGAAGAAATGTATTGCTTTGTTGGGAACTTAAGAGTCCACAGTTTTGGTAGCTCCTAGAGACGTGACCTTCAATTCAGCCATCACCATTGTTATGTTGCCCTCCTCCCAACCCCAGATACAACAGTAGTGACTTAGTATATAATAAACATGGGGAAAGAGGGGGGAAAGTTAATAGAAGGCTGAGCTCATGTGCAGATTAAGCCAAATACATTTAAACAAAAAACCTTAGCCATTGAACTTTGTTATGCAATTGCAAGACTTTGCCTCCCCAACCTACCCCCACTATAAGTGGCAGGAGGGATGCTTGGTTCAAATATGTTATCACTGATTAAAGGATGAGGAGATCAAATTCTGGTAGATTAAGCATGGAGTGGAGCACCCCAGCTTCAGCTCCTTGTGGAGGTAGGATGAAATGGGCATTCTGTTCATGTTATAATGAAGTATTTAGACATACACAGACTAACATTTTAGGTAAATGACAAATGGTAGAATGGTACAGTTAGTATTTAGCAAAACCAGACGCCAATCCAAATGATACATAAAAGAATAAACTTCTAGAAAATAGTAATTAATCTGAAATCTTCAAACTTTTCTTTGCTATTAGGTCTATTATTAGTGCCATTATAAGATTTTGATTTTACAGTGCAGGAAAAATTACTAATCAGTCACAGCCACTATATTTCTCTTATGGTCACTCTGTGCATTTGTGAGAGGATGTATCTAATGGGGGTTTTGTGGTGATGTGTTTTCACCTGAACTCATTAGAGGAGCTACATACCTTCATGGTGAGGGTGGTCAGTGTAGTTACCACCAATGCTGGTGTTTCTGCTGATGAGATTGGCTTTTCCTTCCTCTTCAGTAGGAAATGGCTAAAGAAAAGATTTTGTTTTACTTCTGGACCTGAATATTTGATTGAGGCTTTTGATATGTATTGATCTTTAAGATTATCCCATGACATAAAGCTTTGTTAACTATCTCAAAAAATGTTTCTGATTATTTTTCAGAAGCAGCCTGAATATTGTTCTTCCCTTCACTACAAAGATATGATAGTCAAATAAAAAATGTGGACAATTCTGAAAGTCAAATTATCAAGTTTCTTCAACAAATTAATAACACTGTTTTAAAAATAACTAAAATGAAGGGGGAAATATATTGATTTAGAGAAGTTTACACATGAAACAAATACAATGTATGAATGTTTGTATTCTTATTTGAATGAATAAACAATTGAACAAACTAATAACTGTGCAAAATGATAACTAAACTGTAAAAACACTTTTAAAGTAATCAGGGAAAATTGAACATAGGCTAAGAATTTAAGACATTTAAAAAATTGTGATAATAGTATGCTTTTCTTTTTTAATTGTTATTTTATATTAGATTGTATTTACTGTGTGTGCTACTTTCAGATGTATAGCAAGGTGATTCAGTTGTACATACAATACATTCATATATATGTATGTATGTATATATGTGTATATATATATATATATATATATATATATATATATATATACACACACACACACACACACATTTTTACTTGTTTTTATTTTCATTACTCTATGAGGTGGATTCAAAAGGATGGTGCTGTGATTTATAGCAGTGTTCTGCCAATGTTTTCCTCTAAAAGTTTTATAGTATTTGCTCTTACATTAAAATCTTTAAATTATTTTGAGTTTTTTTTTCTATATGGTATTAGAGAATGCTCTAATTTCATATTTTTACATGTGGCTCTTCAGTTTTCCCAGCACACCTTGTTAAGACTTTCTTCTCTCGACTGTATAGTCTTGCCTCCTTTGTCATAGATTAATTGACCATAGGCATGTGAGTTTATTTGTGGGCAGTCTATCCTGTTCCAATAGTTTATAAGTCAGTTTTAGTGCCACTACCATACTGTTTTGATTGCTGTTTAGTTGCTAAGTTGTGTTTGACTCTTTTGCAACCCTATGAAGGCTCCTCTGTTCATGGGATTTCCCAGGCAAGAATCCTGGAGTGACTTGCCATTTCATCCTCCAGGGGATCTTCCCAACCCGGGGATCAAACACATGTCTCCTGCATTGTAAGCCAATTCTTTACCACTGAGCCACCAGGGAAACCCAGTTTTGATTACTATAGCTTTATAGTGTAGTCTGAAGCCAGGGAGAGTCATTCCTCCCATCCTATCCTTTTTTCTCAAGATTGCTTTGGCTATTCACAATCTTCTGGGTTTCCAATTTTAAGATTTTTCATTCTAGATCTGCAAATAATGCCATTGATAATTTGATGCACACAATTTGAGTGCTGCACTCAATATGCCAGAAAATTTAGAAAACCCAGCAGGGGCTACAAGACTGAAAAAGGTCAGTTTTCATCCCAATTCCAAAGAAGGGTGGTGCTAAAGAATGCCCAATGTACTGGACAATTGCACTCACTTCCTATGCTAGTAAGGTTATGCTCAAAATCCTTCAAGCTAGGCTTCAGCAGTACATGAACTGAGAACTTCCAGATGAAAAAGCAGGGTTTAGAAAAGGCAGAGATCAAATTTCCAACATTTGTTGAATCATAGGGAAAGCAAGGAAATTCCAGAAAAATATCTACTTCTGCTTCATTAACTACGCGAAAGCCTTTGACTGTGTGGATCACAAAAAAGTGGAAAATTCTTAAACACATGGGAATACCAGACCATCTTACCTGTCTCCTGAGAAACCTGTATGTGGGTCAAGAAGCAACTGACTGGTTCCAAATTGGGAAAGGAATATGACATGGCCGTATGTTGTCACTCTGATTATTGAAGTAATATGCAGAGTGCTGCCTGTGCTAAGTTGCTTCAGCCATGTCTGACTCTTTGTGACCCCATGGACTGTAGCCCAACAGGCCCCTCTGTCCATGGGGACTCTCCAGGCAAGAATACTGGAGTGGGTTGCCATGCCCTTCTCCAGGGGATCTTCCCAACGCAGGGATCGAACCTAGGTCTCCCATATTGGGGGTGGATTCTTTACTGTCTGAGTCACCAGGGAAACCCGTCTACTGAGTGGGCAGCCTATCCCTATATGCAGAGTACATCCTGCTAAGTGCTGGCTGGATTAATTATAAGCTGGAATCAAGATTGCCAGGAGAAATGTCAACAATCCCAGATATACAGATGATGGCACTCTAATGGCAGAAAACAAAGAGTAACTAAACAGCCTCTTGATGAGGGTGAAGAAAGAGGGTAAAAAACCTGGCTTAAAACTCAGCATTAACAAGCTAGGATTATGACATCTGGTTCCATCACTTCATGGCAAGTAGAAGGGGGATAAAGTGGAAGCAGTGACAGATTTTCTCTTCTTGGACTCCAAAATGACTGCAGGTGGTGACTGCAACCATGAAATCAGAAGACACTTGCTTCTTGGAAGGAAGGCTATGACAAACCTGTGCTGTGCTTAGTCACTCAGAAGTGTCTGACTCTTTGTGATCCCAGGGACTGTAGCCCACCAGGCTCCTCTATCCATGGGGACTCTCCAGGCAAGAATACTGGAGTGGGTTGCCATGCCCTCCTCCAGGGGATCTTCCCAACCCATGTCTCCCACATTGCAGGTGGATTCTTTACCATCTGAGCCACCAGGGAAGCCCAAGAATACTGGAATGAGTTGCTTGTCCCTTCTCCAGGGGATCTTCCCAACCCAGGAATCAAACCGGGGTGTCCTGCATGGCAGGTGGATTCTTTACCACCTGAGTTACCAGAAGTCCCATAACAAACCTAGACAGCCTATTAAAGTACAAAAACATCGCTTAAAAAAAAAACAAAAAACACAAAGACATCGCTTATAGTCAAAGCTATGGTTTTTCTAGTAGTCATGTATGGATGTGAGAACTGGACCAAAAAAAGGCTGAACATCAAAGAACTGATGCTTTCAAATTGTGGTTATGGAAAAGACTCTTGAGAGCCCGTTGGAATGCAAGGAGATCAAACCAATCAATCTCAAAGGAAATCAATCCTCAATACTCATTGGAAGGACTGATGCTGAAGCTGAAACTCCAATACTTTGGCCAACTAATGTCAACAGCCAACTCATTGGAAAAGACCCTGATGCTGGGAAATATTGAAGGCAAAAGGAGAAGAGGGTGGCAAAGCATGAAATGGTTTTACACCGATTCAATGGACATGAACTTGGGCAAACTCTGGGAGATGGTGACAGACAGGGAAGCCTGGCATGCTGCAGTCCATGGGGTCACAAAGAGTTGGACACAACTTTGTGACTGAACAACAGCAACAAAAATGTGATAGGGATTGCACTGAATCTGTAGATTGCTTTGGGTAGTATAGTCATTTTAACAATACTGGTTCTTCCAATCCAAGAACATGGTATATCTTTCCATCTGTTTGTGTCATTTTTTAATTTCCTTGATAATTTTCAGAGCTTAGATTTTTTTGCCTCCTTAGGTAGGTTTATTTAACTTATTTAATTAATAAACTTTATTTGCTTATTTAACTTATATGCAGAATACATCATGAGAAATGCTGGGCTGGAGGAAGCACAAGCTGGAATCAAGATTGCCAGGAGAAATATCAATAACCTCAGATATGCAGATGACACCACCCTTATGGCAGAAAGTGAAGAAGAACTAAAGAGCCTCTTGATGAAAGTAAAAGAGGAGAGTGAAAAAGTTGGCTTAAAGCTCAACATTCAGAAAACTAAGATCATGGCATCTGGTCCCATCACTTCATGGCAAATAGATGGGGAAACAGTGGAAATAGTGGCTGACTTTATTTTTCTGGGCTCTATAATCATTGCAGATGGTGATTGTAGCAATGAAATTAAAGGATGCTTACTCCTTGGAAGGAAAGCTATGACTAACCTAGACAGCATGTTAAAAAGCAGAGACATTACTTTGTCAAAAATGTCTGTCTAGTCAAGGCTATGGTTTTTCAAGTAGTTGTGTATGGATGTGAGAGTTGGACTATAAAGAAGGCTGAGTGCTGAAGAATTGATGCTTTTGAACTGTGGTGTTGGAGAAGACTCTTGAGAGTCCCTTGGACTGCAAGGAGATCCAACCAGTCCATCCTAAAGGAGATCAGTCCTGGGTGTTCATTGGAAGGGCTGATATTGACGCTGAAACTCCAATACTTTGGCCACCTCATGCAAAGAACTGACTCATTGGAGAAGACCCTGATGCTGGGAGGGATTGGGGGCAGGAGGAGAAGGGGACGACGGGGAATGAGATGGCTGGATGGCATCATCAACTCGATGGACGTGGGTTTGGGTAAACTCTGGGAGTTGGTGATGGACAGGGAAGCCTGGCATGCTGTGGTTCATGGGGTCACGAAGAGTCAGACACGACTGAGTGACTGAACTGAACTGAACTAGGTAGGTTTATTTTTATGTATTCTATTCATCTTGATGCAATGGTAAAAGAGATTTTTTTCCCCTAATTTCTCTTTCTGATCTTTTGTTGATAGTGTATGGAAATGCAACAGATTTCTGTGTATTAATTTTTTATCCTGCGACTTTACCAAATTCACTGATGAGCTTTGATAGTTTCTAATAGCATTTTAAGGATTTTCTATGTGTAGTGTCATGTCACCTGCAGACAGTTTTACTTCTTTTCCAGCTTTGACTTCTTTTATTTCTTGTTTCTTCTCTGAGTACCCTGACTAGGACTTCCAAAACTTTGTTGAATAAAATGGCAAGAGTGGACATCCTTGTCTTGTTCCTGATCTTAGAAGAAATGTTTTCAGCTTTTCACCCTTATGTATGATGTTGGCTGAAGACTGGTCATGTATGGCCTTTATTATGTTGAGATATGTCCCCTCTATGCTCACTTTCTGAAGAGTTTTTAATCATAAAAGCTGAATTTGTCAAAAGCTTTTTCTGCATATATTGGAATGATCATATATTTATTATTCTTCAGTTTGTTAATATGGTATATTGCATTGATTGATTTGTGTATATTGAAGAATCCTTTCATCCTAGGGATAAATCACACCTGATCATGGTGTATGATCCTTTTGATGTATTGTTGGATGAGATTTGCTAGTATTTTGTTGAGGATTTTTGTGTCTATGTTCATCAGTGATATTGACCTGTAATTTTTTTTTTTGTGTGTGTGTGTGTGTGTGTGGTTTCTTGTCTGGTTTTGCTATCAGAGTGATTGTAACCTTATAGAATGAATTTGGGTGTGTTTCTTCCTCTGCAGTTTTTGGGAAGAGTTTCAGAAGGATAGGTGTTAAGTCTTCTATAAATGTTTGATAGAATTAATCTGCAAAGCCATCTAGTCCTAGACTTGTTTATTGATAATTTTTAAACTACAGTTTCAATGTCAGTACTTGTGATTCGTCTTCATATTTTCTGTTTTTTCCTAGTACAGACTTGGAAGGTTGTACCTCTTGAAGAATTTGTCCATTTCTTCTAGATTGTCCGTTTTATACAACCATATGTTGCATATAGTTGCTTCTAATAGTATTGTATAATCCTTTGTATTTCTGTGGTGTCCATTGTAACTTCTTTTTTTTTTCATTGTTAACTTTGTTGATTTGCATCCTCTCCCTTTTTTTTCTTGAGGAATCTGGCTAAGATTTTAGTTTAGCTTTTAGTTTCATCTTTGCTATTGTTTTTTCATCAATATTTCATTTATTTTTGTTCTGTTCTTTATAATTTCTTTTCTTCTACTAACTTTGGGTTTTGTTTGTTCTTCTTTCTCTAGTTGCTTGAGGTGTAAAGTTAAATTGTTTGTTATAATTTTCTTATTTTCTGAGGTAAGATTATTTTGCTGTAAGATTCCCCTTTAGAACTGCTTTTGCCATGTCCCATAGATTTTGGATCATCATATTTTCCATATCATTTGTCTCTAGGTACTTTTTTATTTTCTCTTTGATTTCTTCTGTGATACATTGGTTATAAAACATTACTGTTACAAAAGAAGTATTGTTTAGTCTCCCTGTGTTTTTTGTATTTGTTACAGTTTTTTCCCCCCATAATTGATTCCTAGTCTCATAGTACTATGGTCAGAAAAGATGCTTGATATAATTTCAATTTTATTTATTTGCCAAAGTTTGATTTTTGATCCAGGCTGTGATCTATCATGGAGAAAGTTTCATGTGCCTTTGAGAAGAATGTGTATTCTGCTTCTTTGGTATGGAATGCTCTACAAATATCAATTAAGTCCATCTGGTCTAATGTGTCATTTAAAGTCTGTGCTTACTTATTGATTTTCTGTTTGGATGATTTGCTCATTAATGAAAGTGAGGTGTTCAAATTGCCTATTTTGTGATATTTCTGATTTCCCCCTTTATGGATATTAGCATTTGCCTTATATATTTTGAGGTGTATCTATGTTGGGTGCATATATATTTACAATCATTATATCTTCTTCTGGGATTGATTGTTTGGTAGTTAGGTAGTGTCCTTCTTTGTCTCATAACAGTCTTTATAGTCTATTTTGTCTGATTTGAGTATTGCTACTCTAACTTTCTTTTGATTTCCATTTGCACAGAATATCTTTTTCTATCCCCCCCCATTTTTTAGTCTATGTGTGTCCCTAGATCTGAAGTGGATTTCTTCTGGACAGTATGAAGAGATGGGTCTTATTTTTGCATCCACTTGATAGCTCATGGTGAACAATGTTGGATTCGTGATCTCTGAAGAAGATTTAGCTTTGGGACTGGGGACCAGGCTTGATCACTCAAGAGCTTTTATGTAGCAGAGATTTATTAAAGTGAAAAAGGGACAGAGAAAACTTCTAACACAGACATCAGAAGGGAGATGGAGAGTGCCCCCCTCACTAGTCTTAGCAAGGGAGCTATACACTTTTTAAAATTGGCTATTACAATAAATCAAAAGAATGTCTCAAGATTGTAAAGGCCTTACCAGACCCACTCCCACAATTTACAAGTTTTAAGATAACAAGATTAGTCAGAAGGTTCTTGTTAAGAGCAACATATCCTCAAGCAAGATACAATGCTATATTGACTAAGGAAAAACAATGTAGAAAAAAAAAATGTTTGTCCCTTTCTCCTCCTTGGGAGCCTCTGACCCCTTTCTCCTTGTCAAGGACTCTGGACCCCTTTCTCCTTCTCAGGGACCCTGGACTTCTTATCAACCTGCCTAAGAATTGACCCTCTCACACTCAGTCAGCCTCTGCCTTTTGGTTGGAGCAATTAATCCATTTACATTTCAGGTAATTATCAATATGTATGGTTTTATTACCACTTTGTTAATTGTTTTGGATTTGTTTTTTTTTTTAATCTTCTTTCTTGTCTTCCTCTTTTGATCTCTTCTCATGTCATTGATGACTCTTTTTAGTATTGTATTTGGATTTCTTTTTGTTTTTTTGTGTGTATATCTATGATAGATTTTTGGTTTGCACTTACCAAGAGGTTTAGATACAACAATACACACACACACACACACACACACACACACACACACACACACAGAGGATTGTTTGAAGTTTCTAGTCCCTTCATTTCAAATGCATTTTCAATATTCTGCATTTGTAATCTCATTTTCTCATGATTGCTAGTCCTGATATCATATTTGTATATAGATTATTCACTACCTGTACTGTTTATTCACCCTTACTGGTGAGCTTTCTCATTCCTAATTTTTTTTGTTTCTAGCTGTGGATTTTTGTTTTCCTCCTAGAAAAGTTCTTTCAACATTTGTTGTGAAGCTAATTTGGTGGTACTGAATTCTCTAAGCCTTTATTGATCTGTAAATGTTTTTATTTCTCCATCAAAGTTGAATAAGAGCCTTTCTGAGTATTCTTGGTTATAGGTTTTTCCCTTTTATCACTTTAAATATATTGTGCTACTCTCTTCTGGCCTGCAGTTTCTGATGAAAAATCAGTTGATAATTTTATGGGAATTCCCTTGCATCTTACATGTTGCTTTTCCTTTGTGACTTTTAATATTTTCTTTTTATCTTTAATTTTTTTCAATTTGGTTGAAGTGTGTTCCTCTTTGGGTTTAGCCTATATGGGACTCTGCTCTTCATGGACTTGGGTGACTGTTTCCTTTCCCATGTTAGGTAAGTGTTCAGTTATTATCTCTTCAAATATTTTCTCAGGCCTTTTCTCTCCTCCTTCTGAGAGCCATATAATGTGAATATTTATGCATTTAATGCTGTCTCAGAGGTCTTTTTTGTCTAAATTTCTGGTGTTTGCGGTCTGTTGCACAGGCTGTAGGACTGTAGTACCTCTTGCTTCTGATTTCTGTCCCCTGGTGGGTGAGACTGGTCTAATTGGCTTGTGCAGATTTCTTGGTAGGTGCAGCTGTGTCTTGCCTCTCTGGTGGGCAAGAGTGTGTCAAGGAGTGTGTTAAAAGGCAGCTGTAGGCTCAGGAAGGCTTTGGGAATACTGTGTGCTGGTGGTTGAGCCTTTGTTTCTGCTCTTCCATCTCATCTCTCAGATCCTCTTTTCAGTTCAGTTGCTCAGTCGTGTCCAATTCTTTGCGACCCCATGAACTGCAGCACGCCAGGCCTCCCTGTCCATCACCAACTGCCAGAGTCCACCCAAACTCATGTCCATTGAGTCAGTAATGCCATCCAACCATCTCATCCTCTGTCGTCCCCTTCTCCTCCTGCCCTCAATTTTCCCCAGCATCAGGGTCTTTTCAAATGAGTCAGCTCTTCGCATCAGGTGGCCAAACTATTGGAGTTTCAGCTTCAACATCAGTCCTTCCAATGAATACCCAGGACTGATTTCCTTTAGGATGGACTGGTTGGATCTCCTTGCAGTCCAAGGGACTCTCAAGAGTCTTCTCCAACATCACAGTTCAAAAGCATTAATTGTTTGGTGCTCAGCTTTCTTTGTAGTCCAACTCTCACATCCATACACGACTACTTGAAAGACCATAGCCTTGGCTAGACGGACCTTTGTTGGCAAAGTAATGTCTCAGATCCTCTGTTAGGTATTTTTAAAAGCCAGTGTTTATAATGGATATTCAGAAGGAATCATATATAGTACATCTGAATGAGTGGTTAAGAGCTCAAACTTGGAAAGAAGGCAGTCTAAGTTAAAGTCCTGGATCTGGCTCTTGATAGCTATGGAATCATGAGCTGATTAAAAATAATTATAGTATCTTAAAAAAAGATATATGGAACTTCATATGAGCAAACTGTATCTGGAATTTAAGCTAAAAAGACTCCAGAAAATACTAATAAAATTTTAAAGCCATGTATTGAGACTAGATAAAAATAGAAAAATAGAATGCTGATAATCGCAGACGTTAGATGATGGGTAAAAGAGGGTCTCTTGCACATATTTGAAAAATTTCACGATAGAAAGTAAATTTTTAAAATTCTTACTTTTACATATACACATTTAATTTATTTCCATGAGCTACTTCCTTTACACAAATATTTTCTTCCTTAAACTTTGAACATAAAAATGTGGGAATGGAACATGAATTTGGCTTCAAATAAAATCACCGCCGAATTCCTGTCTTCTTCTCAGTTTTCAGTACGTGCATACCAATTGCAATCTCTTCCTTGGAGGTAACAGATTTTATGACAGAACAGACTTTATGCAAGGTGTCACATGAGAAACATTTGCCTTCTCTGGGTACATCTATTAACTTCTCAGCAGCAGATGAACTTCTTTTGCAGGTAAATAGTGGTTATAGTAAATCCTTCTATGTTAGTGTTGCAGCCTTCAAAGTATAATAAAAAGGCTTTCTTTTGTTCTATTAGCCCTTTATATATGCAATAGCATAATATATCCTATCTCACTTGAACAATTTGTATAAGAATATGAATGAGAAACTTGAAAATCTGAGTTGAAATAATTAATATTCTATTTATAATACCTCCTCACAGAAATAAAAATTCCCAAAAGGACTTTTTTTTCCTTCAAAGACTTTAAAATACAAAGGAAATTAAATAGCTAACAATGAAATATAGTTTTTAAACATTTTTTGTTTGATGTTATGAGTTCTAGTACACCAGACAGTTCTACAAAAGTTTTACAGAAATCATGACTATGATGACAAAAACTAATATCTGTTATTATTTATTATCATTTAAATTTTTATAAACATCTGTTTACTCAAGATGGATGCAACATTCTTCTTAAATTTACCTAGCAAATATTTTCTCTTAACATTGTTATTAGTTATAAAATATACTGCCTTATGTATTTAATTATTTAAAAGTTCTCAGAAATTGTTTCAATATATATAATTAATGGTTTTTACAATGCATACAGTAGCATCAAGGATCCAGGCAGGAAGCAGGTGAGTGAGGTGGAATCTGGTCCTGAGGAGGGGTAGTGTGTGGGATAGCCCATCGGCAACTTGGAATGGAAGTTTAGACTGACTCATGTACTGGAGTCTGGTGCCAAGCTGAGGGCTGAAACAACAAGACTGGCAATGCTGGTCTATTAAATAACAGCTCTGGAATTAATGGATCACTGAGTTACAAAAACCCCTTCATGGGTCACAGCCTTGTTGTGGAGAAGGGGCTTACATAACTCAATGAAGCTATGAGCCATACCATGCAGGGCCACCCAAGATGGACAGGCCATGATGAAGGTTCTGACAAAATGTAGTCCACGGGTGAAGGAAATAGCAACCCACTCCAGTATTCTTGTCTGGAGAACACCATGAACAGTATGAAAAGGGAAAAAGATATGATGCCAGAAGATTAACCCCCCTAGGTGGGAAGGTGTCCAATATGCTACCAGGGAAAAGCAGAGAGCAATTACTAATATCTTCAGTAAGAATGAAGGGGCTGGGCCAAGGCAGGAATGATTCTCAGCTCTGTATGTATCTATCTGGTGGTGAAAGTAAAGTTGAATGATATGAAGAGCAATATTGCATAAGAACCTGGAATGTTAGATCCATGTTAGTCCCTTAGTCTTTGTGACCCCTTGGACTGTAGCTTGCCAGGCTTCTCTGTCCATGGAATTCTCCAGGCAAGACTACTGGAGTGGGTAGCCATTTCCTTCTCCAAGGGATCTTCCTGTCCAGGGATCGAACTCAGTTCTCCTGCATTGCAGCCAGATTATTCAGTGTCTGAGCCACCAGGGAAGTCTGTTATGTCCATGAATCAAGGCAAATTGGATGTGATCAATCAGGAGAGGCAAGATTGAACATTGACATCTTAGGAGTCAGTGAACTAAAATGGACAGAAATGGGATATCTTAATTCAGATGACCATTATATCTACAACTATGGCATCTGGTCCCATCACTTCATGGCAAATAGATGGGGAAACAGTGGAAACAGTGACAGACTTTATTTGGGGGGGCTCCAAAATCACTGCAGATGGTGACTGCAGCCAAGAAATTAAAAGATGCTTGCTCCCTGGGAGAAAAGCTATGACCAACCTAGACAGCATGTTAAAAAGCAGAGACATTACCTCGCCAAGAAAGGTCCATCTAGTCGAAACTATGGTTTTTCCAGTAGTCGTGTATGGATGTGAAATTGGACTATATAGAAAACTGAGCACTGAAGAATTGATGCTTTTGAACTGTGGTGTTGGAGAAGACTCTTGAGAGTCCCTTGGACAGCAAGCAGATCCAACCAGTCCATCCTAAAGGAAATCAGTCCTGAATATTCATTGGAATGACTGATGCTGAAGCTGAAGCTCCAATACTTTGGCCACCTGATGCTAAGAGCTGACTCATTTGAGAAGACTCTGATGCTGGGAAAGATTGAAGGCAGGAAGAAAAGGGGATGCCAGAGCATGAGATGGTTGGATGGCATCACCGACTCGATGGACATGAGTTTGAATAAACTCTGGGAGTTGGTGATGGACAGGGAAGCCTGGCGTGCTGCGATTCATGGGGTCGCAAAGAATTGGACATGACTGCGACTGAACTGAACTGAACTAATGGGCAGTAAACCCTTAGAAGAAATGGAGTCTCTCATAGTCAACAAGAGTCCAAAATGCAGTCATTGGATGAATCTCCAAAATGGCAGAATAATCTTGGTTCATTTCCAAGGCAAACCATTCAACATCACAGTAATCCAAGTCTATGCTCCAACCACTGATGCTGATGAAGCTGAAGTTGACTGGTTCTATGGAGACCTACAAGACCTTCTAGAACTAACATCCCAAAAACCATGTACTTTTCATCACAGGGGATTGGAATGCAAAAGTAGGGAGTCAGGAGATACCTGGAATAACAGGCAAGTTTGGCCTTGGAGTACAAAATGAAGCAGGAAAAAGGCTAACAAGAGTTTTGTCGAGAGAAGCCCTGGTCATAGCAAACACCATTTGCCAACAACATAAGAGATACTCTACACATGGATTCTACTAGATGGTTAATATCAAAATCAGATTGTGTTCTTTCAGTCAAAAATGGAGAAACTCTATACAGTCAATAAAAACAAAACCTAGAGTTAACTATGGCTCAAATCATTAGTTTCTTACTCAAAATTCAGGCTTAAATTAAAGAAAGTAGGGAGTTGGCTCAGCTGGTAAAGAACTCACCTGCCAGTGCAGGAGACACAAGAGACATGGGTTCAATCTCTGGGTTGGGAAGATCCCTGGGGAAGGAAATGGCAACACACTCCAGTATTCTTGCCTGGAAAATTCCATGGAGAGAGCAGCCTGGTGGGCTACAGTCCATTGGGGTTGCAAAGAGTCACATCAAATGAGCATGCACATGCACATTCAGATATGACCTAAATCAAATCCCTTGTGATTATACAGTGGAGTATGGATGAATACTATTCATCTTTGATGAATAGATTCAAAGGATTAGATCTGGCAGGCAGAGTGTCTGAAGAACTATGGACTGAAGTTCATAACACTGTATAGGAGGCAGTCACCAAAACCTTCCCAAAGAAGAAGAAGAAATGCAAGAAGGCAAATGGTTGTCTGAGGAGACTTTACAAATAGCTGAGGAAAGAGAAGCAAAAGGCAAGGGAGAAAGGAAAAGATATACCCAACTGAATGTAGAGTTCCAGAGAATAGCAAGGAGAGATAAGAATGCTTTCTTAAATGAACAAGACAAAGACATAGAGGAAAAGAATAGGATGGTAAAGGCTAGAAGTCTGTCCAAGAAAATTGCACATATCAAGGGAATATTTCATGCAAGGATGGGCATGATAAAAAACAGAAATGGTTAGGAGCTAACAGAAGCAGAAGAGATTAAGAAGAGGTGGCAAGAATACTCAGAAAACCTGTGTAAGAAAGGTCTTAATGACCCAGATAACCAAGATGGTGTGGTCACTCATGTGGAGCTGGACATCTGGAGTGTGAAGTCAAGTGGGCCTTAGGAAGCATCACTATGACCAAAGCTAGTGGAAGTGACTGTATTCTGGTATTTAAATAGCTGAGCTATTTAAAATATTGAAAGATGCTGTTAAGTGCTGCACTCAATATGTCAGCAAATTTAGAAAACTCAGCAGTGGCCACAAGACTGGTAAAGGTCAGTTTTCATTCCAATCCCTAAGAAGTGAAGTTGCTCAGTTATGTATGACTCTTTGCAGTCCCATTGACTGTAGCATACCAGGCTCCTCAGTCCATGGCATTTTCCAGGCATGAATACTGGAGTGTGTTGCCATTTCCTTCTCCAGAGGATCTTCCTGACTTGGAGATCAAACCCAGGTCTCCCACATGGCGGGCAGACGCTTAACCCTCTGAGCCACCAGGGAAGCCGAAAGAAGGGCAGTGCCGAAGAATGTCCCAGCTACTGTACAACTGTTCTCATTTCACATGCTAGCAAGGTTATGCTGAAAATCCTTCAAGCTAGGCTTCAGCAGTACATGAACCAAGAACTTCCAGATATACAACCTGGGCTTCCAAGAGGCAGAGGAGCCAGAGATCAAATTGCCAACATTTATTGGATTGTAGAGAAAGCAAGGGAGCTCCAGAAAAACATCTACTTCTGCCTCATTAATTATGCTAAACTCTTTGATTGTATGGATCACAATAAACTGGAAAATTCTTAAAGAGGTGGGAATACCTCTCTCCTGAGACACCTTTTTGTGGGTCAAGAAGCCATAGTTAGAACCTTACATGAAACAACAGACTGGTTCAAAATTGCAAAAGGAGTATGACAAGACTGTATATTGTCACTTTGCTTATTTAAGTTATATGCAGTGTACATCATGCAAAATGCTGGACCAGATTAATCACAAGCTGGAATCAAGATTGCTATGAGAAATTTCAACAACTTCAGATATAGTGATGATACCACTTGAGGCAGAAAGCAAAGAGGAAATAAAAAGCCTATCACTGAGGGTGAAAGGAGAGAGTGAAAAAGCTAGCTTAAAGCTCAGAATTCAAAAAGCTAAGATCATGGCATCTGGTCGCATCACTTTATGCCAAATAGAAGAAGAAAAGTGGAACAGTGACAGATTTTCTCTTCTTGGGCTCCAAAATCACTGCAGAAGGTGACTACAGTCATGAAATTAGAGATGCTTGTTTCTTGGAAAGAAAGCTATGATAAATCTACACAGGGTATTAAAAATCAGAGACATTACTTTGCTGACAAAGATCCATATAGTTAAAGCTGTGGTTTTTCCAGTAATCATGCACAGAGGTGAGTGTTGGTCTATAAAGAAAGCTGAGCACTGAAGAATGGATGCTTTCAAATTGTGGTGCTGCAGAGGATTCTTGAGTTTCCCTTGGAATGCAAGGAGATCAAACCAGTCAGTCCCAGGGAAATAAATCATGAATGTTTATTGAAAAGACTGTTGCTAAAGCTGAAGCTCCAATACTTTGGCCACCTGATGGGAAGAGCTGACTCATTGGAAAAGACCCTGACGCTGGGGAAGATTGAAGGCTGAAGGAGAGGGGAGCGGCAGAGGATGAGATGATTAGATAACACCACAGACTCAATGGACATTAATTTTAGTAAGCTCTGGGAGATAGTGGAAGACAGAGGAATCTGGTATACTGCAGTCCATGGGGTTACAAAGAGTCAGACATTACTTTGGGACTGAACAACGGCAACTGGAATTCTGTTGTTATAATCTTTCTGTCCAGGCAGCCAGGCAGAGAGATAAAAGAGCAAACAAGTAGCACTTGCTGAGAATGATTGCCAAATACCATCCACACTCTATGTTTAGTTGTCTCAACAGCCCACACGACTGTTGGCCTTATTTGGAGGAGACGAAAAGTTAGGTAACTGGCCCTTGGTTTCTGCCAGGAAGTCAAGAGCTAGGGTTGGACCTTGGTCTTTTGCCTCCTAGGCTATTCTCTCTCCTCAAAACTGTATCCAAACATATCTTCTGCATATGACCTTCTCTTTTTCCTTCTTGTCTCTACATAAGAGAGACTTTTTCTCCTCCCCAGGGCTAATGTTACTATGTGTGTTTGCTTTGCCTCCTCCCCACATGCACAGAGATCCTACTCTATTGGTCGCCCCCTTTCCTCTCTGGCTGTTTCCCTTTTAACACCTTCTGGCCCTTTCTCTACACAAATTAATCATGCTCATATGTTCCTTCTCCTTCCCCTCCCCAACAAGCTTAAAAAGAAGACCAGTAATTTTCTTATAAAAGTAACACATGTCCACTGATTCTTCTAAAAAAAAAAAAAAAAAAAAAAAACAATAGAAATTAAAAAGAAAAAAAGTCTTCAATCCCTTAATACCTAGTCTCGTCACCTAATTTCACTCTATATAATGTGTATCCTTCTCATTTCTAGACACACACCAGATGTTTGTCATTGGGTTACACTTGCTTTCCTGAACCCAATTACTGCACACTAGTCTAACCTCTGTTCCAATCAAGCAGCAAGGGAATTCTTAGTAAAAGTCTCTAGGATGCCAGCTCTTTGAGGGGAGGGATTTTTTTAAATCATAAAAGTATGCTAAATACTATGAAAATTAAACAATCAGAAGACAAAAAGAACTTTGGGAGACAAATGTGATTGCTTAAAAAAAACAACAATAGGTCTGCAAGGAAGTGTCCTAGAATGAAAAGGAAAAAGATAGAGATGGACACATCGTCTGTAGTAGTTTAATCCTGGAATGTCAGTGTTTGACAAACAATGTATTTTAGGCAAAAGTGTATTGAATAAATAGAGGAGAGGAAATTACTAGAGAAAAGAAATTCCTGAGGACTTAAAACATAAAGCTTTTTTATGAGGATACTTATGAAAAATCAATTAAGCTATATAAAAATAATAATAAAACATATTTAAAATTGCCAAGGATAACATTCTAAAGGCTTCCATAAAGAGAATCCATGTTCACTTACACAGAAATGAGGATCCAGTTGGCATCTGTCTTCTAATTAACAGAATGGAAAGTAGCAAATGATTTATATTGGTGAACCTCACAAAATTATTTTGAACTCAATACTTTATGCTCAATTAAATTATCAGATAATTATAAAGAATTAGAAGGCAAGAGATACATTTTTGGACATGCAAGAATTCAGAAAGCTTGCCTACCAATCATCTTTTTTGAGGACGTAGTTTAGCAAAACAAGTAATAAGGATGTAGTTTAGCAAAACAAGTAATGGAATGAAAAAAGAGGATAGTGTGACAAAACTGACTCTGAGCCAGAGGAAAGTCAGGATCAATTTGTCCAGATGGAAGCAGGAAACCAAAGAAATTTAGAGCAGTCCTACAGCAGAAAGGAATAGGTGCAGGATGGGTAACCTTCATCGTGTATTAAAGGGCTATGGTTCTTTTACCAGCAAGGCAAAAGAAAAGCAATTAAAAACACCAGCGAAAAATAAAAGGTTTATAAGAAACAATGATTTAAACATAGCAAACTAAAATATGGAATGGTTTGAACTGATGATTGAACGTGAGGAAAGTTTTTATCAAGGCTTAAAGCATTACTTTTTGATGTTGGGCTTATAATGAAGCATAATCACATGATTTACTTTTCTGTATAGCAAATAGTATTTATGTTGTAATAATATAAATGCTATCTTTTTGGTGGAAATTTTCAGTTTTCAAGAGTATTTTACATAAAACACAGAAACTTTTTCAAAAAATTATTTATTTATTTTTATTTTTGGCTGTGCTGGGTCTTTGCTGTGTGAGGGCTTTCTCTAGTTGCAGCGGGTGGGGGCTGCTCTTCATTGCAGGGCTCGAGCTTCTCACTGCAGTGGTTTCTTTTGTGGGGCACAGACTCTGGGCGCTCGAACTTCAGTAATTAAGGCACAGGCTCGGTAGTGAAGGTTCACAAGCCATAGAGCATGCAGACCTCTCGGGTTTTAGTGCATGAGCTCAGTGGTTGCGACTGGCAGGCCCTAGAGCGCTGGCTCGGTGGCTGTTGTGCACAAGCTTAGTTGCTCCAGAGCATGTGGAATATTACTGGACCAGGGATCGAACCCATGTCCCTTGCATTGGCAGGTGGCTTCTTACCACTGTGCTGCCAGGAAACTCCAGAAATGTTTTTTATTTTTATTTTTTCCACTTTATTTATTTTTTAAAATGTATTTATTTATTTTACTTTACAACATTGTATTGGTTTTGCCATACATTGACTTGAATCCACCATGAGTGTACATGTGTTCCCCATCCTGAGGCCCCCTCCCACCCCCCGCCCCACCCCATCCCTCTGGCTCATCCCAGTGCACCAGCCCCGAGCACCCTGTATCATGCATCCAACCTGGACTGGCAATCCATTTCACATATGATAATTTATATGTTTCAATGCCATTCTCCCATATCATCCCGCCCTCGCCCTCTCCCACAGAGTCCAAAAGACTGTTCTATACATCTGTGTCTCTTTTGCTGTCTCACATGCAGGGTTATCATTACCATCTTTCTAAATTCCATATATATGTGTTAGTATATTGTATTGGTGTTTTTCTTTCTGGCTTACTTCACTCTGTATAATAGGCTCCAGTTTTATCCATCTCATTAGAACTGATTCAAATGTATTCTTTTTAATGACTGAGGAATATTCCATGGTGTATATGTACTACAGCTTTCTCATCTATTCGTCTGCTGATGGGCATCTAGGTTGCTTCCAGGTCCTGGCTATTATAAACAGTGTGCTGCAATGAACATTGGGTACAACTGTCCCTTTCAATTCTGGTTTCCTCAGTGTGTATGCCCAGAAGTGGTATTGCTGGGTCATATGGCAGTTCTATTTCCAGTTTTTTAAGAAATCTCCACACTGTTCTCCATAGTGGCTGTACTAGTTTGCATTCCCACCAACAGTGTAAGAGGGTTCCCTTTTCCCCACACCCTCTCCAGCATTTACTGCTTGTAGGCTTTTGGATAGCAGCCATCCTGACTGGCGTGTAATGGTACCTCATTGTGGTTTTGATTTGCATTTCTCTGATAATGAGTGATGTTGAGCATCTTTTCATGTGTTTGTTAGCCATCTGTATGTCTTCTTTGGAGAAATGTCTGTTTAGTTCTTTGGCCTATTTTTTGATTGGGTTATTTATTTTTCTGGAATTGAGCTGCAGGAGTTGCTTGTATATTTTTGAGATTAATTCTTTGTCCGTTGCTACATTTGCTATTATTTTCTCCCATTCTGAAGGCTGTCTTTTCACCTTGCTTATAGTTTCCTTTTTTGTGCAAAAGCTTTTAAGTTTCATTAGGTCCCATTTGTTTATTTTTGCTTTTATTTCCAATATTCTGGGAAGTGGGTAAATGGAACAGAATAGGAAGCCCAGAGATAAATCCACAAACCTATGGATACCTTATCTTCGACAAAGGAGGCAAGGATATACAATGGAAAAAAGACAACCTCTTTAACAAGTGGTGCTGGGAAAACTGGTCAACTACTTGTAAAAGAATGAAACTAGAACACTTTCTAACACCATACACACAAATAAACTCAAAATGGATTAAAGATCTAAATGTAAGACCTGCTGTGATTTATGTCAGAGAGTGTTTTGCCTATGTTTTCCTCTAGGAGTTTTATAGTTTCTCGTCTTACATTTAGATCTTTAATCCATTTTGAGTTTATTTTTGTGTATGGTGTTAGAAAGTGTTGCAGTTTCATTCTTTTACAAGTGGTTGACCAGTTTTCCCAGCACCACTTTTTATAGAGATTGTCTTTTCTCCATTGTATATTCTTGCCTCCTTTGTCGAAGGTAAGGTGTCCATAGGTGTGTGGATTTGTCTCTGGGCTTTCTATTTTCTTCCACTGATCTTTGTTTCTGTCTTTCGGCCAGTACCATACTGTCTTGTTGACTGTGGCTTTGTAGTAGAGACTGAAGTCAGGCAGGTTGATTCCTCCAGTTCCATTCTTCTTTCTCAAGATTGCTTTGGCTATTCGAGGTTTGTTGTGTTTCCATACAAATTGTGACATTATTTGTTCTAGTTCTGTGAAAAATACCGTTGGTAGCTTGATAGGGATTGCATTGAATCTCTAGATTGCTTTGGGTAGTATAGCTATGTTCACAATACTGAGTCTTCCAATCCATGAACACGATATATTTCTCCATCTCTTTGTGTCCTCTTTGATTACTTTCACCAGTGTTTTATAGTTTTCTATGTAGGCCTTTTGTTTCTTTAGGTAGATATATTCCTAAGTATTTTATTCTTTTTGTTGCAATGGTGAATGCAATTGTTTCCTTGATTTCCGTTTTCTCATTGTTAGCATATAGGAGTGCAAGGGATTTCTGTGTGTTAATTTTATATCCTGCAACTTTACTATATTCATTGATTAGCTCTAGTAATTTTCTGGTGGAGTCTTTAGGGTTTTCTACGTAGAGGATCATGTTATCTACAAACAGTGAGAGTTTTACTTCTTTTTTTCCAATCTGGATTCCTTTTATTTCTTTTTCTCCTCTAATTGCTGTGGCCAAAACTTCCAACACTATGTTGAATAGTAGTGGTGAGAGTGGGCACCCTTGTCTTGTTCCTGACTTTAAGGGAAATGCTTTCAATTTTTCACCATTGAGGATACTGTTTGCTGAGGGTTTGTCATATATAGCTTTTATTATGTTGAGGTATGGTCCTTCTATTCCTGCTTTCTGGAGGGTTTTTTCACAAATGGATGTTGAATTTTGTCAAAGGCTTTCTCTACATCTATTGAGATAATCATATTGTTTTTATTTTTCAATTTGTTAATGTGGGGTATTACATTGATTGATTTGTGGATATTGAAGAATCCTTGCAAACCTGGGATAAAGCCCAGTTGGTCATGATGTATGATCTTTATAATATGTTGTTGGATTCTGTTTGCTAGAATTTTGTTAAGGATTTTTGCATCTATGTTCATTGGTAATATTGGCCTGTAATTTTCTTTTTTTGTGGCATCTCTGTCAGGTTTCAGCATTAGGGTGATGGTGGCCTCATACAATGAGTTTGGAAGTTACCTTCCTCTGAAATTTTCTGGAAGAGTTTGAGTAGGATAGGTGTTAGTTCTTCTCTAAAGTTTTGGTAGAATTCAGCTGTGAAGCCGTCTGGTCCTAGGTTTTTGTTTGTTGGAAGATTTCTTATTGCAGTTTCAATTTCTGTGGTTGTGATGGGTCTGTTAAGATCTTCTATTTCTCCCTGGTTCAATTTTGGAAAGTTGTAAGTTTTTAAGAATTTGTCCATTTCTTCCAAGTTGTCCATTTTATTTGCATAGAGTTGCTGATAATTGTCTCTTACTATCCTTTGTATTTCTGTGATGTCTGTTGTGATCTCTCCATTTTCATTTCTAATTTTGTTTATTTGATTTTTGTCCCTTTGTTTCCTGATAAGTCTGGCTAATGGTTTGTCAATTTTATATACCTTCTCAAAGAACCAGCTTTTTGTTTTGTTGATTTTTGCTATGGTCTCTTTTGCTTCTTTCGCATTTATTTCTGCTCTAATTTTTAAGATTTCTTTCCTTCTACTAACCCTGGGGTCCATAATTTCTACCTTTTCAACTTGCTTTAGGTGTAGAGTTAGGTTATTTATTTGGCTTTTTTCTTGTTTCTTGAGGTAAGCTTGTATTGCTATGAACCTTCCCCTTAGCACTGCTTTTACAGTGTCCCATAGGTTTTGGGTTGTTGTGTTTTCATTTTCATTTGTTTCTATACACACTGTGATTTCTTTTTTGATTTCTTCTGTGATTTGTTGGTTGTTCAACAGCGTATTGTTCAGCCTGCATATGTTGGAATATTTAATAGATTTTCTCCTGTAATTGACATCTAATCTTACTGCATTGTCATCAGAAAAGATGCTTGGAATGATTTCAATTTTTTTTATTAATTAGTTTATTCATTTTACTTTAGAGCATTGTATTGGTTTTGCCATGCATTGACTTGAATCTGCCATGGGTGTACATGTGTTCCCCATCCTGAACCCCCCTCCCATCTCCCTCCCCATTCCATCCCTCTGGGTCATACCAGTGAACCAGCCCCAAGCATCCTGTATCATGCATCAATTTTTTTGATTTTACCAAGGCTAGATTTATGGCCCAGGATGTGATCTATCCTGGAGAAGGATCTGCGTGTGCTTGACAAAAAAGTGGAATTCATTGTTTTGGGGTGAAATGTCCTATAGATATCAATTAGGTCTAACTGGTCTATTGTATCATTTAAAGTTTGTGTTTCCTTGTTTATTTTCTGTTTAGTTGATCTATCCATAGGTTTGAGTGGGGTATTAAATTCTCCCACTATTATTGTGTTATTGTTAATTTCCCCTCTCATACTTGTTAGCATTTGTCTTACATATTGTGCTGCTCCAATGTTGGGTGCATATATATTTATGATTGTTATATCTTCTTCTTGGATTGATCCTTTCATCATTGTGTAGTGTCCATCTTTGTCTCTTTTCACAGTCTTTGTTTTAAAGTCTATTTTATCTGATATGAGTATTGCTGCTCCTGCTTTCTTTTGGTCTCTATTTGCATGCAATATTTTTTTCCAGCCCTCCACTCTCAGTCTGTATGTGTCCCTTGTTTTGAGGTGGGTCTCTTGTAGACAGCATATATAGGGGTCTTGTTTTTGTATCTATTCAGCCAGTCTTTGTCTTTGGTTGGGGCATTCAACCCATTTACATTTAAGGTAATTATTGACAAGTATGATCCCGTTGTCATTTACTTTTTTGTTTTGGGTTCGAGTTTATACACCCTTTCTGTGTTTCCTGTCTAGAGAAGATCCTTTAGCATTTGTTGGAGAGCTGGTTTGGTGGTGCTGAATTCTCTCAGCTTATATTTGTCTATAGAGCTTTTGATTTCTCCTTCATATTTGAATGAGATCATTGCTGGGTACAGTAATCTGGGCTCTAGCTTATTTTCTTTCATCACTTTAAGTATGTCCTGCCATTCCATTCTGGCCTGAAGAGTTTCTATTGAAAGATCAGCTGTTATCTTTATGGAAATCCCTTTGTGTGTTATTAGTTGTTTTTTCCTTGCTGCTTTTAATATTTGTTCTTTGTGTTTGATCTTTGTTAATTTGATTAATATGTGCCTTGGGGTGCAGAAACATTTTTTAAAATTATAATTTGTTTACAACTGGAGAAGGAAATCGCAACCACTCCAGTATCCTTGCCTGGAGAATCCCATGGATGAAGAGTCTGGCAGGCTACAGTCGCAAAGAGTTGAAAAAGACTAAGGGGCTAACACTTTCACTTTTGTTTACAATGTTATGTTAGTTTCAAGTGTATAGCAAAATTAGATTCAGTTTTTCAGACTCTTTTCCCTTCCTTATAAGACATTACAAAGTATTGAGTCTAGTTTCCTGTGCTATACTTTGGGTTCTTGTTGCAGAAACTTTAATTTGGTTACAAAACTGAATTATTGAATTAAGCTAATAAATTAAATTAATCACATAATTTTCATAAACTGAAAGGATAGATGAAAGAAAAGGAAAGAATAGCTTACATAGTAGGGGGCCTATATATATGTTCTAGATTGATGGAAGGAGAAATTAAATTTAAGAATATAGTGTTAATTTATAAGTATAAACTTGAAGAAAACAACAGCAATAATAATAATTACTTACATGACATTTGCTATATGCTGGGCATAGTTCCTTAAATATTTTAACACATTTAACCTTCATGACAATCCTATGAACTTTTAGCTTTTCTTAATCTGACTCCTTAGCTTTTCTCCATTTTAGAGAAAGAAAAACTAAATCACAGTGAGTTAAGAAACTTGCCAAAGTTTGCATACCTAGTAATGGTGGGTCAAGGATGGAAATAAAAAAACAGCTATTTAATTTGGAAATGATGTAGATGAAAAATTAGGCAGTATTAAAAACAATTTGTAATAGGGATCAATATGTAGTACATAGTCAATGAAATTGATAAATCTAGAAACAATAAGTTATTTAGGACTCTGGATCTCTGACTGCATTTATTAGAGGGGCTTACACAGAAGAGTAGCAGTGCACTTCACATTTTATTTTCCATTTTAAATCATTCTTTACAGTAATTTACTTCATATGTGCATAATATTTAAAAATTTTAAACATCACTTTCTTTCAAACTGTTTCATTTCTTAAAACTTCTTCTCACTCATTCACATTTAATGAAGTTTCTCTTAACTAAAAGGTAGCTTCCTTTCAATTTTAGATGTTAGCATCGTATCTTCATACTTAGGAAGACTGCAGATAACATCCGCAAATGGAGAAAGTGGTCTGCACTCATTCCAGATGAAAGTGCCTCATCTGCCATGTAGCTGCATAGAGTTCATTTCATGTTCACTAAAATGACATTTAAAAATGCATTACAAATTTATTAAAATGTATCACCCTATAACAACAGTAGGCAATATGTAATGACCTGAGAAAGTGAAGGTAATGGAGACACTTTAGTGAGAAAAAAATGTATAGTAAAAATATCAAAGTTTAAAGATGCTAAAAAAAGAGCAGAGCTATTGCAGAGTTGTAGAAGAGGACAGTTATTTATTCATACTCTTATTCAACCAATGTGAATTGAGCATCTGTATGTTCTCAGTATGTATCAGGTGTTAGGTGTGTGTATTTAAGAACAAGTTCTTAAATAGTTTACAATATAGCAGAGAATATAATGGACACATATACTTTGGATACCTATGGATACATACTTTTTACATACGACACAATTTGGTAAGTATCACCACATGACAAAAGTATGATACAGTAACAGAAGTAAAGGAGGTAATAAAACAAACAAACAAAAAAAGCAATTTAGCAATTAAGTATTGTGTGCTCCGGGACAAGCAGGAAGCAAGCTAAGATATAGGCTCACTACTGGGGCTGACAATAGGGTCAAGAGCTAAAGAAATATTATGTGATATTGCTAGTGAACCAGAAATATGTAAAAGTAATCTTGGTAAGAGATTCTTGGTTCTTGGTAAGAGACTCCACTTCCTTTCAATCCCCAATATAATTCACCTCAAGCCAGGAAAAGGCAAGGAGATGGAGAAAAAATACAATGTGTGTGTGTGTGTGTGTGTGTGTGTGTGTGTGTGTGTGTGTGTGTGTGCTAAATCGCTTCAGTCGAGTCTGATTCTGTGACTCTATAGCCCTCCAGGCTCCTCTGTCCATGGGACTCTCCAGGCAAGAATACTGGCGTTCGTTGACATGCCCTCCTCCAGGAGATCTTCCAAACTCCGGGAATGAACCTATATCTCTTATGTCTCCTGCATTGGCAGGCGGGTTCTTCACCACTAGCTCGAAAATTTAATACTCTTTAGAAAAATTACACACAAGATTCAATAGTAAAATAAAGTTTGTGGTCCTGGTCATTTTGACCTTGAGACTGAATCAGGTAATCAGTCTCCTCGCTTCTCCCTTTTGTGTAAAGCTGAGAGACTGCAGTCCTCCCCTACACCTCCCATCCCCACTTCTCTGTCATCCTCCAGCTCAGGCAGTTAGATTCAGAAGCCTCAGCCAGAATGAGGAAAAGGAAGTAGATGGGGGAGGATGGAAGGAGAGAGGTGGAAAGGGATGAAGAAGTCTACCGGGATCTTAAGGGAGGAGTAAGAAGACCAAGGGCTTGACTGCAGAAGACTCCGGGTGGTCTGGAAGTAAGAAATCTGCACTCTGTAGGTTTTGATCACTCATCTGTAAGATTTTCTTACTTGTAAAAACTCAACTTTCTCTACCTTCCAAACACTGTTAAAATTGTCATATTTTATGCTGTGGGAAAAAAAAAAAAAAGAAAGTGAAAGTTGCTCAGTCGTGTCCGACTCTGCGACCCCATGGACTGTAGCCCACCAGGCTCCTCTGTTCATGGAATTCTCCAGGCAAGAATACTGGAGTGGGTTGCCATACCCGCCTCCAGGGCAGCTTCCCAATCCAGGGATGGAACCCAGGTCTCCTGCCTGTAATGTGGAACACCTGGGTTTGATCTGATGGTGTAATTATTTGCAAAGAAAATCGCAGGGAATTTTGGAAATTGTAGCAGTAGACTTTGGCAGGGTACCTTCTGCTCTGACAGCGTGAAGAACTTAATTCACACCCTGCTAGCTTAGGGGTGACAACAGCTCTTGAGCACATCCTTCAAATTCTGCATATGATAGGAAGGCAGAATTGAAACTGATCAGAACATGTTAAGAAATTATTGCCCAATGAATATATTGAGGTTAATCAAGTAGCTCCCTCATGATATAAAAAGTTGGCTTGAAAGGATAAAAGGAAGTGGTGCCATGTGTGAAGGCCAAAGAGCAGATCCAGATAAGGCAGCTCTGCTGAGCAGCATTGGTTGGTATGTGATCCTGTAGGTCTTGAGGTTAAATGCAGCATAGTCAGTCACCCACTTGTTGTATTTATTCCTCTCTCTAAATTACAATTTGAATAGTTTTAGGCAGTTAAAAATAATAGGCAAATTCAATAATTATGGATGTACTTACTTTTGTATTGTCAATTCTGGCCACCTATCTATTTAAACACCCAAGTTGTCCTCTTTATTTCGATGATTCTCTGTCACAGATAGATCTCTACTTTTCCTACTAGAAACTCAGGCTATCTCCTGGCTTTATAAGACACAGGAATTTCACTTTAATTAACAAATTATTGTCCTTTAATTTATCTTAATTTTGAAGTAAAATTATGACAAAAATAATTTTAGAAGTATACTAATTAGATTGTGTGTTGGCATATTTCTCATTTATTAAACACTAACAGTGTTAAGCATTATGCTAAATTCTAGGAGTTGTCACATTTACTAATTTTTTCCCAAAAAGCTGTAAAAGCACTTTTCAACCTATATTCAGTATCAATGTCACTAATGAGTTATATAGGAGTTGAGGCACTTCACTAGGGGCCCTGAGCATCCCTGCACATTCTTGCTAGATATGCCAAAGATCCAAGTATCTTATTGCTCCTTTTCAGATGTTTCTCAGGGTTATGTTTGCAGTGAGTAACCTTGATGATGAGCTAATATCTCTCTCAAAGAGTGGGTTTGCTTAATTCCCAAAGCTCTGTATTTTTGTATCCAGAGCAGCTTCCTACATAGGTACCATCCACCTGTAGCCCATGCTGCTTATTGTGCTGTGAGTAACAAAGTCCTTTGTATCTGCCCATGGGTCATGTGTTATTGACCAGTATTCATGAAACAGTAACATACTAACTTGTTTGTAAGAGGAGAAAATCAAATTCCAGACCCTGACTTTAAGTAGGTAACACAAGGATTACAATTTCTATTTTACTAATCACTTCCCAGTCCTCAAGTAACAAACATCATTGTTCTATTTAATTGTGGATGTGACTTAAGGAGAGAAATATGACATTATAGTGATTTATTCAGTGTTTTCTGTATCTCAGGCACTAGAATAAGCCCAAGCTGTTATTATTCCTATTTTACAGATAAGAAAACTAAGATTCACAGTGGTTAGCAATCTTCTAGGTCAAACAACTTGTTAACAATGAAGCAAGGTTCTAAATGCAAGCTGTTATGAGTCTAAAATTCAGGTATTTGCCATATGTTTAGAAGAGAAATTCTGGGAAAGATATTGAAAATTACCTGCATCAGTATCCTATTTGAGATTTGATAAGTTATAATCACAGAAAATACTTTGCAATGTCAGCTTTAGATAAGTACAACAAAAAAGAGAACAGTTAAAGAATCTTTAATTAAAAAAAAAAAACTTGTTGCAAATAACAACCGAAACCACAGAAATACAAAAAAAAAAAAAAAAAAAAAAAAAAAATCATCAGACAGTACCAAGAAATTGGACAACCTAGAAGAAATAGACAAGTTTCTGGAAACATACCACTTGCCAAGACTGAGTCAAAAAGAAATAAATAATTTGAACAGCCCAATCAATAGAAGTGAAACAGAAACTGTAATTTAAGAAACTCCCTACAAGCAAAAGTCTGGGACCAGACAACTTCAAGGGTAATGCTACCAAACATATAAAGAAGAACTAACATCTATCCTTGTCAAACTCTTCCAAAAAATTGAAGAGGAGAGAGCACTCCCAAATTCATTCTATGATGCCACTATTATCCTGATACCCAAGACCAGACAGAGACACTTCAAAAAAAGAAAACTAAGGACAATATCTTTGATGAATATAGATGGAAAAATCCTCAACAAAATATTGGCAAACACTTTTCAACAACACTTGAAAAGGATCATTAACCATGATGTTTAGTTTTGCTTTTATTTCCAATATTCTGGGAGGTGGGTCATAGAGGATCTTGCTGTGATTTATGTCGGAGAGTGTTTTGCCTATGTTCTCCTCTAGGAGTTTTATAGTTTCTGGTCTTACATTTAGATCTTTAATCCATTTTGAGTTTATTTTTGTGTGTGGTGTTAGAAAGTGTTCTAGTTTCATTCTTTTACAAGTGGTTGACCAGTTTTCCCAGCACCAATTGTTAAAGAGGTTGTCTTTTTTCCATTGTATATTCTTGCCTCCTTTGTCGAAGATAAGGTGTCCATAGGTTCATGGATTTATCTCTGGGCTTTCTATTCTGTTCCATTGATCTATATTTCTGTCTTTGTGCCAGTACCACACTGTCTTGATGACTGTGGCTTTGTAGTAGAGTCTGAAGTCAGGCAGGTTGATTCCTCCAGTTCCATTCTTCTTTCTCAAGATTACTTTGGCTATTCGAGGTTTTTTGTATTTCCATACAAATTGTGAAATTATTTGGTCTAGTTCTGTGAAAAATACCGTTGGTAGCTTGATAGGGATTGCATTGAATCTATAGACTGCTTTGGGTAGAATAGCCATTTTGACAATATTAATTCTTCCAATCCATGAACACAGTATGTTTCTCCACCTGTTTGTGTCCTCTTTGATTTCTTTCATCAGTGTTTTATAGTTTTCTATGTATAGGTCTTTTGTTTCTTTAGGTAGATATACTCCTAAGTATTTTATTCTTTTTGTTGCAATGGTGAATGGTATTGTTTCCTTAGTTTCTCTTTCTGTTTTTTCATTGTTAGTATATAGGAATGCAAGGGATTTCTGTGTGTTAATTTTATATCCTGCAACTTTACTATATTCATTGATTAGCTCTAGTAATTTTCTGGTAGAGTCTTTAGGGTTTTCTATGTAGAGGATCATGTCATCTGCAAACAGTGAGAGTTTTACTTCTTCTTTTCCTATCTGGATTCCTTTTACTTCTTTTTCTGCTCTGATTGCTGTGGCCAGAACTTCCAACACTATGTTGAATAGTAGTGGTGAGACTGGGCACCCTTGTCTTGTTCCTGATTTCAGGGGAAATGCCTTCAATTTTTCACCATTGAGGGTGATGCTTGCTGTGGGTTTGTCATATATAGCTTTTATTATGTTGAGGTATGTTCCTTCTATTCCTGCTTTTTGGAGAGTTTTAATCATAAATGAGTGTTGAATTTTGTCAAAGGCTTTCTCTGCATCTATTGAGATAATCATATGGTTTTTATCTTTCAATTTGTTAATGTGGTGTATTACATTGATTGATTTGCGGATATTAAAGACCATGATGAAGTTGGATTTATTCCAGGGTCACAGAGATGGTTCAATATTTGCAAGTCAATCAATGTGATTCACTACATTAATTAAAGGAAAGGCAAAAATCACATGATCATTTCAATAGATGCAGACAAAGCATTTGACAAAATTCAACATTCATTTATTATAAAAATTCTCACAAATGTGGGTCCAGAGGGAATATATCTCAACAAATTAAAGGTCATTAATGATGAACTCACGGTCAACCTAATACTCAACAGTGAAAAAATAAAAGCCTTTCTGCTAAATTTGGGAACAAGACAGGGATGTGCATTCTCACCATTTCTATTAAAAGTAATGCTGGAAGCTCTTGCTACAGTAATCACACAAGAAAAAGGAAAAAAAAAGGTATTCAAATTGTAAGGGAAAGGGTAAAACTGTCACTATTTGCAGATGGCATGATACTCTATATACAGAAGCGTGAAGTCTCTACACAAAAACTATTAGAGTTAATAAATGAATTCAGAAAGGTATCAGGATACAAGATTGATATACAGAAATAGGTTGCATTTCTTTATACTAATAATGGAATAGCCTAAAGATGAAGTTTTCTTTTTTTAAATCCTGTTTAAAATGACAAAAAACGTAGATATACTCCAAAGTATTTTATTATTTTTGTTGCAATGGTGAATGGTATTTTCCCTTAATTTCTCTTTCTGTTTTCTCATTGTTAGTGTATAGGAATGCAAGGGATTTCTGTGAGTTAATTTTATATCCTGCAACTTTACTATATTCATTGATTAGCTCTAGTAATTTTCTGGTAGAGTCTTTAGGGTTTTCTATGTAGAGGATCATGTCGTCTGCAAACACCGAGAGTTTCACTTCTCAAAAGACCTATACATAGAAAACTATAAAACACTGATGAAAGAAATCAAAGAGGACACAAACAGATGGAGAAACATACCGTGATCATGGATTGGAAGAATCAATATTGTCAAAATGGCTATTCTACCCAAAGCAATCTATAGATTCAATGCAATCCCTATCAAGCTACCAACGGTATTTTTCACAGAACTAGACCAAATAATTTCACAATTTGTATGGAAATACAAAAAACCTCGAATAGCCAAAGTAATCTTGAGAAAGAAGAATGGAACTGGAGGAATCAACCTGCCTGACTTCAGACTCTACTACAAAGCCACAGTCATCAAGACAGTGTGGTACTGGCACAAAGACAGAAATATAGATCAATGGAACAGAATAGAAAGCCCAGAGATAAATCCATGAACCTATGGACACCTTATCTTCGACAAAGGAGGCAAGAATATACAATGGAAAAAAGACAACCTCTTTAACAATTGGTGCTGGGAAAACTGGTCAACCACTTGTAAAAGAATGAAACTAGAACACTTTCTAACACCATACACAAAAATAAACTCAAAATGGATTAAAGATCTAAATGTAAGACCAGAAACTATAAAACTCCTAGAGGAGAACATAGGCAAAACACTCTCTGACATAAATCACAGCAGGATCCTCTATGACCCACCTCCCAGAATATTGGAAATAAAAGCAAAAATAAACCAATGCGACCTAATGAAACTTAAAAGCTTTTGCACAAAAAAGGAAACTATAAGTAAGGTGAAAAGAAAGCCCTCAGATTGGGAGAAAATAATAGCAAATGAAGCAACAGACAAAGGATTAATCTCAAAAATATACAAGCAACTCCTGAAGCTCAATTCCAGAAAAATAAATGACCCAATCAAAAAATGGACCAAAGAACTAAACAGACATTTCTCCAAAGAAGACATACAGATGGCTAACAAACACATGAAAAGATGCTCAACATCACTCATTATTAGAGAAATGCAAATCATAACCACAATGAGGTACCAATTCACGCCAGTCAGAATGGCTGCTATCCAAAAGTCTACAAGCAGTAAATGCTGGAGAGGGTGTGGAGAAAAGGGAACCCTCTTACACTGTTGGTGGGAATGCAAACTAGTACAGCCACTATGGAGAACAGTGTGGAGATTTCTTAAAAAACTGGAAATAGAACTGCCATATGACCCAGCAATCCCACTTCTGGGCATACACACTGAGGAAACCAGATCTGAAAGAGACACATGCACCTCAATATTCATCGCAGCACTGTTTATAATAGCCAGGACATGGAAGCAACCTAGATGCCCATCAGCAGACGAATGGATAAGGAAGCTGTGGTACATGTACACCATGGAATATTACTCAGCCATTAAAAAGAATTCATTTGACTCAGTTCTAATGAGATGGATGAAACTGGAGCCCATTATACAGAGTGAAGTAAGCCAGAAAGATAAAGAACATTACAGCATACTAACACATATATATATGGGATTTAGAAAGATGGTAATGATAACCCTATATGCAAAACAGAAAAAGAGACACAGATGTACAGAACAGACTTTTGGACTCTGTGGGAGAAGGCGAGGGTGGGATATTTCAAGAGAACAGCATGTATATTATCTATGGTGAAACAGATCACCAGCCCAGGTGGGATGCATGAGACAAGTGCTCAGGCCTGGTGCACTGGGAAGACCCAGAGGAACTGGGCGGAGAGGGAGGTGGCAGGGGGGATCGGGATGGAGAATGCATGTAACTCCATGGCTGATTCATGTCAACGTATGAGAAAACCCACTGCAATGTTGTGAAGTAATTAGTCTCCGACTAATAAAAATAAATGAAAAAGAAAAAGAAAGTTTTAGTATATATGCCCAATGGAATAAATATTCAGTTATAGAAAGGAACACATTAAGTCAGTTCTAATGAGATGGATTACCCTAGAGCCTATTATAAGAGTGAAGTAAGCCAGAAATAGATACCATGTATTAAAGTATACATATGGAATCTAGAAAGATCATGCTGATGATCCTACGTGAAGGGCAGCATTGGAGACAATCACAGAGAACAGATGTTTGGACTCAGTGGAAGGAGAGAGGGAATGATTTGAGAAAATCGCATTGAAACACATACCTTACCATATGTAAAACAGATAACCAGAGGGAGTTTGATGTATGACACAGGGAACCCAAGCCAGTGCTCTCTGCCAAGCTGGAAGGATGGAATCAGAAGGGAGAGGGTGTGGGATTCAGGAGGGAGGGGCCGCAAGTATGTAGTAGGGGCTGTCACAATGATGTAAAAGAATTATCCTCCAATTGAAGTAAATAAATTAATTAATTAAAAAATAAAATTACTTAAAAAAATAAAAGAAATAAAATGACAAAAAAATAAAAGCCTAGGAAAAACTTAACCAAGGAAATTAAAGACCTATACACTGAAAACTATAAAATATTGATAAAACTGAAGATGACTCAAAAAAATGAAAGATATTCCAAGCTTTTGGATGGGAAGAATTATTATTAAAATGCCAATACTATGCAAAGCAATCTATAGATTTAATGTAATCCTTATACAAATACCCAGGACATTTTTTACAGAACTATAACAATCCTAAAATTTATATGGAACCAGTAAAGACTCAGAATTGTCAAAACAATCCTGAGGAATAAAAGAACAAAGTTGGAGGTATATCTCTTCTAGACCTCAGACTATACTACAAAACTAAAATAATCAACACAGCATGGCACTGGCACAAAACCAGACCAGATCAATGTAACAGGACAGAGATCCCAGAAATAAATTCCCTAAATATGGCCAATTAATCTATGACAAAGAAATCAAGAATATACAATGAAGAAAAGATAGTTTCTTCAATAAATTTATTGGGAAAGCTGGATAGCAACAAGTAAGTCAATGAAACAAGAACATTCCAACACCCTGTAGCAGAGCAGGATGAGCACAGCTCTTGGCAGGGAGCTATTGCTGTGCCTCATTACTTTGCTCCCCATTACTAGGCAACAGGTCTTGCTCAGTCACTGCTTGGTGCCTCATTGGGCCCTGCCCACTAGCAGTTCAGTTCAGTTCAATCACTCAGTGGTATCTGACTCTTTGTGACCCCATGAATTGCAGCAAGCCAGGCCTCCCTGTCTATCACCAACTCCCAGAGTTTACCCAAACTCATGCCCATCGAATTGGTGATGCCATCCAGCCATCTCATCCTCTGTCGTCCCCTTCTCCTCCTGCCCCCAATCCCTGCCAGCATCAGGGTCTTTTCCAATGAGTCAACTCTTCGCATGAGGTGGTCAAAGTATTAGAGTTTCAGCTTCAGCATCAGTCCTTCCAATGAACACCCAGGATTGATCTCCTTTAGGATGGATCTCCTTTCAGTCCAAGGGACTCTCAAGAGTCTTCTCCAACACCACAGTTCAAAAGCATCAATTTTTTGGTGCTCAGCTTTCTTCACAGTCCAACTCTCACATCCATACATGACCACTGGAAAAACCATAGCCTTGAACAGACAGACCTCTGTTGGCAAAGTAATGTCTCTGCTTTTCAATATGCTATCTAGATTGGTCATAACTTTCCTTCCAAGGAGTAAGCGTCTTTTAATTTCATGGCTGCAGTCACCATCTGCAGTGATTTTGGAGCCCAAAATTAAAGTCTGACACTGTTTCCACTGTCTCCCCATCTATTTCCCATGAAGTGATGGGACCAGATGCCATGATCTTAGTTTTCTGAATGTTAAACTTTAAGCCAACTTTTTCACTCTCCTCTTTCACTTTCATCAAGAGGGTTTTTAGTTCCTCTTCACTTTCTGCCGTAAGGTTGGTGTCATCTGCATATGTGAGGTTATTGATATTTCTCCCGGCAATCTTGATTCCAGCATGTGCTTCTTCCAGCCCAGCATTTCTCATGATGTACTCTGCATATAAGTTAAATAAGCAGGGTGACAATATACAGCCTTGATGTACTCCTTTTCCTATTTGGAACCAGTCTGTTGTTTCTTGTCCAGTTCTAACTGTTGCTTCTTGACCTGCATACAGGTTTCTCAAGAGGCAGGTCAGATGGTCTGGTATTCCCATCTCTTTCAGAATTTTCCACACTTATTGTGATCCACACAGTCGAAGGCTTTGGCATAGTCAATAAAGCAGAAATAGATATTTTTCAGGAACTCTCTTGCTTTTTTCGATGATCCAACAGATATTGGCAATTTGATCTCTGGTTCCTCTGCCTTTTCTAAAACCAGCTTGAATATCTGGAAGTTCTCAGTTCACGTATTGCTGAAGCCTGGCTTGGAGAATTTTGAGCATTAGTTTACTAGTGTGTGAGATAAGTGCAACTGTGTGGTAGTTTGAGCATTCTTTGGGATTGCCTTTCTTAGGGATTGGAATGAAAATGGACCTTTTCCAGTCCTGTGGCCAGCAATTTTTCTAAATTTTCCAAATTTTTCCAAATTTTCCAAATTTGCTGGCATATTGAGTGCAGCACTTTCACAGCATCATCTTTCAGGATTTGAAATAGCTCAACTGGAATTCCATCACTTCCACTAGCTTTTTTTGTAGTGATGCTTTCTAAGGCCCACTTGACTTCACATTCCAGGATGTCTGGCTCTAGGTGAGTGATCACATCATTGTGATTATCTGGCTCGTGAAGATCTTTTTTGTACAGTTCTGTGTATTCTTGCCACCTCTTCTTAATATCTTCTGCTTCTGTTAGATCCATACAATTTCTGTCCTTTATTGGTCCCATTTTTGCATGAAAATGTTCTGTCCTTTATTGATCCCATTTTTGCATGAAAATGTATGTTCCCTTGATATCTCTCATTTTCTTGAAGAGATCTCTAGTCTTTCCCATTCTGTTGTTTTCCTCTATTTCTTTGCATTGATCACTGAGGAAGGCTTTCTTATCTCTCCTGGCTATTCTTTGGAACTCTGCATTCAAATGGGAATATCTTTCCTATTCTCGTTTGCTTTTAGCTTCTCTTCATTCTGCAGCTATTTGTAAGGCCTCCTCAGACAACCACTTTGCCTTTTTGCATTTCTTTTCCATGGGGATGGTCTTGATCCCTGTCTCTTGTACAATATCACAAACCTCCATCCATAGTTAATCAGACTCTCTGTCTATCAGATCTAGTCCCTTAAATCTATTTCTCACTTCCACTGTATATTCATAAGGGATTTGATTTAGGTCATACCTGAATGGTCTAGTGGTTATCCTTACTCTCTTCAGTTTAAGTCTGAAGATTTGGCAATAAGGAGTTCATGATCTGAACCACAGTCAGCTCCTGGTCTTGTTTTTGCTGACTGTATAGAGCTTCTCCATCTTTGGCTGCAAAGAATATAATCAGTCTGATTTTGGTGTTGACCATCTGGTGATGTCCATGTGTAGAATCTTCTCTTGTGTTGTTCGAAGAGGGTGTTTGCTATGACAAGTGCATTCTCGTGGCAAAACTCTATTAGCCTTTGCCCTGCTTCATTCCATACTCCAAGGCCAAATTTGCCTGTTACTCCAGGTGTTTCTTGACTTCCTACGTTTGCATTCCAATACCCTATAATGAAAAGCACATCTTTTTTAGGTGTTAGTTCTAAAAGGTCTTGTAGGTCTTCATCGAACCGTTTGTGTTACTGGTTGGGGCGTAGGCTTGGATTACCGTGATATTGGATGGTTTGCCTTGGAAACGAACAGAGATCATTCTGTCGTTTTTGAGATTGCATCCAAGTACTGCATTTCGGACTCTTTTGTTGACTATGCTGGCTACTCCTTTTCTTCTAAGGGATTCCTGCCCACAGTAGTAGATATAATGGTCATCTGAGTTAAATTCACCCATTCCAGTCCATTTTAGTTCACTGATTCCTAGAATGTCGACATTCACTCTTGCCATCTTCTGTTTGACCACTTCCATTTTGCCTTGATTCATGGACCTAACATTCCAGGTTCCCATGCAATATTGCTCTTTACAGCATCGGACCTTGCTTCTCTCACCAGTCCCATCCACAACTGGGTATTGTTTTTGCTTTGGCTCCATCCCTTCATTCTTTCTGGAGTTATTTCTCCACTGATCTCCAGTAGCATATTGGGCAGCTACCGACCTGGGGAGTTCCTCTTTCAGTGTCCTATAATTTTGCCTTCTCATACTGTTCATGGGGTTCTCAAGGCAAGAATACTGAAGTGGTTTGCGATTCCCTTCTCCAGTGGACCACATTCTGTCAGACCTCTCCACCATGACCCGACCATCTTGGGTGGCCCCACATGGCATGGCTTAGTTTCATTGAGTTAGACAAGACTGTGGTCCTGTGATCAGATTGGCTAGTTTTCTGTGGTTATGGTTTCAGTGTGCCTGCCCTCTGATGCCCTCTAGCAACACCTACCGTCTTACTTGGGTTTCTCTTGCCTTGGACGTGGGGCATCTGTTCACAGCTGCTCCAGCAAAGCGCAGCGGCTGCTCCTTACCCTGGCCGAGGGGTATCTTCTCACACCCACCCCTCCTGACCTTGAACGTGGAGTATCTCCTCTTGGCCCTCCTGCGCCCGCGCAGCAGCCGCCCTTTGGAGGTGGGGTAGCTCCTCTCGGGCGGGGCCCCTGGCCTCAGGGGTGGGGTACCTCCTCTCGGGCGGGGCCCCTGGCCTCCGCGGTGGGGTAGCTCCTCTCGGCCGCCGCCCCTGACCTCGGGCGTGTGGAAGCTCCTCTGGCTGCCGCTCCTGCGCTGTCACAGCCTGGCACTCTCAGTCGCTACCCCTGATCTTGGGCGAGGGGTAGCTCCTCATGGCCACGCTTCACTAACTGTCAGTGAGCAACTGTTAGTTTTCTTGCTATTGGTCAGCTATTGGTCAGCACCACAGTGGGCCCTGCTCACTGGTATCTGTCAATGAAGGACCATTAGGGAAATTATTCAGTCAAGTGTCGGTGGTGTAGTGGTCATCAGCTGGAAAATGAGGTAAGAGGCAAAATCAGGCCTTCTCCTGGAGACCCTCCAGCTTACCCAGCCTTGGGCCAGTGGGTGAGCTGGAGGGCTCAGGGAACAGACTGGGGACGACATCCTAGAGGGCTCCAGAGCCCTCACTGTGACTCTCCACTTGTCATGGCCCAGGCCTTGAGGAGTGGTGAGCGTCTCCCCCATGCCTATCTCTGTGAGTCACTAGCAGTGGCCATCTGTCTGGATCACAGTCTGTGAGACTTGGTCACCCCATTTGGGTGGCCTGGGGAGGCTGAGGGTCAGTTGGGTTGGATGTCTGTCTTCCTTAGGGATGACAGCTGGGCAGGATATGGGAATCTGGCCCTGAAGGAGCTGCCAACTGAGATTTTCCTCCTGTTAGCCAGGACTGGAACCTTGGAGGGTAAAAGTTGTGCCTTGGGAATTTTCCCTGTCTGGTCACGACAGAGAATAACATTCATTTGGCAGAGATTTACACAAACATTGTTACCTGACCATGACTGGACCTCATGAACAAAGGATCTGACACCCAGAAGTCTGCAACAGCTAACCATGCCCATCCCTCACCTTTTGCTTTTAAAAGGACTTGCTGAAAGCTGTTAGTAACTTTGGAGTTCTTAGGGTTACCCATCTCTTTGTATGAATCTGTAATAAACTTTTTTCTGTTCCAAATACTAATGTTTAGTACTGATGGGCCTCACTGTATGTCAGGCACACAGACTTGCAATTTCAGTAACAATACCATATACAAAAATAAACTCAAAATGGTGTAAAGGCTGAAATATAAGACATGACACCATAAAACTCCTAGAAGAGAATATAGGTAAAGATACAATTTTCATAAATTGTAGAAATATTTTTAGATCAATTTCCCAAGGCAAAATAAATAAAAACAAAAATACACAAATGGGACCTAATCAAACTTACAAGCTCTTACACAGCAAAGGAAACCGTGAAGAAAATGAAAAGACAACCTATGAATGTGAGAAAGTATTTGCCAATGATATGACCCAAAGGGTTAATATCTAAAATATACAAAGAGCTTATACAACTCAGTATCAAAAAACCTAAATAAAAATGGGCGGATGACTTAAACACACATTTTTCCAAAAAAGACATACAGATGGCTAACCACAGATGAGAAGATGCTCAACATCACTTGTCATCAGGGAGATACAAATCAAAAATGCAAAGAGGTATCACCTTAAACTGGTAAGAGTGCCCATCATCAAAAAATCTGCAAATTATAAGTTCTGGAGAGGGTGTGGAGAAAAGAAAACCTTGTTCACTGTGGGTAGGAATGTAAATTGGTGCAGCCACTATGGAAAACAGTATGGAACTCCCTCTAAAAGCTAAAAATAGAGTTACCATATGATCTAGTAATTCCACTCCTGATATGTATCCGGAAAAAGATGAAAACACTAATTCAAAAGATGCATGCACCCCAGTGTTCACTTAAGCATTATTGGCAATAGTTTAAACATGGAAAAACCCAAGTGCCCAGATTGGCTTAAGATGATTGGCTTAAGAAAATGTTATATGTATATATATATATATGTGTGTGTGTGTGTGTGTGTGTGTGTGTGTGTATACACATATATAATGGAATATTACTCAGCCATAAAAAAGAATAAAATAATGCCATTTGCAGCAGTGGACTTAGATGGACCTAGAGCATACTATGCTTTGTTAGAGAAAGACAAATGCTACATGATATCACTTATATGTGGAATCTAAATGATAATAAAAATGAATCTGTATACAAAACAAACTCACAGGCATAGAAAACAAATTTATGGTTACCAAAGGGGAAGGGGTGGTGAGAGACAGATTAAGAGTATGATATTAACAGATGAAAAGTACTATACGTAAAATAGATAAGCAACAAGAATTACTGCATAGCACAAGGAACTGTATTCGTATCTGTAATAATGTGTAATGGGATATAATCTGCAAAACAAAAATAAATCAGTATACTATACACCTGAATGTAACACAATATTGGAATCAATTATACTTCAATTAAAAAAAGAAACTTGTCTTTGTTAATTATATTCAAGCACACTTAAATACTGACTACGTTCAGATCTAGTACCTGATTCAGTGGACATGAGATTTTAGAAAGTATGCATACAAATGAAAAATCATGTGTGTGCATGCTCAGTCATGCAGTCGTGGATGACTCTTTGTAACCCCAAGGACTGTTGCCAGCAAGGATCCTCTATCCATGGAATTTTCCAGGCAGAACACTGGAGTGAGTTGCCATTTCCTACTGCTGGATCTTCCTGATTCAAGGATTGAATCCAAGGCTCCTGCCGTATCTCCTGCATTGCATGTGGATTCTTCACTGCTGTGCTGCCTGGGAAGCCTGAAGAATACTGAGTTGGACCTCAATGTTCAAAAGCATTATATTTTAGAAATTGAGAACATCGATGAGACTTATCAAAGTGCTCTCCCCCTGCTCATCTGGAACAAAGATTCTAAAATTTTGGCATCAGAGGTCAAGTGTGTTCTACTGAATTTTCTCTGGAGGTTGGCCTCCAAATCTATGGTTACCATGAGAGTGGAAAACAAATTCAACACTTTTTATTTTGAAGATTTAGCTCTCCAACTCCCTCAGTAGACAATAAGTTCTACAGGGTTAGATTCAGTTCTTACTCAGTTTTCTAATATTATTACTTTGTGCTATATCAGGTTTCTTTTATTTTCTACTTTTCCCCTTTCCCCCTTTGCTTCCTCTTTTTTCATTTTAAGAATGTAACAGGAGGTGGTCCCAAGATGATGGAGGAATAGGAAGAGGAGACCACTTTCTTTTTTTTTTTTTCTTTTATGTTTCAAAAAGTTTTTTTTTTCTTTTTTCTTTTTTTTTCACTTATTTTTATTAGTTGGAGGCTAATTACTTTACAATATTGTAGTGATTTTTGTCATACATTGACATGAATCAGCCATGGATTTACATGTATTCCCCATCCCGATCCCCCCCTCCCCACCTCCCTCTCTACCCGATCCCTCTGGGTCTTCCCAGTGCACCAGGCCCGAGCACTTGTCTCATGCCTCCCACCTGGGTTGGTGATCTGTTTCACCCTAGGTAATATACATGTTTCGATGCTGTTCTCTCAAAACATCCCACCCTCGCCTTCTCCCACAGAGTCCAAAAGTCTGTTCTGTACATCTGTGTCTCTTTTTCTGTTTTGCATATAGGGTTATCATTACCATCTTTCTAAATTCCATATATATGTGTTAGTATGCTGTAATGTTCTTTATCTTTCTGGCTTACTTCACTCTGTATAGTGGGCTCCAGTTTCATCCATCTCATTAGAACTGAGTCAAATGAATTCTTTTTAATGGCTGAGTAATATTCCATGATGTATATGTACCACAGCTTCCTTATCCATTCTTCTGCTGATGGGCATCTAGGTTGCTTCCATGTCCTGGCTATTATAAACAGTGCTGCGATGAACATTGGGGTGCACGTGTCTCTTTCAGATCTGGTTTCCTCAGTGTGTATGCCCAGAAGTGGGATTGCTGGGTCATATGGCAGTTCTATTTCCAGTTTTTTAAGAAATCGAGGAGACCACTTTCTACCCCACAAATACATCAAAAGAATATCCACATTTGGAGTATCTTCCACAAAACAACTTCTGAACACTGGCAGAGGACCCCAGATACCCAGAGAAGCAAACCAATCTCTTCAAAATGAGGTAGGACAAAAGATAAAGACAAAAAGAGAGGCAAAGGATTTAGGGACAGATACCTGTCCTGGGGAGGGAGTCCTGAAGGAGGAGAAGTTTCCACTACAATAGGAAACCCTTTCACAGGCAGGGTCAGTGGGGAACTGTGGAATCTCAGAGGGCAGCATAATAAAAAAAATAATCACCACAGAATTCACACCACAGGCAATTACCAGCAGGGAAGTGGTTCACACACTCCTGTCTGCCCACAGCGAGTAGGGGCTGGGTGTGGAGCTGCTAGGTCCTTAGGGTAAGGACTGGGGTTGAATACCCTGAGTACACTCTGAGGGGACTTGAGTGACAGAGCAACCCGAACTGTGGGAATGCCAGGGAGACAAAGAAAAACAAAGGACCTTTCCTGCAGAAAGGCTCTAACACCACACTGTGACCCCTGGCACACTATAGAACAAAAGATTGCACCCTAGGGAATACCAAAGGAGAGAGAGTCAGCTGGCATTTCAGGTCCTCCCTCCCTGGAGGCAGAGAGGCCGGTGCACAACAGCCAGAGATGGGAGGCAAAGGGCCACTTCAATCTTGGTCCCAGAAACTGCATCTCCTACCCAGCTGTGAGCAGGCTGACGAGTCCCTAACCTCATTGTACTGCTGATCCTGTATGTAATGCCAGTTGTCCTGCTGTTCACACTGTGCTCACCGTTTGCTGAACCCAGAGTAGGCAAGGCTCAAGCTAAGAGGCTGGAAGAAGACGTGAGGAGCTGTCGGAACTGAAGACACAGTTTCTTCTCTCCAGAGAATAAACCATGTGATGGTGGCCATAACACAGCCTCTTTCCTGGCTGATGCAACAGCCATAGCAGCAGCCACAGCATAACCGTAATGTAGCCGTAACAAAATCTCACAGAGCATAGCCACGATGTTGCTCCAGTGCAGTCCCAATGCAGCAGATTCCAGGGCTTTCATGGTGAAGTTCACACAGGCATACTGCACAAAGTAGCGCGTGACCAAGCGAGCACCTCATGACACACGTGTGCAGTGCTACAAGTGATCTCAATTGTTACATAACAATGCATCATCATTGTTACGAGGGCTGAGAGTGTGGGGTGAGACAGCCCGACTGGCACCATCTTAGTAGCTTCCTCACACACAGCTTCCTGGGATCCTGGGTGGCTCCTATCTGCCCACAGTGTCACAGCCGGAGACCAGCTCCCCCAAGGAGAGGCCCGGCCCAGCTGGGACCGTGCCCGTGCAGCTCCCAGGAGCCTGAGCAGCTTGGACCAGGGACGTGCGTGCCACCTGGGGCTGCGGAAACCCTCATGTAGTGCATCCACTGTGAGTGTGCCCACACATGCCGGTGGTACTTGTCCCCCTCTCGCCACAGCACAACTGAGCAAATGAGCCTGAATAAATGGCCACTCTTACCCTGTCGTGTCAGGGTGGAGATTAGACACTGAAGAGACTTGCAAGCAGGGGAGCCAAACAGAGAAGAAGGGAGAACCATCTCAGAAGTGGCAGATACAGCAGATTAAAATTCTGCAGTTAAGCTGAGACTGTGCATCTGAGGGACACTGTAGACTATGAGAATAAAGTGAAAGTGAAGTCATATCCGACTGTTTGCAACCCCATGGATTGTAGAATAAGTACAAGCCAGAACAAGGGATTATCTGACACTGAACTGATCCCACAATATATATTTAAAAATTTTTTTTTTTGCTATTTTTTATTATACCTTTTGAGAGTCTAATCTTTATTCTAGGTTTTTAATTTTTGCTTTCTGATATTTGTTATTAAATTTGTACCTTTAAGAGTCTAATTTTTAGTATCCATTTTCACTTATGGATTTGATTACTGGCTTGATTACTCTCTTCCCTTTTGACCCTCCCTTATCTCCTCCTGGTCAGCTCTATCTCCCTCTTCCCTCTTCTCTTCCCTATATAACTCTGTGAATCTCTTTGGGTGTTCCTGCTTGTGGAGAGTTATTTCAGCATTTACGGGTTTTGTCTTCTATGCTGTGTGGATGGGGAAGTTTTGATGCTATTGTAAGAGGGGGACCAAAACCTAGAGGCATGAGGCTCAACAGCAGAACTTTGGCCCATCATAAAACACCTGACCCCAGGGAACATTAATAGATGAGAGTCCACCCGAAAGCCTTCATCCTACATTGAGACCAACCTCCACCCAAGAGCTAGCAAGCTCCAGTGCAAGACTCCCCACGCTAATCCTCTGGCAAAGCAGGAGCACAACACTGAACACTGAAAGACAGGCTGCCCAAAGTCATACAAAATTCATAGAAACCCCAAACTCATTACTGGACACTGCATTGCCCTCCAGAGACAGGAGACATAGATCCATCCACCAGAACACAGACAGAAGTTTCCCAACCAGGGAACCGTCACAAGCCACTGGTCCAACCCTATCCACAGGGAGCAGACTCCAAAATTAAGAGGAACTGTGACCCTCCAGCCTGCAGAAAGAGGACCCCTAACACAGCATACTAAACAAAATGAAAAGGCAGAGAAATATCCAGCAAGTAAAGGAACATGATAAAACCCCACAAAACCAAACAAAAGAGAAGGAGATAGGGAGTCTATCTGAAAAATAATTCAGAATAATGATAGTAAAGTTGATCCAAAATCTTGGGGAAAAGGGGAGACTAGAGACACGGATTAAGAAGATGCAAGAACAAAGACAGAAATATAGATCAATGGAACAGAATAGAAAGCCCATAGGTAAATCCACGAACCTATGGACACCTTATCTACGACAAAGGAGACAAGGTAATACAATGGAAAAAAGACAACCTCTTTAACAAGTGGTGCTGGGAAAACTGGTCAACCACTTGTAAAAGAATGAAACTAGAACACTTTCTAACACCATACACAAAAATAAACTCAGAATGGATTAAAGATCTAAATGTAAGACCAGAAACTATAAAACTCTTAGAGGAAAACATAGGCAAACACTCTCTGACATAAATCACAGAAGGCTCCTCTATGACCCACCTCCCAGAATATTGGAGATAAAAGTAAAAATAAACAAATGGGACCTAATTAAACTTAAAAGCTTTTGCCCAACGAAGGAAACTATAAGCAAGGTGAAAAGACAGCTTTCAGAATGGGAGATAAAATAGCAAACGAAGCAACTGACAATGAATTAACCTCAAAAATATAAAAGCAACGCCTGAAGCTCAATTCCAGAAAAATAAACAACCCAATCAAAAAATGGGCCAAAGAACCAAACAGACATTTCTCCAAAGAAGACATACAGATGGCTAACAAACACATGGAAAGATGCTCAACATCACTCATTATCAGAGAAATGCAAATCAAAACGACAGTGAGGTACCATCTCACGCTGGTCAGAATGGCTGCTATCCAGAAGTCTACAAGCAATAAATGCTGGAGAGGGTGTGGAGAAAAGGGAACCCTCTTACACTGTTGCTGGTAATGCAAACTAGTACAGCCACTATGGAGAAGAGTGTGGAGATTCCTTTAAAAATAGGAAATAGAACTGCCATATGACCCAGCAATCCCACTGTTGGGCATACACACTTGAGGAAACCAATTGAAAGAGACATGTGTACCCAATATTCATCGCAGCACTGTTTATAATATCCAGGACATGGAAGCAACCTAGATGTCCATCAGCAGATGAATGGATAAGAAAGCTTTGGCACATATACACCATGGAATATTACTCAGCCATTAAAAAGAGTACATTTGAATCAGTTCTAATGAGGTGGATGAAACTGGAGCCTATTATACAGAGTGAAGTCAGCCAGAAAGAAAAACACCAATACAGTATACTAACACATATATATGGAATTTAGAAAAATGGTAACGATAACCCTACATGTGAGACAGCAAGGGAGACACAGATGTATAGAACAGTCTTTTGGACTCTGTGGGAGAAGGCGAGGGTGGGATGAGTTGAGAGTGTAGCATTGAAACACGTATGTTATCATATGTGAAACAGATCACCAGTCCAGGTTTGATGCATGAGACAGGGTGCTCAGGGATTGTGCACTGAGATAACTCTGAGGGATGGCATGGGGAGGGAGGTTGGGGGCGGGGTTCAGGATGGGGAACATATGTACACCCATAGCTGATTCATGTCAATGTATGGGAAAAACCACTACAATATTGTAAAGTAATTAGCCTCCAATTAAAATAAATAAATAAAAGAAAAAGAAAGGAAGAAAAATGGTAGACGAGAGAAGCAGTTTTCATTGTTTCCCTGTCAGGGTTGTTGTAACAGTCATGAGAGCCTTTTGTTCCATCCATCAGGAGGTAGAATTAGTGGGCAGAATAATTTTCCAAGTAAAAATTTTTCGTCACTTTAGATCTTCCACAAGAACAACCTGATTTGTACATGAAGAAGTGAAGTGAAGTTGCTCAGTCATGTCTGACTCTTTGTGACCCCATGGACTGTAGTCTACAAGGCTCCTCTGTTCACAGAATTTTCCAGGCAAGAGTACTGGAGTGGGTTGCCATTTCCTTCTCCAGCAGATCTTCCCAACCCAGGAATTGAACCCCGGTCTCCCACACTACAGGCAGATGCTTTACCGTCTGAGCCACCAGAGAAGCCCATTTGTATGCGTGACCAGTCAAACAACTCATTGTCAAGTTCATCATGTCAATTTTTGCTGTTTGAGCTACATTTCTGTGATGGGTTTAGTTTGATGTATCCATGAGCCTTACCGAAATCTGGCAGTATTTTCATGCACAGCATATGTAGCAGGCATAACCACAATGATCATTTAATTAATGTCTATGCTGTGCTTAGTTGCTCAGTCCTGTCCAACTCTTTGTGACCCCATGGACAGAGAAGCCTGGTGGGCTACAGTTCATGGGGATTCTCCAGGCAATAATATTGGAATGGGTTGCCGTGCCCTCCTCCAGGGGATCTTCCCAACCCAGGCATCAAACCCAGGTCTCCTGCATTGCAGGGGGATTCTTTACCATCTGAGCCACCAAATATTTGCTTTCTTTGAATCTGTGTGCTGATGGCATTTGTCTGATAGCTACCCATGAAAATTATTTGAATATACTTTTGTAGCAGGGGCATTTTAACATACTTCTTTTGCAAGCCAGAACCTTTGGGAAAAGGTTGTGTTAGTTTAGATACACAGGTTTTGTTATGCTATACCTAGCAGTTTAAATTCCATGAAGACAAACTGCTAGTCTAAATTTCATGAAGTCAGGGGCCAAGATTGTGCTAATCACTTTGTCTTCAGTGCCAAACACATGGTACCTAACGTTCACTCAGTGAACATCTATGAAACTTGCACAATTTCCTGATTCTAGTCAATTGAAAAACTCAATAGCTCTTTCAGGGTTAGAATTTTGCTTCTCTATTTGCCCCAGCCCTGCCAACAAACCACAGAGACTATTATTAGTACTTTCATAATGAAAACTTTTTTCCTAAGATGGATATATATGTATTGGAGTTACAAAAACACATCTGATAATTTGGCATTTAATACTTGAGTAAATCCTAGCAAATGTAACAAGTCATACACACACACACACACACACACACACACACACAAATATATATACATATGTATGTATATATACATATATGAAACTAACTAGTAAGCCAAATGACCACAGCTAAAGTTTTATTTAAAATTATAAGTTTAAATAAGCACCTATGATTCCCTAATATGCACACACTTTAATAAACTTCATGGCCTCTATTTTGGTTGAGAAACATTGTCCCCTAATGTTTATCCCAGTTATGTAGGACGTTGCTTAAGATATCCACTTTATAAGCTGATGTGGTAGTGATTAATGCTATTTTTGTCTTTTTCAGTACATTTTACGTTCTGAGCGGCCAGTTTTGTCCAATGAGTTGAATAGAAGAATGATTTCTTAGTCAAGAAATTTGACACTCCAAAGCCTTTTTTGCCTTCTTTCACAGCTACCACTGTCCCAGAGTAGATGCTCCAACAGCTTGGGTCCTTCTGGTAGGTATGAAGCTTAAATGAGAAATAAAGCCAAGTTACTCTCAGGGTGGTTGCTTCTGCAGCATTATCTTAGCCTGAAGTGAAAAGTGAAAGTCACTCAGTGGTGTCTGACTCCTTGGGACCCCATGGACTATAGCCTGCCAGGCTCCTCTACTATCCTGACTTAATTAAAAAAGCTTTTTCCCTGCAAAAGTAAAAAAGGTTTCAATCTAAATAAAGAAATTTACAAAATCACAGCATTTACAAAGAACACTTGGTTCTTAAACAAAATGAGTTCCACAGGCAAGAGTTTAAGAAGTCGTATACTATGGCTGATTTATGCTGATGTTTGACAGAAAACAAAATTCTGTAAAGCAATTATCCTTATGTTGATGTTTGACAGAAAACAAAATTCTGTAAAGCAATTATCCTTCAATTCAAAAGTCATATAAAATTCTTTAACAACTGGTAACAGAAAAATGGCCAAGCATACATGTATAGTCATACTTTTGTGGTATAGTGGATAGTCACACAGATCTTATTCCTTTTTACCACATATCAGCTAGTCACCTAACTAGAGGTTCATATCCCTTAATGTGTCGTTTGTGAAAACCAACATAGGGTTATAAGGTAATCAAATTATGAAAACTTCATAAGACCCTTAATATGTGGTAGCTATCATAAAAGGTACATCAATCAACTGATTAGTTTGACAATATTTGTCAATTTGTGTAATTACTAAATCTTCCATTCACAATTTAATGCATACAACTGGCCTAATCCATTGAAGGTAAATATGTATTTTTTCCTTTCCTTTCCTAGGCTAGTTACCCCAAACGTAATGCAGAAGCACTGTGTCAGACACTTTTTTGACTCCATGGCATGCAGGATCTGTTTTCCGACCAGGGATCAAACCCTTGCCCCCTACCATTTGGAGTATGGAGTCTTAACCATTGGACTGCCAGTGAAGCCCCCACTTTTTAAACCCGTCTCTAACATATTCAACTCAGGTGTAGGGAGGTGTATATACACACACACACACACACCCCTTACTCAAGGAACACACACACAACTTACTCAAGGAATCAGGGAATATGTAAACATATACTGAAAACACTACTGTTTCTTCAAAACTGTACTTTAAAAGAATCTGTCTACACGTGAAAAAAAAAGCATTACTCATGCTTTCCCTTTCCTTTGAAACTACATGGCTTTAAACTCCAACAGAAAGCATTCTAAGGACTGGGACAGTCAAAATTTGACCACAATTTGGGGTGCTCATTTTAGTGACCAAAACCTGACACCACTGTCTTTCATGTTCTCCATGATACTCTTAAATGCTTATCAAATAGTATTTAACAAGAACAGAATGGCAGTTAAAAAGATTCCAGAGATTAAGATTCTGAAGCTAAGTTGGGGAACCACAATATAATTTTTAAGTGCTCTGGTTGAAGAGGGATGACCAGATGTGGTTGCATGCCTGGGTTGAACGCTTCTAGGCATGGAGCTGTGGGAATAAGAGCATTGTTTTAGGAAAAGGGGGTATTAGAAGGAATAACAAAGTTTCTATGCAATGCAAAATGATCTTTTATTTCTACTCCAACTAGACTGTATTTTCTCTTATGATTAACAACATACTGAATTTTAGAACACCATCTGATAACTTCATGTATTCAAGACCTCAATTCATATTTCAACTATTAGATACATGGAATCTACCAGGATATATTATGAGGATTTCTGTAGTCTTATTTACAAAATACTAAATAGTTAAAAACTAAATCTCATCATGCTGAATACTGCAGAGATGTTTACAAAGTAAACTGACAATCCAACACTGCAAACTAAACGTTTCAAACTCAAAATGTTTTTCACTAATCATGAAGGACTTCTCAATAAACACAAATGCTATTTTATGCGTTGTGTGATAATACTAATTATCATGTAGTGATCAATCGCACTTCCCAAGAGCAGGCTGCAAAACAAAACCACCCAGGTCAAGTTACTAGCCACAGTCACAAAAGATTGAAGATTTAAAGAAGCAATGGCCCCCAGGACCCCCTTTGGTTTTGGCTCCAAGTTTCAAGAATGGAGTATATTAAGTGCTAAATTGGTATATGAAGAGATGGAGTCAAATTCTTTAAAACATAAGGTGAAGCATTGTTGCTTACTCAAATTTTGAGGCTTCTACACAGTTTTATTAAAAAAAAAAAAAAATCAGACATGTTTCTTTCAGATTAACACTGAACTATATACAAAAGCTTTTCAGATGGCTGAAACTAACACCTCACGTTCCAAAAGTTAGACTTAACTCAAAACTTAAAAAGGTATGCAATTATTGATACGCAATGAGAACAAACGCCCAGAAGGTAAGCTGCAAAAAACCACTTGGTTGATGGAACTGCGCTTCAAATCATGGCCTTCCTCTACTTGTTTCTCCTCAGTACAGAATCGGGTCATTGGTCCAAAGTTATCTAAACCTTAAAAAGTGTATAATGGAAAGCACTTTCATTAAAGTTCCCTAATTGTGTCTGCAAGGAACTTATCATGTCAACTTCGTTTAATCCTTCATTTGTTAAACAAAATCCACACTTCAAATGGCACTAAGAGCAATTCTTTCACATGGTGTCCTACAAAGTAAGTTAATGAGAAGCAAAACAACTTCAGTGACGATAAACGCATATCATCATTTATTTAATGTTTAAGCTCTTGCACTAGATTCTTACAAGCTGGTGAACACTGACAAATTATTTCTCCCACAGAACTATAACCACTTGTTCCCGGACAGTATAAATATATGGTTGAGCTAACGTTAATACACATCACCATTTTATCAATTACATAATAAAACAAATTGTCAAGTATCCAAATATTAAGTTACACAGCTCAAAAGGTATATAAAATATTAAATGTCTGCTCAATTCATTAGCAGAAACCCACTTTTTTTTTTCCGAGAGGCTGGGAATCACACTTCAAACAAAACTAAGTCGGTAAACAACTTCAGTAAGTATGAAAAAAAATTACAAGAATTTCAGAAATTTTGATTAAGAATTATTTTAGTTACAGTAACAAAGTATTTCTACCTTTTAAAAAAATATTTACTAAATTAAAGCGCATATTCTACATGTTCTGCACAAGACAAAGGCAACATTTTACTAAAAATACTTAATAGCCCCCTCCCATTCTTTTTTCAGGCCCTCCCTGTAAGTTGCACCCCAAAGTGCAAACATTAAAATGAACTGTAAGGCTTTTGTCTGGAGACATTAAAGACATGTGCTTCTGTACAATGTAGATTTTCAAAATGGAGGCCTTCTACAACATAAAATGAGATTTATAGAAAGATATTAAATAATCACTGTAAGACTTGGTTAATTAAAAAGGGAGCAAATCTGATGTATACTGGTATGAATGTGGGAGATGTAAACATATTGTGAGCAAACAAACCTCATAGGCCCTACTATGTTTGAAATGATGCAAGGAATAAACCACATAAGGTCCAGAGTGTTCATAGTTCCTGGGATTTGTTCTATATGATACTAAAAATATACAAGTATTGTGCTGGGTATTTTGGCACCTAGTCTTTCTAAATTTCTTACGTATTGGTAAGATTCTGGCATGGAAACAGATTTAATGACATGACTCAATACTGCATGATTTCAGGAAAGGTCAATTGGTACAAATTATAAGCACATATTAATGCTGAACAGCAAGAATTCTTTACTAGTATTCAAATAGGTTGATCATAACCTGAACAGAGACTGCAATTCTGCCAGGCCTGTGGCCTGGTAAAACTGCTTTTCAACACTCCTATGGAAGCTTCATCAGACTTATTCACCAAGTCAACTGGGCTATCTGCTATGTACGACAAATTCCATCGTGTCTCAGGTTCCACTTCCAAGCAATGGCATCATGCACCCTGGTTTTACTGAACGCAACAGTTGTTTCTATGCCCATTGGAGTCTTTGAAGCGCAGCCGCATTTTAGGACGATACTTCTCCAAATACAAAAGTTGCTTGCTGTTAAAAGCTCCTCGTCGCTTTCTAGAAGAAAACAAAGGAAGTAATTAAAGCAAAGTCCTTTGAGCATATTAACATTTACTGTTCCATAGAAGGAAATTATCACCTTTCTTGTAGCAATTTACCTTCTGATTATTAAATTGTGACTTAATGGAGAAACATGGACTGGCAACATGTGTAAAGGGGAAAAGAGCTGTAAAAAGTTAATTTTCTAAATGTTTGGGGTGGTGGTGATTACAATAGTCAAAACTTAAGAATCCATTCATATAAAGTCCAAGAAAAGGCAAAACTAGTTTACTGTAATAGGCGGCTGAAAGAGATTGCCTCTGGTGGCTGGGAAGGTGACTACAAAGAGCACGAGGGCATTTTCTAGAATCACCAAAATATTCTATACACTGCATTGAGTAGCTATTTTATTTGGCTGTTTTGGTCAATTCATCTATCTTTGAGATCTATGTATTTTACTCTATATAAATTACACCTCAATAAAAAGGCAAATAAACCACCTCATCAAGAATTTAAAGTAAATCAGTAATTTACAGATTACTGGATTAGAATTTCTATAATATGAACATCTACATGAACGGGAAAGATATTTCCTGGTGTTAATACTATCTCAAGAATGAACAAAATGGCCAAATAGGCTCTTAGAAACAAATTGCTCTCATAGTATTAATATATTTAAATCCATCAACATTCAATGAGGAAAGTGCAAATGAAAAGAACTTATTAAATACATACTGTCTTATGAACTGTACTGCATCTTCATATTTCATTCCACCTTCAATTAATGCTAGGGCAACAAGCACTGGAGCTCTGGGAAGAATTTTTGATATATTATTTTTCAAAGTCAAATCCTGGAAAATGCAATACTCCAAACATTCCTCAATCCAAAGCCACTATTTATTTATGCCACACTTCCTTTTAGTATTTATAGAAAACGCTGGACATTAATAAAATATCACTTTCACATCAAATCAGGGTTTTCATCTATAACCAAAAAGAAAACTAGTAACTACATAAACTAACACAAATAAGTCTAGAAATTAAAACTTACATTACTGGAGAGCAGTATCTTGATAAATGCTGACAATATTTTCTTAAGTTCCTAGCAGTGAAAAATACTTTCCACTTAAAGATCTTCTAGAAAAATTTGCTTTGTTTCATGATCAATTAGACTGAGACACAGCTGCACGCCCACCTCTGCAGGGCCATACTGTTTCATTTCACCCTCCTCCACTAGGACTTTCTGGGGGCAGCAGGGGCCGAGGGCTTGGTAATAATATGGACACATGTATTTTAGCACTACTGGGTAATGAGTTCCTACTGCATCAGGATGCAAAAATATACCACATTCAATGCAAAACCATCTTAGTGATTTTCCCAGTAAGCTTGGACAGTGACTGTAGGTACAGCTTAGAACACATAATTAAGCAATTCTGCCCACAGAAGCAAGTATAAATTTTAGCAATAGCACTCGTCAGTTTCAAATGTACTGGAATACGTTACTCTGTTACACTCACCTACTTTCAGTAAGCCAACAAAGCAAATTGATTCACAAACTCATGACTGTCTTTACAGGAGTCAAAAATGAAGCTTTCACTGAGAATTAAGATTGACATCATTAAATGAGTTTAAGAAATTCTCTTACCTGCCAAGGCCTGCAACACAATGAACAGCAATACAACAACCAGGGTCTTCACGAAACTTAATCTTCACAAGACTTAACCAATCATCAACAATTTGGTTAGATGGTGGTGCGCCATCATCAAAAGGCCAATCCTAAGACAAAAGAATATACATTTTAGATTTTTAATATAAATACCACACTAATAATTCTAAAATTCTAATACCGAAATGTTTCCAAAAGCATTTTATCTTTAATAAGTGCTTCTTTATGAAACCCCACAGTCAATGAAATGCAAATAAATGCTGAATCTTTACGAAAATCTTTTATTACTTCAAATCTCTGGTCAGCTTTCACCTTTATTTGGAAACTAAGACTATAATTTTATAACAACTTAAACTTGCAGCATGGTACTATAAACACAGAGGAACCATTAAACACTTACGAGAACATGGATGCCTTCTTTCTCCACAAGAGTAGTGTCATAAGTTGCTTCACATACTCTTACGATTGTGGTAACTCCATACTTCTTAAGTTCCTGGATAAAAACATGGAAACAGCAAAGGGTTTATACAAATGTTATTCTTTTGTTTTGTTCTTATTTTTAATGGGCTCTAGAGGATGGGATGGGAGAATAATATTATTCTTGCTCACAGTTTGTCATTTTGATCATCTCTCTAATAGGTATTGTTGGTTAATAGAAAATCATATATGTTTAAAAGAGAAGCAGTCTTTTGCTTTAAATGACTATACTGAAATAGTACTGAACAGGAATGTTAAACCACATATTTTTAATAAATTTTAAGTTAAAAAAAGTCCATGACCCTTCATATACTGAAGTTGTTTACAGTCATGGCAACACTGGCTGGCTGAGGCACTGACAAGAGGATCAGAAGCCACTGAGGAACCAAAGGAATCACTTATGACAAAGTCATCTGACTTCACATATATTAATTCTTTAAACTTCTTCTCATTCTCAGCATATAGTGTATAGTTTAGAGCCTTAAAAATATATTTAAAGAATCTAAAATCTCAAAAATGCACTGTTAAACCTCCCACCATTTAAGATTACAGGTGTTAAAACTCAATGTATTATTACTAATTATAACACTTGGCATTTAAAAAATATATAGATGATAATAAAAATTAAAAGTACTTCTATGATCTGGGAGGCCTATTTTTTATTTCTGATTATCTATAGATATTTATAAAATAAAATGCATATATGCATACAAATGAATTATTCAGCATTACAATCCTTTCTGTCATTCAGAAGAGGTTAAGCAGTGAGACAGTTTTGACTATCTAGCAACCACCAGAAACAGAATTAAATCAGTAGCTGAAAATTGTATCCTAAGCATCAAAACAGGGCCAAGACATAAACTAACTTTGGTTTATAGTTGTCAGCCATTATGCTTAGAAAATGTAAAAAACACACAAAGTGGGCCTCCTTCCAACAACTTTATAAGCAACAGCCACAGGTAACAGTCCACATATAAATTTAAATTAAGAAAACTGTGAGGCATGAAGAATTAGATATTAACTTATAAACCTAACCTATTTCAAGTACATGGCCTTCTCAAAAACGTATAAAATTCACCTCTAACCTAGAGAAGACTGATATTTCTGGGAGTTGAAGCTATAGTCATCGACCACCTCTCAATTTTCAAATACTGCTATATAAAAGCTCCACTATTAAACTACAATCAGTTTAAGCTATTAAAAAGCATCAAAACTTACCTCTATAAATTTGCTTAACGTTGCATTAGTTGGGTTGTGTGTAATAAGAAATCTCATGTTCCTGTACGTAACTTCCACAGGTGCTGGGCGGTTCATTCGAGCCATGTTAATTTAGTTAAAAAACACTCAATAGGGATATGAAAGAATTTAAAAAATTGAATACAGAAATGATGCAAAGAAACGCAGTCAACTTCAATATACTCCACTTGAAATTCTCAGTGCTTTTAAGTATGAAGTTGGGAGTAATGAATGAATGAACCTCTTATCAAGAAGCAGCAATTCTTCAATCCAGTAATACTGAGGCAATAGAAAGGAAGTGCACTGAGGTTTACCCCATCCAGATCAGAACTCTTGTAAAAAAATGCTCTGTGGATTTCAATTCAACACTTCTGTGTCCAGGTTAACCAGTCTTACGGGGGCTTCTTGGTTAAGCAGTAATGAATTTCTGCAGTTCACTTGTCTGCATAGAGGTCGTGCTGTGCCTGGCAGTAATCTCCACTGCCCTTCAGAAACTCCATAAATGTGTGACCGAGAACACCACAGAACTGCTGTTTAAAAGAGAGAAAACGTTGTTTTCAATTTAAAAGGAACATGTTATGTTTTTACAGTATTTAAGTGCATAGCTACCTTTTCAAATTCAGGCCCAAGCTAATTTTTTAACTTTCACTTGAACCACAAAAATACAAGGGTGACTACAGATTAAGTCAATAAGCAAAGATTACTTTAAATTGAAATTACTGATCCAATACAAATACCGCTCAAAGAGTATCACTGTTACAGTTGGTGAATATCCCTTATATACATTCTTCTATTAACTACTCCTTGGCTATTTGCTTTACACTGTTATAAACTATTGTGCACAACTTTCTATATTGATTTTTCCAACTGCCAAAATATTTTTACATATTACAAAAATTCACTATATTGGTCAATACATTAAAAGAAAAGAAACTGGTTTTCAAAATGCTACCATATATACTGCCCCATTAATTCCTTCACAACCTATTAACTTAGTGTTTCCCTTTAACAGTTACCCCTCATCTGAGTCTCTGAAAGTTGAAATATAAGCACACTACATACACATACATAGAACTTCCATTTATAACTATAAAAATGATGTTCATAATTGCAATACTCTTGTATTTTAAAATTAAAATTTCACTAATCCCATCTTAAACTGAAATCCAATCCAAAGAAAAGTGTTGTTTAGTCACTAAATTGTGTCTGACTCTGCAGCCCCATTGACTAGTTCATCAGGCTCCTCTCTCCATGTGATTTTACAGACAAGAATACCAGTGTGTGTTGCCACTTCCTGGGGCGGTAATCCAGGGGAACTTGTGTCAAGGGGAACTGGTGGTGGTGGGGTGGTGTGAATTACCTTACATTTCGTCCCCAAGTCTCAAAAAGCAAGTTAACTGTTACCAATTATACTTTTCCCAAGTTCCCCTTAAAGACCTGAATGAATTTTATGCTAGCATCAAACATGATATGAATGTTCACAAGATATTTTCAGAATATATACAGGAAAAGCACTGATGTTGACATTAATCTTCTCCCAAGTGGTTTATAAGGAACTTGTGTGGTGGAAAGTAAACAGGACTGAAAAAATATTAGTAGCAGGTTAACAAGAGGACTAAGAGCCAGTCACTGCCTCAAACACTTTACAGGTATTCTCGGGGATAAATTACCTAATAAAATCTTTATACTACTTCCTTAGAATGAAAAGTTTATTCTGGCACCTTTCCAATGACAGTGAATTAAAGTAATCTGCAAAGCTGTTAAGGTCAAGGGCTCTTATCTCAGTATTCTGATTTCCAAATGCTACCCTCTTTCAATTGAAAGCTGTTTTATAGAGACAGTATTGCACACCACTGATTTCCATATTTAACAGCTAAAATTCCCGTTACTGCTGAGCCTGGCCATATCTTTTCCAAGTAGGCTGTTTAAGGAGAAATCACAGAAAGAAATGGCAGCAATGTCTGCGCAGAAATTTGTCATATTGCAGAGTCAAAGCAATACATCTCTGTAACTATTTGACAAATGGTTAATTGGAGAGTTTGTTCCACAACTTTATATAATGCCCCTGGATTAATACATGTATAAAATGCTGCTTACTCCTGAAAATGGTCTAGCATTCTTGTCTTCAACTTTTTCACTGCCATCACACAAAAATTCATATAAAAAGGGTCACAGGATGGGAATTTCCTAGCGGTTCAGTGGTTAGGACTACGCGCTCTCACTGTGCTGTGTGTTTAGCCGCTCTGTTGTGTCCGACTCTTTGCGACCCCAAGGACCATTTGCCCGCCATGTTCCTCCATCCATGGGGATTCTCCAAGCAAAAACACCGGAGTGGGTTGCCATGCCCTCCACCTCCTGGGGAACTTCCCAACCCAGGTCTCCCGCATTGCAGGCGGATTCTTTACAGTCCGAGCCACCAGGGAAGCCCGAAAATACTGGAGTGGGTAACCTATCCTTCTCCAGGGGATCTTCCCGACCCAGGAATCCAACCGAGGATACGCGTTGCAGGAGGATTCTTTACTAGCTGAGTTACCAGGGAAGCTCTGCGCTCTCACTGCCAAGGGTTCAACCCCTGATCGGGAAACTAAGATCCCACAAGGATCTCCTTAAAGCCAAAAAAAAGAAGGCTCATAATCTGAATCTCAAGAAATCAACGGTGCCAGACAACCGTGCAAACACCTTTGTACTCGTGTAATACTAGAGAGTTCCACGGGCGGGAGTTCAACCTCATTGTGGTCTGGTTGGCCACGGTACCACAAGGCGACCAGAAGCAACAAGACGAGTTTCAAGAACAACCCGAAGGGCCCAGATTACAGCGCCGTGAGTCGCTCGAGGCCGGAGCGGAGCGTGCCAGCCGCTCTCAAGGCTCTAAGGCTGGCCGCTCCTCTCCGGCCGGCCCGCCCCGCTTCGGGGCGGCGACAAGCCCAGACTTGCTCCCGCCGCACGGGCGGGGCGGGCGGCTCACCTGGCGGGGCCGCGCGGCCTGGATCACGGGTCCGCGCCGCGCCTTCAGTCCGGCGCCGGCGCCGAGGCCATTTTGTCCGAGCGCCGGTCGCGGCCGCGGAGCGCAGGATGGCCGCACAGGCCGAGTCCCGCCGGCCCGCGCCGGAGTCCCGGCCCGGTCCGCGAGCGCCGCTTCGCCCGCCCGCCGGGTCCGGGGGCGCGCCCGCAGCACTGACGCGCAGTCCGCGCCCCGCCCGGGCCACGTCCCCGCTGCCGGGCCCCGCGGCAAACAAAGGGGCCTGGGGCGCCGACCGGCCCGCCGGACGTCAGGGCCGGCGACAGTCACAAAGCGGCTTCTGTGCCGCCGGGCGCCCCGCCCGCCGCCGGGCCTCGGGCCGGGACGCGGGGGGGCACCGGGCTGCTAACAAAGGCGGTGGCGCGGGGCGTGCGTACTCACAGGAATATGTCTACTCATTGAAGATTGTGGCCTAACCATACAGCCGGTCCCGAGGCGGAGGCGGCGGCGGGGCAGGGGCGGTGGCGGGCGTCGTGCGGCGGCGGCGGCGGCACCGGAGTCGGTTCTGCAGTGAGCGGCCCGGGGAAGAGCGCGCAGCCTCGCCGCCCGCAGCCCAGGCAGCCAATGTGCGCGCCGCGGCGCCCTTGCGTCATATACGTGGCGTGACGTGCGCGCACCGGTGACCAATCGCAGCCAGGCTCCAGGCCGAGCGCCGGCGACAAGGGCGGAAGTCCGGCCCTGGGGACGTCACGGCGCGGCGGCGGCTACCGGCGTGAGCCGGTTGGTGAATGGCGGCGGCCGCCGTCGGAGCGCTGGCCGGCAGGGGTTGGGCGGAGAGGTCCGGGAAGGGCGCGGGAGGGAGACTGGGAGCTGGAGGGGAGGCCGGGAGCGGGAGGAGACGCTCAACCGCCTCACTAAAACCCCAGAGAGATGAGGACAGCCTCGTCACCGGAGCAGGCCTGAAGCTGGCCTCGGCTCAGCACGCAGTGCCCGCGGGGCCGGCACCGAGCCGCAGTCCCGGCCCGGGCTCCTTTTGCTGAGAGTCAGACCACAGTTCGCTCTGCCTGCGGTTTTCCCGGGCACCGCGCCTCGAGACCCCCATCGCGAGACAATGGTTCTGCTGGCTCCGCGGCCCTGACCGCGGGTGAGCCGGAGCGGGCGCTCTCGAGCAGGACGGCGTGATTCAGCGAGCAACCCACAGGAGACTGGAGAATGCCTTGGATGCACATAAACGCTCCTGCTCCCCACAGGCTTCTTTGGTCGCGCCTTCACACGACGCATGCGGGCAACTGCTGTTGGCTCGAGCGTGGCATTTGGAAATCGCACGCGTCCTTTGTACCTCTGCTCATTTGACGTGTTGTCACGGATCATGAAAGGTTAGGCAGCGTTCTAAAAATCAACTTTCGGTTTGGTTAAGGATTGATATAATTGTTTGCGTCAAAGCTAAAGCTTTCCTTTTTGTTCGTTTTCAGAACTCTTTCACTCTCTTCGTAACTGAGACCCATTAAGAAGTAAAGCCTTACCACCATTGTTCTGTTACACAAGGCCAGCTCTGTCACTTATAATCTGAAAACTTTTTTCTCTGCTTTCTAGGAGTAAACCGGAGTTTTACCTGCTCTGAAGAACTTGGTTTTCTACTAACATTGAGGCCTTTTGTTTGCTGTTTTCATTGAGCGTAGATTGGAGAGATTTTAGGGATCAAATTTTTTCTTAGTCAGTGTACAGACGCATTTTAGGATTTATTAGAGCGTCTACTTAGAAACTGTGCTTGCATAGTTATTCAACTTTTTAATAAACATATACTCTATAAATAAAGTAAGTGCTTTCAATAAAGAGATTTGGGTCAGGCAAGGTTTTAGAAGAACCAAAATCAAATTGTCTTCATTTTAAAGAAATTGCCTGCCTTGGAAACTTTTGACTCCATCTAAGTCAGGAAAAATCAAAGACCTTGAGGAAATAATGCCCTTTCGTTTCATAAAAATTTAAAACTTTTATATGGTAAAAGGCATTTGACAAATGTAAATTATTTAATGGCCCACTGAAAGGATTGGCGATGTATCATGGGCAGAGTTAACACCATAGTGATTAAAATACTTACGCGACATTTCCAAGAGTGTGGTTAAAAAAACACGGTCAGTCGGCGACTCTCCATCCGAAAGTTTGTCCGCACAGTGACGCTACTTGGAAGAGTGAGAGCTTTTAAACAACTGAATTTGGTGGGATGATACATAAATTTAGCCAAGCAGAGCCAAATCAGTATTAACCAGTTTTCTTGTAGAACTTGTGATACAAGTTGAGCCTTGTGAGCCAGATCCTGTAATTAATTATCACAAGCAGTGCTGACACGAAATATCCAGTTAGCTGTTGCTCATCAAGCTCTAAAAGCTGGGCTCAGACTCATAAGTGGACTAATCAGCTTTGGGGGGGATCGGTGAGGGTGTGGTCTTGGCCTCTCCTATGCGGTGCCATCTTGTTCTACTTGGAAAAGACACAGATGAGAAACTAGATGTTTTTGCCGTTAATAAAAAAACAAAACTTGAAACAAGATATATTAATAAATGTGATCTTGCTCACCAGCTCACTGAGTTTTCTCAGGGTAGTCATGGGCCTGCCACTTTGGCAGCTGCCATGGTTATATGTGTCCTGTGGTGTTACGGTTCACTGCTAAGCATGTGCGCTATACTGAGCCCAGTAGTTTTAAGCTGCTGATTAAAACTACTTAGAGACCAGTGGTCCATCCTGTCATTGCTTAGGAGGCTCCTGTGGTCAGAGTACTTCTCACCTACCACTATAGATTTGCACTTGGAACATCAGCACCCGAACTTGTTAAAGCAGTGTTCAGACTGAGCGAACAGGCTTGCAAATAGTGGTTCAGACATCCAGAAGTAAGGTAATACCTCTGAAAAGGCAATGCTCCAGAGAGAAGCCATAAGATGGAGGAGGACTTCTCCAGCTGAACAGAATGCCCATGTAGCAGTTACTAATACTTTTCTCAGCAAAACATGTGTCCTTGAACTCATCATGGTAGGTAGGACTTCTTTAGCATGTCTAAAATGCAAACGCCAACATTTGGGAGGTAAAGGAGACTATAAGAGCATTGAGGAAAAGCGTTATGGAAGATGAAACACTGCAAAAGACTACAAATGAGCAAAAACAAGAAGAAGAGCAGGGAGTTGTTTACAGGATGGCAGATCTCCTGGAAAGGAATCATTGATTCCACTTATACCAGATATATAAAAATTGGAGGATTTCAACTCTTCTTTCTTCTTGGATTTATTAGGGCCTTGAATGGTAGATTGAGGCTGTAATGAAGTCTGATTTAAAAAAAAAAAAAAGCAAGAGTATTGCCATTGCAATGATAGATCAAATGTGATGACAACAACCTAGAAAAATTACTATATTGAAAGGTATGATGTACCAAGTGTATTTAATAGAGGCAAGTATCCCTGTGGATGTCTGGATACCAGTAAAGAGGGCAGTCTTAAGTATATCCTCAAACTTAAAAGAAGTGTCCTAAAAGTTCAGGGATACAACCATGGCTCCTGTTAACATTGTAACAGTTTATTTTCTTTTTTTCTGTTATGGAACAGCCTGTTTTATATGTAAAATGAATCTTCTTGTGTGATTCGTTTTAAAAAATGTTAAAAATGGATAGTATACTTAAATTTCTGTGAACATATAATTTTCAGTGTGTGAATGTTGTTTAAAGCATGCTCTGTGTTAAAAAATGACAGTCTTCTTCCCCTAAGTTATTGACTTAAAGTTTTGTTGTCTTTTTAATAGCTATATATTTTGTGTGTTTATTATTTTTAATTGAGGTATGATTGACATATAACATTATATTAGCTTCAAGTATATGAAATGATTCAGTATTTGTATTTCACAAAATAAGTCTCATATTTAAAGTATGATTTTTCTTGGGATGAGGATTTCAAGTCTTTTAAATATGCTAGATAAATAATAACCAAACAACAGTGATGCATCATGATTTCTATGCAATTTTTAGTCACAGAAATTTCCAGCAAGCAATTAAGCTTATTACAAGCCTTTCAAGTTCAAAGTCTGTATAGGCTAGTTCCTATACTTCGGCTATTATATTTTGACCCAGTCAGACATGGAAACTGTCAGGTGATTGCTAAAAATGTAAATATGTTTAGGTAAAAGAATCCTGCTGGATCAGAAATGAATGTTTTATTAAGTCATCAAGGCCAATCATTAGAGGTATTTTTTTCTCTGTAAAATTGACTTAAGGCAGTTTTCAAAAAACCTCTTAAAACTATTTTAAGAAATAGTTCTCTTTAGTAAATCTCTATTATGTCCATATTCTGCCCTTTTATGTCTAACTTTAATCAACTTGAGTACAGACACTCAAGTTACTTAGGTAAGTCTTCAAATCAGATGAAACTGTTTTCACATTTGAAACCCTGCCTCTTAATGTAATGAATATTTACTTCTGTGGAGGTTCAGCATGCATATTCTGATGTGACAGATTAACAAAAAGAATATTTCTATTTGCCTACTGGAAGGAAGTGTTTCCTTGGGATACTGAATAAAGGACTTACTGTGAACCTATAACTCTTCATAGCATTTTCATACCGTGTCATTCTTATGACTGATTCACATACTGGTATCTGGACTAACCTAAGAAAATTCTTCTTATGTTTAGATCATTTGAGAATTTTTGGAAATCAGGAGGACCACAGTCTCCATGTAACTGTTTAGGACATGTTGAATTATGCCACAGTCTGAAGTGAGGCAAAAATAGCTTAGAAAAGGAGAATTTAATTTGGCCAGAGAAAAGGAATGGAGTGTAAATAAATTTTAAAGGTTTGTTATGCATGTTATGGCAAAATTGTCCCTTGACAGGCTTAATTTAAAGAGTTGGCATTTAGAGTGCAGATAATCCAGGCAGACAGTGACTCAAGCAGCATTACTAGGGTCAACCTTATGTAAGAAGGAAAGTTTCTTCTACTTAAGATAGTTATCGTGTAATGTATTTCTGGAGTCCTCTGACACATTAATACAGTAGATATCCAATTTATCTGGATATGATTAGGTTACTTTCCCTCCAGAAATCCTTTTGGGTATCCCATTCCCTGTCTTCCTAAATTTTCTATGCAGGCTTCTACTTTTTTCTCAGTCCCTTTAATGATGGTGTTCACTGGGTTTTTGTCCTTGGCTGCCTGGGGTTTTCACTGCATGCACCCTTACCCTCATAGCTTTGGCCTCCCTTCCTCCTCTTCACTTGTTAAAATGCCTAGCCTATGCCAGGCACTCTGCTATCTTATGATGGACAATATAAACATTATATCTACCTCCAATGGAATTTATATACAAATGAGGAAAGAGAAAAAAAGTTACTAAGTGAATAATATATATGGGTTGCCATTTCCTTGGGCTTCCTGGTAGCTCAGTCGGTAAAGAATCTGCCTGCAGTGTAGGAGACCTGAGTTTGATCCCTGGGTCGGGAAGGTCCCCTGGAGAAGGAAATAACTACCCACTCCAGTATCCTTGCCTGGAAAATCCCATGGACAGAGGAGCCTGATGGGCAGCAGTCCATGCATGGGGTCATGAAGAGTCGGGCATGACTGAACGACTAACACTTTCACTTTCTCCAATATAAGACCAGTAAAAGTCTATTTTACTTTATCCTATGGTGCTGAACTTTGTAGGCACACTGACATGTTTCATAATTCACATGTCCATTTTCACTGGCAACTTTGTAAAGAGTAAATAATAAGCATAAAAGAAACAAAGATCCTCAAATTATGCTTGGAGAAAGGCACCATTTCTGAATATTTCAGGGATATAGATATGTGGAAATGCCCAGAAGTTGTATATTTTAAGTATTCATAGAATGAAGTCCTGATAACTATATTAGAAAAGCTAAAATGTATTGTGCTCATTGTTTTCCAATCTGTGCTAGACACATTTGCATTTTTTCTTGAACTTAGAAAAAAATCAGGCTCTGAGATAAGAATTGGTTTTGAAAAATGAACATATAGTAGGTGATATCACTTGAGATATCTATATTTGACATATTTTTTCACAATGTCTGTTAGGAATTAACCAGTTTAATTAATGAAGAAAATACTTGGTAATATTAAATGAAAAAAGGGTACAAGTTATAATTGGTACAACTACAAAACTACAACATTGTAAAAATACAAGTTTAGAAATAAACAAATGTCAGCAGTGTTATAACCACTTATTGGTGGGGGTGGGGAATAGCAAATGAACACTTAGCGGATTTAAGTCATAGCCAATATTCTTAATATTTTCTGAATCTCAGGGACTATTTTCAGAAAATGAATGTCTGAAATGTTATTTACGTGGAAGAAATCTGGAACATTTCATTATATGATGACTACTGAAGGGGGAACAAAAGTCAAAATATTTTAAAAAGATCTTAAAAAATAATGCCTCTGTCTCATATGCCAACAAGATGCATTGCTATTGTGAACATATGTGATACATGTATTAATAAATAGTCATTACAAAAAAAGAAAGAGAGGAAGGGACATTTGTGTGGCAATTTGAAACAGAGCTAGAATTTGTCCCAGAAGAGGTTGTTCTGATAGATCTGTAGCCTTGTTATAATCTCTGCAGTAGAGATGGAGGCACCAGATTATCCTAATCTGACTCCAGTTGTCAAAATATAACAACCATCTTTTTCTGAATCCACGTTCCCAGGGAATTAATCCCATTATAATTTACTTTTAAGGTGAACTTATTTGCCATCACTTGTAGGAATATAATGTCCAACCAGTGAGAAAATCCCTGAGAATTTAAATAAAAAGAAATTTTCCATTTCCTTTTCCCATTTTTGCTTAAAAAATTCTTTAGAAAATTGCACCAGAAACTCTGCCACAATGAGGGTGTCTATATACCATATCTGTGGTTATAAACCAAAAGATTACTTGTAAATGTATGATTGACATTTGGAAACATCTAGAACTTGAGTCAAAGGTAGTTTTTGTATTATGTAAGAAGTCAAATTGGAATGTGACTGTAAGCAGAAATTAAATCAGTTTTATTATATCCATCTGGAGGAAGATTATGAGAACTGAAGCAAGATGATACCCAGGTGTATAGAACAGTAGAGCCTAAAGATTTGAGGGTTGTCAGTATTTATCCAACACTATCTAGGGAAGAGGCGCTAAATCTGTATACAGTGAACATGCTGGTTTGTGTTCTGGTCTATACGTTATCTTCTATGAGTTTGGTGAAAGGGAGTCACAAAATATGATTATGTAATAAGTTACTGAAATTCCATCCTCTTCTCATTCTCATGAATATTTCAAGAGAAATTGTTTTCTAGACCAATCCTACTCAAAGTTTGGTCGGTAATCTGGAACCAACCAACCTACACACTCTTTGTTGCTGGTCTGAGAAAAGATAAGTATAAAGATATTTAAAACTTTTATAGCAACTTGATAGGGTAACTTTATGTCTATTGAATTTAATTTTATAAATTAAGCTGGTACTTTTAAGTATTTGAAATTTTCATTTTTAATTCACTTATTAAGAAATACTGCTGAAAACTTTGGAAATTGATTATTTAATGAAAATAATTGCTATGGGTACCTTCCTTTAGTCTTTGATGCATGAGGCTGCTCCATGATCTCAGGTGCCCCAACCCCAAGACCACAGATCAGTACCAGTTCTGCACAGCAGGGCCAGTAACCAGGCTGCGCAGCAGGAGGCGATTGGCAGACAAGCAAGTGAAGCCTCATCTGTATTTATAGCCACTCTATATCATTCACATTACTGCCTGAACTCTGCATCCTGCTCAACAAAATCAATAAATGTATGCATTTGAATCATCCCCACACCACCACCACCCCTCTACTCTCTGGCAGAAAATTGCCTTCCATGGAATCAATCCCTGGTACCAAAATGATTGGGGACTGATACCTGACAATATTATTTATTCTTCGTCTGTCCATCCTGGGTTGCTGTCATCAAGAGGAAAGAAACCATTCATACTATTTCTCAGATTCCTCTAATAAGCTTTAAGAACTATGATTGTGGTTTTACAAATATATAAATATGTTTAGGGATATATGGGTCTGTGCCAGTCAGGACATCTTAGAGTTACTGCAGCACACTTCCATAGAGTTAAAAAGGAAACTGAAAATGTTATTAATATTTACAGCATCAGATGACAGCGAGGAAAAGTATGTCAACAACAAACTTACAGACTTCTTATAGTCTTCGGGAAATGTATTCTTTAACCCAGATTACTTTCTACTGCTATTTAAGCCCTTCTGTTTATATTTAGTATTCATTATGTAAAGTAAGTTCACTATTTTTCGCAAGTAATGATGGAAATGGAACTCTGTTGAATAGTTTTATGCACTGTTGCTTCCCCAAATAACCCTATACAAGTTCCTGATGTTTACATGTCATATGATCCTTTCAATTAATTTTAAATGGCTTTGAAAAGTTGTTACAGAGGAGTATTTATAGTTATAAGAAGTAATTAGCCTCCAATTAAAATGAGTAAATTAATAAAATATATTTTTCTTCATTAACATGTTATTTGTAGACCTGAATTGATTTTGATGAATTTCCACTGGTTAATTCCTCACTGATGGACATTGTGAATATCAATGATCAACGTCTCTTCTCTCCAGTGTTCTTGCCAATGAGAAAGGGAACAGAGGTGAGCAAAACCATCTAACCTCACATTGCCATAGAGTCTTACTATCTTGGATATGTCTTCTCCAAAGCCCATCATCCTGCTCTATGGACAGGCTTTGTGATAAACACTTTATGAGCATTATCTGACAACCTACTTGGCAGATGAGAAAACACATTCTTTATTTTTTTTTTGAAACCCTCTTGTTTCATCTACCACTCTGGGGGATCCTGGTTTATCTCTCCCTGTCTTCCTAATTTCCAAGTGTTGATATGTTTAAGGATATTTATTATTTTTTATCTGGTATACTCTTATACTCTACAGTCTCAGAGTCATTTAGAAGATTTCTTTGGTTTCAACTTCCAAACATTACCTGTGCTTCCAGTAGACTTCTGTCTTGAGTACCATATACATATTTTCATGGTATGAACTCCCAAGTACCTCATACTTCATGGCCAAAGCTGAGTCAATAATCTCCCTTCCCTATGAGACAGTTGTTTTTTGTTGTTGTTGTTGTCTTGATACCGGTGACTTTTGTCTCAGGCCATCAAATACCCCAGCCAGAAACCTGGCAGTCATACTAGCCTCCTTCCTTCTATTCACTTATAGTTCAGTTCAGTCGCTCAGTCGTGTCTGACTCTTTGCGACACCATGGACTGCAGCACGCCAGGCTTCCCTGTCCATCACTAACTCCTGGAATGCATGTCCATCAAATCAGTCTATCCTACCATCTCATCCTCTGTTGTCCCCTTCTCGTCCTGCTTTCAATCTTTCCCAGCATCAGGGTCTTTTCCAAGGAATCAGTTCTTTGCATCTGATGAAGGTGGCCAAACTGTTGGGAGTTTCAGCTTCAGCATCAGACTTTCCAATGAATATTCAGGACTGATTTCCTTTAGGATTGACTGGTTTGATCTTGCAGTCTGTGAGTTTCTCAAGCATCTTCTCCAACACCACAGTTAAAAGCATCAATTCTTCAGTGCTTAGGCTTCTTTATAATCCAGCTCTTATATCTATATATGGCTACTGGAAAAGCCATAGCTTTGACTAGACAGAACTTTGTCAGCAAAAGTATTGTCTCTGGTTTTTAATATGCTGTCTAGGTTGGTCATAACTTTTCTCCCAAGGAGTAAGTGTCTTTTAATTTCACGGCTACAGTCACCATCTGCAGTGATTTTGGAGCCCCCCAAAATAAAGTCAGCCACTGTTTCTACTATTTCCCCATCTATTTGCTATAGAGGGATGGGACCGGGTGCCAAGACCTTTGCTTTTTGAATGTTGAGCTTTAAGCCAACTTTTTTACTCTTCTCTTTCACTTTCATCAAGAGGTTCTTTAGCTCTTCTTTGCTTTCTGCCACAAAGGTGGTGGCATCTGCATATCTGAGGTTATGGATATTTCTCCCAGGAATCTTGATTCCAGCTTCTGCTTCATCCATCCTGGCATTTCGCATGATGTACTCTGCATATAAGTTAAACGAGCAGGGTGACAATATAAGCCTTGCTGTACTCCTTTGCCAATTCTGAACCAGTCTGTTGTTCCATGTCTGATTCTAACTGTTGCTTCTTTACATGTATACAGATTTCTCAGGAGGCAGGTAAGGTGTATTCCCATCTCTTGAATTTCCCACAGTTTGTTGTGATCCACACAGTCAAAGGCTTTGACATAATCAGTAAAGCAAAAGTAGATGTTTTTCTGGAATTCTCTTGCTTTTTCTATGATGCAATGGATGTTGGCAATTTGATCTCTGGTTCCTCTGCCTGTTCTAAATCCAGCTTGAACATCTGGAAGTGCACAGTTCATGTATTGTTAATGCCTGGTTTGGAGAATTTTGATCATTACTTTGCTAGCATGTGAGATGAGTGCAATTGTGAGGCAGTTTGAACATTCTTTGGCATTGCCCTTCTTTGGAACTAGAGTGATAACTAAACTTTTCCAGTTCTGTGGCCACTGCTGAGTCTTCCTAATTTGCTGGCATATTGAGTGCAGTACTTTCACAGAGTCATCTTTTAGAATTTGAAATAGCTCAACTGGAATTTTATCACCTCCACCAGCATTGCTGGTAGTGATGCTTCCTAAGGTCCACTTGACTCCCCATTCCAGCATGTCTGGCTCAAGGTGAGAGATCACACCATCATGATTATCTGGGTCATGAAGATCTTTTTTGTTTAGTTTTTCTATGTATTCTTGCCACCTCTTTTTAATATCATCTGTTCCTGTTAGGTCCATACCATTTCTGTCCTTTATTGTGCCCATCTTTGCATGAAATATTCCCTTGCTATCTCTAATTTTCTTTGAAGATCTCTAGTCTTTCCCATTCTATTGTTTTCCTCTATTTCTTTGCATTGATCACTGAGGAAGGCTTTCTTATCCCTCCTTGCAATTCTTTGGAACTCTGTGTTTAAATGGGTATATCTTTCCTTTTATCCTTTGCCTTTAGCTTCTCTTTTTCCAGCTATTTTTAAGGCCTCCTCAGACAACCATTTTGCCTTTTTGCATTTCTTTTCTTGGGGATGGTTTTGATCATATCCTACTGTATGATGTCATGAACCTCTGTCCACAGTTCTTCAGGCATTCTGTCTATCAGATCTAATCCCTCGAATCTGTCACTTCCACTGTATAATCATAAGGGATTTGATTTAGGTCATACCTGAATGGTCTAGTGGTTTTCCCTACTTTCTTCAATTTAAGTCTGAATTTGGCAATAAGGAGTTTATGATCTGAGCCACAGTCAGCTTCCGGTCTTGTTTTTGCTGACTGTATAGAGCTTTTCCATCTTTGCATGCAAAGAATATAATCAATCTGATTTTGGTATTGATCATCTGGTTATGTCCATGTGTAGAGTTGTTTTCTTGTGTTGTTGGAAGAGGGTGTTTGGTATGACCAGTGCGTTCTCCTGGCAAAACTCTTTTATCCTTTGCCCTGCTTCATTCTGTACTCCAAGGCCAGATTTGTCTGTTACTCCAGGTGTCTCTTGACTTCCTACTTTTGCATTCTAGTCCCCTATGATGAAAAGGACATCGTTTTTTGGTGTTGGTTTTAGAAGGTCTTGTAGGTCTTCATAGAGCCAATCAACTTCAGCTTCTTCAGCATTACTAGTTGGGGCAGAGACTTGGATTTCTGAAGGATTACTTCAATTATAATTGGCTGCCGATTTCTATAGAGTCTGTCTACTAAAAATCTCAGAAAGTGGTCCTCTCCCTCCACTTTTTACTGTCAAGCTTCCTTCATTTGTTCTCCCTTCCTTCATTCATCCCTTTAACAATTTATGCTAAGATGTACTGAAATAGCTTGATTCAATGACTGCTAGTCTTGTCTCCATCTGATCCATCCTGTATTTTTAAAAAATTCAATGTCTTTTTTTTTTTTTTTTTTTAATTTTTTTATTAGTTGGAGGCTAATTACTTCACAACATTTCAGTGGGTTTTGTCATACATTGATATGAATCAGCCATGGATTTACACGTCTTCCCCATCCCAATCCCCGCTCCCACCTCTCGCTCCACCCGATTCCTCTCGAAACATCCCACCCTCACCTTCTCCCACAGAGTTCAAAAGTCTGTTCTGTATTTCTGTGTCTCTTTTTCTGTTTTGCATATAGGGTTATCGTTACCATCTTTCTAAATTCCATATATATGTGTTAGTATGCTGTAATGTTCTTTGTCTTTCTGGCTTACTTCACTCTGTATAAGGGGCTCCAGCTTCATCCATCTCATTAGGACTGGTTCAAATGAATTCTTTTTAATGGCTGAGTAATATTCCATGGTGTATATGTACCACAGCTTCCTTATCCATTCATCTGCTGATGGGCATCTAGGTTGCTTCCATGTCCTGGCTATTATGAACAATGCTGCAATGAACATTGGGGTGCACGTGTCTCTTTCAGATCTGGTTTCCTCAGTGTGTATGCCCAGAAGTGGGATTGCTGGGTCATATGGCAGTTCTATTTCCAGTTTTTTAAGAAATCTCCACACTGTTTTCCATAGCGGCTGTACTAGTTTGCATTCCCACCAACGGTGTAAGAGGGTTCCCTTTTCTCCACACCCTCTCCAGCATTTATTGCTTGTAGACTTTTGGATAGCAGCCATCCTGACTGGCGTGTAATGGTATCTCATTGTGGTTTTGATTTGCATTTCTCTAATAATGAGTGATGTTGAGCATCTTTTCATGTGTTTGTTAGCCATCTGTATGTCTTCTTTGGAGAAATGTCTGTTTAGTTCTTTGGCCCATTTTTTGATTGGGTCATTTATTTTTCTGGAATTGAGCTTCAGGAGTTGCTTGTATATTTTTGAGATTAATCCTTTGTCTGTTTCTTCATTTGCTATTATTTTCTCCCAATCTGAGGGCTGTCTTTTCACCTTACTTATAGTTTCCTTTGTAGTGCAAAAGCTTTTAAGTTTCATTAGGTCCCATTTGTTTAGTTTTGCTTTTATTTCCAATATTCTGGGAGGTGGGTCATAGAGGATCTTGCTGTGATTTATGTCGGAGAGTGTTTTGCCTATGTTCTCCTCTAGGAGTTGTATAGTTTCTGGTCTTACATTTAGATCTTTAATCCATTTTGAGTTTATTTAAAAAATTCAATGTCTTTTTAAGAAAAGCTAATCTGATCTTGTCATTCTCCTACTTAGAATTTTTCAGTGGCCCTCTATTAACTTTTAGAGAAAGTCCAAATTAGCTGACACTTAAGACTCTCTAAATTATGCCTTTGACTTCCCAGTGCTACTTCCTTCTCTACTGTTCCTCTCTAGTCTTTCAAATAAATTGTGGTTTCCAAAATGTTTGCCATGCTTTCTCATGGCATGGTCTGCAGTTCCTTTTACCTGAAATGTTCTCTTTCCACGTCCCCTAAAACTCTACAATTAATTAGCTTATGAAGTTTTCCTGGTTGCATATCAATGTAGGTACCCCCTTCCCTGTGCTTCCACGGTATCTTGTGCATACCTCTATTGAAGCATTCATTGCATTATGATAGCCAATTTTGTAAACTCCATCTGTCTGTCTCATACCCCATGAAACTTTCCAAGGCAGAAGCTAGGTCCTATTAATTTCCCTGTGCCTAACACATTACTTGGCACATAATATTTAATAAACAATTCCATATTTTGTGGTATTGCTTCATGCTTGATGTTTAGATGACATTGCTGGTGGTTGGGAGGACACAGAACCCAAAAAATACGATCTAACAGCAGATAATGAGGTTAGAATGTGAAATCAAGAAAGTCATGATAGCAGGCTGGCTTATCTTGGATAGTATCAAAGACAGATTGTTTACTATCTTTTTTGATTGTTATTGATATATTTGAGTATTTTTCCTAAAAGAAATCTTAGTTTTACATGACTGTTTAGAATAATCTTACTTTTTATTCCTTGTAAAGAATAACAAGACAAAAGAACTCACAAGTAGTATCAGTGACTCAGAAATAAATTATTGAGTACAGATTCAGGAAATCAGTCCTGAAATCAGTCCTGAATATTCATTGGAAGGACTGATGCTGAAACTCCAATACTTTCGAGTTTTGAAGAACTGATTCGAAGAACTGATTCGAAGAACTGATTAGAAGAACTGACTCATTGTAAAAAACCTTGATGCTGGAAAAGATTAAAGGGAGGAGAAGGGGACGACAGAGGATGAGATGGTTGAATGGCATCACCGGCTCGATCGACATGAGTTTGAGTAAGCTCCAGGAGTTGCTGATGAACAGTGAAGCCTGGCATCCTACAGTCCATGGTGTCACAGAGTCGGACATGACTGCGCAGCTGAACTGACTGAATTTGCACAGAGAATTCTAGACTTGACTTCCCCATTGGCGCCATCCTCCCTTTGGTGCACTGTAAGGCAGAGAGGAGTTATGGTCTGAGAAAAAACTTTACATGGCACCTAAAGCAAATTCTTTATAATAATTTTTAGTTGTTCTATTAGTGTGATTAAGATTTTAGATTTGCCAAAATGTGTACTTGAAGATGGGGTTAACTTTTTAAAAATTTAAGGAAAGTTTTCCTTTGTCTTAACCTATTTTACCGAAGGATGTTAATTAGTATTAAAGTTTGAAAAGAATGTGGCATGTGTTCTGTTGACTGGTGAGGAATTGCTACATACACTGAAGGTGCTGACGAATCATTGGTAATGATAGTTATTTAAGAACAGATTTTATAATATTTATAATAGTTTTCCTTAAATCCTATTTGAGAGGGGAAAATTCTGGCTACTGGACATGTAAGACTTCATTCAGAATGGCTAACATCTTGTGGTAGTTGTATCCTATTTAGGATTTTATCCTACAACCATGCACACAATTTATGATTATGAAATCACTAAACATGGCCCTTCAAGGTTTGTTTGTTTGTTTTAATTCTTGGATCCCTCGATTCTACGTAACAAAATGTTTCATTTTTATAGGGGCTTTTTATCTTTTCAAATCACTCTATGTGGCCCAGCCTGTCTGTCTCCCATGGTTATTGCATAAGGTTATTGTAAAGTGTTTTTATCTGTGTGCCTTTTTGAAGCAGCTGAGATTCAGAAGCTGTTAGAATGATGAGAGGCAGCAAATACACTCAGGGGATGGAGGATGGTGTTTTTCCAAATATAAGAAGATGAGAGAATTTTAGAGCCATATCAAGATGGAACTTGAAAGGCATAGAAGATTATCCAATTATAACTCAGGGAACAGAGCCCTAGAGAGAATAAGTGACTCACCACATGCTCACAGAACGTGGTCAAGTCATATCAGAGCCAAGGGGAAGTCCTAACAGGAACATAATTTGTATCTCCATGCAAGTTAACTCACAAATGATTTCCTTTATATTATCTAATTGCATTTATTACTAATTCTAATAAGGTATTGGAAGGAGAGTTGGCTACCCCATCTTCCATAAAAAAAGGTTGAAACACTTATAACTAAGCTAGTAAAAACTGAAACCTGTTCCCAGACTCATTATTTTTCTCAGAAAACCAGGATCCACAGGTTAAACAAATGCTCAAATCTCTGAGGCTGTGGATATCAAACTCTTTAGAGGCACCTGGGATTCTGATTCACAAGTTGGGATCTGTGAATGCTAAAAGGTCCCACATGCTGCTGCTCTAGGGTAGCTCATCATTAGGCAGAGTGAAAGCATGCCTTTGGCAGTCTGTCACACAGGAAGACAAAATCATCTATTTCTAGTGCATTAGGGCACACAAAACTCCCTGTGGTTCCAAGAGTTGTGATTGCAGTAGCAACTTAGCAGGTGTAATAATACTTCTGGTAACTGAGACCCATGACACTTATACAAATTGGTATCTGAAGAGACAGGAGAGAGTGGGACACAATTTTAAGGATTTTACCTCCTATAGGTCTAAATGTGCTTTAATGGCATGAAGATTGAATTCTTAAATGCTCTGATTTCCAATGAACTCTCCAATGTCCTTATTTTTACTGTGAAAATCTGACTCAATCCTCTAATGGTGGAGATGGTTGCTATGAAAGGGCAGTTTCTTCTCAAGATTCCTTAAAAAACTGGAAATAGAACTGCCATATGACCCAGCAATCCCACTCCTGGGCATACACACTGAGGAAACCAGATCTGAAAGAGACTTGTGTACCCCAATGTTCATCGCAGCACTGTTTATAATAGCCAGGACATGGAAGCAACCTAGATGCCCATCAGCAGACGAATGGATAAGGAAGCTGTGGTACGTATACACAATGGACTATTACTCAGCCATTAAAAATAATTCGTTTGAATCAGTTCTAATGAGATGGATGAAACTGGAGCCCATTATACAGAGTGAAGTAAGCCAGAAAGATAAAGACCAATACAGTATACTAACACATATATATGGAATTTAAAAAGGTGGTAATGATAACCCTATATGCAAAACTGAAAAAGAGGCACAGATGCACAGAACAGACTTTTAGACTCTGTGGGAGAAGGCGAGGGTGGGATGTTCAGCGAGAACAGCATTGAAACAAGTATACTATCAAGGGTGAAACAGATCACCAGCCCAGGTTGGATGCATGAGACAAGTGCTCAGGGCTGGTGCACTGGGAAGACCCAGAGGGATGGGATGGAGAGGGAGGCGGGAAGGGGGATCGGGATGGGGACCACATGTAAATCCATGGCTGATTCATGTCAATGTATGACAAAAACCACTACAATACTGTAAAGTAGCCTCCAACTAATAAAAATAAATGAAGAAAAAAAAAAAAACCACTAAGATCATGGCATAAAGTCCCAACACACACACACACACACACACACACACACAAACACAAAGATGTACTGAGCTTTATGCAGCCCATTTTCTTTGCTGAGACAACTGTGTTCTCCATTGAAGAAGGAAGGGTCAGTTAGCACTAACTTTCTATTACTAGAAATGAACAGCAATTGTTCCGGGAATGGAAAGATGAAATGGAGGTCTGAGTTTTCTACAAATATCTGGAACAATTACTGCTTTGATTGGCTCTGTTCTGATATCAGCCACATGTTAACATCTTTAGCAGAAACCATACTATATGTTTCAGAACTGCCTGTATTGCCTCTAAGAACAGTCTTCTTGGATGGATCTGACAAAAGTTTCTGTGAGCATTTACTATGCACTGATCTAAGGGACGGAGATCAGGATTGGGCGGGGGGCGGGGGGGGGGGGCGGCGGGGGGAGTAATACAACTGTGAAAAAATGCTGTCCTCAAAAGTGACCCCTGTGTAAACAATTACAGTATGGCAAGATAAAATATATAACATGTTTTCTGCTGGGCACTATGGGAACCCTGAGAAGTGATGCCTAGGACTTCCCTGATGGGGAAGTGGAACTTCCCCAGTGGGACTCTGCGCTCTCAAAACAGGGGACCTGGGTTCGATCCCTCAGCAAACTAGATCCCACATGCTGCAACTAAAGATTCTAAGACCTGGCACAGCCAAATAAATACTTGTATATATTGTATATGCATATAAGAAGAAGTGATGCCTAATACTGCCAGGGTTGAAATGTGGGCGTGAAAGCAAAGAGTCCTTAAGAACGGACTAGAGTCTGGAAGACGGAGTATAAGAATTTCTGGTCCCAGAGTTTGAATCAAATACTAGTATTATGATAATTGGATGAAAAGAACATGAACACTTTTCATATTGGTTGAATTTTTGTAGAGGGATCAAAAACTTGGCAAGAATAGAGAAAAATTCTATTGTAATGAAGTGTGCTTGAAAACAAAAAAAGACTGCAAGACTGAATTGTAACTACACTTCTGGTGAGAAGAATTGTAAAGTCTTTTTTGTTGTCTCTGCTGAGAGGAGTCTGTCATCTGTTAATATGAATATTTGTGCTTCCAGTATTTTGCTTTTTTAATATTAATGAATTACCAAAAAAAAAAAAAGAAAGAAAAGAAAAAAAAAAGTACAGTTTATGTCTATGAACATTTCTAGACTGATAACTGGGAACTTCCAAATGGACTTGTAAGTTTCTTAAAATAATGTCTACTGATACGATATCACTAACTTTAAGGCCCTACTATTATACTTTCTTATTTTCTGCTTTAAACAATTGTAACAATTACCTTTTAAATAATCTGAATCAAATAAGTTAATTTCCCCATTACAATTATATTCTCTAACTAGGCAAAAGTTTTGTTTAACTGTTCACACCATCATTTCCTTCCCTACAACTGCTGTATGAATTTTAAATCACACTTCTTGCTCTTTTTTTTTTTTTTAGGTTCATTCAATATCCCTCTTTATTTTTTTAATTTTTTCATTTATTTTTATTAGTTGGAGGCTAATTACTTTACAATATTGTAGTGGTTTTTGCATACATTGACATGAATCTTGCTCTTATACACAAAGACACTGAATTCCTACCCCATGATGTAATCAGAGATAATGCAATCAGTCACCAATAAAGACATATTCCTTAGGTGAGATGCTTTTGTTGGGGGCATTAAGATCAAAATATGTGTAATGGCCAGAGAAGATCTAGCTACACTGTAGCACTAAAGTAGCTATACTACATGATAAGATTCCAAGTCAAGTCTCATTAACTTGTCTTAGCCAATAAGAATTCTCTCTTTAGACTACCCATGTAATTGGTTATTCATAAAGAGGAAGTATATTGACCTTTGGCTTTCACTATGGAGCATGGAGGCCAACACACTGCATTTTACACACCACCATTCAATAACCTTGGATAAGGAAATGGCAACCTACTGCAGTATTCCTGCCTGGAAAATTCCATGGACAGAGGAACCCGACAGGCTACAGTCCATGGAGTCGCAAAGAGTTGGCCATGACTGAGCACATCAGCATTCAGTTACCAGAGAAGATTCTGTTCAAACTTGAGTAACCAAGAGTGGCATTGATATCTTCAAAAGGCTCCATTCAATGTCTTATAATATAATATGATTACTGGAGACTTACTTGATTTAGCAAAAAACCTTAAACAACACAGATTTGAACTGTGTGGGTCCACTTAAATGTGGATTTTTAAAAATAGTAAATACTAATAGTACCACTCAGTCTCAGGTTGGTTGAAACTGGATTTGGAGCTGCAAATATGGAGGAAAACCACAGGTACATCAGTTCAGTTGCTCATCGTGTCTGCCTGTTTGTGACCCCATGGACTGCAGCACCCCAAGCTTCCCTGTCCATCACCAACTCCCAGAGCCTACTCAAACTCATGTCCATCCAACCATCTCATCCTCTGTACATAGTGCTGACCATAAGTTATGGGTGGATTTTCAACTGTGAGGAAGGTCAGTATCCCTAACCTCTGCATTGCTCAAGGGTCAACTATTGTTTGAAGTTGAATAGTATCTCTTATGAAAAAAGATGGTTTGAATTTAATCAAACATTTCCTTTGAGCTTTGGGGACCAGTTAAATACAATCGGGTAAGTTTGTATGAAGAATCCTATGCAGCTATTATATATCATGGGCTTCTCAGGTAGCTCAGCAGTAAAGAATCTGCTTGCCAGTGCAGAAGACTTATGTTCCATCTCTGGGTCAGGAAGATGCCCTGGAGAAGAAAATGGCAACCCACTCTAGTATTCCTGCCTGGTAAATCCCATGAACAGAGGAACCTGGCATGCTACAGTCCATGGGTCGCAAAGAGTAGGATACAACTTAGTGACTAAACAACAACAACAAAATCATATTTATATGTATGATATATCATTTCCCAAGAATACTGAAAAGAGATATGGTCCTGAGGCAATGTTAAATGTATATTATAACTTTATGACATAATCCTAATTTTGAAACAATATTTGTAGTACATTCAAAGAAAAAGTCTAAAGGAATACATCAAACTGCATATAATGGCTATTTCTGAAGTAGTATAGGTTTTGGACATTCTATATTGTATACTTTTATCTTTCAAATTATCCACAGTGCCTTGTATTGCTTTCATATATGAGAAAAACTCTATCCATATGTAAAAAGAAAAAAGAAGAAGAAAACTAAGGTTGGGAGTTCTCTGGTGGTCCAGTGGTTAAGACTCTGCTTTCAATGCCAATGGCTGGGGTTCAATCCCTGGTCGAGGAACCGAGATTCTGTAAGTCAAGCAGTATGGCAAAAACAAAAAAGACCCAGGTAATCGTAATCAAGTATTGTTTTAATATAATTATATTCCCAGAGCAAAGATAATTTCAGATTATTAAGAAAATAAATTATGGTTAACCTTTTAATTATCAGGTTTTTTTTTTTTTTTTTAATTATGAGAAGCACTGATTTTTAAACTTGCCAGTGACCAGACATTACAACTCAGGTGGCATAGTTGGTAAATAATCCATCTGTCAATGCAAGAGGCCCAAGAAACTCAGGTTTGATCCCTTGGTCAGGAAGATCCCTTGGAGGAGGAAACAGAAATCCACTTCAGTATTCTTGCCTGGAAAATCCCAAGGAAAGAGGAGCCTGTCAAGCTATAGTCCATGGAGTCAGACAAGACTGAGTGACAGAGCAGGCATTGCAAAGCTCTTATTGGACCTGGCTTCAAACTTTGATAATCCTTTGATAATCAAAACATAAATTTTGTGATCATAGTTCCCCCAATTATATGGAATATGTCTGATGTCAGATATTTGTTCTATTGATATTTGGGCTATAGAAATATGATCACATGTAATTTGGTGATGAAGGATTCAAATTACTTCTTAACAAAATGAAGCATTTTTTAACAGAAAAACAAACCATGCACATAATTCTAATAGTCGAATGCTGTACATATATTCAAAAGCAAACTCCCCATCCACATCTGCACCCCAAATCTCCTTGGAGAGAATGATTATTGACAGTTTCTAAGACTTGAGAATGCTTTCACACACATTGGTATGGTCTACTCACCTTCCCTCCAGTCTGTTCTCTTGGTGTAGGTTTGGTTATCCCAAGAAAGGTCTGTTCTTTATTTTTTATTTTTATTTTTGACTTTAGATCTATTAAATCTAAAATATTGGTTTATATACCATGCACTCATCTGCATCATAGGTGTTTTTTTTTCTGTGTAATATTTTTTAATTTACTTTTTAATTGAAGGATAATTGATTTACAGAATTTTGTTGTTTTCTTTCAAACCTCAATGTGAATCAGCCATAGGTATCCGTATATCCCCTCCCTTTTGAACCTCCCATTTCCTGCCCTATCCCACCACTCTAGATTGATACGGAACCCCTGTTTGAATTTCCTGAGCCATACAGCAAATTCCCATTGGCTATCTATTTTACATGTGGTAATGTAGATTTCCATATTACTCTTTCCACACATCTCACCCTCTCCTCCCCTCACCCCATGTCCATATGTCTAATCTCTATGTCTTTCTCCATTGCTGTCCTATAAATAAATTATTCAGTATCATTTTTCTAGATTCCAATATATGTGTTACAATATGGTATTTATTTTTCTCTTTCTGACTCACTTCAGCCTGTAAAATACATTCTAGGTTCATCCACCTCATCAGAACTTTCTCAAATGCATTCCTTTTTATGGTTGAGTAATATTCCATTGTGTATATGTACCACAACTTCTTTATCCTTTCATCTGTCGATGGACATCTAAGTTGCTTCCATGTTCTAGCTATTGTAAATAGTGCTGCAATGAACAATGGGATACATGTGTCTCTTTTAATTTTGGTTTCCTCAGGGCATATATCTAGGAGTGGGATTGCTGGGTCATATGGTACTTTTATTCCTAGTTTTTAAAGGAATCTCCATACTGTCTTTCATAGTGGCTATATCAATTTACATTCCCACCAACAGTGCAAGAGAGTTCCCTTTTCTCCACAACCTCTCCAACATTTATTGTTTGTAGACTTTTTGATGATGGCCATCATGGCATCTGGTCCCATCACTTCATAGGAAATAGATGGGGAAACAGTGGAAACAGTTTCAGACTTTATTGTTTTGGGCTCTAAAATCACTGCAGATGGTGATTGCAGCCATGAAATTAAAAGGTGCTTACTCCTTGGAAGGAAAGTTTTGACCAACCTAGATAGCATATTTAAAAGCAGAGACAGTACTTTGCCAACAAAGGTCTGTCTAGTCAAGGTTATGGTTTTTCCAGTAGTCGTGTATGGATGTGAGAGTTGGACGGCGAAGAAAGCTGAGCGCCAAAGAATTGATGCTTTTGAACTGTGGTGCTGGAGAAGACTCTTGAGAGTCCCTTCAGTTCAGTTCAGTTCAGTCACTCAGTCATGTCCAACTCTGATACCCCATGAATCACAGCACGCCAGGCCTCCCTATCCATCACCAACTCCCTGAGTTTACTCAAACTCATGTCCATCGAGTCAGTGATGCCATCCAGCCATCTCATCCTCTGTCGTCCCCTTCTCCTCCTGCCCCCAATCCCTCCCAGCATCAGGGTCTTTTCCAATGAGTCAACTCTTCGCATGAGGTGGCCAAAGTACTGGAGTTTCAGCTTCAGCATCAGTCCTTCCAATGAACACCCGGGAATGATCTCTTTCAGGATGGACTGGTTGGATCTCCTTGCAGTCCAAGGGACTCTCAAGAGTCTTCTCCAACATCACAGTTCAAAAGCATCAATTTTTCAGTGCTCAACTTTCTTCACAGCCCAACTCTCACATCCATACATGACTACTGGAAAAACCATAGCCTTGACTAGATGGACCTTTGTTGGCAAAGTAATGTCTCTGCTATTTGCCATGAAGTGACGGGACCTGATATCCTGATCTTTGTTTTTTGAATGTTGAGTTTTAAGCCAGCTGTTTCACTCTCCTCTTTCACATTCATCAAGAGGCTCTTTAGTTCCTCTTCACTTTCTGCCATAAGTGTGCTATCATCTGCATATCTGAGGTTATTGATCGTTCTCCAGGAATCTTGATTACAGCTTCTGCTTCATCCAGCCCAGCATTTTGAATGATGTACTCTGCAAATAAGTTAAATAAGCAGGGTGACAATAAACAGCTTTGACATACTCCTTTCCCAATTTGGAATCAGCCCATTGTTCTACATCCAGTTCTAACTGTTGCTTCTTGACCTGCATACAGGTTTCACAGGAGGCAGGTAAGGTGCTCTGGTATTCCCATCTCTTGATGAATTTTCCACAGTTTGTTGTGATCCACACACTCAAAGGCTTTAGGGTAGTCAATGAAGCAGAAGTAGGTGTTTTCCTGGAATTCTCTTGCTTTTTCTATGATCCAGTGGATTTTGGCAATATGATCTCTGGTTCCTCCACCTTTTCTAAATCCAGCTTATACACTGAAAGTTCTCCATTCATGTACTATTGAAGCCTAGCTTCAAGAATTTTGAGCATTACTTTGCTAGCATGTGAAATGAGGGCAATTGTGCATTAGTTTGAACATCTTTTTGGCATTGCCCTTCTTTGGGATTGGAATGATAACTGAACTTTTCCAGTCCTGTGGCCACTGATGAGTTTTCTTAATTTGCTAGCATATTGAGTGCAGGACTTTAACAGCATCACTTTTAGGATATGAAATAGCTCAGCTGGAATTTCATCAACTTCACTAGCTTTGTTCATAGTGATGCTTCCTAAGGCCCATTTGATTTTGCATCCAAGATGTCTGGCTCTAGGTGAGGGATCATACCATGGTGGTTATCTGGTCATAAAAATCTTTTTGTATAGTTCTTCTGTATTCTTCCCTGGTGGCTCAGAGGTTAAAGCATCTGCCTGTAATGTGGGAGACCTGGGTTCGACCCCTGGGTCAAGAAGATCCCCTGGTGAAGGAAATGGCAATTCACTCCAGTATTCTTGCCTGGAGAATCCCATGGATGGAGGAGCCTGGTGGGCTACAGTCCACGGGTTGCAAAGAGTCGGACATGACTGAGTGACTTCACTTTCACTCTCACTTTTTGTGTATTCTTGTCACCTCTTAATATCTTCTGCTTCTGTTAGGTCCGTACCATTTTTCTCCTTTATTGTGCTCATCTTTGCATGGAATGTTCTTTGGTATCTCTGATTTTCTTGAAGAGATCTCTAGTCTTTTTCATTCTATTGTCTTCCTCTATTTTTTTGCATTGTTTACTTAGGAAGGGTTTCTTATCTCTCCTTCCTATTTTTTGGAACTCTGCATTCAGATAGGTATATCGTTCATTTTCTCCTTTGCCTTTCACATCTCTTCTTTTCTCAGCTATTTGTAAGGCCTCCTCAGACAGTCATTTTGCCTTGCTGCATTTCTTTTTCTTGGGGATGGTTTTGATCATATCCTACTGTATGATGTCACAAACCTCTGTCCATAGTTCTTCAGGCACTCTGTCAGATCTAATCCCTTGAATCTATTTGTCACTCCCACTGTATAATCATAAAGGATTTGATTTAGTTCATACCTGCATGATCTAGTGGTTTTCCCTACTTTATTCAATTTAAGTCTGAATTTGGCAATGAAGAGTTCATGATCTGAGCCACAGGCAGATCCACATGTTGTTTTTGCTGACTGTATAGAGCTTCTCCATCTTTGGGTGCAAAGAATATAATCAATCTGATTTCGGTGTTGACTATCTGATCATGTCCATGTTTAGAGTCATCTTTTGTGTTGTTGAAAGAGGGTGTTTACAAGTCCAATAGGTTCTCTTGGCAAAACTGTTAGCCTTTGCCCTGCTTCATTTTGTACACCTAGGCCAAACTTTCCTGTTACTCCAGGTATCTCTTGATCTCCTAGTTTTGCATTCCAGTTCCCTATGATAAAAAGGACTTTTTTTTTTTTTTTTTTTTGGTGTTACAGTAGGTCTTGTATGTCTTCATAGAATCATTCAGCTTCACCTTTTGGCATTAGTGGTTGGGGCATAGACTTGGATTACGATGATACTGAATGGTTTGCCTTGGAAACAAACCAAGATCATTCTTTCAGTTTTGAGATTGCACCCAAGTGCTGCATTTTAGACTCTTGTTGACTATAAGGGCTACTCCACTTCTTCTAAGGGATTCTTGCTCACAGTAGGAGATATAATGGTCATCTGAATTAAATCAACCCATTCTGGTCCATTGTAGTTCATTGATTCCTAAAATGTTGATGTTCACTCTTGCCATCTCCTGTTTGACCACTTCCAATTTACCTTGATTCATGGACCTAACATTCCAGGTTCCTATGCAATATTGTTCTTTACATCACTGGACTTTGCTTTTACCACCAGACATATCCACAACTGGGCGTTGTTTCAGCTTTGGCTCAGCCTCTTTATTCCTTCTGGAGCTTTTTCTCCTGTCTTCTCCACTAGCATGTTGGGGAGTTAATCTTTCAGTGTCTTATCTTTTTGCCTTTTCATACTGTTCATGATATTTTCTGAGGAGGCCTTTCAAATAGCTGAGAAAAGAAGAGAAGTGAAAGGTAAAGGAGAAAGGGAAAGATATACTCAGCCGCATGCAGGGTTCCAGAGAATAATAAAGAGAGATAAGAACGCCATCCCAAGTGAACAGTGCAATGAAATAGAGGAAAACAATAGAATGGGAAAGACTGGAGATCTCTTTAAGACAATTAGAGATATCCAGAGAATATGTCATGCAGAGATGGGCAAAATAAAGGATATAAATGGCAGGGCCTAATAGAAGTAGAGGAGATTAAAAAGAGATGGCAAGAATACACAGAAGACCTATACCAAGAAAGTCTTAGTGACTCAGATAACCATGATGTTGTGATCACTCACCTAGAGCCAGACATCTTGGAGTGTGAAGTCAAGTGGGCTTTAGGAAGCATTCCTATGAACAAAGCTAGTGGAGGTGATAGAATTCCAGGTGAACTATTTCAGATCCTAAAAGATGATGCTGTTGAAGTTCTGTGCTCAGAATGCCAGCAAGTTACAAAAACTCAGCAGTGCTCTCAAGGTAATGCTCAAAATCCTTTTGGCTAGGCTTCAATAGTGTGTGAACTGAGAACTTCCAGATGTACAAGTTGGATTTAGAAAAGGCAGAGGAAGCAGATACCAACTTTCCAGCATTCATTGGATAATAGACAAAGCAAGGGAATCCAGAGAAACATCAACTTCTGTTCCACTGACTGCAAAAAATCTTTGACTTAGTGGATCACAACGGACTGAAAAATTCTTAAAGAGGTGGGAATACTTGATTACTTTACCTGTCTCCGGAGAAACCTGTATGCAAGTAAGAAGCAATAATTAGAAACAGACTTGGAACAATGGACTGGTTCAAAATTGGGAAAGGAGGATGTCAAGGCTGTATATTGTTACCCTATTTATTTAACTTATATGCAGAGTACATCATGCAAAATGCTGGGCTGGATGAAGCAGAAGCTGGAATCAAGATTTCTGGGAGAAATATCAATAACCTCAGATATGCAGATGATACAATTTTAATGGAGCCTCTTGATGAGGGTGAAAGAGAAGAGTGAGAAAACTGGATTTAAATTCAACATTCAAAAATCGAAGATTATGGCACCTGGTCCCATCACTTAACGGCAAATAGAACGGGGAAAAGTGGAAACAGCGACAGATTTTATTTTCTTTGTTTCCAAAATCACTGCAGGTGGTGACTGCAGCCACAAAATTAAAAGACACTTGCTCCTTGGAAAGAAAGCTATGAAAGACCTAGACAGAGTAATAAAAAGCAGAGTCATCACTTTGCTGCAAAGGTCTGTATGGTTGTATGGTTTTTCCAGCAGTCATGTTTAGATATGAGATTTGGACCATAAAGAAGACTGATTGCCAAAGAACTGACGTTTTCGAATTGTGTTACTGGAGAAAACTCTTGAGAGTCTCTTGGACAAGGAGATTTAAACCAGTCAATTTAAAGGAAATCTACCCTGAATAATTCATTGGTAGGAACTGATGCTGAAGCTCCAGTATTTTGGCCATCTGATCAGAAGAGCTGACTCATTGGAAAAGATATTGACCTTGGGAAAGATTGAGGGCAGGAGGAAAAGGAAGTGACAGAGGATGATACATGGTTGTATGGCATTACCAACGGGATGGACATTAGTCTGAGCAAACTCTGGGAGATAGTGAAGAACTGGAAGCCTGGCGCGTACTGTACATGAAGTCGCAAAGTGTCATTGTAATGTTTAATTTCTTAGGTTAGGTGGTAGGTCAAGTACATTTATTTACTTATGCTTTATCTCTGTGAATCTTATATGGCATGCAATTTTAAACAAATTTTACATGCTGGAATATCCTTAGTGCTCTAAATCTGTGCTTCTCCAAGTGTGGTCCCTAGAACAAGAGCCTTAACATCACCATTGAATTTGTTATAAATGCAATATTTGTCTGCACTCTAGATCGCTGTACTCACAAACTCCAGGAGTAGGGCCCAGTGACCTATGTCTCTGGTGACTGCGGTGCAGATAAAGCTTTTGAACTATTGCTCCAGGGAAAGACTAAAACACATTTTGATGCTATCTTAAAAATAAGAAATCATGCGTTTGAGATTCCCAACTATACTTTTTCATTTTTTTTTTTTTGATGCTAACTCTTTGTATTTGCAGGATGTTTTATGTGTAAATCAAATCTCCAAATCAAATCTTATTATTTGGTATAATGCTACAGAAAAATACTGGGTCATGTAACTACATCACTTGGTATCTTCACTTGAAAGTTAAACTAATTTCTGTCTAATTTCTTTTAAATCAGAATATTAAAAATTTATGTTTAATAAACCCATCAGTGAATTAGTCTCAGTTTTTGGTTGTTACTTTTCTTATGAAGAATGGAAATCCTTATAGCAATGTTTGCTACAGTTTCAATAAAATTTCTCGAAATCTTGGTGAAGAGAAAATAATAGAAGAGTCTTGGATTTCTGTCTGTTTCTCTTCAGGTTAGCTCCCAGGGAACACCTAAAAGCAATGTCTCTTGAATAATTTACTGATAAACACTGCATTTCACATTCCAGAGAACCTTTAGTGGGGATGATTGGGTACCATCTGCTGAGGTAAGTGCCTGGAAATTTGTATGTATATTCAACATCAGCAAATTTTTAAAAGGTTCCCCTTGATTTTGCAGAATAATTTCACAGATAACTAATTTTTTATGTCTGACTAATCTCCATTTGGCTGTACAAGGGTAGCCTCAGGTAAATTCTCACTGATGCAGCTATAGCAGGTTTTTGTTGTTTTAAACCCTTGTTTGGGCCAGTCTGAATTCTGATAGTACAACTCTTCTACCCTCCCCTTCACTGGAGCCCTGGCCCTTTCTCCATATTCTCAGCTGTTGAGGTGTCCTCACAGTACCCCATGGACCAGGATGGTCACCACCCACCTCTCATTTCTGCACATACAAAAATTAAGCCTAGGGTCCCCATTTCTTCAGAATTTGGATATACTTGTTACTGAGTTTAAGCGCACTGTTTGCTGCACAAGAAGTCAATAAATCTGAGGGACTAGATGTGGAGGTAAGGAATTAGACTTTATTTGGAAAACCAGCAGACCAAGAAGATGGCAGATTAATGTCTCAATATAACCATCTTGCCAGGGTCTGGAAGCCAAGTTCTTTTATGGATCAGAGATGGGGGAGAGGTGAGGAAACAAAATTAAAAAGGCCATTAATCTTGCAGATATATCCTAGAATGGCAAGCCTCACGCAGGTGGGTGTGTTAATTTCTTTCTTCCTGCAACCTACAGGTGGACAGGTTTATGAACAAAGGCACTTTAGCTTAACAATCAGGAAGAGGGGCAGGATTCTATGAGACAGGACATTATGAATGATTATGATAACAATTCAATGAAAATCAAGTCAAAGAAACAGTTTCAACATGGAATCAGAATTGACTTCTCCCTACAACATACTGACAAACATGTTAATAAATTTAAATAGAATTAATCAGTCCTGACTGTATTCTGCTTGTGGTTTCACACTTCTTTCAAGAAAATCTTTCATTGAAAAAGAAGTAAAACAAACCAGTTCAAGATTTAATTAATCCTGTTGAGAAGGGTTAAATTTGGAGCTCTTGTCAGTTGGCTCTTTTCTCTCTCTTGGGTTGATGAAGGCTTTCTAAGGCAGTGATTCTGTAACCAACATGGAAGTGCCTGAGGAGTGTTGAAAACCATAATGATGCCAAGGCCACAGCCTCAGAGATTTTGATTTAATTGCTACAGATCAGCTTGGGCATTGGTAGTTCTATAAGTTCCCAAGTGTTACTAATTTGGTTCTCTACCACTTTGAAGCATTAGAATCACCTTTGGACTTTGTTAACATTTGATTACTGGGCCCCACCCAGAGTTTCTTGTTCAGTAGGTCTGGGATCTGGCCTGATAATTTGCATTTCTAACAAGTGCCCGGGGGATGCTGAAGCTGCTGGCCCAGTGACCACATTTTCAGAACCACTGCACTGCTCTAGTGAAAACTCGAAAATCACTGTTAGGTAAATTTTGTCCCATCCAGAAAATACTGACACCTTCCCATTAAAAAATAATTTTTAGATTTCAGAATGATTAAGAACTTTATTCTCCCTAAATTCATTCCATTTTGTTATCATTAGTTCGTCATTAGAAAACCCTTGTTTTAGTCTTTAAAAAAAAAAAAAAACATTTTAACCTTACCTCTAAGCCCCTACTCCCATTCTGTCCTCTCCAACTCTTCCCCGCTAACTCATGTTGACTTAAAAAAACCAGTCACAACCTAAAAGTTGAGAGTTAATTTTTATTCAGTTGGAATTTTTAGGATTTCAATCCCGAGAGCATCTCAAATAACTCAGAGAGAGCTGCTCTGAGGAGGCAGTTGGGGGAAGGGGTAGTCAGGTTATATAGAAGTTTGCAACAAAAGGCAGATAGTCTGAACATAAAAAATTTATTGTGAATTAAAGAAACCAGATATCTCAAGTTAAGGAACTTAGCACTTTTTTTTCCCCCTTTATTTATTTATTTATTTTTTCAGTGGGTTTGTTCATACATTGATATGAATCAGCCATAGATTTACACGTATTCCCCATCCCGGTCCCCCCTCCCACCTCCCTCTCCACCTGATTCCTCTGGGTCTTCCCAGTGCACCAGGCCCGAGCACTTGTCTCATGCATCCCACCTGGGCTGGTGATCTGTTTCACCATAGATAGTATACATGCTGTTCTTTTGAAATATCCCTCCCTCACATTCTCCCACAGAGTTCAAAAGTCTGTTCTGTATTTCTGTGTCTCTTTTTCTGTTTTGCATATAGGGTTGTCGTTACCATCTTTCTAAATTCCATATATATGTGTTAGTATGCTGTAATGTTCTTTATCTTTCTGGCTTACTTCACTCTGTATAATGGGCTCCAGTTTCATCCATCTCATTAGGACTGGTTCAAATGAATTCTTTTTAATGGCTGAGTAATATTCCATGGTGTATATGTACCACAGCTTCCTTATCCATTCATCTGCTGATGGGCATCTAGGTTGCTTCCATGTCCTGGCTATTATAAACAGTGCTGCGATGAACATTGGGGTGCACGTGTCTCTTTCAGATCTGGTTTCCTCAGTGTGTATGCCCAGCAGTGGGATTGCTGGGTCATATGGCAGTTCTATTTCCAGTTTTTTAAGGAATCTCCACACTGTTCTCCATAGTGGCTGTATTTTTTAAAAGAGATAATCTATTAAAACTTTGCCTAGTAAATAATGATTAAGATTGATTTCCTTGTCATGATACTTATTTTCTATAGAGTAGGAAATTTTTTAAGAGTATTTAATATCCTTGATAAAATATGGCTAACACATCTGGGAAAACATTATAAATCATTCCTATATTATCTTTAAAGTTACATAAAATCATGTGGATAAAATATAAATGGTAATTTGTTTCCCATGGAATTCTTGGGTTCAGATGTTTTCTAATCTTGTTGTTTTTATCCAATTCTTTAATATATTTCCCACTTTCAGAAAGGGGAGACCCTTAAGCCATTATGATTGACTTTCAAATACCAGCAAAGCAGCAGAGTAATTAAATGTCTTGTGCAAAAAATAAATATATGTATTGACTTTTAACTAGTTATGGTGTTCTGGAAGGCTGTCTGATCCTTTGGTATACATGGGGCACAGTACTTGTAACTAACTCATCATTGTTGTTGTTTAGTTGCTAAGTTGTGTCCGACTCTTTGTGACCCCATAGACTGTAGCCCTCCAGGCTTCTCTGTCCATGGGATTTCCCAGGCAAGAAACTGGGGTAGGTTGCCATTTCCTCCTCCAGGGGATCTTACTGACACAGAGATCAAACCTGTGTCTCCTGCATTGGCAGCCAGATTCTTTGCCACTGAAAACTAGAGAAGCCAGCTACTCTGTCTGTGATATTGCTCTGGGTAGCACACTTATTTTTATAGCACTTTCTATATTTGTATTAACCTCAAATTATCTCATAATATTGCCCTTAGAGAAATCATAATGACATATATAATTTACAAATGTCACTAGCTGTAGTTTTGGAATAAGTGAAATTTGTTACTATTCAATTAAGAACGAAAATGCGTGTTTTTGTTTTTTTAATCTCTCCAAATCCTCTTTTACCCACAGATATATAAAATATGTATCTTACTGCCTATAGTATTTAGTGCAATGTTATATATAAATGTTTTATAAGTACTGGTTAAACTGACTTCAAAAGACCCCAATTTTAAGCCCCCCATGTCACTGCTCTGACATTTCTTCCACTTGGGAAAAAATATGATAGAAATCTGTCAGATGCAGAAACTCTAGCCAAAGACCCTCAGAAAGCCATTCCCTCAGAGATTTCCTGACAGTCCAGTGGTTAAGACTCTGTCCTTCCACTGCAGGGGCCGAGTGTTTGGTATAGCCAAAAAAAAAAAAAAAAAAAAAAGAAATTCTCCAGAATTTTTTTGGAGATCCAGGAGAGATTGCACGGTACCAAATGTAGTGTGAAAATATTTTCAGTTTCCTTTCAATTCAGTTCAGTTCAGTTCAGTCATTCAGTCGTGTCTGACTCTTTACTACCCCATGGACTGCAGCATGCCAGGCCTCCCTGTCCATCACCAACTCCCAGAGTTTACTCAAACTCAAATCCATTGAGTCGGTGATGCCATCCAACCGTCTTATCCTCTGTAGTCCCCTTCTCCTCCTGCCTTCAATCTTTCCGAGCATCAGGGTCTTTGCAAATGAGTCAGCTCTTCACATCAGGTGGCCAAAGTATCAGCTTCAGCATCAGACCTTCCAATGAATATTCAGGACTGATCTCCTTTAGGATGGACTGGTTGGATCTCCTTGCAATCCAGGGGACTCTCAAGTCTTCTCCAACACCACAGTTCAAAAGCATGAATTCTTTGGTGCTCAGCTTTCACTATGGTCCAGCTCTCACATCCATACATGACTATTGGAAAAACCATAGGTTTGACTAGAAGGACCTTTCCTGGCAAAGTAATGTCTCTGCTTTTTAATATGCTATCTAGGTTGGTCATAACTTTTCTTCCAAGGGGCAAGCATCTTTTAATTTCATGGCTGCAGTTACCATCTGCAGTGATTTTTGAAGCCCCCCAAAATAAAGTTTGTCACTGTTTCCACTGTTTCCCCATCTATTTGCCATGAAGTGATGGGACCAGATGCCATGATCTTAGTTTTCTGAACATTGAGCTTTAAGCCAACTTTTTCACTCTCCTCTTTCACTTTCATCAAGATGCTCTTTAGTTCTTTTTCGTTTCTGCCACAAGTGTGGTGTCAGCCTTTCAATTACACTGTTGTTAAACTACCTCCAAAACAAAACATTTAAAAAATGTAATTGCTATACTTACTGAAGTGCACTCGATTTGTGATAGATGGTGATTTCTGCAAAAGTTAAAGAATTTGCTACATTTTGTTTGTGTAGTTAAAAAATATTCTAATTGTACTTTACCACACATTTCTCAATACAATCATTTATCAGTCTTTTTATGACACCTTTTCAGCTTTGCAAGTTTATTTAAAATTCTAATCTTGTCTTCCAAAGTATTAATAATAACTATTTATTCCAATTCACTATCATATGTAAATAATCATCATATGCTCCAGTCTGTCAACCACACAACAGATGGAATTGCTAAACAAGTTTGTATACATGATGAAACAATGAATGCCATAACTTGGTAGGCAGTATACCTTGCATAATGTCAGTATGATTCACCAACCAAATTATTTTTCAAATAGCTATACACTAGCCTTTATTATCTCATGCAATTAATGTGTATAATGTGAAATTAAGATATTATTAATGCCAAGATATATTTATTTTATTGTTTTCTTTTACTCTATCAAGTATTTTAAAGCAGAAAATTAATGCCAATAGATTGTGATTCCCCTATCAGGTCAGTAGTTCTTCAAAGGCAGGGCCTGGTGATATATTTCTGTGTCTACTCCTTCTCCCTCATGCCATAGGATATAGACATTAGGAATGTAATACATTAACAAATTAATATCTAATTAATGAATAGATATAATTTGACCATCATAACAGAAATCTATTGTGCATTATCTTACCTTTTCCCATATCCTGTTCCCAAGTAGAATACAATTTTATGTAACTTGAATACCAATTAGACATGGTCATATGCTTTTGTAAAATTCGTATCAATGGGACATTTTAACTCTGGTCAGCTAAAACGGATCTTGTTTCACTGTCTTATACCTCCGTTACACTCTTACACTTCAGCTGGGTGATGTGCCTAGGTGCAATTCTGGGATCTAATTAACAGGACGGTGTATAGGGAATATTTTAGTTTGGATTTAATGGCATGTATTTACCTGGTTTTCCAGCTCTCATGTACAGTTAGCTGCCCTGGTGTAGAAATGGCTTCCAGAAATAGTCCCAACTTCCATTGTGCTGTGCCAACCCAGGCATAGGATGTATGAAGCCGTGAGCAAGTCATGTAGTGCCTGGGGCTGGTAGTATGTGAACAGTGGAGGAGATTTTATATTTGAGAGGTATGGATCCAGAAGCTGTAGAAAATTCTATTATGATTATATGTGAAGAAAATAATTGATAGAGTTCTACCAAAATTTGATAATATTCCTGAAAATTTATATGACATCACTGACAGCAAATTGTGATGCTAAAAGAAAGTTTTTGAAATGATAATAATGACGACAATTTCAAATTATATATAGTAGAGGAAAGATAATTGTATTTCTTTATGTTTCCTTTATTGACTATACAATTATCACATGAAGAGGCAATTCAAGAAAATGTGGCCAAAACATTGTAGATAAAGGTATGAAGAGACATGTTAAGAGGTAAATTAATAAAAATGTTATGCTCTTTTCAAATTTTGTGATGTCTATGGCGTTTGTCATCTTTTATATATTCATACTCTGTTCCTTTCATTCTAAATAAATGTTTACTTTCTTAGCAAATTTGTATTTTTAAAACTGTATCACTTAAAGAGAATCCCCAGATTGTATAACTCCAGGCTTCACAAAACCTGTACTTGCCCTTTTCTCAGTGTATAGCAGTGATTGTAGTGATCCCTGGTCCAGGCTCAGTTCTGATTAATCTCCTCTTGTCTGTGATTGGTTTAGGGATGGATAATTCCTCTCTTCTTTGGCTATGACCAAAAATCGCGCGGTTACAGCTCCTGCTGGCGGATATGAGATCTAGATAGATGCCAGCCCAAGAGGCTGGCAGCACGGACAGAACCCCAGCGTGAAGGGAACTGTGCTTGAAACATGGTCTGCCTCTGGAGGCATGGCTGCAAGTTCCCTGCATTTATAATACAGTCGCGGCTTTCAAAAGCAAAGCCAATCAATCCTTACGTTTTACTGAATAATTTAAAATACAAAACTAGTTAGTTTGAAATGTAAATACACATAGGAAAATAGTGCCAAATTTTTAACAGATTTTCCATCTGCATAAAAGCCATTCTAACCATTACATCTTTGACATGTTGTAACATTGAAGTTATAAATAGTATTAATTTGGATGTTTTCAGCTACTAATTTATTAAATGCTGTTAATTTATTTAAAAGCTGCCAATTTATTCAATGTGAAAATACAGAAAACTAGGAATAAGGAAAAGTGAATTCAGGCATAATTCTAGACATTTTATTATTTGTGTGTAGTTCCTTCTGGTCATTTTTCTGTTTTATTTGAAAAAAAAAAGTTATACTTTATACTCAAATTTATATCCTGCTTTCTTCTCTTATTCTAAATAACCCCAGCAGTTTACCCTGAAGGACTGCCTCACCTTGCAAAATCAGGTTGCCCTTTCACCTAACAATCTATGTGAATGGCACGCCTGGTGTTGTACAGTAAACTGTCTATGCGGCTGTTTGAGGCAACATTTGTATTTGGGTGCCTGAGTCTTCAAGGCAATCTGAAACATCTCCTTGGGCCATCTACTTAAACTATAACTTGGGACTAAAAGGCAGTGCAAACCAACCCTGGCTGCAAACATCAAATATATTAATATTTAGGTGTTAACCTTTGTGCCACTTTCATAGACTAGATTTCTCCATAGTGGTGTCCACCACTCTCTTACAGGGTTATACCTGTATCTTTTTCTTCCCTTGAGAGGGTCTGCTGACTCTGGTGAAAGAGTAAATGAACCTTAGGGCTATTTTAACAATTGCATTTCATCATTACATCATTTTGCATGGTTCCAGTTTGACTTCCTTCTGCCAGTTTGTTTGCATTGATTTTTTTTGTCTGCTCATTTTCAAGAATCTATACTCTTCTTATCCTTGCCCTATCTCCAACAACTGTTAATCTTCATGATTCTAATTTTCTTTTTATCAGAAAGTAAAACATTGCTCATAGTCCTATAAAAACACCTACAATGGTGAAAAGCCAAATTACATAATTATTTATAGTGTCAAAATGTCATGTTTCTCTAACAGTGAAAATGTGAATTTATCATAACTGCAGACATACTTTTACACTTAATTTATCATTTTAGCCTTCTGATGCACATATTTTATCAGTATAGGATATGGGTGGATGATAGGTAACTAAAAAAAAAAAAAACTGTTCTTTGTTCTCTGCTGACTGCATAAATTCGGGGACCATGAACTGTGCAATACAATTCATAATTCTCCCCACCATCCTTTGTCTGTGAAACTTCATTTTCTTTTATTTTATTCAAACAGAATTGACTGCTCAGATCAGGCTTCAGGGAAAGTGCAGTAAATAAAGCAATTTCTTAAAAGTTAAGCCCCTAGTCCACAAAAGGAAAGGAAGGAGGAAGAATTAGAAGGGAGAGAGGTAGAAAGGGAAGACCAGATGGTTAGGAAAAGACAGGTGAGGCCAGATGGGTGAAAACATCATACAATGTTGGCAACTTTTTTGCTTAAAAGTTTGAGAGACATTATCTACTTGAATTGATGTAGGAAATTAAGTTTTACCATGTTTGATCTTTGTTTCAGTCTAATATTTGTTTCACAATATGGACATCTTGTGAATCAAATATTTTCCAGGGAGAAAGTAGATATTAATTATAATATTTTTTGAGACCAGAGAACCTTGGTACCTGTTGAATCTGAGTACTCCATAAAGTTATTAAAATATATTTTTATAATGACATGTTCTTCACTACAAATCTCTGTGGAGGGTGCCAGCAAAGGCATATATGAATTCTACTTTTCAGAGAGCTCAACAGGAAGAGAAAATGCATTCAATGTGTTCAAGTCATCTGTACCCTCTATGTGGCCAGTGTGTTTGAAATCTTGCAGGCCAGTTAGAATGTCAGTGACTTGCTAGACCTTGTGAACCAATATAAAAGACTGGGTTGCCCAGCGACTACTCAGCTTTAAGGTAGGAAGGAGGGGAATATGGGGAAGCCACACTTACCTCTCTGCTGCCTACCTTCCTTCTCCCAAAGTCATCCTCCTGGCTGGGGGGTACTCCAAGGGCCCATTAGGTTCCTTTCTTTTTTTTTTTTTTTTTAGGTTCCTTTCTTGAACACATAGATGCTTGTCTAACTCCAGCAGAAGTCTGGCTCTGTGGCCTGACCATGCATGACACTTGTGGTCAGAGTCCTAGCACATGGTCTGCACTGTTGCTTGGAATCCTGAGTCACCACTCTCAGGTGGGTCCTGGAGTTGAAGCAATTCTCTGGAAAGGAAGAAGGACAATCTGTCAGGTGAGCTCAGCACCAGCATCATCACTGTCTGCTATTGACTTCCCCAGAGACCTGTAATATGTTTGAAAGAAGCCCTTGTCAAATTCCGGGAATAGCACTGACTCAATGTTACCCACTCTTAGACCCTTACTTTCTTTAGTTAAAATGGAAAGTGGTTCCACAGATTTGGCACCCAAATTGAAACAGGTAATATATGGGAAGTATTATGCATATCTAGACAAAAAATTATTTTATATCACTGTGGAAATAGTATAAAGCATATAGGTATTATTTATATCATCTACATTTGCCAAAAAATATATCTACAATACAGTGGAGAAGAAAGGAATGACAAAAAAAAGTAGATGGCCATTCACAGATCATTTATTCACTCAACAAACACACACTTGTCACTATTCTATGCAAGGTCTGTGAGGCACTGTGGGGCTTGATTTGTGACTGGCTCCTTGCAACCCCAATAACTGTAGCCCACCAGGCTCCTCAGTCCATGGGGATTCTCCAGGCAAGAATACTAGAGTGGGTTGCCATACCCTCCTCCAGGGGATCTTCCCAACCCAGGGATCGAACCCAGGTCTCCCACATTGCAGGTGGATTCTTTATCAACTGAGCTACCAGGGAAGCCCACAAAGTAACTGCTATGGCAGTTCAAATCAGAATAATCTAGAGAAAGGCAATGGAAGCCAGTTTCAACATGTGTTAAGTTCCCACTATGTGCACTGCTCTATGTCTCTGTATATTCCATGAGGACTCCCAGGCAGAGAAAACTGCCTGAACCAAGGTAGGGAGGCAAGAATTCATACATAAAGTGTGGCAGGAAACAACTAGCTCAGGAGGAAATGAGTTTAAAGAATTGTGTAGGTGTAACCCGATGGATGATTCAAATACAAGGTCAAGGTTTAATCTTTGTTTTGCAGATAATGCAAGTAATGCTTCCTATGGAAGGCCTTAATAAGAATAAAAAACGTTTTTGAAAAAAAAAAGTTTGTTTCACTCATAGGCTCATTGTGGGTCAGTCCTGTGTAGAACTGGACTAGCTATGAACGTGGGAAGATTATATAAGCACTTTTCATGTGTGATAACAGAATTTCAGTTCTGGTGTGTACGTGTCCTGAAATTTCTTAAGCAATACAATGTAGTAGTTGAGTGTTTTATTTACTGGGGCCAAAACAGGAGTGTAAAAATTGTGAGTGATTCACTGGCTAGGGGATTGTTTGTCTTCTTAACCCTCCAGGTAACTAGAACTCAAGCATTCAAACATTTGTATCAGTCAGGGTCCCAGTCAGGAAAAAAGAAGCCAAAACCACTATTTTAAGAGATCATTTATATGGGGAATTGGAGATATAGGTATTGGAGGACTGAAAAGGAACAAACTCAACACAAAGAGAGTAACTGCAGGAAGCAGATACCACCGCTGGGCCTGAGGGAGCAAAGGATCACGGGTAGGTCGTTAGAACCTGGAATTTGGAGGAGGAATGCAGACCTCTGATGTGAGGAGCTCCTTGGGGATGGTAGGGGGAAATAAGGAGGGTGGAGGAGTCCTGAGGCCTCAGGAGTGTAGGCGAGAGCCCGAGGAGTGGTCCCAGATTGCAACAGATGCTGGTGCTCTGAGGGAGCACAGTGGGGCTGGTTTTATGAGATGGAAATGAAGTGGAAACTGGAACCCTCTGTTATTCAAGTCACCCACATCTGGGATGAAGAGCCTTAGTGGGGGGACACTGACAGGAACAGCAAATAATCCGACCTCTCTCCTTCCTCCATTTCCTCCATTTCCATTCTCTCTCTTGTGCCCTCTATTTGCAGAACCTAACAGGGAGACAGTGATTCAGGGAATCTTCAAATTGCACTGTCAGAAATGTTGCTCTAGTTTTTCTAAGATAAATCCCTGAATCAAGTTAGAACAAGAGATTGTGAAACACTCCACTCCACTAATTAATTTTCTGAGATAATTGCACTCATTTTGCTTCCTTACCCCTTTATAAGAGAAAAACTAGAAGTGAATAACTATTGTCACCTGGACTTTGATAAACACAGGTCTCATTAAGAAAGGGGAATAACTGTTGTGCCAAAATCTTTTTCAGATGTCTACTTTCATTTTTTGTGTTTTACTATTTTTCCTAGTCTTTAGCAATATTAATTGATAAATCTAAATGCTACGATCAACCTATTTTAAATATCTAAAAATAAGAATTACATGGGAAAATATTCCTAGTTGTAGAATCAAGGAAGACTGAAGTAAACAGATACACACATAAAAGAAGAAAAGAGTATCAATGAGTATTAGAATATAATGATATAAGTGTAATGATGTAAATTTTATTTGATAGCTATATGCCTATATGCTTACTTGCAAATTTATTTATAGTTTTAAAGTATGTTGGATCCAGATATAGAGGCTCCTCAATAGATGACAGATGGTGACACATTAAATCACCCCATAGGTTTATATAGTATAGGGTAGAAATGATTGTCTGCTGAATTTTAATGGGCTAAATTTTTATTTAAAGTCTATTTTTCAAAGCAAAGTATGGTAGCAAATGTTTTTAATCTGAATAGGGTGAACTTTGATAATACACTGATGATTGACTTTTAGGGGCAAATAATCTATAATGACTTCTAGTTTTCTCAATTGTTTATTTGTAAGTTAAGTATGAACGTTGGAAGTTAACTATAGTTTTAACATTGAATTAGAACTGTCACACATGAATTACTTAATAGCTTACCTGGGTTTTAGTAGACTGACCTGTATTTCATTTTCATGGCCTACTTTTAATTCAACTGATAGCATAATGAGCTGTAATTGAGTCACAAAGCAGGAAACAAGCTTGTGCCAAGTATGTGGAACACACTTGGCACAAACAGTATCTTCACTCTGTTAGTGGAAAGTCAGTTCTGGGATCATTAGTATTTCCCTCACCTGGTAAGACTGGACACAGTAAAGGTCTCTATCCTTTACTTTCAATCGTGAAATCCAAAAAGCTATGAAAGGAGGAAGTATTTCAGAAATTAAAGACCTAACCTGACCTGAACTCATTTAGCAATGAAAACCACTGAGCTGATGCATGGCTTTTATAGTCTTTATCCTTCTTAGTGTGAATATTCATACGCTTCGCTATAGAAATACTAATGTGTTTAATAACGGGAGTGCTGCCCAGCTCCTACAGGAAGTCTGTCATAGTAGACACATGCTCTCTTTTCTTCTCAAATCTGAATGATACTGAATATGTTTTCTTGGAGCTGAAATTTCTTAATGAGAATTTCTCAATGTTGGCAAATGTTGGCAGGACTTAAAGGTAAAGTCCTGCTTTCACGCTCCCTGTTGTGAGTACATGCTAGAGGTTGGGTGTCTTGCTGGAAAGAGCCCAGTCACAGAGTTAGATCTGAAATCAGATTCTAGTTTAGCTGTTCACAAACTGTGTGACCTTGGCCAAGTTATTTGACATCTCTGAGCATTACATTTGTTTACTTGTAAAATTTTAATGCTGATTCCTACATCCTCAATCTCAAAAATGTATCCTGGTGAAGTGAATATGGTCTTCATCTTTTACCACTACAAGATTCCATTGCTAATTCTTTCTTTGCAGGTGAGATGCCTAAGAAGGTAAATTTGTACCTAGCAATTATAGATCTTATTCATGCCTTTTCTTTCAGAGCCTCAAGATACCTAGGCTGTGAGTTTAGGTACAAGTAACTATGAAAATAAATAAAATCAACAAAATTGGTATTGCTTTTATTAAGGAAAGTAAAATTGTAATCTGAGATTGTTCTGGCAGCAATAGATTTGTAGAAAACAGAATATTTAATTAATTTAATTAATTTAATCTGTAGGTTTGTGAAAATCATCTCAATGAATTCTTTAAAAACCATCAGCTTGCATAAATAGACTTCTTTTTATGACATAATTTTGGACAGAGTCAATGATTGAGGATGAAGGGATGCTACCCCTGATTTTTTAAATTCTCCATCAACACCTGTGATGCATATTGTATAAAATAAAATTCTTTATAATTTCTAATATAAACTGTAGCCCACTACGCTGCTCTGTTCTTGGGATTTTCCAGGTAAGGATACTGGAGTGGTTTGTCAATTCCTTTTCTAGGGGATCTTCCTGACCCAGGGATCGAATCTGGGTCACCTACACTGAAGGCAGATTCTTTGTCAACTGAGCTACCAGGGAAGCCCCAATATAGAAATAAAATATATGTTTTATTTTATTTATTATGTATATATATATGTATTTCCAGTAATATTCCTTGTTTTGATCTTTAAGAGTTGATTTCACTTTCCAATATTACTTGTTTTGTTCATAGTGCTATTTTTGTTAACTAAGGTTATCATCAGGAGAGCCATCACTCACAGGCTTTTGCTTTATGGGATACCACATGTACATACCTTTATTTTCCATTTAAAATATTTTATTGAAATTCAGTGTCCTTCAGACTGAGAATATTAGGCAATAACTTGATGTAAGAATATATGTGGTAACTGTAGGGATTAGGAGCTATTTCAGATCTGTTTGATTTCTTTTACTTATTTCAAGTAGTTTATTCTAATAACACTAAAAGTTACATCCCAAGTGAGAGTATATCTTTTGCTGTGTCTTTTAAATTCCTTAATACTATTGATCTGAAAGGTAAGCTTTTCTAGATATACTTTATTTTGCTGAATATTTAGCTCATAATATTGTCTGACTCATCATCATCATTATAATAATAATAATTGGCATCATTTGTATACTCACTATACAGCCGGCACACTTTCTTATTTAATTCTAGTAACTTTTCTCTGTGGTAGTATTATCAATTAGGATTAAGGTTGACAGAAAAAAGAATTAAATATTCTGAAACGATGGCTTAAGTCAGATGTTTTACTTCTTGTCCTTTTCAAGTGCAAGCAGATTTTGCTCTGTAGTGCTTTGATCACTTCACTGTGCTTTGCAAACACTGCTTTTTTTACACGCGGAAGGTTTGTGGCAACCCTTCACTGAGCAAGTCTACCAGTGTCGTTTTCCCAACAGCATTTGTCACTTCATATCTCTAGGTCACATTTTGGTAATTCTTTCAATGTGTCAGACTTCATCATTATTTTATTTGTTATGGTTGATCTGTGATCAGAGGTCTGTGATGTTACTACTGTGACTTTCTGAAGGCTCAGATGATGGTTAACATTTTTTAGCAATTAAGTATGTTTTAATTATGGTTTGTACATTGTTTCTTTAGACATAAAGCTCTTGCTCACTTAATAGACTATTGTATAGTGTAAAACATAACTTTTATAAGCATAGGGAAAAAAATTCATGTGGCTTGCTTTTTTGTGGTATTTATTTTGTCATGGTGTTCTGGAACACAACCTAAGATGTCTCTTAGGTATGTCTGTGATTCAGAAGTAGTTAGTCCAGGGTTGATATGACATTGGTGGCAGGGATTCAATCTCTTCCTGTCTCATGCTCTGGCAGCTTCCATTCCCAAGGTTCTTCATGGACAAAGGTAGCTGTTACAGCTAAAGCCGTCATGTCCATATTCCAGAGGTGGAAAGAAGAAAGGGTCAGGGGGTGACACTCCTTTTCTTTAAAGACACTTCCCAGAAGTGTTTCTGCCTTAAAACAGTTATTTGACTTTATTCTGTCTTTTCAACTGAATTACTATAAAAAAAAAATCTTTCTGACTAAGATGCTAGGTCAATCTATTAAAACAATGGAATTCTTTATTTACCAGGTGTTCTTGGCAAAGGATATAGTATTAACTTGTGCAAGGAAGACTTTACTTCTGCTGACCTTTTGGATAGGAAGATTCACAGGATTTAGTGCCAGATTTACAAAATTGCCTGACTGACAGATTAGTCTCATTTTCAGTCTTCTACTTGTTTGAGGTTACAAGTTTAAACTTCATTAAAATGTGCTTTGCTGTCCTACTGATAGTTTAGATTTCAGACAAGGTAATAAATACCAGGGTTTTCAATAGGACCAATTCAAAATGACAAAATAACAAAAGTTAACAGCATTACAATGATTTTTTTTCTTCAAAGATATATTTTTAAGTAAATGACAACATATCTTAGAATAAATCAGACCATACTATTTCTAAGTTATTTTTGTGGACTCCAAAATCACTGCAGATGGTGACTGCCACCATGAAATTAAAAGACACCTGCTCCTTGGCAGGAAACCTATGACAGACCTAGATAGTATATTAAAAAGCAAAGACATCAGTTTGCCAACAAAGGTCCATATAGCCAAGGCTATGGTTTTCCAGTAGTCACATATGGATGTGAGAGCTGGGCAACAAAGGCAGAGTTTCGAAGAATTGATGATTTCAAACTGTGGTGCTGGAGAAGACTCTTGAGAGTATCCTGGAAAGCAAGATGATCAAACCAGTCAATTTATTAAAAAAAAAATTTTTTTTTCAAACCTGTAAATTTTAAAGGAAATCAACACTGAATAGTCTTTGGAAGGACTGATACCGAAGCTGCAGTTTCAATACTTGGGCCACCTGATGCGAACAGCTGATTCATCGGAAAAGACCCTGATTGTGGGAAAGATTGAAGGCAGAAGGAGAAGAGGGCAACAGAGGATGACATGGTAGGATGGCATCACCAATACAATGGGTATGAACTTGGGCAAACTCCGGGAGATGGTGAGGAACAGGGAAGCCTGGCATGCTACAATCCATGGGCTTGCAAAGAGTCAGACACAACTCAGTCACTGAACAACAAAACAACTTGTGTTCAAACAAATATGCATTAGTGCATCTTCCTTATTAAAAATTATATACTTGTGGCCTATTCATGTTGATGTATGCCAAAAATCATCACAATACTATAATTATTCTCCAATTAAAATAAGTAAATTAACTGAAAAATTGTAAAGTTCCATTTGAATTAAACAAAATCCCCATTTTCCTATGATTCTTAACCTGGAGTATCTTTATTATGTGGCAAAAAACATGGAGAGAGTTTGGCTCCTGGATTGGCCCAACAATGTCTGTAAGGACCCAGGTTCTTTCCACCTCTCTAGGGTCCCATTCTTGGTGTGGTAGCTTAGTCTTCATTGCTTCATCCTTCATTTTGAAAGATGGTTGCTGCATCACATGAAAATCTGAGGAGAGAATCATTTCCTTCTGAGTATCATATTTTCTTAGTGATGAACAACTCTTCCCCAATCCCGCAGAAGATTTAGCCCCATTGGTTGTATGCCAGTCGTAGGTCACTCACCCAATAATGGGTATGAGACTACCATGACTGGCTTGGACCAACAAGATAGATCTCCCTGGGACTGGAGAAGAATCTGTTCTCCCTCAAATCTGGGATTTTGTTATCAAGGAAAAAGCAGTGTAAGGCAAACAAAATTTGCATTGAGTATTTTGTTTTGGGAGAATTACACTCAAAATGAAAATTCTATATAAAATAAAATAAAAAAATCTTTACCATCCATAAGTTTAAGTATGATGTTTAGTATCTGATCTAAAAATCGATTCACTTTTAATTCTTTTAACAAATATTCTTTGCCCACTTACTCCAGTTCAGGTACTGTTCTCAGTACTAAGACTGGAGAGGTGAACAGAACAGATATTTATCTGCATAGGAAGTGTTTTATCAGCAGCAAGTAACAGAATAGCCATTTATAAGTGGCTTAAAACATTGGGACATTTAACGTTTACCTAACAGAACTTCCCTGGTGGCTCAGCCGGTAAAGAATAGGCCCACAATGTAAAGAATGTACAGAGTGTAAAGAATGTAAAGAATACCTGGGTTCAATCCCTGGGTTGGGAAGATCTCTGGAGAAGGGAAAGGCTACCCACTCCAGTTCTCTGTCCTGGAGAATTCCATGGGGTCGCAAAGAGTTGGACATGACTGAGCGACTTTCACTTTCACTTAACAGAAATTAGGACAGGGAGTCATTTTGAAATGTTTCCAAGGGTGTAAATTCTTTCTTTTCTTGTCCTTTGCATGCTGGCTTTTGCCTGTATTTTGTCACCTCATTGCCCCATGGCTGCTGTAGTTCCAAATATTTCATCTACTTTCAGATGAAAGAAGTGACTAAAGAAGCTGTTAGTCTTGTCCTTTTCACAAATGGTTAGAAATTCTCAAAAGTCTCCTAGCAGATTTCCATGAAGCCTCATTGACAGGACTGTACCATACCGATATCCTCAATAGAAAGGACTCTGGGAAAGTACTTATCTCACAAAATATGAATATTATGTACATGAATTGGGGATTTGGATCTGTAAGACTTCAACTGTGTTCATCTTGTGGACCTAAGATGTTGTGGAGTGTTGAAAGTGTAGCCCAAACACATGTTAAGTGTTAGCTGATAACACTCCTGGGTAAGAAGTGCCATGAACAGAGCATCCACTGATTTCCTTATATCACTAACCACATCTTGTTGCCACCAGTAGGTTATTTGTCTAGCTGCTCCACTGAATAATTGGCTTCTTGAGGGAAGAAACTATGTTTACCTTATTTCTGTATCCGCAAGCCTGAGCATGGCATCTGGTACACAGCAGGCACTCAGTGAATGTTGGAGGTTAGGGATTATCTTTCAAGGAATAAAAAGTGGGGAAGAAAGTTCCAACATTACATATTAAGGAGTTAAAGCAAGAGTTTAGAAAACTAATTTCTAAGAAATGATCAAAGAATCAATTATAAACCAATTAGAACCAAAGGAGAATAATTTGTCTTTCTTTCTTCCTTCTCTCTAGGAGGTATTGTGAAGTCATGTGGGGTTTGTCAAAGTTGCTTGAGTCCACGTGGCACAGTTTAGTTCAGTTCAGTCATTGTCCAACTCTTTGTGACCCCATGGACTGTAGCACACCAGCCTTCCCGGTCCCTCACCATCTCCCAGAGTTTCCCCAGATTTATGTCCATTGAATTGATGATACCATCCAGCCATCTCATCCTCTGTCATCCACTTCTCCTCCTGCCTTCAATCTTTCCCAGCATCAGGGTCTTTTCCAATGAGTCAGTTCTTCACATCAGGTGACTAATGTGAACTTCTGCTTAAGCATCAGTCCTTCCAATGAATGTTCAGGACTGGTTTTTTTTTTTGTTTTTTTTGTTTTTTTTAGGATGGACTGGTTGGATCTCCCTGCAGCCCAAGGGGCTCTCACGAGTCTTTTCCAACACCATAGTTCAAAAGAATGAATTCTTTGGTGCTCAGCTTTCATTATGGTCCAGCTCTCACATCCATACATGACTACTGGAAAAACCATAGCTTTGACTAGATGGACCTTTGTTGGCAAAGTGTCTCTGCTTTTAAATATGCTGTCTAGGTTTGTCATAGTTTCCTTCCAAGGAGCAAGCATATTTTAATTTCATGGTTGCAGTCACCATCTGCAGTGATTTTGGAGCCCAACAAATTAAAGTCTGTCACTGTTTCCATTGTTTCCATGTGGCACAGAAGTGAGGGTAAAGTGCAAATGAGGTGGAACTCAGAAACAGCTTGTCAAAACAAGCTTGATTTAAAGAAGTTGCACATACATTGTGCCATTTTTATAACATTAAAAACATCAATAATGGACTTTATTGCAGTCACAAGTTACATTTACTTTATTAGATAGGTGAATTCAGGCAGGTCTTATAGAAGTTCAAGGTGTGTTGTTGCTGTTTCTTTCTTCCTTTCTTTTTTCAAAAAATTCAAAAATAAAAGTTCTCCAATTTAGTTATTGACATTTGCTTTACTAGGTTGTTTTGCATTACAAATTTACATATTATTGGTGATATTGCTTAATTATAATTCTCACATACTCATGTTTTGTAAAGGTGGTGAAACTTTTTTTAGAGAGCAAGGCTTTGTGTCCTCCCTCCTTACTCTTATGGCCTTCTCCTAAGTCTTTGGCCACCTCATGCAAAGAGTTGACTCATTGGAAAAGACCTTGATGCTTGGAGGGATTGGGGGCAGGAGGAGAAGGGGACAACAGAGGATGAGATGGCTGGATGGCATCATTGACTCGATGGGCATGAGTTCGAGTAAACTCCAGGAGTTGGTGATGGACAGGGAGGCCTGGTGTGCTGCAATTCATGGGGTCGCAAAGAGTAGGACATGACTGAGCGACTGAACTGAACTGAACTGAAGTCTTCAACTAACTGATCCTTGATCCTGGCCATGTCAGTTAGCTTACCTGCTGCTTGGTTTCTTTATCTGTATAATGTAGGTGTGTAAGAAGATGGTCTAGTGAATTTTTCTAGCTCTAAACCTGTATATCATGTTAAATGCCTAAGTTTATAGGAACTGAAGAAGATTAAAGGATAATATTTGCCCTACAAGGTAGGGTTATCACCTTATTGTTTGTAATAAAACTTTCACCTTATAAATTATTATACAGTACACTAAAGAAAATATGACAACTGTATAAATAACAAAAAACAGAAAAAGTAAAATTAGCATATGTATCTTAATGTGTATTCCTATAAATATCCAACATACAGATACATAATTGTTAATCATAGTGCATCAGAACTGCGTATCTTTCTTTTTTCCTTTGAATTTTATATCATAAGCATTTTCACATCCCATTAAAAAATCCTTAGAAACAGTATTTCTTTCTTAAAAATTATACATTTTAAATATGATACAAATACAGGAAACTGCAAAATGAAATATAAAGTAAACACTTTTTAATCTACTACTATAAACTATAAAACTCCTAGAGGAGAACATAGGCAAAACACTCTCCGACATAAATCACAGCAAGATCCTCTATGACCCACCTCCCAGAATATTGGAAATAAAAGCAAAACTAAACAAATGGGACCTAATGAAACTTAAAAGCTTTTGCACAACAAAGGAAACTATAAGTAAGGTGAAAAGACAGCCCTCAGATTGGGAGAAAATAATAGCAAATGAAGAAACAGACAAAGGATTAATCTCAAAAATATACAAGCAACTCCTGCAGCTCAATTCCAGAAAAATAAATGACCCAATCAAAAAATGGGCCAAAGAACTAAACAGACATTTCTCCAAAGAAGACATACAGATGGCTAACAAACACATGAAAAGATGCTCAACATCACTCATTATTAGAGAAATGCAAATCAAAACCACGATGAGGTACCATTACACGCCAGTCAGGATGGCTGCTATCCAAAAGTCTACAAGCAGTAAATGCTGGAGAGGGTGTGGAGAAAAGGGAACCCTCTTACACTGTTGGTGGGAAGGCAAACTAGTACAGCCGCTATGGAAAACAGTGTGGAGATTTCTTAAAAAACTGGAAATAGAACTGCCATATGACCCAGCAATCCCACTTCTGGGCATACACACTGAAGAAACCAGATCTGAAAGAGACATGTGCACCCCAATGTTCATCGCAGCACTGTTTATAATAGCCAGGACATGGAAGCAACCTAGATGCCCATCAGCAGATGAATGGATAAGGAAGCTGTAGTACATATACACCATGGAATATTACTCAGCTGTTAAAAAGAATTCATTTGAACCAGTCCTAATGAGATGGATGAAACTGGAGCCCCTTATACAGAGTGAAGTAAGCCAGAAAGATAAAGAACATTACAGTATACTAACACATATATATGGAATTTAGAAAGATGGTAACGATAACCCTTTATGCAAAATAGGAAAAGAGACACAGAAATACAGAACAGACTTTTGAACTCTGTGGGAGAATGTGAGGGTGGGATATTTCAAAAGAACAGCATGTATACTGTCTATGGTGAAACAGATCACCAGCCCAGGTGGGATGCATGAGACAAGTGCTCGGGCCTGGTGCACTGGGAAGACCCAGAGGAATCGGGTGGAGAGGGAGGTGGGAGGGGGGTTCGGGATGGGAAATACGTGTAAATCTATGGCTGATTCATATCAATGTATGACAAAACCCACTGAAATGTTGTGAAGTAATTAGCCTCCAACTAAAAAAAAAAAAAAAATCTACTATCTCTTTCAGCCACCCTAGAAGCACTCCTAATGTAACCCTCTCTTCCTTGCTAAAATTCACTGCCCTAATTACTTTATGCTGCAGTCCAGTCCACGGGGTTGCAAAGAGTTGGAAACGACTTAGCAACTGAACAACAAATGACTTCATGGTAATCATTTTCTTATTTTTCTTTTTGTTTTTACTATCCAGTGTCATCCCTAAATATTATTATTAGTGTTAGTGTTAATCTTTCAGTGACCCATGCACTGTAGCCTGCCAGGCTCCTTTGTTCATGGAACTCTCCAGGCAAGAATACTGGAGTGGGTATCCATTCCCTTCTCCAAGGGATGTTCCTGACCCAGGGATCAAACCCAGATCCCCTGCATAATGGGCAGATTCTTTACCATCTGAACCACCAGGGAAGCCCCAAACATTACTATTTAGTATTGCCTAACCATATGATTTTTTAATGGATGTTTATTATTCCATCATACAAAGATACATCAATACATGCAAGTACTTAATGGATTATTTGCTTTCCTTCTTGACAACTTATTTTTCTGGGAAAATAAGTTTCTATTCACATAATGCAAAATGTTAAAATTTCAAAGGGAAAGCAGCAAAACGTCTCCTCATTTTTGCCCTCCGGCCACCAGCCTCTGTCTATGACCAATTTCTAGGAAGTTGTTTTCAAGGGAAAAAGGAGCCTAAGAATGGTATTGATATTTCCCCCTTTTTAATATTCTAAGCTAACCTAAGAAGGTATAAAAAATATAATTCTTATTAAAGTATGCAAAAATCTTTGTAGTTTATTTTCCTTTTATATAAAGTTGGCACAATTTCTAGAGTAAGATATATAATTGTACTCTTAGGTTATTTAAATACATAACTTTGAACAATTGTGTGAATTGGATGTGAAACAACCACAGAAGGAAGTCTAGGACCAGATTAGATATAAGCAATGTTGTGGTGTTTTTTGGGTGTTAGTTCTAAAAGGTCTTGTAGGTCTTCATAGAATCACTCAACTTTGGCTTCTTCAGCATTACTGGTTGGGGCATAGGCTTGGATTACCATGATATTGAATAGTCTGCCTTGGAAATGAACAGAGATCATTCTGTCATTTTTGAGATTGCATCCAAGTACTGCATTTCGGACTCTTTTGTTGAGTATGATGGCTACTCCTTTTCTTCTAAGGGATTCCTGCCCACAGTAGTAGATATAATGGTCATCTGAGTTAAATTCACCCATTCCAGTCCATTTTAGTTCACTGATTCCGAGAATGTCGACATTCACTCTTGCCATCTCCTATTTGACCACTTCCATTTTGCCTTGATTCATGGACCTAACATTCCAGGTTTCCATGCAATATTGCTCTTTACAGCATCGGACCTTGCTTCTCTCACCAGTCCCATCCACAACTGGGTATTGTTTTTGCTTTGGCTCCATCCCTTCATTCTTTCTGGAGTTATTTCTCCACTGATCTCCAGTAGCATATTGGGCAGCTACCAACCTGGGGAGTTCCTCTTTCAGTGTCCTATCATTTTGCCTTCTCATACTGTTCATGGGGTTCTCAAGGCAAGAATACTGAAGTGGTTTGCGATTCCCTTCTCCAGTGGACCGCATTCTGTCAGACCTCTCCATCATGACCCGACCATCTTGGGTGGCCCCACATGGCATGGCTTAGTTTCATTGAGTTAGACAAGACTGTGGTCCTGTGATTAGACTGGCTACTTTTCTGTGATTATGGTTTTAGTGTGCCTGCCCTCTGATGCCCTCTCACAACACCTACCATGTTGCTTGGGTTTCTCTTACCTTGGACGTGGGGTATCTCTTCACAGCTGCTCCAGCAAAGGGCAGCCGCTGCTCCTTACCTTGGATGAGGGGTATCTTCTCCCGTCCGCCCCAATAGGAAAAGGAGCACATCAAAGCTGTATATTGTCACCCTGCTTATTTAACTTATATGCAGAGTACATCATGAGAAATGCTGGTCTGGAAGAAGCACAAACTGGAACCAAGATTGCCGGGAGAAATATCAATAACCTCAGATATGCAGATGACACCACCCTTATGGCAGAAAGTGAAGAGAAACTAAAAAGCCTCTTGATGAAAGTGAAAGAGGAGAGTGAAAAAGTTGGCTTAAAGTTTAACATTCAGAAAACTAAGATCATGGCATCTGGTCCCATCACCTCATGGAAAATAGATGGGGAGACAGTGGAAACAGTGTCAGACATTATTTTTTTTTGGGGGGGGGGACTCCAAAATCACTGCAGATAGTGATTGCATCCATGAAATTAAAAGATGCTTACTCCTTGGAAGGAAAGTTGTGACCAAGCTAGATAGCATATTAAAAAGCAGAGACATTACTTTGCCAACAAAGGTCCATCTGGTCAAGGCTATGGTTTTTCCAGTGGTCATGTATGGATGTGAGAGCTGGACTGTGAAGAAATCTGAGCACCAAAAAATTGATGCTTTTGAACTGTTGTGTTGGAGAAGACTCTTGAGAGTCCCTTGGACTGCAAGGAGATCCAACCAGTCCATCCTGAAAGAGATAAGTACAGGGTGTTCATTGGAAGGACTGATGCTGAAGCTGAAACTCCAGTACTTTGGCCACCTCATGCGAAGAGTTGACTCATTGGAAAAGACCCTGATGCTGGGAGAGATTGGGGGCAGGAGGAGAAGGGGACGACAGAGGATGAGATGGCTGGATGGCATCATTGACTCGATGGGCATGAGTTCGAGTAAACTCCGGGAGTTGGTGATGGACAGGGAGGCCTGGTATGCTGCGATTCATGGGGTCGCAGAGTCGGACACGACTGAGTGACTGAACTGAACTGAATTGTGGTGTTTTACTTTGATGTACTCTAGAGCTAAAAGATCCGAGCTATTTTCTTTGTAACTTGGGCAGATTGGAAAAACAGTTTCTTATGCTTTGCTCTAGCCAATCAATAAAATAATGTCATGGTAATAACATATGTTATACAAAAATACATTACTTACTTTTCATGAATGGAGGAACTAATTATTACCTAACCTGCCTGACCAGCACACTACTTTTATGCATCAGGGTTCTTTGGTTGCAAGAAACCAACGTAAACTCTGTTAAACCTAAATAAAGGGAATTTGTTGGAAGGATTCAGGTACTCATTTTTGGTAGAAAGCCTGAAGAACCAGGCTTTGAAATGGGCAGAGCCAATAAAACTTAGGAGGCCCCGGAATTGGGGACAACAAGAATGGTCTCATATCAAAATTGTTCCTGGATATTTTATTAGATATAGTAGTAACTGTGTGACTGATCAGGGAACACCAGGTGACTGTACAACTAGAGCTGCCCATCATGGTATCAGATACAATGAGTGATAAATTTGGGTGGAACCATCAGCAGATTTATGATAGAAATAAAACATTGGGCCATAGTCTGAACACGTCCAGGGACCATGAATAAATGACATGCATATGCCTCTTAAAGTCTCATGTCACCTGTCACTGTTTCACCACTTCCCCTCCCTCAACTCATACCTAAGGCCTCATGTAGGGGGGAAGGGTGGTGCCCTGTGACCAAATAATGGAAAAAGAGACAACTTAGGTCCAGTTTACCCATGAATCCTCACAGTATATTAATGCTAAGAAAAGTGGATTGTTACCACATTATATCTTACCCAGGGATGGAAGGACAGTCTTGAATAAATTCTTCCTGTAGGCAGTATTATTAGTAGTACAAATGGTCACTGACCTCATATGGAAAGGGGAAAATTTGCTGAGGTGCAGGTATTAGGGAGATCGGGAGCCTGACTGCTTTGTCCCAGGCCTGGCAGAAACAAAACTGGAAGGTTGTGGTAAAGATCTTTCTCCTGGCTCCCTCATCTTCCTTTCCTCACTCTTCTGTTCCCTTGATTGCAGGGATACAGTTTTGAGAAGTAACCTCTCTGAAAAGTTGAGTGAAATATTTGTTGGTCCAAATTATACACACTCTGTCTAAGCAATGATACATGTCTGTTGATGGCTTGAACTATTCTTATGACTGTTTCCATTATTTGAGAAATAAATGATGAGAAGCTTGTCCAAATTATTTCTGATAACTTTTATGTATCCTCCTCTGAAAGTATCTCTAGCTTAGCCATCTATACAATACTGGGTAAGCAATCAAAGATGGAAACCCATCTATGAACAGACAGGCTAAGGAAATTGTCTCAGCAAGGAGAAAACAAACTACAATCATTCTCCTTTTCCTGAGAAACATCAATATGTAATAAAAATTATTATCTTTTTCTTAAAACTACCCAACAAGTTGAATTTGACTTTTTCTCAATGTTGCTATCAACTGTGTCAAAACCCTAAGGGAGGAATATAAGTGTTTCTCCCACTCTGTTCCTCAATGAGTCTGAAGCTGTCACACAACTGTAACTGTCCTTAGTTTAGCATTTGGCACCTCTCATATCTTAGGACTTCTAAGACTCCCTGTGCCCAGTAAAAATAAAGAATGGAAAATTTTCCTTGGTAAAGACATAGGAAATATCATTCTTTGGCCTCACTTTACGATGCTTGGTGGCAGTGCTGGGGTAAGATATTCATAAGGTAGAAAAAGCAAGTCACCAATGGGAACAAGGAAGCAACAGGGAGAGTCAACACATGGGATGAGGTGGACATTATGGATAATAAAGGACAGCAGTAGGGACTGTCCAGCTGGTGTGGAAGAGAAATAAAACACAGCAGATCTAAGCATTTTAGGTGACGTCATCCATACCTTTCCCTATGGCTCAGCTTAATGTGTGACAAGCCATTTTCTTATTAAATCAGCTCAGTGATACCTCTTAGCAATGGAAAGAAAACCCTGTTAATGGGCTGACTATATCATGAACCCTTTGAAACTTTCCACCACTTTAGCTTGAATAAAATCCACTTAGCCCTTCCTGCAGTTCAGTGACTGAGGTTATCAAGCAAATAACAAGGAACTTCCTGGGTTTTCAGAATGATTGTAAAAAATTATTTTCATTTAAGCATGAATTGAAAATAGATAAGGTAGTTAGCAGAAAATGGTTAGGGATGGCATATTGGCCATCTGGTAATTTCTGCCTGCCCAGAATTAATTTCCCCTTCTTGACAACACCGTATTTCTTTTAAAGGAATAATGACTGTATTATTACTATTGCTATTAATTTTTGAAAATTCAACTCAACTTGGTGGACTTGTACTCTAGGGCCCATTACACTTTTTAAACTGAAATTTGTGCATTTGATTGAAACTATGTCAATCATACATTTTTTCCTGGAATTTGTCTTGATCAAAGGTTAAAGACAGAGAAAATGGTAAGAATTCATCTAATCCAGGGTGGTGTCTTGGATCTTTGCCACCATGACACTATTGTTGTCTGCCCAGATGCAGGACTACCGGGGATACCTTATTTTTGCACATTTCCAAGCCTGGTTCTCTAAACTTACTTTCAGATAATGAGGTTTGGTATCTTTCAATAAGTTTCTTTTGTATAAATTAACCATAGTGTATTTCTGTTGTTTGCATCTATAGAACTCTGATGCACATAGAAGTTGTACCTTACCAATTGGCAGTTTAAAGGAAAGTTGATAAGACAAGTGATGTGTGACCATATCAGGAGTAATGCCTGGCTTAATTATTTAAGAAACTATTTTTTAAAGGTTACAGAAAACATTTGCTATTGATAAGTACAACAATTTCATAGAGAAAAGACTGGAAAACTATGTAATACTGAACAAAAAACCAGAAAATGTATTTTTGATAATTATCTCATGGCAAAAGTGTGAAATAGAGATGGCTGCTGCTGCTGCTAAGTTGTTTCAGTCATGTCCGACTCTGTGCGACCTCGTAGACGGCAGCCCACCAGGCTACTCCATCCCTGGGATTCTCCAGGCAAGAATACTGGAGTGGGTTGCCATTTAGTAGATTTTTAAAAATTATCTGCCATAGATGAATTAATTCATTGATTGCCATTGACAGATTAGACCTAAAGTCTTATTCTAGCTGGTATTATTTCCTCATTACTATTTGTTCTTCACTATTTAAATCCTATGGAAATTGTCTGGCTAGGTCTGTATTATTAAGTAGAGAGGCATAAAATTTCAGGGCTATGGAACTTGATTTGACTCAAATCCTCCCGGAAGTGAGAATTGTATACTGAGTTTAGTCTGATGGGATTTAATTGGATTCAAAGTTCAGGATTTATTTATTTTTCTGTTTGAAGTTTCAGCAACACTGATGACTTTTATGGGAAGAATGTCTTTTTTTTTTTTTCATTTATTTATTTATTTATTTTTATTTTTTATTTTTTTTATTAGTTGGAGGCTAATTACTTCACAACATTTCAGTGTTGATATATCATATTAAAAATTGTGAAGTCCTGATTGCTTGTCACATTTCATCTATATCATTATCCTAAAGGGTCCTCATCCTCTTTATCAAAAGACAATATTATTATCTTTCTTTTTTCAAACATTCTTTTTTATTTTTGGCCATGGAAATGAAAGTTTATTTGTATCCCATATCCGATTTTCATTCTCACAGAAATTATGTAAAACAGCAGAGAAATGAGTCATAGAATATCAAATATCATAACTTTTACTACAGAAGGACTTTGAGAATTATTTCCCTAATAGGTAAGCCGTTGGCATAAAGAAGAGACTGAATGAAGTCTGATGTAGCGGTTACAACAAGACTTAACTCTGCTTTTTCTCAGAAGGGTCAACACTTATCCAACAGATAATCTCCATCTAAGAAGAGGGGTGTCCAAAGTCTTTCCTCTCATTCTAAGGTGAAAAGTTTCCCTTTGCATCTGCTAAGTCTATGTGATGACAAATTTGTGACCTAAACTGTGCTCATCACAGAAAATTTGCAGTAATGTTTAGTTAGTGATCTAACTCTAGCACTGGAATCTTCTTAAAAGATCCCCAAACAGAGGATCACCCTTAAGTAGGTCTTAAAAATATGATTATGCCACTACCTTGCTGTATGTAGGAATGTTTTCAGATACAAATAACAGAAAAAAAAAAAACAAACTAGCAATTACCCAAAAAGTAGATTTTTATTTATCTCACATTAGGTGAAGTCTGGTAGCAGAGTTCAAGGCTGTCCAGTGACTCCATACGTTCATCAGGGATGCATCATTTTGTATTCTTCTGTTCCTAAGATGGTGGAGTAGAAGGGCGTGTGCTCATCTTCTCCTGCAAGAACTCCAAAATTGCAATTTGCTGCTGAACAACCATCAACAGGAGAATGATGTGAAGTGAAAGTCGCTCAGGCGTGTCTGACTCTTTGTGACCCCATGGACTATACAGTCTACGGAATTCTCAAGGCCAGAGTACTGGAGTGGGTAGCTTTTCTCTTCTCCAAGGGCTCATCCCAACCCAGGGATCAAAGCCAGGTCTCCTGCATTGCAGGAGGATTCTTTACCAGCTGAGTTACAAGGGAAGCCCAAGAATACTGGAGTGGGTAGCCTATCCCTTGTCCAGCAGATCTTCTGGGCCCAGGAATCGAACTGGGGCTTCCTGAATTGCAGGCAGATTCTTTACCAACTGAGCTATAAAGGAAGCCCTGATAATGTTGGATCCCACCAAAAAAAGATACCCCACATCCAAGGGCAAAGGAGAAACCCCAACAAGATGGTAGGAGGGGCGAAATCATGTTTAGAATCAAAATCCCGTATCCACCAGAGACACTTGGAGGGCTCAAACAAAACCTTGTGTGCACCAGAACCCGGAGACCCCACAGAGACTGAGCCAGACCTACTTTTGAGTGTTTGAGTGTCTCCTGCAGAGGCACAGGTCAGCAGTGCCCTGCCAGGGGACAGGGGCTCTGGCTGCAGCAGACCTGGCAGACAAGCTGGGTGGTGTAAGTCCTCTTGGAGGAGGTTGCCATTAGCTCCTCCATAAAGCCACTGAGCAGACGACCCACAAACTGGAGAAGAATTATACAAAAGAAAGTATCGCACTGTTGTGAAAGTTCTAGAACTCACAACAGATTTCCTGACAGGGGGATCTGGCAAAGGGACTTTGCCAGTGAATTTGACTTTGGAGTCAGTAAATTTGACTTTGGAGGCCAGTGGGATTTGATTACAGAACTTCCATAGGACTAGGGAAACAGACTCTTGGAGGGCACAAATAAAGCCTTATGGACACCAGGACCCAGGAAAAAGGAGAAGTGACCCCACAAAAGACTGAACCAGACTTGTCTGTGAGTGTCCAGGAGTCTCTGGTGGAGGCAGGGGTCGACAGTGCCTGCCACAGAGTCAGGGACACTGAATACAATAGTGCTGACCTAAATTCATTTGAAGAAGGTCACCATTACCCCAACCATAGTTTGGCTTAGGCCAAACAACAGGGAGGGAACACAGCTCCACCCATCAACAGAAAATTGGATTAAAGATATACTGAGCATGGCCCCAATCATCAGAACAAGACCCAGATTCTCTCAGAGCCAGTTCCTCCCATCAGGGAGCTTCCGCAAGCCTCTAGGGCAGACAGAATGAAAACCACAATCCCAGTAAACTAACCAAACTGATCACATGGATCACAGTCTTGTCTAACTCAACAAAACTATGAGCCATGCCATGTAGGGCCACCCAAGACAGATGGGTCATGGTGGAGAATTCTGACAAAACATGGTCCACTGGAGAAGGGAATGGCAAACCACTTCAGGATTCTTGCCTTGAAAACCCCATGAACAGTATGAAAAGGCAAAAAGATAAGACACTGAAAGACAAACTGGCCAGGTTGGTAGGTGCCCAATATGCTACTGGAGATCAGTGGAAAATAAATCCAGAAAGAATGAAGAGATGGAGATAAAGCAAAAACAACACACAGTTATGGATGTAACTGGTGATAGAAGCAAAGTCCAATGCTGTAAAAAGCAATATTGCATAGGAACCTGGAATATTAGGTCCAGGAATTAAGGTAAATTGAAAGTGGTCAAACAGAAGATGGCAAGAATGAACATTGACATTTTAGGAATCAGTGAACTAAAATGGACCAGAATAGGTCAATTTAATTCAGATGACCGTTATATCTGCCACTGTGGACAAGAATCCTTAGAAAAAATGGAGTAGCCCTCATAATCAACAAAAGAGTCAGAAATGCAGTACTTGGGTGCAGTCTCAAAAATGACAGAATGATCTCTCTTCATTTCCAAGGCAAACTATTCAGTATCAGAGTAATCCAAATCTATGCTTCAACCACTAATGCGAAAGAAGCTGAAGTTGAATGATTCTATGATGACCTACAAGACTTTCTAGAACTAACACCCCACCCCCCCCCCAAAAAAAAAAGAAAAAGAAAAAAAAAAAAGAAAAGAAAATGTCCTTTTCATCATAGGGGACTGGAATGCAAAAGTAGGAACTCAAAAGATATCTGGTTAACAGGCAAGTTTGGCCTTGGAGTACAAAATTAAGCAGGGCAATGGCTAACAGTTTTGCCAAGAGGAAACACTGGTCATAGCAAACACTCTCTTCCAACAGCATAAGAGGCGACTCTACACATGGACATCTCTGGATGGTCAATACTGAAATCAGATTGATTACATTCTTTGCAGCCGAAGATGGAGAAGCTCTACACAGTCAGCAAAAACAAGACCGGGAGCTGCCTGTGGCTCAGATCATGAACTCGTTATTGCAAAGTTCAGACTTGAAGAAAGTAGCGAAAACCTCTAGACCATTCAGGTTTGACCTAAATCATATGCCTTATGATTATACAGTGGAAGTGACAAATAGATTCAAGGGATTAGACTGGATAGACAGAGTGCCTGAAGAACTATGAAGGGAGTTTCATGACAATGTACAGGAGGTGGTGATCAAGACCATCCTCAAGAAAAAGAAATGCAAAAAGGCAAAATGGTTCTCTGAGGAGGCCTTACAAATAGCTGAGAAAAGAAGAGAAGCTAAAGGCAAAGGAGAAAAGGAAAGATATATCTGTTTAAACATTGAGTTCCAAAGAATAGCAAGGAGAGGTAAGAAAGCCTTCCTAAGTGACCAGTGCAAAGAAATAGTGGAAAACGATAGAATGGAAAAGACTAGCGATCTCTTCAAGAAAATTAGAGATACTAAGGGAACATTCCATGCAAAAGTGGGCACGATAAATAACAGAAACAGTATAGACCTAACAGAAGCAGAAGATATTAAGAAGAGGTGGCAAGAATACATAGAAGAACTATACAAAAAAGATCTTAATGACTCAGATAACCACAATAGTGTGATCACTCATCTAGAGGCAGACATCCTGGAATGGGAAGAAAGTGGGCCTTGGGAAGCATCACTACGAATGAAGTGGAGGTGATGGAATTCCAGCTGAGCTATTTCAAATCATAAAAGATGATGCTGTGAAAGTGCTGCACTCAATATGTCAGTAAATTTGGAAAACCCAGCAGTGGCCACAGGACTGTAAGAGGTCAGTTTTCATTCCAATCCTAAAGACAGGCAATGCCAAAGAATGTTCAAACTACCACACAATTGCTCTTATCTCACATGCTAGCAAAGTAGTGCTCAAAATTCTCCAAGCCAGACTTCAACAGTATGTGAACCATGAACTTCCAGATGTTCAAGCTGGTTTTAGAAAAGGCAGAGGAACCAGAGATCAAATTGCCAATATCAGTTATATCATCAAAAAGGCAAGAGAATTCCAGAAAAACATCTACTTCTGCTTTATTGATTAGGCCAAAGCATTTGACTGTGTGGATCACAACAAACTGTGGAAAATTCTTAAACAGATGGGCATACCAGACCACCTTACCTGCCTCCTGAGGAACCTATATGCAGGTCAAGAAGCAACAGTTAGAATAGGACATGGAACAACAGACTAGTTCAGAATTGGGAAAGGAGTACATGAAGGCTGTATATTGTCACCCTGCTCATTTAACTTATATGCAGAGTACATCTTGCGTAATGCCTGGCTGGCTGAAGCACAAGCTGGAATCATGATTGTAGGGAGAAATATCAATAACCTCAGACATTCAGATGCTGCCACCTTTATGGCAGTAAGGGAAGAGGAACTAAAGAGCCTCTTGATGAGGGTGAAATAGGAGAGTAAAAAAGCTGGCTTAAAACTCAACATTCAAAAAACGAAGATTATGGCATCTGGTCCCATCACTTCATGGTAAATAGTTGGGGAAACAGTGGAAACAGTGACATGCTTTATTTTTGGGGGCTCCAAAATCACTGTAGATGGTGACTGCAGCCCTGAAATTGAAAGATACTTACTCCTTGAAAGAAAAGTTATGACAAACCTAGACAGCACATTAAAAAGAAGAGACATTACTTTGCTGACAAAGGTCCAGATAGTCAAAGCTATGGTCTTCCTAATAGTCATGTATGGATGTGAGAGTTGGACCATAAATAAAGCTGAGTGTTAAAGAATTCATGCTTTTGAATTGTGGTGCTGGAGAAGACTCTTGAGAGTCCCTTGGACTGCAAGGAGATACAACCAGTCAATCCTAAAGGAAGTCAGTCCCTAATATTCATTGGAAGGACTGATGGTGAAGCTGAAGCTCCAATAATTTGGCCACCTGATGCAAAGAACTGACTCCTTAGAAAAGACCCTGATGATGGGAAAGATTGAAGGCAGGAGGAGAAGGGTGGTGAGATGGTTGGATGGAATCACTGACTCAATGCACAGGAGTTTGAGCAAGTTCTGGGAGTTGGTGATGGACAGGGAAGCCTGTCGTGATGCAGTCCATGGGGTTGCAGAGTCGGACATGAGTGAGGGACTAAACTGAACTGATTCAGTCATACAGAGTATATTTATTTATTGCTTCAGGGTCTGGAAATCTGCTTAAGTTCTTGCCAGTATACAGTCTTACACCCGCTCCAAATCCAATCACTGGGGAAGGAGACCAGCATCTCCATGATTGGTTAACATCAACTGTTACTCATCTTTTGGGTAGTGTGACAGAAATTCCAGGGAAATCAACATTCCCTACATAACCATTTCTGTGCTGAATATTAAGCACAGAGCAAGAAAAGGGAGGATATTGCTCTGCATAGAGTGGTAATCTTTCCAGTCTTTGCCTAGCTGGTTCTAGAGGTCTCTCTTTTAATTACCACCTCTTTTAAGAATCCTCTCCTGACCTCATAACCTGACGTGGCCCCCCTGATTATTGCTTTGCAAATTTATTTGTATCTATCTTTGACTGTACCAGGTCTTCGTTGCTGTGCAGACTTTTCTCTAGTTGCAATGTGAGGGCCTCTCATTGTGGTGGTTTCTCTCGTTTGGGAGCATGGGCTCTAGGTATGCAGGTTTCAGTTGCTGTGGCACTTGGGCTCAATAGTTGCAGTTCCCAGGCTCTAAGAGCACAGACTCGATAGTTGTGGCACTCAGGCTTTGTTGTTCTGTGACATGTAGGATCCTCCTGGATCAGCGATTGAACTGGTGTCTCCTGAATTGGCAGGCAGATTCTTTTCCACTGAGCCACCAGGGAATTTTTGATCACAGAAAACTGCCTATAAATCTCAATTAATAATTATGCATTTTTGTTGTATTCATTTTGTTTATAATTTAAAATATATATTTAATATAAAATATAACATGCAAATAGATTAAATATTAATAGAATATAAATTAAAATTAATTAAAACAATATTTAGTACACGTATGCTGCTACTACTGCTAAGTCACTTCAGCCGTGTCTGACTCTGTGCAACCCCATAGATGGCAGCCCATCAGGCTCTCCCGTCCCTGCGATTCTCCAGGCAAGAACACTGGAGTGGGTTGCCATTTCCTTCTCCAATGCATGAAAGTGAAAAGTGAAAGTGAAGTCACTCAGTCGTGTCCGACTCTTAGTGACTCCATGGACTGCAGCCTACCAGGCTCCTCCATCCATGGGATTTTCCAGGCAAGAGTACTGGAGTGGGATGCCATTGCCTTCTCTGAATACACATATACACAATTATAAATATATATTTATAATTTTATAAATTATACATTAACTTTGTTGTCTGTCTCTTCTTTATCCCTATCATCTCAAGGATGCTACTCCTCTGGGGAAAGATCACTTTAATAGAACTTGTGATTTTTGAGTAAAATAAAAACACTATTCCATTATTGGGAGGATACAATTAATAGGAAGCTTTACTGAGCTACACAAGATGATGTGCATATTCAGTGCTACAAATGATCTCAGCTGTTACATAAACCTCTGTGACACACATATACAAGTGCTGTAAATGGTCTCAGCTGTCACATAGTCATTATTTACAAAATGTGGAGTGAGAGCCATGCCATCATGCCATGAACATGCTGTCTTGGCTAATTTGCTCTCTCCCCACAGTAGCTGTTCCCTTCTCTAGGTGATCTTCTCCACCCAGGGATTAAATCCCATCTCCCGTAAGATTGCTAAATGTTGAGCTATTACAATTTGCGAGACATGTTTACTTAATTCTCACAACACTGTAAGTTAGGGATTCTTCTTCTTTCCATTTTATAGACTTCAGCACCTCCTTTCCTGTCTATGGTATTATGGCTGCTTAGTGGTGGACCTGGGAGGGCTCTAGTTTTTCTTGTACTTTGTTCAGTTTTTACACAAATTCCCAAGGTTCTCTTCCATCAGAAGAGTACACATGCCCATGTATCAATGTGAAAATTATTTTGATTCAGATGTTTAAAGGAAAATTCTGTGCATACACAGGGTGTGGACAGGTCACTAACTAATCAAGCAAACTAGAACTGATTTACCTTGGATGTCGCAGGACAGATACCAGAAACAATGTGTGAACAAAGCAAGGCACTTGTCACTTTCACTTTAAAAAGAAAATTCTTAAAAGAATGTAAGATTTGGGAAAGAAATTCTAAAGATGTCATATTTAATGTGAATTTTTTGTTAAAGCACATGTTTTCAGTAGGGACTGACAATAAATTAATACACATATTAATGTAAACTCAGTGTAAATTCATGTAAGTACCAAAAGACTATTTGGTATACTGCTACTATATAGATTGCTTTCTACATCAGGCTGCCAAACAATCTTATCAATGTTACTCGTCCAAAACAACCACTTTTTGTGTGGGAAGAGTTTCCTATAAAGTCTCTGATTAATTCCTGTTTTCTTTCATTTGCTGCCCAACCCCCCTCCCACATTAAGTCTTGTAAGTGAGCTGTTATCTCATTATCAGACCAGTAGGAGTTGGGGGAAACTGCAAGGATACATGGCTCCACTGTTTTATGCTTTTTCAACCAGTTTTCACTGTTATTTATGGAGTGGGGATTTGGGTTTTGGTCATTTCTGCAGCAAACCTCTATTGGTGCCTACTACTTGCCAGATTGTGTGGGTAAAGATCAGAGAACAAGACTTACCCTAGATCTGCTTTTGTATAGCTTTTATTCCAGTGAGAGCAGATAGAAAATAAACAAAATGTAGAGGTAAGCCACAAGGGGTGGGTGCTCTGTTGCCAAAGGCTAGAGGATGAGATACAGACTGATGGGGGTGAGAGTAGTGAGGGCCTTTTGCTTGTGTTGCCTTGACTGGGTTTCCTGTAAACAGAGCACGACCTGGCAAGAAGGAGCCAGGTCAGGGTCTGACTTGTTTGTATCTCTAATCAGAGGAGAGACCAATGACACACACTTAAAACTCTTGAATTTTTGCATTTTTCTCTCCAAACCTAGAAACATAATAACTTTATAGAACTGTAAAGAACAAGAAAATAATTTGTCCAGCAACTTTGTATATGGGAAAAGAATGACCATATTCAGTGAATTTATGTTGTATGTTAATTATCTCACTAAACACAAAATATAAAAGGCTATACAAAGTTAAGTTGTTGGTTGTTTTTCTTTTTATTATTAAGTTCCCTTCCGCCAACCCAGTGGTCCCCAGGTCAGCCTTCTGTGTTCCTGACCTTTTCTAAGCTGACTTCCTTGGAATGTTCTTAAGCCCACTGAAACTGAATGTAGAAAAATAGCACAACTGATCCTTTGACCCTGTCCTCTCCCATTTCAGCATTCTCTCAGTGTTAGGCAGGGCTGTAACTTTCTAACATTACAATCAAGAATTTCTATTATTACCTTTGATTGTTCTCCTGTCTTGTTAGCATCCATGTGATGCTGAGAGTATCTTTGGATTCTCTCCACAGGCAAGGGCAGAACTTACAACTTCCTGTCTGGGTGATGTTAAATTATTTCTTTCTCTGTGTTTCATCTCTAAAGTGGGGATAATAATAGTACCCACCTCGTAGGATTGTTGTAACAAGTGGTTTGCTGGCCCTAAAGGATTTCAAATAGTAAGCAATCCATAAGTATTTTTATGGTTTCATAATTACAAAATTCCTTCTATAATCCATTTACTGGCTCTGTCTTTTCTTTCTCCTTTATTTTATCCACCCCTTTGCTATCTCATGTAAGCTATCACCACTCCCTTGAGTACAGCGATTCCATACAGCCAAGTACAAAATTGTCTTAACTGCCTGTAAATTCTTCATTCATTCATTCCACAAATTTTTTTCCCCAAAGAACTCATTTTCTGTTTATTTGTTCGTTCATTCATCCATTTAGTAATCATGTGTCTTTGCAGTAGTGACTATGTGACTATGGCAGATTCCTAAAGCAGAAAATACAGTGTGCCATTGGCAAGGCCAGGATCAAGTTGAAAGGATTTTTATATGAACTAGTAAGAAATAATATAAGAGGACTCACAGCTTGTGAGTTTCCCACTGAGCAAACACTCATGCAGTTCTTTGCCACTTTAAAGTTTTATAGGAATGTTTTTAGAGTTATGCAGTGTTTATTCAACTTTTGCTTTGATTCTTAGTCTAATCCTCTTATTAGATTGAAGTACTTTGAGAAAGGGGAGCAGGCATGCTGTGGAGTTCGTATGTCGGCTCTGGGGAACAGAAGCGTCCCTTCTCTGCTGTTTGCTGACCATGAGATGATGGAAAGTTTCTCAGCTTCTTTGAGGCTCATTTCTTCTATATAAAATGGGGATAAAACAGCATTTTTTAAAGTTTATACGAAGATTGAATGATATAACCCATTTAAATGCTTAACCCAAAACCTGGCACTTGTAAGTATTCAATAAACATAAACTAGCAATATAACTGCTGCTGAGAGAGTATTTATTAAGTGAAAAATTTATATACTTCTCAAGATGTCCAGTACAGTGCTTTGTAAGTAGTAGACAGTGAAGCAATCTTGTTATTATATAAGTTAAAGACCATGAAAACTCCTTGCTGTCTCTCAAAAGCTTGCAAAGCATGATACTTTAATATTTACTAACACAAGACTTGAAAACTCCAACCAAAAGGCAAAGACTGGCTGAATGGATAAAAAAAAAAAAGACCCCTATATATGCTGTCTACAAGAGACCCACCTCAAAACAAGGGACACATACAGACTAAAAGTGGAGGGCTGGAAAAAAAATATTTCACGCAAACAGAGACCAAAAGAAAGCAGGAGTAGCAATACTCATATCAGATAAAATAAACTTTAAAATAAGGCTGTGAAAAGAGACAAAGAAGGACACTACACAATGATCAAAGGATCAATCCAAGAAGAAGATATAACAGTTATAAATATCTATGCACCCAACATAGGAGCACCACAAAATGTAAGGCAAATGCTAATGAGTATGAAAGAGGAAATTAATAGTAACACAATAATAGTGGGAGACTTTAATACTCCACTCATACCTATGGATAGATCAACTAAACAGAAAATTAACAAGGAAACACAAACTTTAAATGACAAAATGGACCAGCTAGACCTAGTTGATATCTATAGGACATTTTACCGCAAAACAATCAATTTCACCCTTTTCTCAAGCGCACACAGAACCTTCTCCAAAATAGATCACATCCTGGGCCATAAATCTAGCCTTGGCAAATTTTAAAAAAATGAAATCATTCCAGTCATCTTTTTTGACCACAGTGCAGTAAGATTAAATCTCAATCACAGGAAAAAAATTATTAAAAATTCAAACATATGGAGGCTAAATAACACGCTTCTGAATAACCAACAAATCATAGAAGAAATCAAAAAAGAAATCAAAATATGCATAGAAATGAATGAAAATGAAAACACAACAACCCAAAACCTATGGGACACTGTAAAAGCAGTGCTAAGGGGAAGGTTCCTAGCATTACAGGCTTACCTCAAGAAACAAGAAAAAAGTCAAATAAATAACCTAACTCTACACCTAAAGCAACTAGAGAAGGAAGAAATGAAGCATCCCAGGGCTAGTAGAAGAAAATAAATCTTAAAAATTAGGGCGGAAATACATGCAAAGGAAACTAAAGAGACCATAGCAAAAATAAACAAAGCTAAAAGTTGTTTTTTTGAAAAAATAAACAAAAATGACAAACCATTAGCAAGACTCATTAAGAAACAAAGAGAGAAGAACCAAATTAACAAAATTAGAAATGAAAATGGAGAGATCACAACAGACAACACTGAAATACAAAGCATCATAAGAGACTACTACCAGCAGCTCTATGTCAATAAAATGGACAACTTGGAAGAAATGGACAAATTCTTAGAAAAGTGTATAACTTTCCAAAACTGAACCAGGAAGAAATAGAAAATCTTAACAGACCCATCACAAGCAAGGAAATCGAAACTGTAATCAGAAATCTTCCAGCAAACAAAAGCCCAGGATCAGATGGCTTCACAGCTGAATTCTACCAAAAATTTAGAGAAGAGCTAACACCTATCTTACTCAAACTCTTCCAGAAAATTGCAGATGAAGGTAAACTTCCAAACTCATTCTATGAGGCCACCATTACCCAAATTCCAAAACCAGACAAAGATGCCACGAAAAAAGAAAACTACAGGCCAATATCACTGATGAACATAGATGCAAAAATCCTTAACAAAATTCTAGGAAACAGAATCCAACAACATATGAAAAAGATCATACATCATGACCAAGTGGGCTTTATCCCAGGAATGCAAGGATTCTTTAATATTTGCAAATCAAACAATGTAATACACTACATTAACAAATTGAAAGATAAAAACCATATGATTATCTCAATAGATGCAGAAAAAGCCTTTGACAAAATTCAACATCTATTTATGATTAAAACTCTCCAGAAAGCAGGAATAGAAGGAACATACCTCAGCATAATAAAAACTATATGAGCCAAACCCACAACAAGCATTATCCTCAATGGTGAAAAATTGAAAGCATTTCCTCTAAAATCAGGAACAAGACAAGGTTGCCCACTCTCACTACTACTAACCAACATAATTTTGGAAGTTTTGGCCACAGCAATCAGAGCAGAAAAACAAGTAAAAGGAATCCAATTTGGAAAAGAAGAGGTAAAACTCTCATTGTTTGTAGATGACATGATCCTCTACATAGAAAACCCTAAAGACTCTACCAGAAAATTACTAGAGCTAATCAACGAATATAGTAAAGTTGCAGGATATAAAATTAACACACAAAAATCCCTTGCATTCCTATACACTAACAATGAGAAAACAGAAAGAGAAATTAAGGAAACAATACCATTCACCATTGCAACAAAAAGAATAAAATACTTAGGAGTATATCTACCTCAAGAAACAAAAGACCTATACATAGAAAACTATAAAACACTGATGAAAGAAATCAAAGAGGACACAAACAGATGGAGAAATATACCGTGTTCATGGATTGGATGAGTCAATATTGTCAAAATGACTATACTATCTAAAGCAATCTATAGACTCAATGCAATCCCTATCAAGCTACCAATGGTATTTTTCAGCGAACTCGAACAAATAATTTCACAGTTTGTATGGAAATACAAAAAACCTCAAATAGCCAAAGTAATCTTGAGAAAGAAGAATGGAACTGGAGGAATCAACCTGCCTGACTTCAGACTATACCACAAAGCCACAGTCATCAAGAGAGTATGGTACTGGCACAAAGACAGAAATATAGATCAATGGAACAGAATAGAAAGCCCAGAGATAAATCCACGAACCTATGGACACCTTATCTTCGACAAAGGAGGCAAGGATATACAATGGAAAAAAGACAACCTCTTTAACAAGTGGTTCTGGGAAAACTGGTCAGCTACTTGTAAAAGAATGAAACTAGAACACTTTCTAACATCATACGCAAAAATAAACTCAAAATGGATTAAAGATCTAAATGTAAGACCAGAAACTATACAACTCCTAGAGGAGAACATAGGCAAAACCCTCTCCTACATACATCACAGCAGGATCCTCTATGACCCACCTCCCAGAATATTGGAAATAAAAGCAAAACTAAACAAATGGGACCTAATGAAACTTAAAAGCTTTTGCACAACAAAGGAAACGATAAGTAACGTGAAAGACAGCCCTCAGATTGGGAGAAAATAATACCAAATGGAGCAACAAAGGATTAATCTCAAAAATATACAAGCAACTCCTGCAGCTCAATTCCAGAAAAATAAATGACCCAATCAAAAAATGGGCCAAAGAACTAAACAGACATTCCTCCAAAGAAGACATACAGATGGCTGACAAGCACATCAAAAGATGCTCAACATCACTCATTATCAGAGAAATGTAAATCAAAATCACAGTGAGGCACCATTACACGCCAGTCAGGATGGCTGCTATCCAAAAAGCTAGAAGCAATAAATGCTGGAGAGGGTGTGGAGAAAAGGGAACCCTCTTACACCGTTGGTGGGAATGCAAACTAGTACAGCCACTATGGAGGACAGTGTGGAGATTCCTTAAAAAACTGGAAATAGAACTGCCATATGACCCAGCAATCCCACTTCTGGGCATACACACCAAGGAAACCAGATCTGAAAGAGACACATGCACCGCAATGTTCATTGCAGCACACTGTTTATAATATCCAGGACATGGAAGCAACCTAGATGCCCATCAGCAGACGAATGGATAAGGAAGCTGTAGTACATATACACCATGGAATATTACTCAGCCATTAAAAAGAATACATTTGAATCAGTTCTAATGAGATGGATGAAACTGGAGCCCATTATACAGAGTGAAGTAAGCCAGAATGATAAAGACCAATACAGTATACTAATGCATATATATGTAATTTAGAAAGATGGTAATGATAACCCTATATGCAAAACAGAAAAAGAGACACAGATGTACAGAACAGACTTTTGGACTCTGTGGGAGAAGGCGAGGGTAGGATGTTTAGAGAGAACGGCATCAAAACATGTATATTATCAAGGGTGAAACAGACCACCAGCCCAGGCTGGATGCATGAGACAAGTGCTCGGGTCTGGCGCACTGGGAAGACCCAGAGGAATCGGGTAGACAGGGAGGTTGGAGGGGGGATCAGGATGGGGAATACATGTATATCCATGGCTGATTCATGTCAATGTATGGCAAAAACCACTACAATATTGTAAAGTAATTAGCCTCCAACTAATAAAAATCAATGGAAAAAAAAAAAGACTTGAAAATTCATAAATATAGGAATTATTCATATTGAAACCAGTAGACAATGTTCTCCTAGTGTCTTGTTTCATAAAATTCTACTGATATTATCTAATTTAGTGGAATATTAAGTACTTGGGGCAGTCTTCCTGCCCACTTCTGATGTCTATGTCTGAAGCTTTCTCTATCTTCTTTATACTTTAATAAAACTTTATTACACAAAAGCTCTGAACAATCAAGCCTCATTTCTGGCCCCAGATTGAATTCTTCTCATCTGGAGGCCAAGAATCCCAGAGTCTTTCATGGTCCAGCAACAACCTTTCATTTTGGGGGCTTGTCCGTGATTCTTCAGGAAAAGGTGAGGATGCTTGGAGCTCAGTTCTTTGTTTTCCTAGCAAACATGTTTTCTACTATACTTTAACTCTACGGTGTGCTTGTGTGAGTGAATGACATGCCCTGCACGAAGGAAGTGAGGAGCCCTACTTAGCAGTTTGGTGGTGACCTCATATGGCTTATAGGACTTCCCTGGTGGCTCAGAAGGTAAAGCGTCTGCCTGCAATGCAGGAGACTTGGTTTTGATCCCTGGGTTGGGACGATCCCCTGGAGAAAGAAATGTCAACCTGCTCCAGTACTTCTGCCTGAAAAATTCCGTGGACAGAGGAGCCTGCCAGGCTACAGTCCCCAGGGTAGCAAAGAGTTGGACACTGCTGAGTAACTTCACTTTCTTTTCTTTCTTTCTTTTCTATTAAATATTTATTGTGTGTGTGTGTGTGTGTGTATGTTCAGTCACAACTCTTTGTGACACCAGGGATTGTAGCCTGCCAGACTTCTCTGTACATGGAATTTTTCAGGTAAGAATACTGGAGCAAGTTGACATTTTCTATTCCAGGAATCTTCCAGACCCAGGAATCAAACCCGCATCTCTTGTGTCTCTTACATTGGCAGGTGGATCCTTTACCACTGTGCCATCTGGGAAGTCCAAATATTTATTACCAGATTCTAAATGAGTTTGTTTATCAAACTTATCAGACTTTATAAAATATAAATAGAATAGAACAAGGTAAAAGTTTTTTCCTCTAATACATTTTCTTTTGAAGTAGAGCTGAATGATTTAAAATTTTTCAAATGCTATTTCTCTTTAGAAATTGGATGATGGGCTTTTAAGTAATTGGTGGCATGCCAATTCTCAAATAACTCCAAATGTGGACCTATAATTAAAATCAGAAATTTGAACTGTAGAAACATGTTCTTAATATGTCCCACTATTTTTTCTCTTTATTTATGTGACTCCCTTGCTATTCTATTGCATGCTATTACACACACACACACACACACACACACACACATGCATATATTAGCATATATACACACATATATATGCATACTGGCTTAAATTGAAGAAAGTAGGGAAAACCACAAAGTCTTTCAGGTATGATCTAAATCAAGTAAGTCTCTTTTAATTATACACTGGAGGTGATGAATATATTCAATGGATCTGATTTGGTAGACAGAGTGTCTGAAAAACTATGGATGGAGGTTTGTAACACTGTACAGGAGGCAATGACCAAAACCATCCCAAAGAAAAAGAAATACCAGAAGGCAAAGTGGTTATCTGAGGAGGCTTTACAGATAACTGAAACAAGAAGAAAAGTGAAAAGTAAGGGAGAAAGGGAAAGATATACCCAACTGAAAGCAGAGTCCCAGAGAACAGCAAGGAGAGGTAAGAAAGCCTTCTTAAATGAACAATACAAAGAAACAGATGAAATAAATAGAATGGGAATGACCAGAGATCTCTTCAAGAAAACTGGAGATATCAAGGGAACATTTCATGCAGAACAGAAATTGCCAGGACCTAGCAGAAACAGAAGAGAGTAAGAAGAGGTGGCAAGAATACACAGAAGAATTAAACAAAATAGGTCTTAATGACCTGGATAACCGCGACGGTGTGGTCACTAACCAGGAGCTGGACATCGTGGAATATGAAGTCAAGTGAGCCTTAAGAAACATTACTGTGGACAAGCGGCCCCAAGATGGCAGAGGAATAGGATGGGGAGACCACTTTCTCCCCCACAAATACATCAAAAAATCATCTGCATGTGGAGCAACTTCCACAAAACAACTTTTGATTGCTGGTGGAGGACCCCAGATACCCAGAAAGGCTACCAATCTCTTTGAAATGAGGTATGACAAAAGATAATGATGAAAAGGGAGATAAAGGATTTAGGGACTGAGACCCATCCTGGGGAAGGAGTCATGAAGGAGGAGAAGTTTCCACATAATTGGAGACCCTTTCATAGGTGGGGTCAGTGGGAAGCTTTGGAATCTCAGAGGGTAGCACTGGAAAAAAAATCACCACAAAATTCACACCAAAGGGCAGTTACTGGCTGAGAAGCAGCTCACACGCGCACATCCACCTGCATTGTGTGGGGGCTGAGTGTGGAGGCATGGACTGCATTGTTGGTCCTTAGGGTAAGGACTGGGGTTGTCTTGTTTTTTTGTACTGTGCACTGAACCCAGGGTAGGTAAGGCGTGACTGGGGAAGCTGGAAAAACACTCAAATAGCCGTGGGGACTGCAGACATGTTTATTTTCTTTGGGCAGCAGTAGCCTGGAGTTCTCAAGTAGGAACGATATACTAAGACAGAACAAAAGTGATTCGTGGCCAAGCGGGTACAATGTGACACATTTGCGCAATGCTACAGCTGATATATAACCATATGAGGCCAGCAATATCATTGTTTACAGAACACGAGGTGAGGGGGCATGAAGGAGTGGGGGAGGAGAGCCTGCCTGACGCCATGTTGTCAGTTAGTTTCTTCACATTCCACCCCTCAGGGTTTTCTGTCCCACTGATAACAAAGATTTGGTTCCCTGTGGCTTCCTTCTGGCATGTACCACCACTGCTTGTATCCACATCTCACAACAACAGTAAAGCTTACAACAACAAACTGCTAGGGTGCAGGCTATACCTCTAATACAGAGCAAAACCCGATGTCAGGTACTGGACAAGCTGGCCTACCACTTCTACAGTGGGTCTACGGTAAGGCATTGCACATCGTGGATTTCTTATCATGTGCTGTAGTGCTCCTGTAACATTTTCATGATTATTTGGTATATACACACAATATTTGTGTCCAGTAATGCACACATGCCACCTTGTGCAGCAGTCAATAGATCAAGGGCCATTTGGTTCTGCACAGTTGTTTTTCTCATGTGGTACATTTCTTCATCTAACAGGGTTAAGGCTTGGTCTATATAATTTAAAGCACAGGCAGTATGTAAAGCAAGGGCAGTAACTTGTACCTCAGTAACTATGGCTGCCCCTTGGGGGGAAAGCAAGGCCAAGGGGTAGTACCACCAGGGGTTCCATTTTACTAGGTACTGTGCATGGACCATGTGAGAGAGCTGTATCTACTGAGGTGAGCAGGTAAGGCCAGCCCCGTGTGCACTGTCCAATCCAATTCTCAGCAAATATGGCCATCTTTATGACCCACATACCCACAGAGTGCCATGAGGGACAGGGATCATGCTATTGACCATTTGATAGTCTGATTCAATGTTAACTTTAGCACAAGGAGATGGGGGTTCCACCCTGTTGGGTTAGTACCACCCTTTTTACCTACTCAAAGGGGTGCAATGTCCTATAAGTCAACATTCAGAGCTGGCAACTAGGAAAACCCGTCCCACAGAACATGTCCTTGGGGCGAGGCATGTTCTGTCATTTTTTACCTCTTTTATACAATCAAGCACCTTGTCTCCTCTCATTCAGTCTTCTTCAGTTTCAACCAGAAGCCAAGTCCAGTTGGCCATAGTCATGGGATGAGTGAGCCAGGGCAGTCCCATGGCAACTCCACCAGGGAACTCATTGTAGACCCAACATGTCGACATGTTTTGTACCATCATGTAGATGTGTGCCAATCTACAATCATATTGGTCATGACACACCTACGGGCAGAAAGACAAAGAGGTCCAATGTACTAGCATAGGTAATTTTTTTCCATCTAATAGGACACATGTAAGCTTTGTCTTGGGAGAGAATGGTTCTTGGTAACGGAGGTCTACTTTGTTTCATGTACCACACCTATTTGCTTGATTTCTCACATCCTGTGCCTCCACGTGGAGAGTAAGAGGGGAACTTATGATAGACCACAGGAAGTGCACAAATGCACTTTTCAACACGGAGGCAGCTCCCTGTGGTCCTGGCCACATGACATGCACATGAGGGGGCCAGGTGCTGGTTGCCCAGGGGACAACCTGGAAGTCATGTTGCAGTCCCTACCCCTATGGGGCGAGTAGGGCTTCCCACTGCAGGTGAGGTGCCTTTATCTTCCATGGCCAGGTCCAGTCTGCCATCTGTCCTTGTGCAATCCTGGTTGGGGCTGGCAACATGATGTTACCTTGGGTTCCATAACCAGGCTTTAAGACCATATCTGAGGTTGCCACTTGCAGTTGTATCTGCATAGCAGCACAATGCAGAAGAGCCTTCACAGGGGCAACTTTGCCCCTGTGTGGTTTTTCATTGGGGGACCCATAAAACCCCCATAGATGTCGTGTCCACCCCATCAAGGAGGGGTGATCAATAGACAGCTTTAGCAAACTATTATATTGCTCAATCATACCCACTGCCTGTGGGTGATATGGGACATGAAATACTATTGAATTCCCAGTCTCTGGCCAGTCCAAGACTTCCTTTCTGGTAAAATGGGTACCTTGATCACTGTCTACAATCAGAGGGCCAGGCAAACAGCAAACCTGTAACTGTATCTACAGCTGTCAGAGCAAAGCTGGCATTCTCTGATATTGACAGAGGCCCTACAGAGTCCACTTGCCACTGAGTCAAAGGAATGCTTCCCCTTACACCACTTGTCCATCAGTGCCTGCCAGCCTGTGGGAATGAAGAGACTCCTGGGCACATGTGGAGCAATCATGGCAAGCATCTGTTATTTCCCTCCAAGAAATGGGAAGATCCCATCTTTTGGCAACTGCCCACATGGTTTTCATCCCTGCACGAAGCAGGCACCGGTGTAGCCAAGTTGCTGCCTTTCCACCCATAGGACATGCACTAACCTGTCAGCCTCATAATTCTCTGGGCTTGCCATAGGCAGGTGCCCTGTTACGTGTATCACTGTTATGTCCTTTCCATGTCCTAAGTCCCGTAGATCTTGCCACATGGCTTGTTCCCACAGGATCTGTTGCCTACTAGCCACTGCTGTGTCTTTAAGGTAGTAAACCATAAGGTTAAGCCTTTATGAACTGGCCAACTATCTGTACAGATGGTAAGGGATGTTGCCTCATTTTTGACCACCATTCAGGCAGCGTATAACTCAGCCCACTGGCTGCTTTGACCAACTCCAGAGTTAAATCATATAGTGTCTGTGGTAGACTGCATGGCAAGGGTGGTCCAGGAGGAGGCCTGGCCCCAGCTGGACCCATCAGTATACCAAACCTGGGCATCTACTGGGGCTTTACCTTCCTTAAGCAGTGAGGGTTCTGGCCTCACCATCATCGGAGTGTCTCCCAATGTGTCCACTGTAAATGTTACCGGTCCTAAAATATTAGGTCCTAAAATATTATTATATATTAGCTGTTAACTCTTGAAATAATGGTCTGGCAGATAGAGAACTCCTTTGTTCTAAGTATGCCCCCCACTTAGCCTAAGTTTGGATTTGTGCCACTCCTGTCTTGGGAGCCAGCCCACTATAGGATGTGTTGTCTTGACAAGCACCAGGGCCTTCTCCATGATCACCTCTGTGGACAGTAAAGTGCCATACACAGCTGCCAATTTCTTCTCCACCAAAGTGTATCTCTTTTCCACCTGCTTCTTAATTGAGACCAAAATCCCAAAGGAGCACCTAGCTGCTCTTGTCATTGCCACAAGCCCCACCCAAACCCTTCCTGGGTAATGAATAGTGAAGTTGCTCAGTCGTGTACACTTTGTGATCCCGTGGACTGTGGCCTACCAGGTTCTGCCATCCATGGAATTTTCCAGGCAAGAGTACTGGAGTGGGTGCCATTTCCATCTCCAAGGGATCTTCCTGACCTGGGGATGGAACCCGGGTCTCCCGCATTGCAGGCAGAAGCTTTACCCTCTGAGCCACAATATGTACATCTAATTCAAAGGTTTTGTAGGGTGCCTGGGCTTGCTGAACGGCTTGCTTGATGGCTCAGAACACATGTTACACAGTATCTGACCAGTTCCAAGTTACCCACTTTTCTATTAACGAGTATAAGGGGCATGCCATTTGGGCTAGGTGAGGTATGAACGTCCTCCATGTTGGCCCAAGAGGCAACATAGGTTTGTAACTGAGTCACAATTGTAGGCAGTAGGTACATTTATATTTTATTAGCCATCATAACTTTTGTTTTGGTTTAATTTTTGTTTACACTCCTGTTTAAAGTTTGGTATAACTTCTGTCTTAACTGACCAGCCAACTTCCAAGAATTTGACAGACAATCTAGGCCCTTGGATTTTTGTGGCATTTATCACCCATCCACATGATTTCAAATGTGTTATAAGCTAGGGTGTACACTATTTTAAACCTGTAAGAAATCAGAGGTTAGTAACACATCATTAATATAACGAAACAGTTTCACTGATGTAGGGCGGTTTCATTTTTCCAAATCTCCCTTAACCAGCCCGTGACATATTGTTGGACTATGTAAATATCCTTGGGAAAGGACCTGTAATGTCCACTGACACCCTTCCTAAGCGAATGCAAACGGATCTTGACTCTCAGCAGCTATAGCTATCCAGGAAAAAGTGAAAGTTAAAGTGTTAGTTGCTCAGTCATGTCTGACTCTTTGTGATCCCATGGACTGTTGCCTGCTAGGCTCCTCTTTTCCATGGGTTCTCCAGGCAAGAATACTGGAGTAGGTTGCTATTCCTTTCTCCAGGGGATCTTCCCAACCCAGGGATCAAATCCAGGTCTCCTGCATTGCAGGCAGATACTTTACTACCTCTTTACCATCATGGAGAAAAAGGCATTAGCTAAATCCACCACAGTGATAAGTGCCCAAGGCTGTGGTTAACTGGTTCGTCAAATTGTGGATTGATGGCATGGCAGCTCACATGGGTGGCACCATTTTATTTAGTTCCTTGTAATCCACAGCCATTTGCCATGGGCCATCAGGTTTTCAGATGGGCCACACAGGGAAGTTGATTGGGCTCTGTGCAGGGCATACAGTGTCTATTTTTGCCAGCTTGGCAATTGTGGCACTTATTTTTTGTGGTCACCTGGTAGATGATATTGTCTCACATTTACTGCCCTCTGGAGTGTTGGCAACACCCTTGGGGGATGCTTTGTATATCCCTTCACGACTGTCTTTATTATACACACTTGGAGACAAAATTTCCTCACAGAGGTCTGTAACATGAGGTCTTGTAAGACATCTATCTCTAAAATATATTCTGGACTTGGGAACACCTACACAGTGTACACTTGCATAGGAAGCCATCTGATTTCCAACAGTAAGGACACAGGCTTTACTTCAATAGTTTGGCCACTGTAGCCATCAATATATGCACTAGGACCAGGAAACTGTTTCGGTTTGTCATATATCAGGCTGCATTCAGCACTGGTTTCTACCAGGGCCATTATTCTTTGTACATTGGTGCACAACCAGTGAATTGTAAGTTCTTCACGGAGCCTCTGGTCCCTGCTTGGGCTCTCTGGGTGGGCACCTTGGCCTGACCCCTATTCAAAGCAAAAACAGGGCATCAGCAGAAATATCTCCAGTTGGCATAAAGTCCTCTAGCTGAACTGTATGTATTTTCATATTTGATAAACTGCTTTTCTGGTCTCAATTGCTTCCACAGCTCTAGGAATACAACATTAGGTTGTTCAACAATTTTATTTTTGTCAAGTCCCATTGCTAGCAAAGCAGTCCACATTTGTATCCTTGTCACCTGGGTGGGGCTTTTACTGGCTTGGTTTCCCATGGGGGCCTTCACAGCGCTAATGCTTTTGGCCTGCCACTGCCCTTCTGTGTCTCCCAAGCTAGCCATCATCGAGGTCACCTCATAGATAGGCCATCCCACATAGGGTGTAAGTATAGCAGGTAGAGGTTCAATATAGGTGGACAGAGTGCTATTCAACATGGTGTTTTGCATACCGCTGGTAAAATGTTCCTCGTCAGGGCTCCAGATGTTCAGGTTAAACATCTCCTGTATCATGTCTAATTCTCTCACCACATGGGTCAACTCAGCATTGATATGCCACTTACTAACAGTATCTGGGAGCTGTCCTGCGTTAGTCTGCATGGTATGGATGGCAGCATTGATCTACTGTAGCAGGCTGTGTGTTTGGTTAGGTGCATCCTGAATAAATCACTTAGCATTCTGCAATCTTTGTCTCAATGAGCAGTGCATGGTTAGGGTTGCCAACTGTTCTACTTCATTCCCCAGAACAAAGGATGCCATCCACCCCTGTGTCTCAAAGTCACAACATCCATGTTGCCAAGGGTCCTCCAAGCCCTTGTTAAAACCACAGCCCCAAATTACCAATTCTTCCTGAGTATATGGCTGATATGTCATAAACTCAGTCATACTGGGGGCCTCTTAAGGATGTCCCCCCTGGGCCGTAGGCTTCTTATGTTTTATTTACTTTTTGTTGTACAATAGGTCTCACTGACAAGCAAGGACCTGTGGGTCCTTCTTCATTTATTACCTCATAATGCAAGGTGTCACATTCGACAAGGCCAGGCAGCTTTTGTTCCAGCATCTGAATCAGTTGCTCTACTTCCTCTACTTGTCTCTTTAGTTTGCACACTTGCAGAGCATCATGGAGAGCACTTTCCATATTCACCTTCAAAGCCACCAGTAAAATCCATCCCATGGTGTCAGTGACAGTACATGCTGCTTTGTCCAGCAAGTGAGAGCTTACCGCCTGTAATGTCTTTTCAATACTGTATGGTGACCCATTCTCTGCCACCCAGACTTCCACCAGGGCACATGCCAAGAGGACCACAGCCATCAGGTACTCATGCTCTGTGGTGGCCACTGGCTTCCTCCTTCCATTGGAGCCACAGGCTCCCCTACCTGCTGGGTATTCTGCTGACTACACCAGTTGTCTTGCTTCTTGTATTGTGGACTGAACCCAGGGTAGATAAGGTGTGACTGGGGAAGTTGGAAGAACACTCAAGGAGCCATGGGGGCTGAATACATGTTTATTCTCTGTGGGCAACAGCAGCCGGGAGTACTCAAGCAGGAATGATATACCAAGACAGAACAAAAGTGACTCATGGCCAGCGGGTACAATGTGATGCATGTGCACAGTGCTACAGCTGCTACATTACCATACAAGGTCAGCAATATCATTGTTTACAGAACACAAGGTGAGGGGGCATGAGAAAGTGGGACAGGAGAGACTGACTGATGCCATGTTGCCAGTTAGTTTCTTCACAGAGGTTGAATGCCCTGAGGACACTCAGAGGACTAATGTGGCATAGCAACCCAAATCGTGAGAACATCAGAGAGACAAAAAAAGAAAAACAAAGACCTTTCTGTGGGAAGGCTCTAATGCCACACTGTGACCTCTGGTGTGCTCACAGAGCAAAGGATTGTGCCCTAGCGAATACCAAAGGAGAGAAAACCTGCCTCCGTGGAGGCAGAGAGGCAGGTGCATGAAAGCCAGAGGCAGAAGGCAAGGGTTTGTTAAAAACTTGGCCACAGAGACTGCATCTCCCACCAAGCTGTGAGCAGGTTGCCTTGTCACTAAGCCTGATATTCTGGGTGGTTCATATCTGCCAGGAGTGTCACCTATTGATAGCAGACCCTGGAGGAGATGCATGGCCCCCCTGGGACTGTACGTGCATGGCAAACCCAGGATCCTGAGCAGTTTGGAGCAGGCCCACCAGGGACTGTGCCCTCACAGAAAGCCTGGGAGCCTGAGTGGCTTAGACCTAGGAAGTGCATGCCACCTTGGGCTGTGTCAACCTCTCTGTGGCCCATCCACTGAGAACACTCCCCACATATGTCAGTGGTGTTTCTTTGCAGAAGAAACAAGTGTTTCCACAGCACAACTGAGCAAGTGACCCTGAATAAGTGTTCACTTTTGCCCCCTTGTGTCAGTGCAGAGATAGACACTGAAGAGACTTGCAAGTAGAAGAGCCCAACCTAAGCAAAGAAAAGAAAGGGGAACTGCCTCAGAAGTGGCAGGTGCAACAGATTAAAATCCCGAAGTTAAGCTGAGGCTGTGTATATGAGGGGCAATTGTAGGCTTGGAGAACAAGTACAAGCTGGAAAAAGGGATTATCTGACACTGAACTGAACCTACAATACTTAAAAAAAAAATTGTGTTCAATTTTATTTATTTTTTCTTTCATATTGTACTTTTGAGAATCTAATCTCTATTCTAGGCTTTTAATGTTTGCTTTTTGATATTTGTTACTAATTTTGTACTTTTAAGAGTCTAATTTTTAGTATCCATTTTCACTTAGGGATTTTATTACAGTGCTTGATTGCTCTCTTCCCTTTTGACTCTCCCTTTTTTCCTCCTGGTCAGCTCTATATCCCTCTTCTCTTCTCTGTGTAACTCTGTGATTCTCTTTGGGTATTCCTAGTTGTCAGAGAAGGCAATGTCACCCCACTCCAGTACTCTTGCCTGGAAAATCCCATGGACGGAGGAGCCTGGTAGGCTGTAGTCCATGGGGTCATTACAGAGTGTGACACTACAAGAGTCGGACATGACTGAGAGACTTCACTTTCATTTTTCACTTTCATGCATTGGAGAAGGAAATGGCAACCCACTCCAGTGTTCTTGCCTGGAGAATCCCAGGGACGGGGGAGCCTGGTGGGCTGCTGTCTATGGGGTTGCACAGAGTCGGACATGACTGAAGTGACTTAGCAAATTCCTAGTTGTGGAGAGTCATTTCATTATTAATCTAGGGGTTTTGTCCTCTGTGCTGTGTGGGCTGAGAAATCTTGATGCTATGGTAAGATAAGGACTAAAACCCAGAGGTAGGAGGCTCAACTGCAGAACGTTGGGCCCTCATAGAACTCCTGACCCCAGGGAATATTAATAGACGAGAGTGCATCCAAAAGCTTTCACACCTACTCTGAGACCAAGCTCCACCCAAGAGCCAGCAAGCTCCAGTGCAAGACAACCCATGATAATTCTCCAGCAAAACAGAAACACAGCCCTGAACATTAAAAGACAGACTGCCCAAAGCCACACAAAACCCATAGACACCCCAAAATTCACTACTGGACACTACATTGCCCTCCAGAGAGATGAGATTCAACTCCATCCACAAGAACACAGAGACAAGTTCCCCCAATCAAGAAACCTTCACAAGCCACTGGTCCAACCCTACCCACTGGGAATAGACTCTATAGTTAAGAGGAACTATGACCCTCCAGCCTGAAGAAAGGAGATCCCAACACAGTAAACTAAACAAAATGAAAAGGGAGAGAAATATCCAGCAGGTGAAGAAACATGATAAAAACCCACCAAACCAAACAAAAGAGGAGGAGATAGGGAGTCTATGTGAAAAAAAATCAGAATAATGATCATAAAGATGATCCAAAAATCTTGAAAACAAAATGGAGTTATAGATAAATAGACTAGAGAAATGAATTGAGAAGATGAAAAATGTTTAACAAGGGCTAGAAGAAATAAAGAGTAGTCAGTTAGTAATTAACAGTGCAGTAACTGAGATTAAAAACATTCTGGAGGGAAACAACAGTAGAATAACTGAGACAGAAGAAAGGATAAATGAATTGGAAAATAGAATTGTGGAAATAAATAGAGTGGGAAAAAGAAAAAGGAACAAAAAGAAATGAGGACAGCCTCAGAGAATTATGGGAAAATGTTAAGTGCCTCAGAATTTGAATCATAGGTGTCCCAGAAGAAGAAAACAAAAGAAAGGGCATGAAAAAATATTTGAGGAGATAATAGTTGAAAATTTCCCTAAAATGGGGAAGGAAATAGCCACCCAAGTCCAAGGAGCCCAGGGAGTCCCATATAGGATAAACCCAATGTGAAGCACACCAAGATACATAATAATCAAACTAATAAAAATTAAACACAAAGAGAAAATATTAAAATCAGCAAGGGAAAAGCAATAAATAGCATACAAGGGGATCCACATAAGGGTAACAGCTGATCTTTCAACAGAAATTCTGTAGGCCAGAAGAGAATGGCAGGATATATTTAAAGTGATGAAACAGAAAACTTACAACCAAGATTACACTAACCAGCAAGATTCAAAGGAGAAATCAAAAACTTTACAGACAAGAAAAGCTGACAGAATTCAGCACCACAAAACCAGCTTTTCAACAAATGCTAGGATTTTTCTAGACAGGAAACACAAAAAAGGTTTATAAAAATGAACCCCAAACCATAAAGTAAATGGTAATGGGATCATGCTTATCAATAATTACCTTAAACATAAATAGGTTAAAAGCTCCAACCCAAATACAAAGACTGGCTGAATGGATACAAAAATAAGACTGCTATATATGCTGACTATAAGAGACTCACTTCAAATCCAGGGACACATACAGACTGAAAGTGAGGGGCTGGAAAAAGATATTTCATGCAAATGAAGATGAAAAGAAAGCAGAAGTAGCAATACTCATATCAGATAAAATAGGCTTTAAAATAAAGACCATTATAAGAGACAAAGAAAGACACTACATAATGATCAAGGAATCAATCCAAGAAGAAGATATAGCAATTATAAATAGTGTGCACCCAACATAGGAGCACCTCAATACATAAGGCAAAAACTAACAGCTATTAAAGGGAAAATTGTCAGTAACACAATGATAGTGGAGGAATTTAAGATGCCATTTACACTAATGGACAGATAATCCAGACAGATTAGCAAGGAAACACAAACTTATAATGATGCATTGGACCAGGTAGACCTAACTGATATCTACAGGGTGTTTCACTGAAAGACAATGGTTTTCACCTTTTTCTCAAGTGCACATGGAACATTCTCCATGATAGATCACATCCTTGGTCACAAATCTAGCCTTGGGGAATTTAAAAAATTTGAAATCATTTTAAGCATCTTTTCTGATCAAAATGCTGTAAGATTAGATATCACTATAGGAAAAAAAAAACTATAAAAAAACCCCCACAAACATATGGAGGCTAAACAACATGCTTCTGAATAACCAACAGATCACTGAAGGACTAAAAATGGAAATAAAAGTATGCATAGAAAAAATGATAATGAAAACACGACTACCCCAAACCCATGGGGTTCAGTAAAAGCAGTGCTAAGAGGGAAGTTCATAGCAATACAAATCTACCTCAAGAAGTGTTGTGCTCCTTTGATGGACCGGAACCTGGTTGTCCAGAGTCGACAATAAGAAAGTAAAAGAGAGAGAAAGAGGTTGACATTCCCTGGTTTACACAGAGAACAAATAAAGCTCTTTGCACAGAGCTCGCACTGCTTCTCGTTGGCACCAGGCGTCCTCTTGAGTGGGTGAAGGCACAGTGCACCTTCTTGAGAGTGTCTTAGAAGCCCAGGCAAGAAAAGGAGCTCAGCGGGCTTCCGTGCTCCAAGGAATTAGCCTGAGAGAGAGAGAGAGAGAGAGAGAGAGAGAGAGAGAGAGAGAGAGAGAGAGAGAGAGAGAAGGAAAGAAAGACACAGGGACCCAAGCTGTGATGGAGCAAAGGTGTTTTATTTAACATGGTGTGGGTATATATAATGTCTTACAAGGTAGCTATTCTCATCAGTGATAACAATCAAAATTCCAGACTTACAAAACATAAGGTGATCCATATTAAAGAGAGAGAGTTGTAAACACTTTTACCATATAGGTCATAAAAAGGAGGAGGGTGCTTATCACTCTATGGAAAAACTAATGAAGGAAATGCATGGATTCCTTTTAATTTCTGAATATTCAGGAATTAATAAGGAACAGAGGATTTATGACAGATCCAAAACAGCACACAGTAAGCCTCCTGTTAAATGCTTCCTGACAAAGAAGCAAGAGAAATATCAAGTAAACAACCTAATTTTACATCTAAAGCAACTAGAAAAAAAGAAGAAATGAACAATTTCTTAGAAAAATATAACCTTGTAAAACTGAACCAAGAAGAAACAGAAAATTTGAACAGACAAATCACAAGCACAGAAGTCGAAAGTGTAATAAAAAATCTTCCAACAAGCAAAAGCCCAGGACACAGGTGAATTTTACCAAAAATTTAGAAAGAGGTAACACCTATCCTACTAAAACTCTTCCAGAAAACTGTAGAGGAAGGAAAACTCCCCAACTAATTCTATTAGGCCACCATCACCCTGATACCAAAACCAGACAAAGATGCCACAAAAAGAGAAAACTACAGGCCAATATCACTGATGAACATAGATGCAAAAATCCTCAGCAAAATTCTAGCAGATATATCATGATCAAGTGGGCTTTATTCCAGGGATGCAAGGATTTTTTCCATATTTGCATATCATTCAGTGAGGTACACTATACTAACAAATTGAAAGATAAAAACCATATGATCATTTCAATAGATGCAGAGAAATACTTCAACAAATTCAACACCTATTTCTATTAAAAAAAAAAAAAACTCTCCAGAAAATAGGCATAGATGAAACATACTTCAACATAATAAAAGTCAGATATGACAAACCCAGAGCCAACATTATCCTCAGTGGTAAAAATTTGAAAACATTTCCTCTAAAATCAGGAACAAGACAAGGGTGCTCACTCTCACACTACTATTCAACATAGCTTTTGAAGTCCTAGCCACACAATCAGAGAAGAACAAGAAATAAAGGGAATCCAGCTTGGAAAATAAGAAGTAAAGATTTCACCGTTTGCAGATGACATGATCCTCCACAAAGAAAGTGCTAAAGAAGTCAACAGAAAATTACTAGATTTAATTAATGAATATAGTAGTTTCAGGATAAAATTAGTACACAGAAATCTCTTGTATTCCTATACACTAACAATGAAAAAATCAGAGAGCCAAATTAAGGAAACAATTGTATTCACCTTTGCAATGAAAATAATAAAATAATTTGGAACAAAATTACCTAAAGAAACAAATGATCTGTACACAGAAAACTCTAAAACACTGATGAAACAAATCAAAGATGATGCAAATAGACAGAGAATTATACCATGTTCTTGGACTTGGTGAAAATGAGTATACTACCCAAAGCAATCTATAGATTTAGTGCAATCACTTTCAAACTACCAATGGTTGCTTTCACAGAACTAGAATAAAAATGTTCACAATTAATATGGAAACACAAAAGACCCCAAATAGCTAAAGCTATCACAATGGTGTGATCAGTCACCTAGAGCCAGACATCCAATGCCAAGTCAAGTGGGCCTTAGGAAGCATCACTACAAACAAAGCTAGTGGAGGTGATGGAATTCCAGCTGAGCTGTTTTAAGTCCTAAAATATGATGCTGTGAAAATGCTGCATTTAATATGCCAGCAAACCTGTAAAACTCAGCAGTGGCCACAGGACTGGAAAAGGTCAGTTTTCATTCCAATCCCAAAGACAGGCAATGCCAAAGAATGTGCAAACTACCACACAATTGCACTCAACTCACTCACTAGCAAAGTAGTGCTCAAAATTCTCCAAGTCAGGATTCAACAGTACATGAACTGTGAAATTCCAGATGTTCAACCTAGATTTAGAAAAGGCAGAGGAACCAGAGATCAAATTGCCAACATCTATTGGATCATCGAAAAAGCAAGAGAGTTCCAGGAAAACATCTACTTCTGCTTTATTGGTTACACCAAAGCCTTTGACTGTATGGATCACAACAAACTGGAAAATTCTTAAAGAGATGGGAACACCAGACCACCTGACCTGCATCCTGAGAAATCTGTATGCAGGTCAAGAAGCAACAGGTTAGAATTGGACATGGAACAACAGACTGGTTCCAAATCTGGAAAGGAGTACATTAAGGCTGAAATTGTCACCCTGCTTATTTAACTTATATGCAGAGTACATCATATGAAATGCCAGACTAGATGAAGCACAAGCTGGAATCAAGATTACTGGGAGAAATATCAATAACTTCAGATATGCAGATGACCCCACCCTTATGGCAGAAAGCAAAGAAGAACTAAAGAGCCTCTTGATGAAAGTGAAAGAGGAGAGTGAAAAAGTTGGCTTAAAGCTCAACATTCAGAAAACTAAGATCATGGCATCTGGTCCCATCAGTTCATGGTGAATAGATGGGGAGACAATGGAAACAGTGACAGACTTTTTTTTTGGCGGGGGGGGGGGGACTCCAAAATCACTGCAGATGGTGATTGCAGCCATGAAATTAAAAGATGCTTACCCCTTGGAAGAAAAGCTATGACCAATCTAGATAGTATATTAAAAAGCAGAAACATTACTTTATCAACAAGGGTCCATCTAGTCAAAGCTATGGTTTTTCCAGTAGTCATGTATGGATGTGAGAGTTGAACTATAAAGAAAGCTGAGTGCTGAAGAATTGATGCTTTTGGACTGTGGTGTTAGAAAAGACTATTGAGAGTCCGTTGGACTGTGAGGAGCCCAAGGAGGAGTCCAACCTGTCAATCCTAAAGGAAATCAGTCCCTAATATTCATTGGAAGGACTGATGCGGAAGCTGAAACTCCAGTACTTTGGCCACCTGATGCAAGCAACCGATACATTGGTAAAGACCCTCGCGTTGGGAAAGACTGAAGGCAGGAGGAAAAGGGGAAGACATAGGATGAGATGGTTAAATGGCATCACTGATGCAACGGACATGAGTTTGAATAAGTTCCAGGATTTGGTGATGTACAGGGAAGACTGGCGTGCTGCACTCAGTGGGGTCACAAAGAGTCGGACATGACTGAGTGACTGAACTGAACTGATTTTGAGAAAGAAGAATGGAGAATCAACCTTCCTGACTTCAGAATATACTACAAAGCTACAGTCATCAAGACAGTATGGTACTGACAAAAAGACAGAAATATAGATCAATGGAACAAAATGGAAAGTCCAGAGATAAATCCATGTACCTATGGGCACCTTACCTTTGACAAAAGAGGCAAAAATATACAGTAGAGAAAAGACCATCTTTTCAACAAGTAGTGCTGGGAAAACTGGTCAGCTACGTGTAAAAGAATGAAGATAGAACACTTTCTAACACTATATAAAAAATAAACTCAAAATGGGTTAAACACCTAACTGTAAGACCCAAAACTATAAAACTCTAAGAGGAAAACATAGGCAAAACCTTCTCTGACATAATCATTACAAGATCCTCTATGGCTCACCTCCCTAAAGTAATGGAAATAAAAATGAAGATAAACAAATGGAACCTAATTAAACTTAAAAGCTTTGGCATGATGAAGGAAAATATAAGCAAGGTAAAAAGACAGCTCTCAGAATGGGAGAAAATAAAAACAAATGAAAGAGCTGACAAAGAATTAACGTGCAAAAGATACAAGCAACTCATGCAGCTCAATAAGATAAAAATGAACAGCCCAATCCAAACGTGCACAAAACACCTAGAGAAATGTTCCTCCAAAGAAGACATGCAGTTGGCTAACAAACACATGAAAAGATGCTCAACATCACTCATTGCTAGAGAAATGCAAATCAAAACCAGTGAGGTATCATTTCATATCAGTCAGAATGGCCATCATCAAAAAGTCTACAAATAATAAATGCTGGAGAAGGTGTGGAGAAAAGGGAACACTTTTATGCTGTTGGTAGGAATGCAAACTAGTACAGCCAGTATGGAGAACAGTATGGAGATTCCTTAAAAAACTGGAAATAGTACTGCCATACAACCCAGAAATTGCACTGATGGGCATACACCCAGAGGAAAATAGAATGAAAGAGACACATGTAACCTAATGTTCATTGCAGCACTATTTACAATAAGTAGGACATGGAAGCAACCTAGATGTTCATTGACAGATGAATAGATAAGGAAGTTGTGGGACATATACAGAATGGAATATAGTCAGCCACTAAAAGGAATGCATTTGAGTCACTTCTAATAAGGAGCCTAAGATGGAGCCTAAGATACAAAGTGAAGTAAGTCAGAAAGAGAAAGACAAATACTGTATATTAACACATATATATATAGAATTTAGAAAGATGGTACCAACGATCCTACTGCAGGGCAGCAAAGGAGACACAGATGTAAAGAACAGACTTTTGGACTCAGTGGGAGAAGATGAGGGTGGATGAGTTGAGAGAATAGCATTGAAACATGTACATTACCATATGTAAAACAGATGACTAATGCAAGTTTGATGCATGAAGCAGGGTGACCAAAGCCAGTGCTCTGGGACAGGGATAGGGTGGAGAGAGAGGTGGGTGGGAGTTCAGGATGGGGGAGGACACATTTATACCTGTGGTCGATTTATGGGAAAAACCATCAAAATATTGCTTATTATCCTCCAATTAAAAAAATTAATTGGTTTAAAAAAGAAACATTACTGTGAACAAAGCTAGTGGAGGTGATGGAATTCAGGCTGAGCTATTTAAACCCCCGAAATATGATGCTGCTGAAGTGCTGGACTCAATATAACAAGAAACTTGGAAAACTCACAGTGGTGGCCACAGAACTGGAAAAGGTCAGTTTTCATTCTAATCCCAAAGGACAATGACAAAGAATGTTCCAACTACTGTACAATTGTGCTCATTTCACATGATGGAAGGTAATGCTCAAAGGTAATGCTCAAAATCCTTCAAGCTAGGCTTCAGCAGTTTGTGAACTAAGAACTTTGAGATGTACAAGTTGGATTTAAAAAAGGCAGAGGAACAAGAGATCAAATCGCCAACGTTCATTGGCTTATAGAGAAAGCAAAGGAATTCCAGACAAACATCTATATCTGTTTCATTAACTATGTGAAACCCTTTGACTGTGTGGATCACAACAAACTATAGAAAATTCTTAAAGAGATGGGAATACCAGGCTACTTTACCTGTCTCTTGAGAAACCTATATGCAGGTCAAGAAGCAACAGTTAGAATTGTTCTCAATTGGACAATGTTCAAAATTGGAAAAGGAGTATGTCAAGGCTGTATATTGTCACCCTGCTTATTTCACTTATATGCAGAGTACATCATCTGAAATGCTCACCTGAATGAAGCTCAAGCTGGAATCAGGATTGCCAGGAGAAATATAAAAAACCTCAGATACGCAGATGAGACCACTCTAATGGTAGAAAGCAAAGAGGAACTAAAGAGCTTCTTGATGAGGGTGAAAGAAGAAAGTAAAAAGTTGGCTTAAAAACTCAGTATTCAAAAAAGTAAGATCATGGCATCCAGTCGCATCACTTCATGGCAAATTGAAAGGAAAAACTGAAAAGAGCGACAGATTTTTTTTCCCCCTTGGGCTCCAAAATGACTGTGGATGGTGACTGCAGCTATGAAACTGAAGGATGCTTGCACCTTGAAAGAAAAGCTATGACAAACCTATACAGCATATTAAAAAGCAGTGACATTACTTTTTTTATTTACTTATGCTTAATATAAGTTTATTTATTTTAATTGGAGGCTAATTACTTTACAATATTGTAGTGGTTTTGCCATACATTGACATAAATTCACCACGGGTGTACATGTGTTCCCATCCTAAACTCCCCTCCCACCTCCCTCCCCATCCCATCACTCTGGGTCATCCCAGTGCACCAGCCCCAAGCACCCTGTATCATGAATCCAACCTGGACTGGCGATTTGTTTCACATATGATAATACACATGTTTCAATGCAATTCTTTCAAATCATGCCACCCTCACCCTCTCTCACAGAGTCCAAAAGACTGTTCTATACATCTGTGTCTCTTTTGCTCTCTCGCATACAGGGTTATCGTTACCATCTTTCTAAATTCCATATATATGTGTTAGTATACTGTATTGGTGTTTTTCTTTCTGGCTGACTTCACTCTGTATAATAGGCTCCAGTTTCATCAACCTCATTAGAACTGATTCAAATGTATTCTTTTTAATGTCTGAGTAATATTCCATTGTGTATATGTGCCAGAGATTTCTTATCCATTCATCTGCTGATGGAGATCTAGGTTGCTTCCATGTCCTGGCTATTATAAACAGTGCTGTGACGAACATAGGGGTGCATGAGTCTCTTTAGATCTGGTTTCCTCAGTGTGTATGCCCAACAGTGGGATTGCTGGTTCATATGGCAGTTCTATTTCCAGTTTTTAAAGGAATCTCCACACTCTTCTCCATAGTGGCTGTACTAGTTTGCATTCCCACCAACAGTGTAAGAGGATTCCCTTTTCTCCACACCCTCTCCAGCATTTATTGCTTGTAGACTTTTGGATAGCAGCCATCCTGACTGGCGTGTAATGGTACCTGATTGTGGTTTTGTTTTGCATTTCTCTGATAATGAGTGATGTTGAGCATCTTTTCATGTGTTTGTTAGCCATCTGTATGTCTTCTTTGGAGAAATGTCTGTTTAGTTCTTTGATCCGTTTTTGATTGGGTAGTTTATCTTTTTGGAAGTGAGCTGCAGGAGTTGCTTGTATATTTTTGAGATTAATTCTTTGTCAGTTGCTTCGTTTGCTATTATTTTCTCCAATTCTGAAGACTGTCTTTTCACCTTCCTTATAGTTTCCTTCGTTGTGCAGAAGCTTTTAAGTTTCATTAGGTCCCATTTGTTTATTTTTGCTTCTATTTCCAATATTCTGGAAGGTGGGTCATAGAGAATCCTGCTGTGATTTATGTCGGAGAGTGTTTTGCATATGTTTTCCTCTAGGAGTTTTATAGTTTCTGGTCTTACATTTAGATTTTTAATCCATTTTGAGTTTATTTTTATGTATGGTGTCAGAAAGTGTTCTTGATTCATTCTTCTACAAGTGGTTGACCAGTTTTCCCAGCACCACTTGTTAAAGAGGTTGTCTTTTTTTCCATTGTATATTCTTGCCTCCTTTGTTGAAGATAAGGTGTCCATACGTGCGTGGACTTATCTCTGTGCTTTCTATTCTGTTCCATTGATCTATATTTCTGTCTTTGTGCCAGTACCATACTGTCTTGATGACTGTGGCTTTGTAGTAGAGCCTGAAGTCAGGCAGGTTGATTCCTCCAGTTCCATTCTTCTTTCTCAAGATTGCTTTGGCTATTTGAGGTTTTTTGTATTTCCATACAAATTGTGAAATTATTTGTTCGAGTTCTCTGAAAAATACCATTGGTAGCTTGATAGGGATTGCTTGAATCTATAGATTGCTTTGGTTAGTATACTCATTTTCAGTCTATTGATTCTTCTGGTCAATGAACACAGTATGTTTCTCCATATATTTGTGTTCTCTTTGATTTCTTTCATCAGTGTTTTATAGTTTTCTATGTATAGGTCTTTTTTTTTTCTTTAGGTAGATATATTCCTAAGTATTTTATTCTTTTCTTTGCAATGGTGAATGGAATTATTTCCTTAATTTCTCTTACTGTTTTCTCATTGTTAGTGTATAGGAATGTAAGGAATTTCTGTGTGTTGATTTTTAATCCTGCAACTTTACTCTATTCATTGATTAGCTCTAGTAATTTTCTGGTGGAGTCTTAAGGGTTTTCTATGTAGAGGATCATGTCATCTACAAACAGTGAGAGTTTTACTTCTTCTTTTCCAATCTGGATTCCTTTTATTTCTTTTTCTGCTCTGATTGCTGTGGCCAAAACTTCAAAAACTATGCTGAATAGTAGTGGTGAGAGTGGGCAACCTTGTCTTGTTCCTGACTTTAAGGGAAATGCTTTCAATTTTTCACCATTGAGGATACTGTTTGCTGAGGGTTTGTCCCATATAGCTTTTATTATGTTGAGGTATGGTTCTTCTATTCCTGATTTCTGGAGCGTTTTTTCACAAATGGATGTTGAATTTTGTCAAAGGCCTTCTCTGCATCTATTGAGATAATCATATTGTTTTTATTTTTCAATTTGTTAATGTGGTGTATTACATTGGTTGATTTGTGGATATTGAAGAATCCTTGCAAACCTGGGATAATGCCCACTTGGTCATGATGTGTGATCTTTTTAATATGTTGTTGGATTCTGTTTGCTAGAACTTTGTTAAGGATTTTTGCATCTATGTTCATTGGTGATATTGGCCTGTAGTTTTCTTTTTTTGTGGCATCTTTGTCAAGTTTTGGTATTAGGGTGATTGTAGCCTCATAGAATGAGTTTGGAAATTTACCTTCCTCTGAAATTTTCTGGAAGAGTTTGAGTAGGATAGGTGTTAGCTCTTCTTTAAATTTTTGGTAGAATTCAGCTGTGAAGCTGTCTGGTGCTGAGCGTTTGTTTGCTGAATGATTTCTGATTGCCGTTTCAATTTCCGTGCTTGTGATGGGTCTCTTAAGATTTTCTATTTCTTCCTGGCTCAGTTTTGGAAAGTTGTACTTTTGTAAGAATTTCCCATTTCTTCCAAGTTTTCCATTTTATTGGCATATAGTTGATGACAGTAGTCTCTTATGATCCTTTGTATTTCTGTGTTGTCTGTTGTGATCTCTCCATTTTCATTTCTAATTTTATTGATTTAATTTTTCTCCCTTTGTTTCTTGACGAGTCTGGCTAATGGTTTGTCAATTTTAGTTATCTTCTCAAAGAGTCAGATTTTGGCTTTGTTGAGTTTTTCTATGGTCCCTTTTGTTTCTTTTGAGTTTATTTCTGCCTTAATTTTAAAGATTTCTTTCCTTCTACTAACCCTGGGGTTCTTCATATCTTCTTTTTCTAGTAGCTTTAGGTGTAGAGTTAGGTTATTTATTTGACTTTTTTCCTGTTTCTTGAGGTGAGCCTGTAGTGCTATGAACCTTCCCCTTTGCATTGCTTTTACAGTGTCCCATAGGTTTTGGGTTGTTGTGTTTTCATTTTCATTCGTTTCTATGCATATTTTGATTTCTTCTGTGATTTGTTGGTTATTCAGCAGCGTTTTGTTCAGCCACCATATGTTGGATTTTTTAATAGTTTTTCTCCTGTAATTGACTTCTAATCTTACTGCATTGGGGTCAGAAAAGATACTTGGGATGATTTCAGTTTTGTCAAATTTACCAAAGCTAGATTTATGGCCCAGGATGTGATCGATCCTAGAGAAGGTTTTATATGCACTTGAGAAAAAGGTGAAATTCATTGTTTTGGGTTTAAATGTCCTATAGATATCAATTAGGTCTAAGTGTTCTATTGTATCATTTAAAGTTTGTGTTTCCTTGTTAATGTTCTGTTTATTTGATCTATCCATAGGTGTGAGTGAAGTATTAAAGTCTCCCACTATTGTTGTGGTATTGTTAATTTCCCCTTCATACTTGTTAGCATTTGTCTGGCATATTGTAGTGCTCCTATGTTGGGTGCATATTTATTTACAATTGTTATATCTTCTTCGTGGATTTATCCTTTGATCATTATGCAGTGTCCATCTTTGTCTCTTTCCACTGCCTTTGTTTTAAAGTCTATTTTATCTGATATGAGTATTGCAACTCCTGCTTTCTTTGGGTCTCTATTTGCGTGGAATATCTTTTTCCAGTCCTTCACTTTCAGTCTGTAGGTGTCCCTTGTTTGGAGGTGGGTCTCTTGTAGACAAAATATACAGGGGTCTTGTTTTTGTATCCACTCAGCCAGTCTTTGTCTTTTGGTTGGGGCATTCAACCCATTTACATTTAAGGTAATTATTGATAAGTATGATCCCGTTGGCATGTTCTTGGTTGTTTTGGGTTCGAGTTTATACATTCTTTCTGTATTTCCTGTCTAGAGAAGATCCTTTAGCATTTGTTGAAGAGCTGGTTTGGTGGTGCTGAATTCTCTCAGCTTTTGCTTGTCTGTAAAGCTTTTGAATTCTCCTTCATATTTGAATGAGATCCTTGCTGGGTACAGTAATCTGGGCTGTAGGTTATTTTTTTTTCATCACTTTAAGTATGTCCTGCCATTCCCTTCTGGTCTGAAGAGTTTCTATTGAAAGATCAGCTGTTATCCTTATGTGAATTCCCTTGTGTGTTATTTGTTTTTTTTTTTTCCCTTGCTGCTTTTAATATTTGTTCTTTGTGTTTGATCTTTGTTAATTTGATTAATATGTGTCTTGGGGTGTTTCACCTTGTTTATCCTGTTTGGGACTCTCTGGGTTTCTTGGACTTGGGTGACTATTTCCTTTCCCATTTTAGGGAAGTTTTCTCCTCAAGTATTTTCTCATGGTCTTTCTTTTTGTCCTCTTCTTCTGGGACTCTTATGATTTGAATGTTGGGGTATTTAACATTGTCCCAGAGGTCTCTGAAGTTGTCCTCATTTCTTTTAATTCTTTTTTCCTCTCTGTTTCATTTATTTCTACAATTCTTTTTTTTTTTTTTAATTTCTACAATTCTATCTTCTACTTCACTTATCCTATCTTCTGCCTCTGGTATTCTTCAGTTGGTTACCTCCCGAGTGTTTTTGATATCATATATTGCATTATTCATTATATATTGACTCTTTTTTTATTTATTCTGGGTCCTTGTTAAACATTTCTTGCATCTTCTCAATCCTTGTCTCCAGGCTATTTAATGTAACTCCATTTTGTTTCAGGATTTTGGATCATTTTCACTATCATTATTCAGAATTCTTTTCAGGTAGATTCCCTATTGCTTCCTCATTTGTTTGGTTTGGTGGGCATTTATCCTGTTCCTTTACCTGCTGGGTATTTCTCTGCTTTTTCATCTTGCTTATTTTGCTGTGTTTGGGATGGCCTTTCCATATTCTGGCAGTTTGTGGTTCCTCTTTATTGCGGAGGTTCCTCACTGTGGGTGGGGTTGGACAGGTGGCTTTTCAAAATTTCCTGGTTAGGGAATCTTGTGTCAGTGTTCTGGTGGGTGGAACTGGATTTCTTCTCTCTGGAGTGCAGTGAAGTATCCAGTAGTGAGTTTTGAGATATCAATGCGTTTGGTGTGACTTTGGGCAGCATGTACATTGAAGTTCAGGGTTATGTTCCTGTGTTGCTGGAGAATTTGTGTGCTATGTCTTGCTCTGACATACCACTTGTTGGCCCTTGGGTGGTGCTTGGTTTCAGTGTAGGTATGGAGGCATTTGATGAGCTCCTACCGATTAATGTTCCCTGGAGTCAGGAGTTCTCTCGTGTTCTCAGGATTTAGACTTAAGCCTCCTGCCTCTGGTTTTCAGTCTTATTCTTACAGTAGCCTCAAAAATTCTCCATCTATACAACACCGATGATAAAACATCTAGGTTAATGATGAAAAGTTTCTCCACAGTGAAGGTCACCCAGAGAGGTACACAGAATTACATGGAGAAGAGAAGAGGGAGGAAGGAGATAGTGGTGACCAGGAGCAGAAGAGGGGGAATCAAAAGGGGAGAGAGCAAGCTAGCTAGTAATCACTTCCCTATGTGCTTTCCACAGTCTGGCTCCCTGGTTCATGAAGTTACACAGAGAGGAGAAGAGGGAGGAAGGAGACAGAGGTGGCCAGGAGGATAAAAGGGGGAATCAAAAGGAGAGAGACAGACCTAGGAGTAATCAGTTCCACCTCCTAGCCAGTTCCTACTCAGTTCCTAGCCAGCTCATCAGTTCCAGTAATCAGTGTTCTCCACAGCCCAGAACACACAAAGAGTTTCACAGAGTCGGGTAGAGAAGAGAAGGGGGAGGGAGGAGATAGACGTGACCTGGTGGAGAAAAAGAAGAGTCCAAAGGGAGAGAGAGCAATCAAGCCAGTAATCTCGCTCCCAAGTAAAAATGGGTACTGAAGTTTGGGTTCTCAAATGTACAAAATTGATAACAAATACCCAAAAGCAAAGATTAAAAATCTAGAGTAGAGGTTAGAGTCTCAAAAATACAATATTAAAGAAAAAACAAAGTCACAAAAATTATGAGATATGAAATTTGCTTTAAAAATAGGGCCTTTTTTTTTTTTTGCAAAGTAATAGTAGGTTATAAAAATGAAAACTAAAGAAGCAATAAAGGACTTAAAAATTAAAAAAAAAATAAAACAGTGATAATAGTAAAAATATATCTAGGACTTTCTCTGGAGCTGTTGTGGACAGTGTGGGGTCAGTTCATTTTCAGATAATTCTTTGATCCAGCTTATACTTGTCAAGATCTATAGGCCCCCCCCCATGTAGTTGGTGCTAACTGCAGGGTTTTAATCTATTGCACCTGTCACTTCCAAAGCGGTTCCCTCTGTTTATTTTAGATTCTTCTGTTTACTAGTCTCTTCAGTGTCTAATTTCTGCCCTGACACAAGGGGGCGGTGGTGGTCACTTTTTAAGGATTACTTGTTCAGTCGTGCTGTGGGGAGGGAGGAACACTGCGAACAAATATCACTGGTGTGTGTGGGGAGTGCTCCCAGTGTCATCGGCCACACTGGGTTGGCCCCCACTCACGGCGTGTGTGCTTTCCCAGTCTACACTACTCAGGCTCTAGGTTGCTCTGCCGGGAACAGTCTGAGGGGGGCCCTGAGTTGTGTGCACTTCCCAGGTCTAAGCCACTCAGGTTCAGGTTCTTGGGTACTCCACAAAGGTTTAGAGTTGTTTGGGCCTGCATTTTGTGCCCTCCCAGGTCCAAGCTCCTCAGGTGACCAGGTGCTTGGCGAGCGCAGTCACCCCCGGTTGGGGGCTGTGTCTTATTGCCTCCCCTGTCCCATCCACTTGGTTTTCTGGGTGTACAACAGGCACGTCTCCTCAGGTGTGTCGTGTATCTCTTCTGGGGAACTGATCTCTGGCTGCGACCCTCCTGGCGGATGTCGACTGTCCAGAATCCCAAGAAGTCTTGTTTAGCAATGAAGCCTGCTTGCAGTTTGGTATAGGATGCCTCTCTCTGGCTGCAAAAGCCCGCTTCTGGCTCTGGCTGCTCTCGCCTGCCTGTCTCCAGCAGGGGATGGGCCAGTTCACAGCCGGCTAGCTCCGCTCAGTCCTTTGTTCTGTGAGCGGGCCTGGCGGTGTCTTAGGTTAGGGCTTTTTGGCAAGACAGCTTTCCCACAGTCTGGGTTGCTAATCTCAAGTTAGTTCTCTCAGATTGCCCTTGGGGCATTCAGGCCCAGTCCTTACCCTAAGCAATGCAGCCCGCATCTCCCTGTCCAGTCCCTCTTACTAGTGGCTGATGGGAGCATCTGCACTGCTTCTCCCCTGGGAGTTGCTGTTAGGCGCATAATCTGTGGGTTTTAGTTATTTATTTATTTTTCCTCCTGGTTATGTTGCCCTCTGAGGTTCCAAGGCTTGCCACAGACTAGCTGGTGAGAGTACTGCCTGGTGTTTGGAAACTTCTCCCTTTTTTAAGACTTCCTTCCTGGGTGGATCTCTGTCCCTACCTCTTTTGTCTCTCTTTTTATCTTTTACATTTTTTCCTACCTCCTTTCAAAGACAATGGGCTGCCTTTCTGGGTGCCTGATGTCCTCTGCCAGCATTCAGAAGTTGTTTTGTAGAATTTGCTCAGTGTTCAAATGTTTGATGAACTTGTGGGGGAGAAAGTGGTTTCCCTGTCCTATTCCTCCACCATCTCAGGACTGCCCCTGACATCACTTTTTGACAAAGATGCATATAGTGAAATATGGTTTTCCTGTCATGCACGGATGTGAGTGTTGCATCATAGAAAAAGCTGAGTGTCAAAGAACTGATGCTTTGGAATTGTGCTGGAGAAGCCTCTTAACAACCCCTTGGACTGCAAAGGAGAGCAAACCAGTCAATCCTAAAGGAAATCAACCCTGATTATTCGCTAGAAGGTCTGATGCTAGAGCTGAAGTTCCATACTTTGGCTACCTGATTGGAAAAGAACCCTGATGAGGAGAAAGACTGAGGGCAAGAGGTAAAAGGGACGACAGAGGGTTAGATGGTTAGATAACATCACTGAGTCTATGGACATGAGTTTGAGCAAACTCTGGTAGATAGTAAAAGACAAGGAAGACGGACATGCTGCAGTTCACAGGGTGACTTAGCAGACATGACTTAGCAACTAAACAACAACAATAACAACAACAACAACAAATACATGTGTATAGGCTTCCATGGTGGCTCAGCCACCTGTCAGTGCAAGAGATATGATTTGATCCCTGCCTCTGGAAGCAATTTTAGTTTTTTAAAACCAAAGTCTATAGTTTATAGAAATCATTCCCAGGAGCCACCTGAAAACAAGTCATCACAGAGCTGATACCTGAATCAGAAGGAGTGATCCTTCCTGGGCTGAAACAAGTCAGGCCCGTGGTTCCTGATTTTGCTTCACAAGAAACAGAGGTATGCCTGAGGGCCTTTGTTATTGTGCAGGCCAGGTCAGAGCAGGTGTCCCTTCTTCCAGGCTAGGGCAGCCTGGACCTGACATCCTCTGCCTTAGGGCCTCAGGGTCCCAAGTATGGCCTGAACATTTCCACACCTGGACCAAATGCCAGAAACTAAGTTATTAAACTGGAGACCTGGAGAGTTTTATGGAGGTGCCAACTCCAAAACACCTCATCTGAAATCTAAGGAAATTTTCACTCATCTAACCAGAAGAGCTGGGGTGGGGGATGGGGACAGTCTATAACCTGTCAGACCGTTGATTGCATTTTATTAAACTTAGGTATGAAATCTGTGCTTAGTGAAATGTTTGGTTTCTATATTTTTGCATTTTCTTTACTTCCCCTTAGTTTTACAATGAAAATACTTTTCATTTTAAATCCACAGGGAGTCTTTGTGACTTCATTCTCCTAAGAGTTATTTCTGTTGAAGCAAATAATCAAAACAGGATATTCAGGGAAAAATAAAGGTATACTTGGTATATTTTCTTATCAAAACTGGAGGGACTGAAGAAAGGTTTGGGAGATGAAAGAGGAGACTATTAAATAGGCAATGGAGGAATGCTAATTAAAAGCACCAAGGGATTCATTGCTATAAATATAATCCAGAGTGGAATATTCTGTAAAATGGGATCTTCAAAGCCAAATCAGCATTTCAGGCAAACATGACTTTTCTCTCTTGTTATGAGTTGGAATCCAGAAGGCCACATGTCTTCCAACATCTTTAAAAGTGTAATCATTTCTCATAAGTACTCAGCCTTAAGTATGATTTTAAAGTTGTATTTAAACACAAAATTCAAGCCATTACACCTGTGTGTTTATAGAACCTTTCATAGATGTATATTTACTGGGCAACCACTGATATTGTCTTCTAGCAGTACATGCTATTCTGTGCCAAAAAGCTTTGCTGCCTCTGTGTGGTGGCCTTAAATGTTAAGACTGCTGGGTCAGCAGCCCTCCTACCCCAGGGATCTGTGTGCCAACCCATGAGAATTAAATAAAGAAGCAAAATTTGTGGGAACAGAATGAAGATGCTAAGGTGTCCTTTTATGCAAAAACATTGTCTACCTGGATGCTGGCTTCACACACAGCTTAAAATATTAAATGCCAATTACTCACACTATTGTCAAGAGGTGCAAAGTCACTGTATAATTACTGTTGTGTTCAAAGGAATTAGCATGTAGTACTATGAACAACATGTTCTATTTTCTGGAAACTATGCAATTCACTTGTCTTAGGCAAATAAATGAAATGTAGCATAAGTTCATATTACAGCTATTTGGATGGAGGGGTTGACTGGCAACACATTTAAAGAGATCACTTTGAATTCACTAACCTCTATACTCAATGCAGTAGTAGGTGTCTCCTCCTTTGGGGAAGCTATGAACATGCTCACATTTACTAAATACATATTTTAAGAAGTTTAAACATATTTGGTTATGGGAGAGAAGATGAGGCAGAAGGAGGAAAAAGAGTAAAATGATGCTAAATTTTTAGACACTAATTTGGAATTGAGCTAGAATGGCAGTAAAATGCATGAATCTATTATAAGGTAAAAGAGTACGTCAAAGCTGTATACTGTCACCCTGCATATTTAACTTATATGCAGAGTACATCATGAGAAACTCTGGGCTGGAGGAAGCACAAGCTGGAATCAAGATTGCTGGGAGAAATATCAATAACCTCAGATATGCAGATGACACCACCCTTATGGCAGAAAGTGAAGAGGAACTAAAGAGCCTCTCTATGAAAGTGAAAGAGGAGAGTGAAAAAGTTGGCTTAAAGCTCAACATTCAAAAAACAAATATCATGGCATCTGGCGCCATCACTTCATGGCAAATAGATGGGGAAACAGTGGCTGAATTTATTTTTTTGGGCTCCAAAATCACTGCAGATGGTGATTGCAGTCATGTAATTAAAAGACAGTCCTTGGAAGGAAAGTTATGGCCAACCTAGACAGCCTATTAAAAAGCAGAGACATTACTTTGCCAACAATGGCTCATCTAGTCAAAGCTATGATTTTTCCAGTAGTCATGTATGGATGTGAGAGTTGGACTATAAAGAAAGCTGAGTGCCGAAGAATTGATGTTTTTGAACTGTGGTGTTGGAGAAGACTCTTGAGAGTCCCTTGAACTGCAGGAGATTCAACCAGTCCATCCTAAAGGAGATTAGTCCTGGGTGTTCATTGGAAGGACTGTGCTGAAGCTGAAACTCCAACACTTTGGCCACCCGATGCGAAGAACTGACTCCTTGGAAAAGACCTTAATGCTGGGAAAGATTGAGGGCTGGAGGAGAAGGGGACGACAGAGGATGAGATGGTTAGATGGCATCACTGACTCAATGGACATGGGTTTGGGTGGACTCTTGGAGTTGGTGATGGATAGGGAGGCCTGGCGTGCGACTGAACGACTGAACTGAATTAGGAGTTTACACTTGCACATGACACTTGCAGAAATTCAGATTAGAGGAAGCTCATTAGGAACATAACTATCACAATCAGGAAGACATCCCTGTGTGTGCCAAGGAAGTGTTTGATTATTTATGATGCATTTTAAAGAGAAGACCTCATGCTTCCCAGCTTAGATAAGAACTGCCAGCAGAACCAGCCCTGAAGTAGCTTCAGCAGGCCTGGGGTCTTGGCAGACCCGTAGCTCCCAGCCAGAGGCACTCTTTTAGCATGTTCCTATCAGAAGGGGTCCTCTCCATCATGTGACAGTTTCTTACACTTATTGGGGTGTGGTTAAATGTTAGGCCCAATGACTTGGAAGAAAGCATTTTGTTTCCCTGCTTCTTCAGCTTGACAGATAATATTGTCTACCTCACCTTAACATCTGCCAGCAACCTAGGAAACAGTCCATTCACTTCCAGAAGTAAGAATCATGTGTTATTATTTAGAAACAGTCCCACTTTCTTAACTTTTCTGCAATCCCTCACCCACTCTGAACCTTGCAAGGCTACCAGTGAAAGCCTTTGGGAAGGAGGTATGATTATAGTCTACCTGGAAGTCAGATGGATGCAGACACTTCAGGCTCACTGAACTGGTGTCCCCAGGTAGCTGTGTAAAGGCTTCAAACCAAATATTTTACATTTGATGGAAACTTCTGTACATGTGTTGACGTATTTTCTTTTCTTATGTAACAGTACATTTAATAGTGTCAGTTCATAGTTTATTCATAGTTTTTAACTAGTAAAAGCCAGTGGCAAATCTGATAACAAAACTAAGTGTAGAACATATAGCATGTTCTTGATTATTTTTATGTTTTAAAACTAAAACATAGAGGGGAGGAGCTAAGATGGCAGAGGAATAGGACGGGGAGACCACTTTCTCCCTTACAAATTCATCGAAAGAACATTTGAATGCTGAGCAAACTTCACAGAACAACTCTGACAGCTAGCAGAAGACATCAGGTGCACAGAAAAACAGCCCATCATCTCTGAAAGGAGGTAGGACAAAATATAAAAGATAAAAAGACAGACAAAAGAGCTAGGGACGGAGACCCATCCCGGGAAGGGTGGCGTAATAGAGGAAGTTTCCAAACACCAGGAAACCCTCTCACTGGCGGGTCTCGGGGAAGTTTTTGAATCTTGGAGGGCAACCTAACTGGGAGGAAAAATAAATAAAATCCACAGATTACATGCCTAAAAGCAACTCCCAGCAGAAAAGTACCCCAGACGCCCACATCTGCCGCCAGCAAGTGGGGGTGGAACGGAGAGGAGCGGGTGGCATTGCTAAGGGTGAAAACCAGGCCCGAATGCTCTGAGGGCAATCAGAAGGAGCTAACATGAGATAGCGACTTAAACTGTGGGAGAGCAAGAGAGAGAGAGAAAATTAACCGGCCTGAAGACACTGCGGGCCCATTTGCAACAAAGGAAGAACTGAGCGATCCCAGAGAAGAGCTCGCCGGCTGCTGACCGGCCCATCCCCCGCCGGAGGCAGGAGGCAGGGACGAGGGGAAAGGGGCAAACTCGGCCCCAGAGATGGCATCCCCTACCAAACTGCAAACAGGGTTCCAGCTTCTAACCAAAGACTTCCTGAGATTCTGGATGGTCGACATCCACTGGGAGGGTCACAGCTAGAGACCAGCTCCCAAGAACAGATACCAGGTGCACCTGACTCGTGCTGGCAGAAACAGGCTGGGCACACGGAGGGGACAAGGCACCCTGCACCTGGGGAGGGTGCGCCTGTCAAGCTCCTGGCTGCCTGAGCTGCTCGGGCGGGGATGGCACAAAATGCAGGCCCAACTGAGTCCGTGCTTTTGTGGAGAACCCAAAAATTGGAACCGCACGAAACGCAGGGCCCACTCCCTGGAGAGCAGTCTGGAGCCTGAGCAGTGTGGATGGGGAAAGCACACGCGCCGTGAGCGGGGGCAAACCCAGTGTGGCTGGAACACTGCGAGTGCTCCCCACACAGGCCAGCGATATTTGTCTGCAGCACCCCTCCCTCCCCGCAGCATGACTGAACAAGGGAACCTAAACAAGAGACCACCTCCGCCAGCCTGTGTCAGGGTGGAAATTAGACACTGAAGAGATGGGCAAACAGAAGCCAAATAAACAAAGGGAACCGCTTCAGAAGTGACTGCTGCAACACATTAAAATACCTGTAGGTAACACTGACTACACCGGAAGGGGCCTATAGATAGCGAGAAGTGTAAGCTGGAACAAGGAGCTATGTGGAACTGAACCAAACCCACACTGACTGCAACAGCTCCAGAGAAATTCCTAGGTATATTTTTACTTTTTTTAAAATTAAAACAAAAACAAAAAAAATTTCTTTTATTTTTCTTTTTTATTTTTCTTTTAAAATTCCCTATTACTCCTCCATTACTCCTTAACTTTCATTTTCATTTTCATATATTTTTACTATTTTTTTAATTAAAATTTTTTTTTCTTTTTTTCTCTTATTTTCTTTTAAAGGCCTTTTACTCCACTATTACTCCTTAATTTTCATTTTCATTTCACTATAACCTTGCAAAAAAAAAAGAAGAGGCCCTATTTTTAAACCAAACTTCATATATATTTCTAAAATTTTTTGTTTTTGTTTTTAATATTGTATTTTTGAGTCTAACCTCTACTCTAGATTTTTAATCTTTGTTTTTCAGTATTTGATATCAATTTTGGACATTTAAGAATCCAATATTCAGTACCCATTTTTACTCAGGAGTGTGATGATTACTGTCTCCCACTTTTGACTCTCCATTTTCTCCCTCAGATCACTTCTATTTCCTCTCTCCCCCTTCTCTATCCAATTCAATTCTGTGAATCTCTGTGGGTGTCTGGGCTACGGAGAACACTTAGGGAATAGAGAACCACATAGATCTGTCTCTCTCCTCTTGAGTCCCCCTTTTTCTCCTGCTCATCTCTATCTCCCTCCTCCCTCTCCTCTTCTTCATGTAACTCTGTGAACCTCTCTGGGTGTCCCTCACAGTGGAGAATCTTTTCACCATTAACCTAGAAGTTTTATTATCAGTGTTGTATAGTTGGAGAAGTCTTGAGGCTACTGGAGAAATAAGACTGAAATCCAGAGGCAGGAGACTTAAGCCCCAAACCTGAGAACACCAGAAAACTCCTGACTACAGGGAACATTAAATAATAAGAGACCATCCAAAAGCCTCCATACATACGCTGAAACCAGGCACCACCCAAGAGCCAATAAGTTCCAGAGCAACACATACCACACAAATTCTCCAGCAATGCAGGAACATAGCGCTGAGCATCAACATACAGGCTGCCCAAAGTCACACCTAACACATAGACGCATCTCAAAACTCACTACTGGACACTCCATTGCACTCCAGAGAGAAGAAATCCAGTTCCACACACCAGAACACCGACACAAGCTTCCCTAACCAGGAAATCTTGACAAGCCAATCGTCCAACCCCACCCACTGGGTGAAACCTCCAGAATAAAAAGGAACCACAGACCACCAGAATACAGAAAGCCCACTTCAGACACAGCAATCTAAACAAGATGAAAAGGCAGAGAAATACCCAGCAGGTAAAGGAATATTAAAAATGCCCACCAAGTCAAACAAAAGAGGAGGAGATAGGGAATCTACATGAAAAAGAATTTAGAATAATGATAATAAAAATGATCCAAAATCTTGAAAACAAAATGGAGTTATAGATAAATAGCCTGGAGACAAAGATTGAGAAGATGCGAGAAATGTTTAAAGAGGACCTAGAAGAAATAAAAAAAGAGTCAATTAAAAATGAATAATGCAATAAATGAGATAAAAAACACTCTGGAGGGAACCAAAGTAGAATAATGGAGACAGAAGATAGAATAAGTGAGGTAGAAGATAAAATGGTGGAAATATATGAAGCAGAGAGGAAAAAAGAAAAAAAGAATTGAAAGAAATGAAGACAACCTCAGGGACTTCTGGGACAATGTGAAATGCCCGAACATTCGAATCATAGGAGTCCTGGAAGAAGAAGACAAAAATAAAGACCATGAGAAAGTACTCGAGGAGATAATAGTTGTAAACTTCCCTAAAATGGAGAAGGAAATAGCTACACAGGTCCAAGAAACTCAGAGTCCCAAACAAGATAAAGCCAAGGCAAAACACCCCAAGACACATATTAATCAAATTAACAAAGATCAAACACAAAGAACAAATATTAAAAGCAGCAAGGGAGAAACAACAAATAACACACAAGGGGATTCACATAAGGATAACATTTGATCTATCAATAGAAACTCTTCAGGCCAGAAGGGAATGGCAGGACATACTTAAAGTAATGAAAGAGAATAACCTACAACCTAGATTACTGTACCCAGCAAGGATCTCATTCAGATATGAAGGAGAATTCAAAAGCTTTACAGACAAGCAAAAGCTGAGAGAATTCAGCACCACCAAACCAGCTCTTCAACAAATGCTAAAGGATCTTCTCTAGACAGGAAATACAGAAAGGTTATATCAACATGAACCCAAACAACAAAGTAAATGGCGATGGGACCATACCTATCAATAATTACCTTAAATGTAAATGGGTTGAATGCCCCAACCAAAAGACAAAGACTGGCTGAATGGATAAAAAATAAGACCCCTATATATGCTGTCTACAAGAGATCCACCTCATAACAAGGGACACATACAGACTGAAAGTGAAGGACTGGAAAAAAATATTTCACGCAAATGATGACCCAAAGAAATCAGGAGTCGCAATACTCATATCAGATAAAATAGACTTTGACTTTAAAACAAAGGCTGTGAAAATAGACAAAGAAGGACATTACATAATGATCAAAGGATAAATACAAGAAGAAGATATAACAATTATAAATATATATGCACCCAACATAGGAGCACCACAATATGTATGGCAAATGCTAACAAGTATGAAAGGGGAAATTAACAGCTACACAATAATAGTGGGAGACTTTAATACTCCACTCACACCTATGAATAGATCAACTAAACAGAAAATTAACAAGGAAACACATACTTTAAATGACACAATGGACCAGCTAGACCTAATTGATATCTATAGGACATTTCACCACAAAACAATCAATTTCAACCTTTTCTAAAGTGCACACGGAACCTTCTCCAGAATAGATCACATCCTGGGCCATAAATCAAGCCTTGAGAAATTAAAAAAATTGAAATCATTCCAGTCATCTTTTCTGACCACAGTGCAGTAAGATTAGATCTCAATTACAGGAAAAAAATTATTAAAATTCAAACATACGGAGGCTGCATAACATGCTTCTGAATAACCAACAAATCATAGAAGAAATAAAAAATGAAATTAAAATATGCATAGAAACGAATGAAAATGAAAACACAACAACCCAAAACCTATGGGACACTGTAAAAGCAGTGCTAAGGGGAAGGTTAATAGCATTACAGGCTTACCTCAAGAAACAAGAAAAAAGTCAAATAAATAACCTGCCTCTACACCTAAAGCAACTAGAGAAGGAAGAAATGAAGAACCCCAAGGTTAGTAGAAGGAAAGAAATCTTAAAAATTAGGTCTGAAATAAATGCAAAAGAGACTAAAGAGACCATATAAAAATCAACAAAGCTAAAAGTTGGTTTTTTGAAAAAATAAACAAAATTGACAAACCGTTAGAGAGACTCATTAAGAAACAAAGGGAGAAGAACCAAATTAACAAAACTAGAAATGATAAAGGAGAGATCACAACAGACAACACTGAAATACAAAGCATCATAAGACACTACTACCAGCAGCTCTATGCCAATAAAATGGACAACTTGGAAGAAATGGACAAATTCTTAGAAAAGTACAACTTTCCAAAACTGAACCAGAAAGAAATAGAAGATCTTAACACACCCATCACAAGCAAGGAAATCGAAACTGTAATCAGAAATCTTCCAGCAAACAAAAGCTCAGGACCAGATGGCTTCACAGCTGAATTCTACCAAAAATTTAGAGAAGAGCTAAAACCTATCTCACTCAAACTCTTCCAGAAAATTTCAGAAGAAGGTAAACTTCCAGACTCATTCTATGAGGCCAACATCACCCAAATTCCAAAACCAGACAAAGATGCCACATAAAAGAAAGCTACAGGCCAATATCACTGGTGAACATAGATGCAAAAATCCTTAACGAAATTCTAGCAAACAGAATCCAACAACATATTAAAAAGATCATACATCATGACCAAGTAGGCTTAATCCCAGGGATGCAAGGATTCTTCAATATCTGCAAATAAATCTATGTAATACACTACATTAACAAATTGAAAGATAAAAACCATATGATTATCTCAATAGATGCAGAAAAAGCCTTTGACAAAATTCAACATCTATTTATGATTAAAACTCCCCAGAAAGCAGGAATAGAAGGAATATACCTCAACATAATAAAAGCTATATGGGAGAAACCCACAGCAAGCATTACCCTCAACGGTGAAAAATTGAAAGCATTTCCTCTAAAATCAGGAACAAGACAAGGTTGCCCACTCTCATCACTACTATTCAACATAGTTTTGGAAGTGTTGGCCACAGCAATCAGAGCAGAAAAAGAAGTAAAAGGAATCTAGATATGAAAAGAAGAAGTGAAACTCTCACTGTTTGTAGATGACATGATCCTCTACATAGAAAACCCTAAAGACTCTACCAGAAAATTACTAGAGCTAATCAACACATATAGTAAAGTCGCAGGATATAAAATTAACTCACAAAAATCCCTTGCATTCTTATACACTAACAATGAGAAAACAGAAAGAGAAATTAGGGAAACAATACCGTTCACCATTGCAACAAAAAGAATAAAATACTTAGGAGTATATCTATCTCAAGAAACAAAAGACCTATACATAGAAAACTATAAAACACTGATGAAAGAAATCAAAGAGGACACAAACAGATGGAGAAACATACCGTGTTCATGGATTGGAAGAATCAATATTGTCAAAATGGCTATTCTACCCAAAGCAATCTATAGATTCAATGCAATCCCTATCAAGCTACCAATGGTATTTTTAACAGAACTCGAACAAATAATTTCACAATTTGTATGGAAATATAAAAAACCTCGAATAGCCAAAGTAATCTTGAGAAAGAAGAATGGAACTGGAGGAATCAACCTGCCTGACTTCAGGCTCTACTACAAAGCCACAGTCATCAAGAGAGTATGGTACTGGCACAAAGACAGAAATATAGATCAATGGAACAGAATAGAAAGCCCAGAGATAAATCCACGAACCTATGGAGGTGGATCTTCATATCTTCAACAAAGGAGGTGAGGATATACAGTGGAAAAAAGACAACCTCTTTAACAAGTGGTACGGGGAAAATTGGTCAACCACTTGTAAAATAATGAAACTAGAACACTTTCTAACAACATATACAAAAATAAACTCAAAATGGATTAACGATCTAAATGTAAGACCAGAAACTATAAAACTCCTAGAGGAGAACATAGGCAAAACCCTCTCCGACATACATCACAGCAGGATCCTTTATGACCCACCTCCCAGAATATTGGAGATAAAAGTAAAAATAAACCAATGGGACCTAATGAAAGTTAAAAGCTTTTGCACAACAAAGGAAATGATAAGCAAGGTGAAAAGATAACCCTCAGATTGGAAGAAAATAATAGCAAATGAAGCAACAGACAAAGGATTAATCTCAAAAATATACAAGCAACTCCTGAAGCTCAATTCCAGAAAAATAAATGACCCAATAAAAAAATGGGCCAAAGAAATAAACAGACATTTCTCCAAAGAAGACATACAGATGACTAACAAACACTTGAAAAGATGGTCAACATCACTCATTGTCAGAGAAATGCAAATCAAAACCACAATCAGGTACCATTACACACCAGTCAGAATGGCTGCTATCCAAAAGTCTACAAGCAATAAATGCTGGAGAGGCTGTGGAGAAAAGGGAACCCTCTTACACTGTTGGTGGGAATGCAAACTGGTACAGCCACTATGGAGAAGAGTGTGGAGATTCCTTTAAAAACTGGAAATAGAACTGCCATATGACCCAGCAATCGCACTACTGGGCATACACACTGAGGAAACCAGATTTGAAAGAGGCACGTGTACCCCAATATTCATCATAGCACTGTTTATAATAGCCAGGATATGGAAGCAACCTAGATGCCCATCAGCAGACGAATGGATAAGAAAGCTGTGGTACATATACACCATGGAATATTACTCTGCCATTAAAAAGAATTCATTTGAATCAGTTCTAATGAGATGGATGAAACTGGAGCCCATTATACAGAGTGAAGTAAGCCAGAAAGGTAAAGACCAATACAGTATACTAATGCATATATATCGAATTTAGAAAGATGGTAAGGATAACCCTATATGCAAAACAGAAAAAGAGACACAGATGTACAGAACAGACTTTTAAACTCTGTGGGAGAAGGTGAGGGTAGGATGTTTAGAGAGAACAGGATCGAAACATGTATATTATCAAGGGTGAAACAGATCACCAGCCCAGGTTGGATGCATGAGACAAGTGCTCGGGGCTGGTGCACTGGGAAGGCCCAGAGGGATCTGGTGGGGAGGGAGGTGGGAGGGAGGATCACGATGGTGAATACATGTAAATCCATGGCTGATTCATGTCAATGTATGGCAAAAAGCACTACAATATTGTAAAATAATTAGCCTCCAACTAATAAAAATAAATGGAAAAAATAAAAGTAAACATAGACTTTATTTAGTTTTTGAACTAAAGAGAATTCTTATCCCTGGATATTTAGACATAGAAGAACCTAAATTGTATTAATAGGGCAAATAAAGCTCTTACATATTTGCTTCCTCAATTGCTAAATCATGTCTGACTCTCTGCGACCCCATGGACTGTAGCCCGCCAGGCCCCTCTCTCCCTGGGATTTTCCAGGCAAGAATATTGAAGTGGGTTGCCATTTTCTCCTCCAGAGTATCTTCCTGAACCAGGGATCGAACCTGTGCCTCCTGCATTGGCGGGTGAATTCTTTACCAGTGAACCACCAGGGGAACATAATGTAGTTAGTGAATAAACCACCTGAAAAATTAATTTCCTAGAAAAAGAGTATTCATTTAGGTTCAACTAGTCTATGAATTGATTTTACAATATATTTTAATTCTTGTTTGTTATATTTGAAAAATGATTCAAAGAAGTGCATTTTTACTTGGTAATGTATCAATATTAGCTACCAAAAGATTAAATGTAATTTTACCCACTCTGGTATTTGCTCCACTTATTTGCTATCTTCTTTCCATTCAAAATTGAAAGAGGATATGCATTTTCAAGTGATTTTTTGAAAAATTCTTGTTATGAACATAAAGATAAAAATAATTACTTGTTCAAAGCTTTGTCAAGATTTAGTACTCTGAATTTCTTCTACCAACTTATTAGAAAATAGCATTAAAAAGTTTCATGTCACAAAACAGAGCAAAGCAAAAAACAAAACACAACAAATCATATCCCACCCCCCCGTAGCAAAGCAAATTACAAACCTTCTGAGTGGGGACTCAGAAACTCCTCTTTAAGTTGCTGCTTTACCGTAAAAACACCAAATACTGAGTTAGTTTAATCTAGAGATAGTTTTCAGACAGGGAATGTGATATCAAGTCAAGATGACAAAGAAGGAAACATGAAGGCCTCTGAGAGATGGTACATTGAGACTCTACCCATAGGTATGTAGGTACAGAAATGAGTTTACATAATGGCCACCTTTAACATTAGGTGTGAACAAGAGAGGTGAACAGACTGAGTTTGACGTGTAAGTGCTGAGGGAGAAAGTAAGGAGATGTGACCATGTCAGCTGACCATCTTCTACTTTCTGTAGAAGTGCAGGATGTTCTTGACTTCCACACCAGCTTCAGTTGCCATCCCCAGAGCCAGCTGCGGGGGGTATGATAAATTCCTAGGGTTGTCTAAACAGAGGCCCATGAGGATGGTGATCACGCTGTTGTGGTCGGGGGTCCCAGGCCAGGATGAGTCCAGCAGACCTCTGCAGAAGTCAAGAATGTTATAGAGGTCCCAGGCATCAGAGTCTGGCCTGGTCATCCTGGGTTTTACCAACATTACAGACACAAAGGACTGGCAGAGAAGGTACTCGTTCCCTCTCTTCAGCTCCCCCTCTAGGAAGCTGATGGCTGATTCTTCCCTTCTCAAGATGTACAATATGTCCACCATAATGTTGGGTACAATGAGGAGGAACTGACCACTGGTGGCAAGCTGCCTGATGACTGGCAGGTGCTCACAGAGAGCCTGGGGGTCAGGGAACAAGTAAGGGGTCAAATTTGACTGAATCTGCATGTGCCTGAGGGACCACCCCACAGTGGCACTATGTCTTTGAAAGATCTGATCCTGGAAGTTTTCTTTAGAAACTGCTGAGATGAGTTGTCCTGTCCTTCAAACCCAGTGCTCACAAAGACCCCTGAATGAGAGTTGTACCTCAGAACTGTCCAGGGAGTGTCATGGCAAAGTGGCCAAAGCTTCTGAAGAAACAGATGCACACAGCAGCTTCATCCTGGGAGTTGAGTGGAGCTGGGTCCTGCTCTCAGCCCACCCTCTCTTGGGAAGCCTCCTGCAGTGAGTGCTGGCCCAGGGCGATATCCTCTGGGAGTTGCAGGAACTGGGGAAGGTGTGGGCCCTTGCAGCTCTGTAGTGGTTCATGGAGATGGTGGGACAGACCCAGGCCTGACTGCTGCAGGTCTTGCTTGGAGGGCAGCAGGTTCAGCAGCATGGACAGGTGGTCCCACAGGTTGGGCAGGCTTTGCCGACATGTGGTGAGGAGGCTGCAGTTAGCGTGGGGCCAGCCCAGGATCACCTTGACTGTGGCTGCAGCCCCTCTGCAGAGAGGACCTGCAGTTTCTTCTGAATGGTCTGGAGATTGCAGCAGGGTTGGCTGATGGAGGCATTCTGCCCTGAGTTGCAGCCAGCAGTAGGCTCTGTCTTGAGACAGCTGCTCATGCAGTCCTCTGTGATAGATGCTTTGCTGGAGGCAGGACTCTGAGATGTCAGGAAACTGTGGCTGAAGACAGGAGCCAAGTGAAAGCCATGTTTGACTGGGAGCTTGTGACTCAACTGGGCTGACAGGCTAGCAGAACTGGTTGTTCTAGGAGTTGACTGGGAGGTTGACATGTCTTCAGCTTGTCCCTGGGAGGGGCAATTCTATCTTTGGATTTGGCTACGCCTCCTGCATTGCTTGTGGATTCAGGGAACCACTTTCCTCTTCATCAGTTGTGTCTGAATAAGTGGTTTCACTGCTGAATTCTGGGCTGACTTGTGAGCATAAGGATATGTTTTCATCTTAACCTATCTCATCCCAGTCACAGCAAGAATGATAATTGGCTTCTGGGTTGTCACCGCCACTGCAAACATGAGATGACCTGTGGTTTTTCTGAGATTTGCTGTGGTGGATCCCAGGGCAGGAGGCTAGATGGTCTCAATGACCCTCCCAAGCCTCTGTTTTCTGTTGGTCTTCCTAGTCCCTGGGGATGTCCACCTCTGGAGTCAGCTTCCCTTTCTGGAGCTCAGCCTGGAGGCATGTTGTCACATGTTGAATTAAATAAGAAAAAAGTTCATGGTGAAGGTGACCACTGACCTGTGTGGTTTGGAGTCTGCTGACCTTAGGCTGTGCCCACTCATGAGGCAGAGGACCACCGTGTGGAAGATGAAGAAGTTGGGGAGGAACTGGTAGCCTTTTTTCGGCTTTTTCTCTCTGGAGGCCTGGCTCAGGTCAGATGGCCAGGGCTGATAGGAAAGACAGAGATGGAAGTCTTCCAGAACCAGCTGGCACAGGGCCACAAGCCTGGTGGCTTTGAATTTCCTCTGAGGCTGCAAGAGATTCTGAAGGTAGAGGAAGCTAACCAGTAACCTTTTGTTATCCCAACACTGCCTCTGACTGGGAGAGAGCTTCTTACCCTGGTACCTCTTCAGCCCACTGTATCTTTTTCCCACATGGTGGTAGAGTCATTTGACAAGGATGCCCCCTTTAAAAGGCACTTCGAGTGGAGGCACTGCTGGTAGAAGTATGTGGCTTCCATGTTATAGTACTTGCTCCCCTTGAGAACTCTCAGCTGGTTGAAATGCATGCCCGTATGGGGCGTCACTGACAGGGCTTGGTAATAACACCTCTCCTCCAGGTCCTTTATGTGCAGGGCCAGGAACTCATTCTGAAAGCAGAACAAGTCTCCCAGGTTCAGCAGGCAGCAGTGGCAGGCCATTCGTGCCCAGACCATCTCTTCCTCTAATAAAGGACCTGCTCCCTTGCAGCCGATGAGATGGATGGCATTGTGAAGCCAGTTGATGCACCTCCATAAGCTCAGTTTGTAATGCTTCTGCAGGAATAGGAAGAGGTGTTCGTAGAACTGGAGGCCGCCCTTCAGATGCACCCACAGGGGGCCTTCCCACTATTCGGAGGTGTCCATGTGCTTTCTGTTGGCCCTCAGCAGCAGAAGAGCCACGTCAGAGCACGTTTTCCTCCAGAGCCCCTCTTCTGCTTTCTTCCCATAATCCACTGGTGCAGAAACATGAGTTTAATACAGATTTGCTGGACCATATCCCTGAGAGCCAGGACATGAGGCTTGAAAAGCTCTTTGTGGGCATTTCCTTTTAGAAGGAAATGGTCGAGACACTGAGCTGCCCTGCAAACATCCTGATAGAGGAATCTGTCCTTCAGGGCTTCTACCTGGCTGCTCTCCATCGGGCTGGACTCTTTTCCCACAACACTGATGTGTGTCTTCAGAACTCTGTCTTCCTTGGAGGATATTTGGATAAATTTCCTAGCAGGCTTCCTGATATAAGGCAACTCAGGACAGCTGTTCCCAATGAAGCCAGGGTGCAATCACAAACAATTCTGTGAAACTGTGACTAAAACTCATGAAGTCCAGAGATGGACAACATTAAATCTCCTCCTTGAGATGGATGCAAAGGAGACTGTCCTCTGAACCATGTTTCTGAACTCTACCAATTTATTTTCTATCTTTATTGCAGAAGAGTCTTTTTTAATACTAAAAAGGGAAATTCATACCTCAAGTCATATTCTCATATTTATTTAGACATTATTGAGAAGGGAAAGATGTAGGAAGCTTACTGGTCAGAGAAGATGAAGCAGATGAATTTCCCTTTATGATGAAAGCTGGAAAGATTACTGTATGACTGAGTACGGAGCACTTGGCAGTGACTTTCTGTTCCTCAAGCACAGAGCAGTCCTCTGAGGTGCCTGCACTTTCTATATATAGCACATTGGGCAATTACTGACTCTCCTTTCCTCACTTCAAGAGTAGGCTAGTACTAGAATCTGTCAACTACAAATTGGTGCTTACCAAGAGCATTGTCAATGACTGAACAACAAAAGCATTTGCCATCTAACTATGGAGATTGAATCCTGTGATGCTATAGCTGTTGACCTGCAGAACCCTTGAGGAAGCTCAGGGCAGAGTGAGGCACTCTGTGCTCCAGGGAATCTGGTGAGACATGTCTTTAGATAGTTGGATGTTTTAGGAACAAATTTTATGATCTCAATCCTTGCATCTCATATCTAGAGAAGCACTAAATCCCTTCGTGGTGACATCAGATGCTCATGACTAACAAAAAAAACTTTTTGTAAAATGAGTGCTTCATAGTATTGAACTCCCCCTTCACCAAAACCTTATATATTGACCTTCCCCCACTGTTGCTTTGGAGCAGTCTCTCAGGGCTAACTGCAGTCCTCATTTTGCCCCCAATAAAACTTAACTCGCAGCTCTCAAGTTGTGCATATTTGTTAGTCAACAACTCATTAACATTAAATAAAATTTAATTAATTAATTAAATTTTAATTAAATTTAAACATTAAATAAAATGATTTAATATATCTAGAGCACTTAGTAGATATCATCATTATTTTTGATAAAAGGTATATATTATAAAATTTAAGACTCTTGACCCTCTGCTAAGGAGAAATTATTCTCTGCTTCATTTACTTGTGATTATGCTGATAGAAAACCAGGTTGTTCTGTTGCTCAATTGTGTCTGACTCTTTGCAACCCCATGGACTGAAGCACGCCTGGCTTCCCTGTTGTTCACCACCTCCTGGAATCTGCTCAAACTCATGTTTACTGAATTGATGATGCCATTAAACCTTCTCAACTTCCCTGGTGGCTCAGACGGGAAAAGAGTCTGCCTACAATGTGGGAGACCCGGGTTCAATCCCTGGGTGGGGAAGATCTCCTGGAGAAGGAAATGGCAACCTCCTCCAGTACTCTTGCCTGGAAAATCCCATGGATGGAGGAGCCTACAGTCCATAGGATCACAAATAGTCAGACACGACTGATCAACTTCACCTTCACTTTCAATCCTCTCATCCCCTGTCACCCCCTTCTTCTCCTGCCCTCAATCTTCCCCAGCATCAGGGTCTTTTCCAATAAATCGTCTCTCCCCATCAGGCGGCCAGAGTATTGGAGTTCCAGTTTCAGCATCAGTCCTTCTAATGAATATTCAGGGTTGATTTCCTTTAGAATTGACTGTTTTGAAAACCTTTCTTTCTTAGGGACTCTCAAGAGACATCTCCAGCACCACAGTTCAAAAGCACCAATTCTTCAGTGCTAAGTCTTCTTTATGGTCCGACTCTCACATTCATACATGACTACTGGAAAAACCATAGCTTTGACTGGATGGACATTTGTTGGGAAAGTAATGTCTCTGCTTTTTAATAGACAGTGTAGGTTTGTCATAGCCTTTCTTCCAGGAGCAAGCATCTCTTAAGTTCATGGTTGCAGTTATCATCCACAGTGATTTTGGAGACCAGGAAAATAAAGTCTGTCACTGTTTCCATTATTTCCCAATCTATTTGAGATGAAGTGATGGGATTGGATGTCATAATTTTCATTTTTCAAATATTGAGTTTTAAGCCAGCTTTTTCACTCTCCTCTTTCACCTTCATCAAGAGGCTCTTTCGTTCCTCTTCACTTTCAGCATTTAGAATGGTGTCATCTGCATATCTGAGGTTGTTGTTATTTCTCACAGCATTCTTGGTTCCAGCTTATGATTCATCCAGCCCAACATTTCCCCTGATGTACTGTGCATACAAGTTAAATAAGCAGGGTGACAATATGCAACCTTGATGTCTCCTTTCCTAATTTTGAACCAGTCCATTGTTCATTGTCCAGTTCTAGCTGGTGTTTCCTGAACTGCATACAGGTTTCTCAGGAGGCAGGTAGGGTGGCCCAATATTTCCATCTCTTTAAGAATTTTCCACAGTTTGTTAAGATCTGCACTGTCAAAGGCCTTAACATAGTCAATGAAGCAGAAGTAGATGCTTCTCTGGAACTCCTTTGCTTTTTCTATGATCCAGTGGATGTTGAAAACTTGATCTCTGGTTACTCTGTCTTTTCTAAATACAGTTCATACACCTGGAAGTTCTCAGTTCACGTACTGTTGAAGCCTACCTTGAAGGATTTTGAGCACTACCTTGCTAGCATGTGAAATGAGTGCAATTGTTTGGTAGTTTGAATATTCTTTGTCATTGCCTGTCTTTGGTATTGGAATGAAAACTGACCTTTTCCAGCCTTGTGGCTACTGCTGAGGTTTCCAAATTTGCTGGCATATTGAGTGCAGCACTTTAACAGCAACATCTTTTAGGATTTGAAATAGCTCAGCTGGAATTCCATTGCCTCCACTAGCTTTGTTCATAGTGATGTTTCCTAAGGCCCACTTGACTTCACACTCCCAGATGTCTGGCTCTAGGTGAGTGATCACATCCTCATGGATCTCCCGGTTATTAAGATATTTTTGTATATTTCTTCTGTGTATTCTTCCCACCTCTTCTTAATATCTTCTGTTTCTGTTAGGTCCATATAGTTTCTGCCTTTTTGTGCCTGTCTTTGTGTGGAATGTTCCCTTGGTATCTCTAATTTTCTTGAAGAGATCTTTAATATTTCCTGTTCTATTTTTTCCATCTATTTTTTTGCATTGCTCACTTAAGAAGGCTTTCTTATCTCTCCTTGCTATTCTTTGGAACTCTGCATTCAAATGGGTATATCTTTCCTTTTCTCCTTCGCGTTTTGCTTCTCTTCTTTTCACAGTTATTTGTAAGGCCTCCTCAGACCACCTTTTTGCCTTCTTGCATTTCTTTTTCTTGGTATGCTTTTGATCACCACCTCTTGTACAATCTTCAGGCACTCTGTCTACAAGATCTAATTCCTTGAATCTATTTGTCACTTCCACTGTATAATCATAAGAGATTTTTTATTTAGGTCATACATGAATGACCTAGTGGTTGTCCCTAATTTCCTAAGTTTAAGTCTAATTTTTGCAAAAAGGAATTCATGATCCTAGCTACAGTCAGCTCCTGGTCTTGCTTTTGCTGATTGTATGGACCTTCTCCAAATTCAACTGCAAAAAATATGATCAATTTGATTTCAGTATTGACCATCTGGTGATATCCATGTGTAGAGTTGTTTCTTGTGTTATTGGAAGAGGGTGTTTGCTGTTACTGGTGCATTATTTTGGCAGAACTGTGTTAGCCTATGCTCTGCTTCATTTTATACTCCAAGCCTAACTTTCCTGTTATTCCAGGTATCTCTTTACCTCTTACTTTTGCATTCCAATCCCCTGTGATGAAAAGAGCTTCTTTTTTGGTGTTAGTTCTAGAAGGTCTTGTAGATCTTCATAGAACCATTCAACTTCAGCTTCTTTGGCATTAGTAGTTGTGGCATAGACTTGGATTACTGCAATATTGACTGATCTTCCTTGGAAATGAACTGAGATCATTTTTGTCAAGTTTGAGACTTTACCCAAGTACTGCATTTTGGACTCTTTTGTTGACTATAAGAGCCGCTCCATTTCTTTTAAGGGATTCTTGCCCAAAGTAGAAGATATAATGGTCATCTGAATCAAATTTGCCCATTCCAGTCCATTTTAGTTGACTGATTTTAAAAGTTCACTCTTACCATCTCCTGTTAGACCACTTCCAGCTTACCTTGATTCATGCACCTAACATTACAGGTTCCTATGCAATATTGTTCTTTACAGCATTGGACTTTACTTAACCACCAGACATATTCACAACTGGATGTAATTACTGCTTTGGCTCAGCCTCTTTATACTTTCTGAAGCTATATCTCTGCTCTTCTCCAGTAGCATATTGGACACCTACTGACTCGGAGAGTTCATCTTTCAGTGTCATATCTTTTTGCCTTTTCATACTGTTCATGGGGTTCTCAAGGCAAGAATGCTTAAGTGGTTAGCCATTCCCTTCTCCAGTGGATCACATTTTGTCATAACTTTCCAACATGACCTGTCCATCTTGGGTATCCCTACATGGCATGGCTTCTAGTTTCATTATATTGCAGAGATCTGTGATCCATGTGATCATTTTGGTTAGTTTTCTATGACTGGTTTTAATTCTGTCTCCCCTCGGATGGATGAGGATAAGAGGCTTGTGGAAGCTCCCTGATCGCAGGGACTGGCTGTGGGGAAAACTAGCTATTGCTCTTGAAAGGTTGTTGATGAACGATAAGACACCAGGATTCTTGGCCTCCGGAGGAGACAAATTCACTCTAGGGCCAGATACGTGGCTGGATCGCTCAGAGCTTTTGTGTAATAAAGTTTTATCAAAGTATAGAGGAGATAGAGAAAGCTTCTGACATAGGCATCAGAAGGGGGCAGAAAGAGTACCCCCCTGTTATTCTTCAGCTGGATGTTATATAGTCACTAACAGTCTGTTAATGAAAAGAAAGGAATGTCTTAAAACTCAGAATGGCACCAGGCCCCTCATCCATAAGATGCATTTTGGGATAATCTTGGCACCAGATGATTCATCCCAGGCCATAAAACTATTGATTTGAATTTTGTAGAAGGGCAGATTACCATACAAATAGTTTTGTTTACATAGATTAGGGGAACAATATCTGAGTGTAACACACCAGTTTGTCAAGTAGGTTCTGAGCCATTTGGCGGAACTGACTTGAAGACAGAGTCTGGGGTAAATGCATAGTACCTTAACATAGCTTAAGACAAACATTTCCATAAGAAAAAATGTATTGGTTAACTCAAGGTTTGAGAATAGTTAGCTTCAGGTGAAGCCAGTTGTCATGGCAACACAGTATTTCAAGAGAAACCTTCTTTTAAATTTGTATAGAGAAGGAAAAAAATATCACTGTTTGTTTTCTCCTGTCGCTTAAGAGAGATAAAAATGTCTGGCACTTGGAGCCTATTTCCTCCGTTTGGAGACCCCTGGCCTCCCTGCCTGTTACCCTCTCACTCTGGTGGGCAAAACCATGCTCAGTCAGTCAGTCAGTTCAGTCGTTCAGTCATTTCTGACTCTGCGATCCCATGAACTGCACCACACCAGGCCTCCCTGTCCAACACCAACTCCCGGAGTTTGTTCAGACTCATGTCCATTGAATTGGTGATTCAATCCAACTACCTCATCCTCTGTTGTCCCTTTCTCCTCCTGAATTCAACCTTTCCCAGCATCAGGGTCTTTTCCAATGAGTCAGTTCTTCTCATCAGGTGGCCAAAGTATATTTCCTTTAGGATGGACTGGTTGGATCTCCTTGCAGTCCAAGGGACTCTCAAGAGTTTTCACCAAAACCACAGTTCAAAAGCATCAATTATTCAATGATCAGCTTTCTTTATAGTCCAACTCTCTCATCCATACATGACTACTGGGAAAACCACAGTTTGAATATCTAGACCTTTATTGGAAAAGTAATGTCTCTGCTTTTTTAAAATTTAAATTATTTATTTATTTAACTTTATAATATTGCATTGGTTTTGCCATATATTGACTTGAATCTGCCATAGGTGTACATGTGTTCCCCATCCTGAAACCCCTCCCAACTCCTTCCCCATCCCGTCCCTCTGGGTCATCCCAGTGCACCAGCCTCGAGCATCCTGTATCATGCATCGAACCTGGACTGGCGATTTGTTTCACATATGATAATTTACATCTTTTGTTGCATTCTCCCATATCATCCTACCTTTGCCCTCTCCCACAGAGTCCAAAAGAATGTTCAATACATCTGAGTCTCTCTGCTGTCTCACATACAGGGTTATTGTTACCATCTTTTTAAATCCCATATATATGCATTAGCATACTGTATTGGTGTTTTTCTTTCTGGCTTACTTCATTCTGTAATATAGGCTCCAGTTTCATCCACCTCACTAGAACTGATTCAAATGTATTCTTTTTAATGGCTGAGTAATATTCCATTGTGTATATGTACCACAGCTTCCTTATTCATTCATCTGCTGATGGGCATCTAAGTTGCTTCCATGTCCTGACTATTATAAATAGTGTTGTGATGAACATTGGGGTACATGTATCTCTCAGTTCTGGTTTCCTCAGTGTGTATGCCCAGAAGTGGGATTGCTGGGTCATATGGCAGTTCTATTTCCAGTTTTTAAAGGAATCTCCACACTCTTCTCCATAGTGGCTGTACTAGTTTGCATTGCCACCAACAGTGTAAGAGGGTTCCCTTTTCTCCACACCCTCTCCAGCATTTATTGCTTGTAGACTTTTGGATAGCAGCCATCCTGACTGGCGTGTAATGGTACCTCATTGTGGTTTTGATTTGCATTTCTCTGACAATGAGTGATGTTGACCATCTGTTCATGTATTTGTTAGCCATCTGTATGTCTTCTTTGGAGAAATGTCTGTTTATTTCTTTGGCCCATTTTTTGATTGGGTCATTTATTTTTCTGGAATTGAGCTGCAGGAGTTGCTTGTATATTTTTGAGATTAATCCTTTGTCTGTTGCTTCATTTGCTATTATTTTCTTCCAATCTGAGGGTTATCTTTTCACCTTGCTTATCGTTTCCTTTGTTGTGCAAAAGCTTTTAAGTTTCATTAGGTCCCATTGGTTTATTTTTACTTTTATCTCCAATATTCTGGGAGGTGGGTCATAAAGGATCCTGCTGTGATGTATGTCGGAGAGGGTTTTGCCTATGTTCTCCTCTAGGAGTTTTATAGTTTCTGGTCTTACATTTAGATTTTTAATCCATTTTGAGTTTATTTTTGTGTATGGTGTTAGAAAGTGTTCTAGTTTCTTTCTTTTACCAGTGGTTGACCAGTTTTCCCAGCACCGCTTGTGAAAGAGATTGTCTTTTTTCCATTGTATATCCTTGCCTCCGTTGTCAAAGAAAAGGTGTCCATAGGTTCGTGGATTTAACTCTGGGCTTTCCATTTTTTTCCCATTGATCTATATTTCTGTCTTTGTGCCAGTACCATACTGTCTTGATGACTGTGGCTTTGTAGTAGAGCCTGAAGTCGGGCAGGTTGATTCCTTCAGTTCCATTCTTCTTTCTCAAGATTACTTTGGCTATTCGAGTTTTTTTTTTTTTTTTTTTTTTTTTGTATTTCCATACAAATTGTGAAATTATTTGTTCTAGTTTTCTGAAAAATACCATTGGTAGCTTGATAGGGATTGCATTGAATCTGAAGATTGCTTTGGGTAGTATATTCATTTTGACAATATTGATTCTTCTGATGCATGAGCACGGTATATTTCTCCATCTATTTGTGTCCTCTTTGGTTTATTTCATCAATGTTTTATAGTTTTCTCTATATAGGTCTCCTGTTACTTTAGGTCGATATATTCCTAAGTATTTTATTCTTTTCGTTGCAATGGTGAATGGAATTGTTCCTTAATTTCTCTTTCTGTTTTCTCAATGTTAGTGTATAGGAATGTAAGGAATTTCTGTGTGTTGATTTTTAATCCTGCAACTTTTCTCTATTCATTGATTAGCTCTAGTAATTTTCTGGTGGAGTCTTAAGGGTTTTCTATGTAGAGGATCATGTCATCTACAAACAGTGAGAGTTTTACTTCTTCTTTTCCAATCTGGATTCCTTTTATTTCTTTTTCTGCTCTGATTGCTGTGGCCAAAACTTCAAAAACTATGCTGAATAGTAGTGGTGAGAGTCGGCAACCTTGTCTTGTTCTTGACTTTAAGGGAAATGCTTTCAATTTTTCACCATTGAGGATAACGTTTGCTTAGGGTTTGTCATATATAGCCTTTATTATGTTGAGGTATGGTTCTTCTATTCCTGCTTTCTGGAGGGTTTTTATCATAAATGAATGTTGAATTTTGTCAAAGGCTTTCTCTGCATCTATTGAGATAATCATATGGTTTTTATTTTTCAATTTTTAATATGGTGTATTACATTGATTGATTTGTGAATATTGAAGAATCCTGCACCCCTGGGATAAAGCCCACTTGGTCATGATGTATGATCTTTTTAATATGTTGTTGGATTTTGTTTGCTAGAATTTTGTTAAGGATTTTTGCATCTATGTTCATCGGTGATATTGGCCTGTAGTTTTCTTTTTCTGTGGCATCTTTGTCAGGTTTTGGTATTAAGGTGATGGTGACCTCAAAGAATGAGTTTGGAAATTTACCTTCCTCTGAAATTTTCTGGAAGAGTTTGAGTAGGATAGGTATTAGCTCTTCTTTAAATTTTTGGTAGAATTCAGCTGTGAAGCTGTCTGGTCCTGGGCTTTTGTGTGTTGGAAAATTTCTGATTACAGTTTCAATTTCCGTGCTTGTGATGGGTCTGTGGAAATTTTCTATTTCTTCCTGGTTCAGTTTTGGAAAGTTGTAGTTTTCTAAGAATTTGTCCATTTCTTCCAAGTTGTCCATTTTATTTGCAAATAGATGCTGATAGTAGTCTCTTACGATCCTTTGTATTTCTCTGTTGTCCGTTGTGATCTCTCCAGTTTCATTTCTAATTTTGTTGATTTGATTTTTCTCACTTTGTTTCGTAATGAGTCTGGTTAATGGTTTGTCAATTTTATTTCCTTTTTCAGAGAACCAGCTTTTGGTTTTGTTGATTTTTGCTATGGTTTCTTTTGTTTCTTTTGCATTTATTTCTGCCATAATTTTTAAGATTTCTTTCCTTCTTCTAACCCTGGGATTCATAATTTCTTCCTTTTCAAGTTGCTTTAGGTGTAGAGTTGGGTTACTTATTTGGCTTTTTTCTTGTTTCGTGAGTTATGCCTGTAGTGCTGTGAACCGTCCCCTTAGCACTGCTTTTCCAGTGTCCCCTAGGTTTTGGGTTGTTGTGTTTTCATTTTCATTCATTTCTATGTATATTTTGATTTCTTGTCTGATTTGTTAGTTGTTCAGCAGCGTGTTGTTCGGCCTGCATATGTTGGAATTTTTTTATAGTTTTTCTCCTGTAATTGACATCTAATAATACTGCATTGTGGTCAGAAAAGATACTTGGAATGATTTCAATTTTTTTGAATTTACCAGTGCTAGATTTATGGCCTAGGATGTGATCTATTCTGGAGAACGTTTTATATGCACTTGAGAAAAAGGTGAAATTCATTGTTTTGGGTTTAAATGTCCTATAGATATCAATTAGGTCTAAGTGTTTTATTGTATCATTTAAAGTTTGTGTTTCCTTGTTAATGTTCTGTTTATTTGATCTATCCATAGGTGTGAGTGAAGTATTAAAGTCTCCCACTATTGTTGTGGTATTGTTAATTTCCCTTTCATACTTGTTAGCATTTGTCTTACATATTCTGGTGCTCCTATGTTGGGTGCATATATATTTATAATTGTTATATCTTCTTGGATTGTACCTTTGATCATTATGTAGTGTCCATCTTTATCTCTTTTCACAGCCTTTGTTTTAAAGACTATTTTATCTGATATGAGTACTGCAACTCCTGCTTTCTTTGGGTCTCTATTTGTGTGGAATATCTTTTTCCAGCCCTTCACTTTCAGTCTGTAGGTGTCCCTTGTTTGGAGGTGGGTCTCTTGTAGACAAAATATATAGGGGTCTTGTTTTTGTATCCATTCAGCCAGTCTTTGTCTTTTGGTTGGGGCATTCAACCCATTTACATTTTAGGTAATTATTGATAGGTATGGTCCCATTGCCATTTACTTTGTTGTTTTGGGTTCATGTTGATATAACATTTCTGTGTTTCCTGTCTAGAGAAGATCCTTTAGCATTTGTTGAAGAGCTGGTTTGGTGGTGCTGAATTCTCTCAGCTTTTGCTTGTTTGTAAAGCTTTTGAATTCTCCTTCATATTTGAATGAGATCCTTGCTGGGTACAGTAATCTGGGCTGTAGGTTATTTTCTTTCATTACTTTAAGTATATTCTGCCATTCCCTTCTGGCCTGAAGAGTTTCTATTGAAAGATCAGTTGTTATCCTTATGTGAATCCCCTTGTGTGTTATTTGTTTTTTCTCCCTTGCTGCTTTAAATATTTGTTCTTTGTGTTTGATCTTTGTTAATTTGATTAATATGTGTCTTGGGGTGTTTTGCCTTGGGTTTATCCTGTTTGGGACTCTCCTGGTTTCTTGGAGTTGGGTGATTATTTCCTTCCTCATTTTAGGGAACTTTTCAAATATTATCTCCTCTAGTATTTTCTCATGGTCTTTCTTTTTGTCCTCTTCTTCTGGGACGGCTATGATTAGAATGTTGGGGCATTTAACATTGTCCCAGAGGTCTCTGAGGTTGTCCTCATTTCTTTTAATTCTTTTTTCCTCTCCGTTTCATTTATTTCTACCATTCTATCTTCTACCTCACTTATCCTATCTTCCACCTCCATTATTCTACTGTTGGTTACCTCTGGAGTGTTTTTTATCTCATTTATTGCATTATTCATTATATATTGACTCTTTTTCATTTTTCCTAGGTCTTTGTTAAGCCTTTCTTGCATCTTCTTGATCCTTGTCTCCAGGCTATTTATCTTTAACTCCAATTTGCTTTCAAGACTTTGGATCATTTTCACTATCATTATTCAGAATTCTCTATCAGGTAGATTCCCTATCTCTTCCTCGTTTGTTTGGTTTGTTGGGCATTTATCCTGTTCCTTTACCTGCTGGGTATTTCTCTGCCTTTTCATCTTGTTTATATCACTGTGTTTGGGGTGGCCTTTCTGTATTCTGGCAGTTGGTGTTTCCTCTTTATTGTGAACGTTCCTTGCTGTGGGTGGGGTTGGATAGGTGACTTGTCAAGGTTTTCTGGTTAGGGAAGCTTGTGTCGGTGTTCTGGTGGGTGGAGCTGGATTTCTTCTCTCTGGAGTGCAATCAAGTGTCCAGTAATAAGTTTTGAGATGTCAGTGAGTTTGTTGTTGCTTTCATCAGTGTGTATACTGAGGCTCAGCATTATGTTCCTGTTTTGTCAAAGAATTTCTGTGGTATGTCTTGCTCTGGAGCTTGTTGGCCCTTGGGTGGTGCTTGGTTTCAGTGTAGGTATGGAGGCATTTGATGAGCTCCTACCGATTAATATTCCCTGGATTTAGGAGTTCTCTTATATTCTCAGGATTTGGACTTAAGCCTCCTGCCTCTGGTTTTCAGTCTTATTCTTACAGTAGCCTCAAGACTTCTCCATCTATACAGCACCGATGATAACACATCTAGGTTAATGACGAAAAGTTTCTCCACAGTGAGGGACACCCAGAGAGGTACACATAGTTACATGGAGAAGAGAAGAGGGAAGAGGGTGTTAGACGTTACCAAGAGGAGCAGAGCGGGAATCAAAAGGGGAGAGGGCAAGCTGGCCAGTAATCACTTCCCTATGTACTCTCCACATTCTGGACCCCTCAGAGATGTTCATGGAGTTACACAGAGAGGAGAAGAGGGAGGAAGGAGACAGAGGTGGCTAGGAGGATAAAAGGGGGAATCAAAAGGAGAGAGAGAGAGAGATCCAGCCAGTAAACAGCTCCCTATGTGTTCTCCACAGCCCGGAATGTACAAAGAGATTCACCGAGTTGGGTAGAGAAGAAAAGGAGGTGTGGGGAGATAGAGGTGACTTGGTGGAGAAAAAGGAGCTTCAAAAGGGGGAGAGAGCAATCAGGCCAGTGATCCTGCTCCCAAGCAAAAATGGGTATTGAAGATTGGGTTCTCAAAGGTACAAAGTTGATGATAACAAGCAAAGATTAAAAATCTTAAGTAGAGGTTAAATTCCCAAAAATAGAATATTAAAAAAAAAAAAACAACAAAAAACCAACCAACCAACAAACAAACAGAAACAAAGCCACAGAAATTATAAAATATGTATATATGAATTCTGTTTTAAAAATAGGCTCTTGTTTTTGCACAGTAATAGTTGGTTATAAAAATGTAAATTAAAGGAGTAATGGGGACTTTAAAATTAAAAAAAATAACAAATAAAGTAAAAAATTTAAAAAATTATTTTTTTTGAATTAAAAAAAATATGATAGTAAAAATATATCTGAGACTTTCTCTGGAGCTGTTGCGGACAGTGTGGGGTCAGTTCATCTTCAGATAGTTCCTTGGTCCGGCTTGTACTTCTCAAGGTCTATAGGTCCCTTCCTGTGTAGTCGGTGCTAACTCCAGGGTTTTAATCTATTGCACCTATCACTTCCAAAGCAGTTCTCTCTGTTTATTTTAATCTGTTTGCTGGTCTCTTCAGTGTCTAATTTCCGCTCTGCCACAAGGGGCGTGGTGGTGTTTGCTTTTTTTTTTTTTTTTTTTAGGTTCGCTTGTTCCCTCGTGCTTTGGGAAGGGAGGAACACTGCGAACAAATATCACTGGTGTGTGCTCACAGTGATTTAGCCACACTGGGTTTTGCCCCTGCTCACGGCGTGTGTGCTTTCCCAGTCTACGCTGCTCAGACTCCTGATTGCTCTGCCGGGAACTGTCTGATGCAGACCCTGGTTTACATGCACTTTCCGAGGTCTAAGCCATTCAGGTTCAGGTTCCTGGGTACTCCGCAAAGGCACAGACTTGGTTGGGCCTGTGTTTTTCACCCATCCCCGGCGGAGCAGCTCAGGTGACCAGGTGCTTGGTGTGCGTATCCGCCCCCAGTTGGAGGCTGTGGCTTATCCCCTCCCCCGTTCCAGCCACTCGGTTTTCTGGGTGTACAATGAGTGTGCCTTCTTAGGTGTGCCGTGTGTCTATTCTGGGGAGCTGGTCTCTGGCTGTGACCCTCCTGGTGGATGTCCAGAGTCCCAAGAAGTCTTGGTTAGCAAAGAAGTCTGCTTGCAGTTTGGTATAGGATGCCTCTCTGGGGATGCGATTGCCCTCTTCCAACTCTGGCTGCCCTCCCCTGCCTGTCTCCAGTGGGGGGATGGGCTGGCCTGCAGCTGGCTAGCTCAGCTCAGCCCTTTGTTCTGTGAGTGTGCCTGATGGTGTTTTAGGTTAGGGCTTTTTGCATGATCACAGGATAGCTGTCCCACAGTCTGGGTTGCTATCTCAAGCTAGTTCCCTCAGATTGCCATCAGGGCATTCAGGCCTGGTCCTTACCCTAAGCAATGCAGCCCACTCCTCCCTGTCCCTCCCCTGCTTGCTAGTGGGGGATGTGAGCATCTGGGCTGCTGCTCCGCTGGGAGTCGCTGTTAGGCACAGAATCTGTGAGTTTTAATTATTTATTTATTTTTCCTCCCAGTTATTTTGCCCTCTGAGATTCCAAGGCTCTCCACAGACCTGCTGGAGAGAGTGTTTCCTGGTGTTTGGAAACTTCTCTCTTGTTTAAGACTCCCTTCCTGGGATGGATCTCCATCCCTACCTTTTTTGTCTCTCTTTTTATCTTTTATATTTTGTCCTAATTCCTTTCAAAAACAATGGGCTGCCTTTCTGGGTGCCTGATGTCCTCTGCCAGCAATCAGAAGTTGTTCTGTGGAATTTGCTTGGCGTTCAAATGTTCTTTCATGAATTTGTGGGGGAGAAAGTGGTCTCCCTGTCCTATTCCTCCACCATCTTAGGGCAGCCTCCTGTCTCTGGTTTTTAACATGTTGTCTAAGTTGGTCAACTTTTTTTCCAAGGAGCAAGCACCTTTTAATTTCATTGCTACAGTCACTATCTACAGTGATTTTGGAGCACCCCAAAATAAAGTCTTTCACTGTTTCCCCATCTATTTGCCATGAAGTGATGGAACCAGATGCCATGACCTTAGTTTTCTGAATGTTGAGTATTAAGCCAACTTTTTCACTCTCCTCTTTCACTTTCATCAAGTGGCTCTTTAGCTCTTCTTTGCTTTCTGCCATAAGGGTGGTGTCATCTGCACATCTTAGTTATGGCTATTTCTCCTGGTAATCTTGATGCCAGCTTGTGCTTTATCCAGCCTGGCACTTCGCATGATGTACTCTGCATATAAGTAAAATAAGCAGGGTGATAATATACAGCCTTGAAATGCTCCTTTCCTGATTTGGAACCAGTCTGTTGTTTCATGCCCAGTTCTAACTGTTGCTTCTTGACCTGCATACAGATTTCTCAGGAGGCAGGTCAGGTGGTCTGGTATTCCCATCTCTTCAAGAATCTTCCACAGTTTGTTGTGATCCACACAGTCAAAGGCTTTGGCATATTCAATAAAGTAAAATATATATATATATATATATATATATATATATATATATATATATATATGTGTGTGTGTGTGTGTGTGTGTGTGTGTATATATATATATATAATTTTTTTTCCTGGAACTCTCTTGCTTTTTGATGATCCAGAGGATGTTGGCAATTTGATCTCTGGTTCCTTTGTCTTTTCTCAATCCAGCTTGAACATCTGGAAGTTTACAGTTCATGTACTGTTGAAGCCTGACTTGGTGAATTTTGAGCATTACTTTGCTAGCGTGTGAGATGAGTGGAATTGTGCAGTAGTTTGAACATTCTTTGGCATTGCCTGTCTTTGGCATTGGAATGAAAACTGACCTTTTCCAGTCCTGTGGCCACTGCTGAGGTTTCCAAATTTGCTGGCATATTGAGTGCAGCACTTTCACAGCATCATCGTTTAGGATTTGAAATAGCTCACCTGGAATTCCATCACCTCCGTTAGCTTTGTTCGTAGTGATGCTTCCTGAGGCCCACTTGACTTTGCATTCCAGGGTGTGTTACTCTAGGTGAGTGATCATAACATCGTGATTATCTGGGTCATGAAGATCGTTTCTGTATAGTTCTGTGTATTCTTGCCACCTCTTCTTAATATCTTCTGCTTCAGTTAGGTCTATACCATTTCTGTCCTATTGTGCCCATCTTTGCATGAAATGTTCCCTTGGTATCTCTAATTTTCTTGAAGAGATCTCTAGTCTTTCCCATTCTATTGTTTTCCTCTATTTCTTTGCACTGATCACGTAGGAAGACTTTCTTATCTTTCCTTGCTATTCTTTGGAACTCTGCATCCAAATGGGTATATCTTTCTTTTTCTCCCTCGCCTTTTGCTTCTCTTCTTTTCACAGCTATTTATAAGGCCTCCTCAAACAGCCATTTTGCCTTTTTACATTTCTTTTTCTTGGGGATGGTCTTGATCCTTGCTCCTGTACAATGTCATGAACCTCTGTCCATAGTTCTTTAGGCACTCTGTCTATCAGATCTAAGCCCTTGAATCTATTTCTCACTTCCACTATATAATCGTAAGGGATTTGATTTAGGTCATACCTGAATGGTTTAGAGGTTTTCCCTACTTTCTTCAATTTGTCTGAATTTGGCAATAAGGAGTTCGTGATCTGGGCCACAGTCAGCTCCCAGTCTTGTTTTTGATGACTGTATAGAGCTTCTCCATTTTTGGCTGCCAAGAACATAATCAATCTGATTTTGGTATTGACCATCAAACCATGCTTAGTGAATCTTTAATCCAATTTTCTGCTGATGGGTGGGTTGCCAAACTATGGTAGGGGTAATGGTGACCTACTCCAAAAGACTTATGCCAGCACGCCTCCCAGGCCTGCTGCTATCAGTGCACCTGACCCCGTGGCAGGCCATTTTCCACACATGCCTCTACTGAAGACTCCCGAAAACTCACAGCAAGTCCAGCTCAGTCTGTTGTGAGGTCACTTCTCCTTTCTCCTGGGTCCTGGTGTGCACAAGGTGTTTGTACCCTCCAAAAATCTCTGTTTCCCCAGTCATGGAAGTTCTGTAATCAAATCCCACTAATCTTCAAAGTCAGATTCCCAGGGGATTCTCAGTCCCTTTGTTGGATCCCCAGGTTGGGAAGTCTGTTGTGAGTCCTAGAACTTTTGTAAAGTGCTAGAACTTCTTCGGTATAATTGTTCTCCAGTTTGTGGACCACCCACCTGGTGGCTTTATAGTGAGGCTAATGGTGACCTCCTCCAGGAGGACTTATGCCAAATGCCACCCTGTAGGACTGCTGTTACCAGAGCCCCTGTCCTTGTGGCAGGACACTCCTGATCTACACCTCTGTAGGAGACTTTCAAACACTCACAGGAAGGTCTGGCTCAGTTTCTTGTGCAGGGGTCACTGCTCCTTTCCCTGGGTCCTGGTGTGCACAAGGTTTTGTTTATGCCCTCCAAGGCTCTCTGGCAGATTTTGCAGGACAAAACGGTAGAGTAGAAGGACGTGCACTCACCTTCTCTGGTGAGAACACAAAAATCTCAAGTAGCTGCTGAATAGTCTTTGACAGGAGAATGCTGGAACCCACCAAAAAGAGATATCCCACTTTCAAGGGCAAAGGAGAAGCTGCAACAAGATGGTAGGAGGGGCTCAGTCACATTTATTATTATTATTTCCATTTATTTTTATGAGTTGGAGGCTAATCTCTTAACAATATTGTAGTGGTTTTTTGTCATACATTGACATGAATCAGCCATGGATCCACATGTGTTCCCCATCCCGATCCCCCCTCTCCCGTCCCCCTCCCAATCCCATCCCTCCAGGTCTTCCCAGTGCACCAGCTCTGAGCACTTGTCTCATGCATCCAACCTGGGCTGGTGATCTGTTTCACCCTTGACAGTATACTTGTTTCAATGCTATGCTTTCAGAACATCCCACCCTCACCTTCTCCCACAGAGTCCAAAAGTTTGCTCTGTACATCTGTGTCTCTTTTTCTGTTTTGCATATAGGGTCATCATTACCATCTTTCAAAATTCCATATATATGTGTTAGCTTACTGTATTGGTCTTTATCGTTCTGGCTTCACTTCACTTCACTTCACTATACTTCACTCTGTATAATGGGCTCCAGTTTCATCCATCTCATTAGAACTGATTCAAATGAATTCTTTTAATGGCTGAGTAATATTCCATGGTGTATATGGACCATAGCTTCCTTATCCATTTGTCTACTGATGGGCATCTAGGTTGCTTCCATGTCCTGGCTATTATAAACAGTGCTGTGATGAACATTGGGGTGCAAGTGTCTCTTTCAGATCTGCTTTCCTCAGTGTGTATGTCCAGGAGTGGGATTGCTGGGTCATATGGCATTTCTATTTCCAGATATTTAAGAAATCTCCACACTGTTTTCCATAGCGGCTGTACTAGTTTGCATTCCCACCAACAGTGTAAGAGGGTTCCCTTTTCTCCACACCCTCTCCAGCATTTATTGCTTGTAGACTTTTGTATAGCAGCCATCCTGACTGGTGTGTAATGGTACCTCATTGTGGTTTTGATTTGCATTTCTCTAATAATGAGTGATGTTGAGCATCTTTTCATGTGTTTGTTAGTCATCTGTATGTCTTCTTTGGAGAAATGCCTGTTAGCTCTTTGGCCCATTTTTTGATTGGGTCATTAATTTTTCTGGAATTGAGCTGCAGGGGTTGCTTGTATATTTTTGAGATTAATCCTTTGTCTGTTGCTTCGTTTGCTATTAGTTTCTCCCAATCTGAGGGCTGTCTTTTCACTTTCCTTATAGTTTCCTTTGTTCTGCAGAAGCTTTTAAGTTTCATTAGGTCCCATTTGTTAATTTTTGCTTTTATTTCCAATATTCTGGGAGGTGGGTCATAGAGGATACTGCTGTGATGTATGTCAGAGAGGGTTTTGCCTATGTTCTCCTCTAGGAGTTTTATAGTTTCTGGTCTTACAAAATTTATATTTTTAATCCATTTTGAGTTTATTTTTGTGTATGATGTTAGAAAGTGTTGCAGTTTCATTCTTTTACAAGTGGTTGACCAGTTTTCCCAGTACCACTTGTTAAAGAGGTTGTCTTTTTTCCATTGTATATTCTTGCCTCCTTTGTCAAAGATAAGGTGTCCATAGGTGCGTGGATTTAACTCTGGGCTTTCTATTCTGTTCCATTGATCTATATTTCTGTCTTTGTGCCAGTACCATACTGTCTTGATGACTGTGGCTTTGTAGTAGAGCCTGAAGTCAGGCAGGTTGACTCCTCCAGTTCCATTCTTCTTTCTCAAGATTGCTTTGGCTATTTGAGGTGTTTTGTATTTCCACACAAATTGTGAAATTGTTTTTTCTAGTTCTAGGATATAACTTTCCAAAACTGAACCAGGAAGAGATAGAAGATCTTAACAGACCCATCATAAGCACAGAAATTGAAACTGTAATCAGAAATCTTCCAGCAAACAAAAGCCCAGGACCAGATGGCTTCACAGCTGAATTCTACCAAAAATATCGAGAAGATCTGATACCTATCTTACTCAAACTCTTCCAGAAAATTTCAGAAGAAGGTAAACTTCCAAACTCATTCTATGAGGCCACCATCACCCTAATTCCATAACCAGACAAAGATGCCACAAAAAAGAAAACTACCAGCCAATATCACTGAAGAACATAGATGCAAAAATCCTTAACCAAATTCTAGCAAACAGAATCCAACAACATATTAAAAAGATCATACATCATGACCAAGTGGGCTTTATCCCAGGAATACAAGGATTCTTTAATATCCACAAATCAATCAATGTAATATACCACATTAACAAATTGAAAGATAAAAACCTTATGATTATCTCAATAAATGCAGAAAAAGCCTTTGACAAAATTCAACATCCATGGTGTATATGTACCACAGCTTCCTTATCCATTCATCTGCTGATGGGCATCTAGGTTGCTTCCATGTCCTGGCTATTATAAACAGTGCTGCGATGAACATTGAGGTGCAGGTGTATCTTTCAGATCTGGTTTCCTCAGTGTGTATGCCCAGAAGTGGGATTGCTGGTTCATATGGCAGTTCTATTTCCAGTTTTTTAAGCAATCTCCACACTGTTTTCCATAGCGGCTGCACTAGTTTGCCTTCCCACCAACAGTGTAAGAGGGTTCCCTTTTCTCCACACCCTCTCCAGCATTTATTGCTTGTAGACTTTTGGATAGCAGCCATCCTGACTGGCGTGTAATGGTACCTCATTGTGGTTTTGATTTGCATTTCTCTGATAATCTGTGATGTTGAGCATCTTTTCATGTGTTTGTTAGCCATCTGTATGTCTTCTTTGGAGAAATGTCTGTTTAGTTCTTTGGCCCATTTTTTGATTGGGTCATTTATTTTTCTGGAATTGAGCTTCAGGAGTTGCTTGTATATTTTTGAGATTAAGCCATTAAAAAGAATTCATTTGAATCAGTTTTAATGAGATGGATGAACCTGGAGCCCCTTATACAGAGTGAAGTAAGCCAGAAAGATAAAGAACATTACAGCATACTAACACATATATATGGAATTTAGAAAGATGGTAAAGATAACCCTATATGCAAAACAGAAAAAGAGACACAGAAATACAGAACAGACTTTTATACTCTGTGGGAGAATGTGAGGGTGGGACATTTCAAAAGAACAGCATGTATACTATCTATGGTGAAACAGATCACCAGCCCTGGTGGGATGCATGAGACAAGTGCTCAGGCCTGGTGCACTGGGAAGACCCAGAGGAATCGGGTGGAGAGGGAGGTGGGAGGGGGGGATTGGGATGGGGAATACGTGTAAATCTATGGCTGATTCATATCCGTGTATGACAAAACCCACTGAAATGTTGTGAAGTAATTAGCCTCCAACTAATAAAAAAAAAAGGAAAAAAAAAATTCAACATCCATTTATGATAAAAAAAAACTCTCCAGAAAGTAGGAATTGAAGGACCATACCTCAATATAATAAAAGCTATATATGAAAAACCCACAGCAAACATTATCCTCAATGGTGAAAAATTGAAAGCATTTCCCTTAAAGTCAGGAACAAGACAAGGGTGCCCACTCTCATCACTACTATTCAACATAGTTTTGGAAGTGTTGACCACAGCAATCAGAGCAGAAAAAGAAATAAAAGGAATCCAGATAGGAAAAGAAGAAGTAAAACTCTCACTGTTTGCAGACAACAAGATCCTCTACATAGAAAACCCTAAAGACTCTACCAGAAAATTATTAGAGCTAATCAGCAAATACAGTAACGTTGCAGGATATAAATTTAACACACAGAAATCCCTTGCATTCCTATACACTAACAATGAGAAAACAGAAAGAGAAATTAAGGAAACAATAGCATTCACCATTGCAACAAAAAGAATAAAATACTTAGGAGTATATCTACCTAAAGTAACAAGAGACCTATATAGAGAAAACTATAAAACATTGATGAAATAAACCAAAGAGGACACAAATAGATGGTAAAATATACCGTGGTCATGGATTGGAAGAATCAGTAAAGTGAAAATGAATATACTACCCAAAGCAATCTATAAACTGAATGCAATCCTTATCAAGCTATCAATCACATTTAAATCAAACCTCATACCCACCAGAAAAGCAACTGAATGTTATTAATGTGAAAATGTCTTCTTGAAGAACAGTTTGGTATGTTTTTATTGTTTTTTTAAATTCATTTATTTTTAAATTGAAGGATAGTTGCTTTAAAGAATTTTATTGGTTTCTACCGAACATCATCATGAATCAGCCATAAATATACATATGTCTCCTTCTTCCTGAATGTCCCTCCCACCTCTGTCCCCATAGCACTCCTCTAGGTTGTTATAGAGCCCCTCTTTGAGTTCCGAGTCATATAATAGATTCCTATTGGCTATCTATTTTACATACAGTAATGTAAATTTCCATGTTACTCTCTCCATATATCCCATCTTCTCATTCCTCCCAAACTCCCATGTCCATAAGTCTGCTCTCTATGTCTCTATCTCCACTGCTGCCCTGCAAATAATTTCATCAGTACCATCTTTTTCGATTCCATATATACGCATTAGTGTATGATATTTATGTTTCTCTTTCTGACTTACTTCACTCTGTATGATAGTCTCGAGGTTCATCCACCACTTTAGAACTGACTCAAATGTATTCAATTTTTTTGGCTGAGTAATATTCCATTGTATATATGTACTACAGCTTCTTTATCCATTCATCTGCCAATGAACTTCTAGGTTGCTTCCATGATCTAGCAATTGTAAATAGTGCTGCAATTGACATTGGGGTACATGTGTCTTTTTCAATTTTGGTTTCCTCAGGGTACATGCCTAAAAGTTAGGTTGCTGGGTCATGTGGTGGTTTTATTCCTAGTTTTTTTTTTTTTTTTTAAGGAATCACCATACCATCTTCCATACTGGCTGTATCAATTTACATTCCCACCAACAGTGCAAGAGGGTTCCCTTTTCTCCACACCCTCAACAGCATTTATTGTTTGTAGAGTTTTGATGATGGCCATTCAGACTGGTGTGAGGTGATATCTCATTGCAGTTTTGATTTGCATTTCTATAATAATGGGCAACTTTGAGCATCTTTTCAGGTGTTTGTTAGCCATCTGTATATCTTTTTTTTTTTTTTTTGAGAAATGTCTGTTTAGGTCTTCCCACTATTTGATTGGGTTGTTTTTCACTTATTGAGTAGTAAAAGATGCTTGTTTATTTTGGAAATTAATCCTTTGCCAGTTGTTTCATTTGCTATTATTTTCTCCCATTCTGAGGGCTGTTTTTTCACTTTTAAACCTAAAAAGTTTAATTAGGTCCCACTTGTTTATTTTTGCTTTTATTTCCATTGCTTTAGGAGTGGGTCATAGAGGATCTTGCTGTGATTTATATCAGAGTGTTCAGCCTGTGATTTCCTCTAACAGTTTTATTGCTTCTGGTTTTACAGTTAGGTCTATAATACATTTTGTTTATTTTTGTATATGGAGTTAGAAAGCGTTCTAATTTCATTCTTTTACATATATCTGTCCAGTTTTTCCAGCACCACTTATTGAATAGGCCCCATTGTCTATTCCTGCCTCATTTGTCAAAAATAAGGTACCCATTGGAATTGTGAATTTTTTTTTGTTCTAGTTCTGTGAAAAAATGCCATTGGTAATTTGGTAGGGATTGCATTGAATCTGTAGATAGCATTTGGTAGTAGAGTCCTTTTCACAGTATTGATTCTTCCAGCCCAGGAACATGGAATATCTCTCCATCTGTTTACATTGTCTTTGATTTCTTTCATCAATGTCTTATAATTTTCTCTGTACAGTTCTTTTGTCTCCTTATGTAGGTTTATTCCTAGATATTTTGTTCTTTTTGTTGCAATGCTAAATGGGATTGATTTCTTAATTGCTCTTTCTCATGTTTAATTGCTAGTATATATAGGAATGTACATGATTTCTGTATATTGATTTTGTATCTCATGACTTTGCTAAATTCACTGATTATCTCTAGTATCTTTCTGATAGTTATCTTTAGGATTTTGCATGTATAGTATTATGTTATCTGTAAACAGTGAGAGTTTTACTTCTTTTCTGATCTGGATTCCTTTTATTCCTTTTTCTTCTCTGATCGTCATAGCTAGCACTTCCAAAACTATGTTGAATAACAGTGGTGAAAGTGGACACTCTCTTGTTCCTGATCTTAGAGAGAATGCTTTCAGTTTTCACCTTTGAGAATAAAGTTTGCTGTGGGTTTATCATATATGGCCTTACTATGTTGAGGTAGATTCCTTCTATGCTCTCTTTTAAGGAGTTTTTTTGAAATCATAAATGGATGCTGAATTTTGTCAAAGGTTTTTTTCTGCATCTATCGACATTATTGTATGGTTTCTATCTTTAAATTTGTTAATATGGTGTATCACATTGATTCATTTGCATATATTAAAGAATCACTGAAGCCCTGGAATAAGCCCAACTTGATCATGGTATATGAAACTTTTAATGTGTTGTCAAATTCTGTTTGCTAGAATTTTGTTGAGGATTTTTGAATCTATGTCTATCAGTGATATTGGCCTGTAATATGGCTTTTTTTTTTTTTTTTTGGCTTTTTTTGTGCTGTCTTTGCCTGGTTTTGGTATCAGAGTGATAGTGGCCTTGTAGAAGGAGTTTAGAAGTGTTCCTTCCTCTGCAATTTTTTGAAAGAGCTTAAGAAGGAAAGGCATTAGCTCTTCTCTAAACGCTTGATAGAATTCACCTGTGAAGTCATGTGGCCCTGGGCTTTTGTTTTTTGGGAGACTTTTGATCACAGTTTCGATTTCAGTGCTTGTAACTGGGTTGTTCTTAATTTCTATTTCTTCCTGGTTCAGTCTTGAAAGATTGAACTTTCCAAGAAACTGTCTGTTTCTTTCAGGTTTTCCATTTTATTTCCATATAGTTGCTCATAATAATCTCTTATAATCCTCTGTATTTCTGCATTTTCTGTCACAATCTCTCCTTTTTCATTTCTAATTTTATTGATTTGTTTCCTCTCTCTTTTTTTCTTGATGAATCTGGCTAAAGGCTTTTCAATTTTGTTTATCTTCTCAAAGAACCAGCTTTCAGTTTTATTAATCTTTACTAGTATTTATTTCATTTCTTTTCCATTTATTTCTGCTCTGATCTTTATGATTTATTTCCTTCTGCTAACTTCGGAGTTTTTTGTTCATCTTTTTCCATTTGTTTTAGGTGTAAAATTAGATTGTCTATTCGATGTTTCTCTTGTTTCTTGAGGTAGGACTGTATTGTTATAAACTTCCCTCTTAGAACTGCTTTTGCTGCACCCCATATGTTTTGAATTGTGTTTTCATTGTCATTTGTTTCTAGGAATTTTTTTATTTCCTTTTTTATTTCTTCAGTAACCTGTTTATTTAGAAATGTATTCTTTAACCTCCATAGGTTTGTTGGTTTTTTTTTTTTTTTAACAGTTTTTTTTTTCTTGTAATTGAAATCTGGTCTCATAGCATTGTGGCCAGAAAAGATGCTTGATATGATTTCAGTTTTCTTAAATTTACTGAAGTTTGATTTCTGACCCAAAATGTGGTCTATCCTGGAGAATGTTCCATGTGCATTTGAGAAGAAAGTGTATTCTTCTGCGTTTGGATGGAATGTCCTGAAGATATCAATGAGAACCATCTGGTCTATGTCATTTAAGGCTTGCATTTCCTTATTAATTTTCTGTTTTCACAATCTGTCCATTGGTGTAAGTGGGGTGTTACAGACCCCTACTATTATTGTGTTACTCTTGATTTCTCCTTTATGTCTGCTAGTGTTTGTCTAAAGTACTGAGTTGCTCCTCTGTTAGCTGCATAAGTATTTAGTTATTATGTCTTTCTCTTGGATTGATCCCTGAAAGATATGTAGTGTCCTTATCTCTTGTAATATTCTTTACTTTAAGGTCTATTTTGTCTGACATGAGGATTGCTAGTCCAGGTTTCTTTTGATTTCCATTGCATGGGATATATTTTTCTGTCCTCACTTTCTGCCTATGTGTGTCTTTAGGACTGAAGTGGCTTTCTTATAGATAGCATATACATAGGTCTTGTTTTTGGTATCCATTCAGCCAGTTTATACTTTTTGGTTTGGGCATTTAATCCATTTACATTTAAAGTTATTATTGATATATATGTTCCTATTGCCATTTTCTTAATTGTTTGGGGATTTGTTTTTGTAGCTCTTTTTTTCTTCTCTTATATTTCCTGACTATGTTAATTCCTTTTAACATTTGTCACAAAGCTGGTTTGGTGGTACTAAATTCTCTTAGGATTTGCTTGTCTGTAAAGTTTTTGATTTCTCTATCAATTTTGAATGAGATCCTTGCTGGGTAGAGTAACCTTGGTTGTAGATTTTTCCTTTCAGTACTTTGTATATATCCTGCCTTTCCTTCTGGTCTGCAGAGTTTCTGCTGAAAGATCAGTGGTTGTTAAAGATATGGAGTTTCCCTTGTATGTTACTTGTTGCTTTTTCCTTGCTGCTTTTAATATTATTTCTTTGTGTTTAATCTTTGTTAGTTTGATTAATATGTGTCTTGACATGTTTCTCTTTGTGTTTATCCTGTATGGAACTCTTTGCACTTCTTGAACTTTTCCTTTCCCATGTTGGAGAAATTTTAAACTGCAATCTCTTCAAAAATTTTCTTATATTCATTCTTTTTGTCTTCTTTTGGCACCTTTATAATTCAAATGTTGGTGTATTTAATGTTGCCCCAGAGGTCTCTGGGACGATCCTCAGTTCTTTTGGTTCTTTTTAATTTATCCTGCTCTTCAGAAGTTAGTTCCACCATTCTCTCTTCCAGCTCATTTATCCATTCTTCTGCATCAGATATTCTGCTATTGATTGCTTTTAGATTATTTTTGGTTTCAGTAAATGTGCTGTTTTTCTCTGTTTATTCTTTATTTCTTCTAGGTCTTTGTTAAATGCATTAATTGATTCTTGCATTTCTTCCGTTCTATTTTTGAGGTTTTAGATATTTAACCATCATTATTCTGAATTCTTTTTCGGGTAGCTTGCCTATTTTTCTCTTCATTTATTTGGACGTGTATTTCTAGATTGTTGCTTCATTTGTGCAGTATTTCTCTGCCTTTTCTTTCTTTCTTTTTTTTTTTTAAACTTATTGTGCTTGAGGTCTCCTTTTCCCAGTTTTTGAGATCGAATTCTGTCTTCCTTTTGGTTTCTGCCTTTGTAAGATTGGTCCAGTGATTTGTGTAAGCTTTGTTTAGGGTGTGTCTTGTGCTTGTGTTCTGGTGGGGGGAGGTGAGTTTTATTTTATTTTATTTTTCTTTCCTCTGATAAGCAGGGCTGTGTGAAGTGTCTGATGATGATTGTATTTGTATTTTTGTCTTGTTTGTTGTTTGGATGAGGCGTTCTGTGCAGGGTGCTTCTGGCAGTTGGATGATTCTGGGTTTTGTGTAAAAGTGGTTGCTCTTATGGGAATTCTCACTAATTAATACTCCCTAGGGTTAAGAGTTCTCTGATAGTCTAGGGTCTTGGAATCAGCACTCCCACTCCAAAGGCTCAGGGTTTGGTCTCTGGCCAGGGAATGGATATTCCACAGGTGGTTTGTTACAGCATTAAGTGGGATTAAAACAAACACACAAAAACAGGGGAAAAAAAAGATGCACCCTAGACAAACATAAGTTACAAAATCAGGCAAATAATAAATAAAATAATAATAATAACTAAAATACATATAATACAAATAATAATTAAAATACGTATACACCCATAAACAAAACCAAAACAGTCCAAAAAATTAAAGTACCATAGATTTACCTGGCAAACAAAGGAAACCAAAAATGATATTCATTAGTTAAAAACAAAACTAAAGCACAAACTGGAAAACAAAACTAAGCAAGGTGCCAGCTGGGGAGTAAAACAATGAAAACAAAGCAAACTAAGAAACATGGTGAGAAAAAGAAAGAAAAGGAAAAAAAGAAAAAAATAGAAATGCAAAGTTAAATAGAGGTAGATAAAGAATATTTATATATATTAAAGAATAATGAGAATGAGAAAAGAATAGTAGGAAAGGCAAATAAAAGAATAAATGTAGAAAAATAAGAATACATTTAAAAAATTTAAAATTTAATAAAAGGTCATATATGGATGTGAGAGTTGGACTATAAAGGAAGCTGAGTGCTGAAAAATTGATGCTTTTGAACTGTGGTGTTGGAGAAGACCCTTGAGAGTCCCTTAGGCCACAAGGAGATCCAACCAGTCCATCCTAAAGGAGATCAGTCCTGGATGTTCATTGGAAGGACTGCTGTTGAAGCTGAAACTCCAGTACTTTGGCCACCTGATGTGAAGAGCTGACTCCATTGGAAAAGACCCTGATTCTGGGAAAGATTGAGGGCATGAGGAGAAAGGGATGACAGAGGATGAGATAGTTGGATGGCATCATCGACTCAGTGGACATGGGTTTGGGTGAACTCCGGGAGTTGGTGATGGACAGGGAGGCCTGGTGTGCTGCGGCTCATGGGGTTGCAAAGAGTTGGACACGACTGAGTGACTGAACTGAACTGAAAAAGAGCAAAAAGAAAAAAAAGAAGAAAAAAAGAAAACTCCACAGAACTGCAAAATACCAATGTAGAGGAGAAGTATACAAAAGAAATTAAAAGTGTGATTAAAAAATTCTCAAAAGCTTACATAGATTTAATAGTATTATAAAACCGACAACTAGAACAACAGAAGGGGTGGGGGGAAAGGTAAAAAATAAAAACAGAGCCAACTACAGAACAAGCGAATATATAAAAATGATAAATAATTTTCTTGAGTCTCTGCTGTCAGCATCCTTTTCCTCACTGGAAGCCACAGTCCACCTCACCTCCCTAGGATGCCCTCCAACACTGGTGGTCTCTAGACCTGCTGTGGGGGCAGCTCAGGCTCTAATCTGGTCTTATTCCTGTGTGTTCTTCCCTCCAATGTCCACAGCTCTCAGAACTAGTGTGTTTTCTTTTGTGGGAACTCTCATTGTCCTTTTATATATTCCATAGACAGAGTCTGCCTAGTTGATGGTGTGGATTTAATCTGCAGCTTGTATAGCTGTGGGAAGGTTTTGGGTCCTTTTCCTTAGCCACACTGCCCCTGGGTTTCAATTGTGCTTTATCTCCACCTTGAAATGTGAGTCCTACACAGGGGTTTGCTCCTGAGGCTGCCCTTGAAGAATTGGGTTTGCCCCAGTGAAGGCCAGGTGTGGAGGTGGTGCAGCTGCTTGGGTTGCAAGGGTCCTGGCCACACCAGGTACTCAGGGGAGCCAGTGGCTAAGACAGCAGGAAATTTGGTGCCTTAGATGGGCATGGCAGTCCACGCCAGTACTCTTGCCTGGAGAAACCCATGGGCAGAGAAGCCTGGCAGGCCACAATCCACAGGGTCACAAAGAATTGGATAGGACTGAAGTGACTCCACATGCATAGATACAGAATTTTTTCTAGCCTCTGGCAGTTCTGTTCCAGTGGGGATCATGCATAGAGGTGGCAGAGTTGCTTGGATTTTGGCAATGCTGACAATGTAGGAGTGCTGGTGGTTACAGGAGATATGGTACTATTATGGCTTTTTCTAGCCTGTGGCAGCTCTGCCCAAGTGAGGATTGAACATGAAGCTGGTGTAGCTGCTTGGTTCATGGGGACCCTGGTGGTGCCAAGAGTGCAAGGACACTGACTGCCTCAGCTGCAGGAGCTATGGCCCTATCCAAATCTTCTCCTAGTCTCTGACAGCTGGCAATCAGAAGACCTCTTTGGCTGGTCTTTCTCTGTTGCTCTGTCCATTCAGGCACTTGAAGGGCCCCCTGGCGGAGGTCCTACTCTTTTGTTCAGTGAGTCAGGTGTTTAAAGGGCCAGGCTCTCTGTTGTTCAGCTGCCAGTGCTGGCAAGTGGGGCAGGAGAGGCTGTAGTGATGGCTCCACCCTCTATGCATGACTCAACAGTATTGTCTTGACTCCATGGCTGCCTGGTTTTCCTTCACAAGCATTTCTATCACAATATACTCCCTCACAATATACTCCCCTCAGGTCATCTTCCCTCAGTCAGCAGCAGATCTTGCCCTGGGATTGCTATACAATCCCTATGCTCCAGCTCCCAGCTACTGTGCCTTCTAGAGGCCTGGGTCATTGTCCATGGTATGGATGGCTGCAGCAAGAATTTTCTGTGTGATTCTCATTCTGTTTGTACTGTCACAGATCAATTGCTTCCCTCTCAGCCTCAAATGCTTCTCCTCTGTCCCAAATAATTGCCCCAATGTGGGAATCAGACCCCTGCTCATTTTCCCCACCTGCCAAGGGCAGGTCCAGTCCTATTAACTCTCCTCTTTCTCCACCTACTTTCTTTGTCCTACTGAGTTTTGCATGGTTCTATATATTCTTTTCTGGTGGTCAGGTGCTCCTGCCCGCTTTCAGCTGGTGTTCTGCAACCTGTTCTGTGTCTGAAGTTGTATTCTTGATGTATCTGTGGAGAGAAATGTACTCCATGTCCATCTACTGCACTGCCCTCCTGTCCTGCCTCCACTCCTGCTGTTATGGTTTAGTTGCTGAGTCATGTCTGACTCTTTGTGACCCTAAGGACTGTAGCCCAGCAAGTTCTTCTGTCCCTGGGATTTACTAGGAAAGAATACTGGAGTGGGTTGCCATTTCCCTCTCCAGGGGATCTTCCTGACCCAAGGACTGAACCTGTATCTCCTGCACTGGTAGGTGGATTTTTTTTTTTTTAACCAATGAGACACTTGGAAAGCCCTTAGCTTGGTTAGTTGGTCACAAAGTGTAAGGATTATGAATGTATTTACAGCTTAAGATCAGTGCCTTGAAACCAAGTAGATTTTAAAAAGAGTCCCCCGAGTTAATCTTCTCAACACAAGTAATTGCTTCCAATATGCTGATGACTGAGACAGAAAGTGTCAACTAGCATAAAATGTCATGGAAACAGAATATTCTCATATGACTCTTGTATGTAATACAATTATAAAAACTGTAGTTTTTACTGATGCAATACTTTCTTCTATTTATCCCTTTCCATTTTAGTGGGATCATGTATTATTCATATAACATTGTACAAAAGGCAGTGACCAAAACCATCCCAAAGAAAAATAATTGCATGCATTTCTTTGTTGTATGAGGAGGCTTTACAAATAACTGAGTAAAGAAGACAACTGAAAAGCAAGGGAGAAAGGGAAAGATGTACTCAACTGAATGCAGAGTTCCATAGAATAGCAAGGAGAGATAAGAAGGCCTTCAATAAAGAATGCAAGGAAGTAGAGGAAAACAATAGAATGGGAAAGACTAAAGATCTCTTCAAGAAAATTGGAGGTATTAAGGGGATATTTCATGCAAAGATGGATATGACAAAATATAGACACAGTAAGAACCTAACAGAAGCAGAGAAGATTAAGAAGTGGCAAGAATACACAGAAGAACTTTACAAAACAGGTCTTAATGACTAGCATATTCAAAATGGTGTGGTCACTCACCTAGAGCCAGACATCTGGGAGTGTGAAGTTAAGTGGGCCTTAGGAAGTATTACTGCAAAGAAAGCTAGTGGAGGTGATGGAATTCCAGCTGCTGCTGCTGCTGCTGCTGCTGCTAAGTTGCTTCAGTCGTGTCTGACTCTGTGAAACCCCATAGACAGCAGCCCACCAGGCTCTCCCATCCCTGGGATTCTCTAGGCAAGGACATTGGAGTGGGTTGCCATTTCCTTCTCCAATGCATGAAAGTGAAAATTGAAAGTGAAGACGCTCAGTCATGTCCGACTCTTAGCAACCCCATGGACCTCAGCCTACCTGGCTCCTCCATCAATGGGATTTTCCAGGCAAAAGTAGTGGAGTGGGTTGCCATTGCCTTCTCCAAATTCCAGCTGAGCTATTTCAAATCCTAAAAGAGGAGGCTGTTAAAATGCTGCACTCAATGCCAGCAAATTTGGAAAACTCTGCAGTAGCCACAGGGCTAGAAAAGGTCAGTTTTCATTCCAATGACAAAGAATGTTCCAACTACTGTACAACTGTACTCATTTCATGGTCTAGCAAGTTAATGCTAAAAATCTTTCAAACTAGGCTTTAACAATATATGAACTAAGAACTTCCAGATGTACAGGTTGGGTTTAGAAAAGACAGAGGAACCAGAGATGAAATTGCCAACCTTCATTGAATCATAGAGAAAGAAAGAAAGAAAGAAAGAAAGAGAATTCCAAAAAATATATATTTCTGATTCACTGACTACAGGAAAGACTTTGGCTTTGTGAAACACAACAAAGTATGGAAAATTCTTAAAGATATGGGAATACCAGACTACTTTACCCATCTCCTGATAAATCTGTATGCAGGTCAAGAAGCAACTGCTAGAACTGGACATGGAACAACGTACTGGTTCAAAATTGGGAAAGAAGTACAACAAGGCTGTATATTACCACTATGCTTATTTAACTTTATGTAAAGTACATCATGAAAAATTCCAGGCTGGATGAATCACAAGCTGGAATCAAGATTGCCAGGTTTTTTGTATTTCCATACAAATTGTGAAATTCTTTGGTCTAGTTCTGTGAAAAATACCGTTGGTAGCTTGATAGGGATTGCATTGAATCTATAGACTGCTTTGGGTAGAATAGCCATTTTGACAATATTAATTCTTCCAATCCATGAACACGGTATGTTTCTCCATCTGTTTGTGTCCTCTTTGATTTCTTTCATCAGTGTTTTATAGTTTTCTATGTATAGGTCCTTTGTTTCTTTAGGTAGATATACTCCTAAGTATTTTATTCTTTTTGTTGCAATGGTGAATGGTATTGTTTCCTTAATTTCTCTGTCTGTTTTTTCATTGTTAGTATATAGGAATGCAAGGGATTTCTGTGTGTTAATTTTATATCCTGCAACTTTACTATATTCATTGATTAGCTCTAGTAATTTTCTGGTAGAGTCTTTAGGGTTTTCTATGTAGAGGATCATGTCATCTGCAAACAGTGAGAGTTTTAATTCTTCTTTTCCTATCTGGATTCCTTTTACTTCTTTTTCTGCTCTGATTGCTGAAAACCTCGAATAGCCAAAGTAATCTTGAGAAAGAAGAATGGAGCTGGAGGAATCAACCTGCCTGACTTCAGACTCTACTACAAAGCCACAGTCATCAAGACAGTATGGTACTGGCACAAAGACAGAAATATAGATCAATGGAACAGAATAGAAAGCCCAGAGATAAATCCACGAACCTATGGACACCTTATCTTTGACAAAGGAGGCAAGGATATACAATGGAAAAAAGACGACCTCTTTAACAAGTGGTGCTGGGAAAACTGGTCAACCACTTGTAAAAGAATGAAACTAGAACACTTTCTAACACCATACACAAAAATAAACTCAAAATGGATTAAAGATCTAAATGTAAGACCAGAAACTATAAAACTCCTAGAGGAGAACATAGGCAAAACACTCTCCGACATAAATCAAAGCAAGATCCTCTATGACCCACCTCCCAGAATATTGGAAATAAAAGCAAAACTAAACAAATGGGACCTAATGAAACTTAAAAGCTTTTGCACTACAAAGGAAACTATAAGTAAGGTGAAAAGACAGCCCTCAGATTGGGAGAAAATAATAGCAAATGAAGCAACAGACAAAGGATTAATCTCAAAAATATACAAGCAACTCCTGCAGCTCAATTCCAGAAAAATAAATGACCCAATCAAAAAATGGGCCAAAGAACTAAACAGACATTTCTCCAAAGAAGACATACAGATGGCTAACAAACACATGAAAAGATGCTCACCATCACTCATTATTAGAGAAATGCAAATCAAAACCACAATGAGGTACCATTACACACCAGTCAGGATGGCTGCTATACAAAAGTCTACAAGCAATAAATGCTGGAGAGGGTGTGGAGAAAAGGGAACCCTCTTACACTGTTGGTGGGAATGCAAACTAGTACAGCCGCTATGGAAAACAGTGTGGAGATTCCTTAAAAAACTGGAAATAGAACTGCCATATGACCCAGCAATCCCACTTCTGGGCATACACACTGAGGAAACCAGATCTGAAAGAGACACGTGCACCCCAATGTTCATTGCAGCACTGTTTATAATAGCCAGGACATGGAAGCAACCTAGATGCCCATCAGCAGATGAATGGATAAGGAAGCTGTGGTACATATACACCATGGAATATTACTCAGCCATTAAAAAGAATTCATTTGAACCAGTCCTAATGAGATGGATGAAGCTGGAGCCCCTTATACAGAGTGAAGTAAGCCAGAAAGATAAAGAACATTACAGCATACTGACACATGTATATGGAATTTAGAAAGGTGATAACGATAACCTTATATGCAGAACAGAAAAAGAGACACAGAAATACAGAACAGACTTTTGAACTTTGTGGGAGAATGTGAGGGTGGGATATTTCAAAAGAACAGCATGTATACTATCTATGGTGAAACAGATCACCAGCCCAGGTGGGATGCACGAGACAAGTGCTCCGGCCTGGTGCACTGGGAAGACCCAGAGGAATCGGGTGGAGAGGGAGGTGGGAGGGGGATCGGGATTGGGAATACATGTAAATCCATGGCTGATTCATATCAATGTATAACAAAACCCACTGGAAAAAAAAATAATAATAATAAAAAAATATAAAGCACTACCTTTGTGGTAACTTGTTATGCAAAAAAAAAAAAAAAAAAAGATTGCCAGGATCAACAACCTCATATATGCAAATGATACCACTCTAATGACAGAAAGCAAAGAGGAACTGAAGAGCCCTTGATGAACGTGAAAGAGGAGAGTGAAAAAGCTGGTTTAAAATTCAACATTCAAAAAGTGAAGGTCATGACATCAAGTTCCATCCCTTCATGCAAATAGATGGAGCAAAAGTGGCAACAGGGACAGATTTTATTTTCTTGGGATCCATAATCACTCAAGATGGTGACTGAAGCTATGAAATTAAAAGACACTTGTTCCTTGGAAGAAAAGCTATGACAAACCTAGACAACATATTAAACAGCAGCAGCATCACTTTGCTGGCAATGTTCTGTATGGTCAAAGCTATGGTTTTTTTCATTAGTCAGGTATGGATGTTAGAGTTGGTTCATAAAGAAGGCTGAGCACTGAAGAACTGATGCTTTTGAATTGTGGTGCTTGAGAAGACTCCTGAGAGTCCCTTGAACAGCAAGGGGATCAAATAAGTCAATCCTAAAGGACATCAATCTTGAATATTCATTGGAAGGACTGATGCTGAAGCTGAAGCTCGAGTACTTTGGTCGCCTGATAGGAAGACCCGACTCATTGGAGAAGACCCTCATGCCAAGAAAGATAGAGAGCAGGATGAGAAGGGGGAAACAGAGGATGAAATGATTGGATGGCATCATCAACACAATGGACAAGAGTTTGAACAAACTCTGGGAGATAGTTAAGGTCAGGGAAGCCTGTGTTCTTCAGTTCATGGGGTCACAAAGAGCTGGTCATGAATTAGTGACTGAACAACAACAATGGGTTTTTTGAGTAGTCGTGTGCTGATGTGAGAGCTGGACCATAGATAAGTCTGAGTGTTGAAGAACTGATGCTTTTGCATTCTGGTACTGGTGAAGATCCTTGAGAGTCCCTGGGGAGTCCATGCTGCAGTCTGTGCTGCAGTCCATCAGGTCACAAAGAGTTGGACATGACTTATCAAGCGAACAACAACAGCAACAGCACTAACAAGATGTCTGGTATTTATAGGTTCTCAATATTGATATGATGGGCTGAACAAAATAAATGAGTGAATAAGTAGTTCAATGTGTGCACAGATGACTATTATCCTTTAAGGATACCTTTGGATATGTTTCATATAACAGAAACTAAACTATTTTCCTTCAGGACTTAGTGACTAATTAAAACTACTAGCTTTCCCCTGTCTCCACTGCTGCCAGGAGAACCTGTGTGTTATTTACTCATACCCGTGTAACCATTTCTTCTATTGCATGATTACCTACCAGGCTTGCTGAGGAGGGCTAGCAATTATAAAACAGCAATCACTCTTTCAGTACAGTGATATTTTTCAACTGTATTTTGAGGGATGGATGTGAGGTTTTGAGGTTGCTCAGAAGCCAAGTGGGGACAGAATTGAACTCAGAGAGATAGAGGGAAGGGGGCTGAGGAGCAGTCCCAGCTCTTGACAGCACCACCTCATCTTCTTTGATTTAATCTGTATGTTAGATTATACCTGAGATGCAGAATGCACTACTAAAAAGGGTGAAACTAGAGTTCATTATATTACTAAGTATTACATAGATTTACCTTCTGGAGTCAATTCAAGAAGACAAGTTTGAGTTCTCCTAACTCCCAGGCTAACTTTTGAGTCATCAAAGCAAAACATAGTAGTGTTGAGAGATAACCCTGGCATATCTGGATGACTTCTGAGCAAATAGCATTGACAGTTTTGTTTAAGGAGACTTGCAGATCTGCTGCAGGCAGGGAGCAGACTTGCTTCTTCTCTAGGATAATGAAGTTCATTTCTCTCCATCCTTGCAGATAGTACAGGGTGATAAAAATGGCATTGTCCTCTGAGTCAGACAGCAGATTTGTTTTCTAATCAGAATAATAAAGATATTGTCTCTTTCTGTAGGGGTGGATGGACAGGTTTATTGGCAGCTCCTTTAATAGACTGGGGATTTTCTAGAGCTAGCTTCCTTGCTATGACACAGTTGTCATAATTGTGTGTTCGCTGTCTACCAGGGCCTTCCTCTGTATTGCGGGCATGGAACTGGAGGGCAAGAGGAACCAATGTGAAGATGAAACTCATACCACCTGCTCTACCAGGTGTCACAAACCGTACAAATCCAGGTCGGCTCATTGTCTTCTTACTGTCTGCATCACAGGACTCCAGTAAGCTGACCCAGCAAAACATGCTTGGCTGCAGGACAGTTAGGACCTTCAGTAACCAGAAATACCTTCCCTGCAAGGTCCTTTCCTGCTCTTAGCTATGATGAAAGCTCTCCTGGTCTCCTTAGTCAGGTGATAGACTTTAATAAGAATATTCATTTGGGTTGACTACGTACAACTATGTTCCAAACAAAATTATTATTGTTAATATTCTTCTTCCTGCTATCTTTAAAAGCAGTTTTTTTAAAAGCTACCCACCAATGTAAATATTTTGGATATGGGACATATACAAAACAATGTTCTAAAACATTGTTCAATGTTTTATTGCAAATAAGAATCAGCTGGAGAGGCTGTTATACCTTGGATCACATCCCCAGGGAATCACATTCAGTGGGTGTAAGAGAGCCATGCTGACTGCTAATAAGATCCTGGGTGATTCTGATTTTTCTGGGAAGAATCACACTTTAAGAAACAAGATTTTTAAAGACCAAGAGTGTCTTTTTAAGTAAAAAGAAAGAGTGGATGAAATCTACAATTTCCCTTAAATCCTGAAGGGGAGACAGATAATGAGAAACAGGGTGTCTATATTCTGATATATTAACTCAGCACTTTACCCCTACTTCACTTCTAAAATACTGAAACCACCTCAGGATTTCCTTTGTATGGTCCCTGATATATACATATATATGTATACACACACACACACACATATATACATATACATAAATATATTATATTTTTATCATACATATTAATTTATATTATATAATAATTATATATAATTTATATAATATAATTATATTATATAAATATATATTATATATAAATTAAATTATATATATATAATTTAACAATAATAGCGAGATATTGTTATTGAGTTCAACCTCACGTGACTCACCACAAAATAGATCAATTGAGAGACGAGTTGGGTCAGGGAATAGAGACATTTTTAGAAAGCCAGTAGAGGGAAAGCTGGTGGACTTGTTTCCTGAAGAATCATCTTATTCAAGTTAGAATTCAGGCTTCCTCTATACTAAAAGGGGAGGGTGTATGGCTGGTTGTTGCAAACTTCTTAGTGTCAAAATCCTTTGTTCTTGCAACTATCCAGGTGGATCAGGTCATGATGTTCCTATAAACCTCCAACAAGACAAATATTATTCTCCCTTCTCCAACTTTTTATTTTCATATGAATGAAAAGTGTTGTACCTTTAATGATCAGCCTGGGAGACAGAGTCTTGAGACTAGGTTGCCTTATATTTCAGTCTATAGGCAATATTCTTTGACAAAGGCTCAGAATCAGCAAGTAAGCACAGGCTAGAGAGCACAAGGGTTAGAGCTAACAGAATAGATCCAACATGGAGTCAGGTTTGGTCTTTATCATACGATTACTGATACCACTGGTCCAGAAGTTATTCACCTTGGGGTCAAGTCATTCTTTAATACAATGTCTTAGATAGTGTATTGTCTTTTAGTATGTGTCTTGATGAAGAACCCAGGTTTGCAATGTCAATCTGAAGCCAGGCTAAGACTGTCCATTTGCCAAATGATTGAAAACACTCTTGTAAGGCTCTCTATTTATATGCCTTAAGTTAATTTCACATATGGGAAGCCTTCTGGAATTTTCTATGTGGGCTGATGATCATGTATTTTAGGGTGAGATTGTGGTACATAAATCAGTGTTAACATCTGTTTGGCTAACTAACTAGGGTAAGTTGTGTGCTATGGGTTAAATTGTGTCTGCCTGCACTCCCCACCAAATTCATATTTTGAATTTTGAAGCCCTATCCCTAGTACCTCAGAATGTGACTGTAATTTGTAAATAAAGTCTTTAAAGAGGTGATTAAGTTAAAACAAGGTAACTAGGGTGGGCTCTTATCCATTATGACTGGTGTCCTTATAAGAAGAGGAAATTTGGACACAGATGTATCAGAGGAGCAGTGAAGACAGGGAGAAGAACATGTACAAACCAAGGAGATAGGCCTCAGGAGAAACAAAGTCTGGTAACATACTCATCTCAGTATTTGGGGGCTAAGAATGGGAGCATTTTATATGGGATAGTTAGGAGGGTCTCTCTAAGGAGGTAACCTTTATGAAGAGCCTATATGAGGTGGAGGATGAAAATGTGTGTCAGCCAGGTCCCTCTTTCAGGAGGGACTTTCTGCCTCAGGTGCTAGAGAGCTGTCACCAGACAGCCATCAGCCTCAGAACATTCAGAGAGTAGTCTCTGCTGCTAGGAGCCTCTCTCAAGACCATGTCCTTCCTGAGGGTGGCCCACATCCAATGACCTATCAAGGTGGGGATATAAAAGCCTAAACAGGACCCATCTGAGAGGAGATTTCTGTTTCAGTCTCCTCCTGAGGTAGCAAAGGGTGCTAATTCTACCCTCCTTCCTTTACCTTCTTTTTAATAGTTAATTAATCTAATATTTGGTCTCACTGAGTACTTGTCACTATGTGCAGGCTTCCTCTAGCTGTGATGTGTGGGCTTCCTCATTGTGGTGGCTTCCCTGTTGCAAAGCACAACCTGTAGGCATGTGGGCTTCAGTAATTGTGGCACATGAATTTAGTTGCTCTGCAGCATGTAGAATCTTCACAGACCAGGGATTGAACCCATGTCCCCTGTGTTGGTAGATGGATTCCTATCCACTGTACCACCAGGGAAGTCCCTTTCCCTTCTTCTCATAACTGACTCCAAAAACACCCCTTATAAATATCTAACAGTCAGGAGCCTGTTTCAAAGTGGGCTTCCTAGGGAACCCAACCTGTCATAGGGAGGGAATCCTGTGGACATCGAGGAAGATGTCCTTGCATAAGAAACAGTACATGCAAATACCAGCAAACCACTACCCAAATGGTACTGACTTGACCACACAAAGAAGGGACAAAATGAGTTGCTTGGCTTTGTATGATCGTCCCAAGGGGACCAGATAAGTGTGGTACAAAACTAGCTAAGGAAGGTACTAGGTAGGAACTCCTCATAGTGGGTAGTCAAAAACTACCTAGACAGGAAGAAGTCAAAAAAGGAGACACAGATGGAGGTGGCTTTGATTTTGAATTAAAGAGTAAATCCAACAATATTTTTTGATATTTCTAAGACTCTGAGGCCTATGAGTTATGGCGTGACGCTCCTCTGTTTGTCACTGGGGGCTCCTTCCTTGTGATGGCACAGGCCTCCTGTCGAGTTGCAGTGGGGGACTTGGGGTTCCTCTCAAATTGGGACAGGTGACTTGGGTTCCTTTAGAGTTGCAGTGGGGCCTCCTCTCAAGCTGTGTGGGGCAGCTCCTCTCTAGTAGAGATTAGCAAGCTGGCTCCTGTCTAGTTGTGATGTGCGGTAGGCTACTGTATTTTTATTGCATGGGGCTCCACTCTAGTTGCAGTGAGGTCAACTCTATTTTTTTTTTTTTTTTTTGCTCCTCTCTTGTTGTGGTTTGCAGATTCCTCTATAGTTGTGGTGGTGGGGGGTGGGAGGGCGTCTCTTCTTTAGTTGTGGTAGGGGGCTTCCTTTCTTGTCTTAGTGAAGTGCTCCTCTCAAATTATGTTTGCGGTGGCTCCTCTTGGGAATCCTCTGGAGTTGCATCAGGGGTCTTGGGGCTCATCTTGAGTTGCTCTCTCACGCCCCTGCACACACTTGCACACTCTTGCACCTCCTCATATGCCCTTGGCATGCCCTCACATACCCTCAGATGGCCTTGTATGCTCTCGCATGCCCTGTACCTACTTCCCATGCTCTCGCATGTCCTTGCATGCACTCATACATTCTAGCACACCCACCCATGGCCTGGCATGTCCTCGCATGAACTCGTACACCATTGCATGTTCTGGCACAACTTTGAACACCCTTGCACATCCTTGCACAAACTCACACACTCTTGCACATCCTCACAGGCTCTAGCAAGGCTTCACACACTCTCATGGCCTCACATGCCCTCAAACGCCATTGCACACCCTCCCACATCCTCACACGGACTCACATGTCCTTGCACACTCTCACAGGCACTTGCAAGACCTCGCACATCCTCACACCCTCTCACAAGCCTTCCCATGCCCTCGCATGCCCTCACATGGCCTTGTACACTCTTACAAGACCTCACATGCCTTCACACACCCTCGCATGTCCTTGCACGCCATCACAAGGCATGATGTGCTCTCACATGCCCTTGCATGCCCTCACACGTTCTTGCATGGACTCGCCTGCTCTTGCTCCCCCCATGCATACTCTCGCACTCCCTTGCACAGCCTCACACACTCTTGCATGGACTTGCATGTCCTTGCATGATGTTGCACATCCTTTCACATCATCACAAAGCCTTGCATGACCATGATGCTCTTGCATGCACTTGCACCCCCTAGAACGTCTTTGCAAAACCTCACACACCCAGCACACTCTCTCACACCATCACACACCCTTGCATGCATTCGCACCTCTTTGCATGCCCTTACACAGCCTCGATGCTCTTGCATGTCCTCACACACCCTCGCATGTCCTAAAACACAATCGCATGGCTTCACTCAGCCTTGCACAGACTCAAACACTCTTGCACTCCCTCTCAAGCTCTTGAACATCCTCGCATGCCCTGCACATCTTCACACACCCTTGCACATTCTCCCATGCCTTGCCACGCCCTCACATGCCCTCACACCTTCTTGCACCTACTGGCACACCATTGCATGTCCTCATACAAACTTGCTCACCCTTGCACATCCTCGAACGCTCTTGCATGCACTTGTACAGCCTTGTACATCCTTGCATATCCTTGCACACTGTTGCATGTCCTCATTCAGGCTCACACATCCTCATATATCCTTGCACACCCTCACACAGCCTCATATACCCTTGTATGCTCTTGCACGCTCTCTTAAGTCTTTGCACTCCCTTGTATGCTCTCAGACATTCTTGCATGCCCTCAAATGCCTTTGTAGGCTTGCACAAGCCCTCACATGCCATCACATGCTCTCGCTCCTCATTGCATGCTCTCACGCCCTCACTTGCCTTCCCACCTCCTTGCATGGCCTGACAAGGTATTGCACAGCATCACATGACCTGACATGCTCTTGCATGCTCTCGTATATCCTCACATTTCTCACACATACTTGCATGTACTTGCAAGCCTTCTCATGCCCTTGCACACCCTCACATGCCTTAGCACGACCTCACCCATGCTGGCACATTCCTGCACACCCTCGCATGTCCAAGCATGCTCTCATATGTCCTCACACACCATCGCATGCCCTCACACGCTCTTGCACATCTTCACACACCCTCACACAATCTCATATGCTCTTTCATGCCCTCTCATATCCTCACATGCATGACCTCAAAAGCCGTTGCATGCATTCGCACACTCTTGCATGCCCTAGCATGCCCTCTCATGTGGTCACATGTTTTTGCACATCCTTGCATGATCTCACATGTCCTTGAAAGCTCTCACTCACTCTCACATGGTCTGGCACATCCTCACATGCAATCATACACCCTTACATGCCCATGCACACTTTTCCATGACCTCAAACACCCTCACATCCTTGCATGCTCTTACACATCCTCACATTACCTCACATACCCTCACACGCCCTCACCCGTTCTCACATACCACTGCATGGCCTCGCATGCCCTCGCACGCTCTTGCATGCTCTTGCACAAACTCACACATCCTCGCATGCTCTCACATGTCCTTCCAGGCTTTCACACCCTCACACATCTTCCCACCTCCTTGCATGCCCTGACATGGTATTGCAGACCCTCGCACGACCTGACATATTCTCTCATGCTCTCACACATCCTTGTGTGCAATTGCATACCCTAGCACATCCTCACAAGCACTCACACATTCTCACATGCCCTCGCACAGCCTCACACACTCTTCCACAACCTCAATTGCCCTTGCACACCCTCGCAAGTCTGCATATATCCTCGCATGCTCTTGCATGCACTCGCATACCGTCGCCTGCTCTCTCATGCCCTCACACACTCTCACACATTTTTGCACATCCTCACACACCCTTGAACACTCTTGCATGTTGTTGCATGTCCTTGCATGCCCTCGCCCACCTTTGCCTGCTCTTGCATGTCCTCGTATGCTCTCACGCTCCCTCATAAGAGCTTGCATGTCCTCACATGCCCCTGCACATCCTCGCATGCTCTCACACATCCTTACACGTCCTCATATGAACTAGCATGCCCTCACACGACCTTTCATGCCCTCGTACACTCTCGCACATTTTAGAATGCTCTCAAATGCCCTCTCACACACTCGTCTGCTCTCGCACGCCATTGCACGGCCTCATACAGCCTCGCATGTCCTCACACACCCTCGCAAACCCTCACATTTCTTTGCACGCCTTCACAGGGCCTCACACACTCTTGCACTCCCTTGTATGGCCTCACATATCCTTGTATGCCCTTGCAAGTCCTTGCACTCTCTCTCTCTCTTCCTCCCACACTCTCACATGCCCCCACCTGCGCTTTCATGACCCCACATGCCCTCACACTTGCTTACATAGCCTTGCACACTCTTGCACAGCCTCACATGCACTTGCACATTCTCGCACACCCTGGCACACCATTACACACCATTGCACACTCTTACATGTCCTCCCATGCCCTTGCACACTCTCGCATGGATTCGCATGCTCTTTATGCCCTCACACGTGCTCACCCACTCTCACACATACTCACACACCCTTGCATGGGGTTGCACATCCTCACACTTCCTTGTACACCCTCACAAGCCCTCACGCACCCTTGCACACTGTTGCACACCCTTGCACAGCCTCACACATCCTCTCATGCCCTCAGATGCCCTCAAATGCTCTCACACTCAAGCATGTATCTCGCAGAGCCACACACCTCCTCGCATGAACTTGCACACCCTAGCACATCCTCCTATGACGTAACATGTCCTCAAATGCCCTCACACACCCTTTCATGACCTTGCGCTCTCTCACACATTGTCGAATGCTCTCGCACATCCTTACACACCCTCACATGCCCTTGCATACCCTCTCACGCACTCCCATGCTCTCACACATCTTCATATGCCCTCGAATGCTTTCACATGCACACACACACTCTTGTACAGCCACACATCTCCTTGCATGCCCTTGCACGCACTTGCATGCCCTAGCACCTTTCCCCATGCCCTAGCACATCCTCAAATGCCCCCCTACACACCCCTGCACAACCTCGCACTCTCTTGCACATTGTTGAACACTCTTGCACATCCTCACACACCCTCGTACAACCTCGCATGCTGTTGCATGGCATTGCACACCCTTGCATGTCCTCATTCGCTCTATTATGTTCTCCCATGTACTCACATACCCTCGCATGCTGTCACATGGCCTTGCACTCCCTCGCACATCCTTGCACCCTCTTGCAAGTCCTTGCATGTTCTCACACACTCTTGCAAGCTCTCTCTCACCCTTGCCCAGTCTCACACATCCTCACACACCCTCACATGCTTTTGCACGTCCTTGCACACACTCACACACCCCCACATGCTCTTGCACATACTCACACACATTTGCACACCTTTGCATGCCCTCAGATGACCGCACATGCCCTCATATGCCTATGTACTCCCTAGCATACCCTTGCCCATGTTCGCAGATCCTCACACACTCTCACACATTCTCACATACCCTCACATGCCTGTGCACACCCTAGAATGCCCTTGCTCACACTCACATATCCTTGCACATCCTCGCATGCTCTTACACATCTTTGCACACCCTCACATGGCCTCTCATGCACTGAACATCCTTGCACTCTCTCACAAGTCCACCACTTGTCCACCACATGAGGAGTCATGCCACCTCATGCCCTCACATGGCCTCGCACACCCTTGCACGTCCTCATACACTCTCACACATCATGGCATGCTCTCACACGTCCTCGCAGATCCTCGCACATCCTCACACACTCTTCCACGGCCTCACACACACTCACACATCCTCGTACACCCTCACATGCTACTGCAAGCCCTCACATACTCTCACACAGGCTTGCATGCTCTTGCAAACCCTCACACCTGCTTGTCTGCTCTTACACAGTCTTGTACATCCTTGCACACACGCACATGCCCTCTCATGCCCTCACATGGCATCACAAATCCTCACACGTCCTCCCATGCTCTCGCAAGCCCTCACACACCCTCCAACATCCTTGCATGCTTTTGCATGCCCTTGCACGCCCTTGCATGTCCTCATACACCCTCATTTGCCCTTGGATGCTCTTGAATGCACTCTTGCACACCCATAAACATATTCCCAAGTCCTCACATGACCACATGCACCCTCACACACCCTTGCAGGCCCTACAACACTCTTGCCCATGCTTGCACATTATCACATATCCTGGCACACAGTCGCATGACCTTAAGCGGCCTCACATGCCCTCGCACACTCCCGCATGCCCTTGCATATCCTCTCATGCCCTCCCAAGCCCTCACATGCCCTCATACACTCTTCAACATCTTTGCACACTCTCACATGCCCTCACATGACCTCACACCTTGCATAGCCTCTGTGACCTCACATGCTCTCACACATCATCACACCCCTGCCACAGCTTCACATGCACTTGAACACCCTAGCATGCCCTCGCATCCCCTCGCACATCCTCGCACCATCTTGCATGCACTGACATGCCCTCACGTGACCTCACATTTCCTCACACACCCTTGCACACTCTCACATGACCTCACATGCTCTTGCATGTCATTGCACACCCTGCCACGCCCTCACATGCACTCGCACACCCTAGCACACCCTTGCATGCCCTCACACAGCATTGCAAACCTGCACACATCCTCGCATGGTCTTGCATGTCCTTGCATGCCTCGCCTCCCTTGGCAGGTCCTTGCACCCTTTTGCACATGCTCACATGCACTCACATGCTCTCACATGGCCTCATACTCCCTCAAATATCCTCACACACCCTCACAATTCCTTGCACACCCTCACACGCTCCTGCATGCCCTTGCATCCCCTTGCACATACTCACATACTCTCATGCCTGTTTGCATTGTCTCACATGCCCTAACATGCCCTCCCACAGTCTCACAGGCCCTCACATGCACTTGCACATCCTTGCACACTCTCACATGACCTTGCATGTCCTCGCATGCCCTCACCTGCTCTTGCACACCATTGCATGTTCTCGCACACCCTTGCACACTCTTGCTTGACCTCGCATGTACTCACATGCTCTCACATGCCCTCACAAATCCTCACATGCCTTCACATGCCCTCACAGGCTCTCGCAGGGCCTCACATGCTCTCACACTACCATGTCCTCGCACATCCTCACATGCCCTTGCACATTGTTGCACACTCTCGCACATCCTCATACATTCTCTCACACTCTTGCCTGCTTTCACACACCATCACACAGCCTTGTATGCCCCCGCATACTCTCACATGTCCTTGCACGCCCTCTCACACTATTGCATGCCCTCACACATCCTCGCACACTCTCACACATCCGTGCATGCTCTCAAACGCCTTTGCATGCCCTCAGACACCCTCACACACACTCGCATGGCCACACACACCCTTCCATGTCCTTGCATGCCCTTACATGCTCTCGCCCAATCTCACACACCCTTGCACATCCTTGCATGCTCTCACCCTCTTAGACTCTTACAGTCCCTCACACACACTTGCACACTATTACACTCCCTCCCACTACCTTGCACACTGTTATACTCCTTGCACTCCTTTGCAGTCTTACACTTACTTGTTTACCCTTATACTCCCTCACACACTGTCACACACTCTTACACTCCCTTGCACACCCTTGGGCACTCTTATACTCCCTCACATACCCTTGCACACTCTTATACTCCCTTGCATGCCCTCACACACTCTTATACTCCATTACACACCCTCACACACTTACACTCCCTTGTTTGCTCTTACACTCCTTGCACACCCTCACACATTCTTATACTTTCTCCCATGTTCTTACAGTCCCTGAAATGACCACTAGTTCCAGGGTGACTCCCAGCCTACCCTGCACCTGAGGTCTCTCTTAAACTCCCTGGAACACCTTCTCACATTCTTACATTCCATTTCACACCCTAGCACACTCTTACACTCCCTCACATGCCCTCACACACTCTTATACTCCCTTGCACACCCTTGCACATTCTTACATTCCCTTTCATGCTCTCACACTCCCTGGCATGCCCTTTCACACTCTTACACTCCACCTCACACCCTAGCACACTCTTACACTCCCTTGCACACCATCACACACTTTTACATTCCCTTGCATGCTATTACACTCCTTTGCACACCCTCACACACTCTTACACACCTTCCTACAACCTTCACACTCTTACACTCCCTATCATGCTCTTATACTCCCTTGTGCAATCTTAAATACTCTTACACTTCCTTGCAGACTCTTACACTCCCTTGCACATCCTCGCTCACCCTTACATTCAACTGGACACTCTCACACACTCTTACACTCCTTCTCATGCTGTTACACTCTGTAGCCCAGCCTGACAAACTTACACTCCTTTGCACACCCTTGCACACTCATACACTCCCTCACATGCTCTTACACTCTCCTGCACACCATTGCACACTCTTACATTCCATTGCACATCCTCACACACTCTTACACTCCCTCACACACCCTTGCACACTATTACATTCCCTCACATGCTCTGACACTCCCTTGCACACCCTCACACACTCACTCCACTACACATCTCACACACTCTTACACTTCTTCATACACTCTTATACTCCTTCACACACCCTCGCACACTCTTACACTCACTCACATGCCCTCACACACTCTTACTCTCTCTCACACTGTCGCATATTCTTACACACCCTTGCACACCCTCGCACACTCTACATTCCCTCTCATACCCTCACACACTCTTACATTCCCTCACAAACCTAAAACTGTGGTCACGTGTACCTAGTCTCAGGGTTACTCTCAGGCCGTATACATGTTGACACAAGTTCACAGTCTCCATGGTTACCCACCTACCAGACCTTGTACCTGGAGTCATATTTCCAGTTTCCAGGGTAATCCCCACACCCAGTCCCTACACATCATGTCACTTGTCCAGTCTCCAAGGCGAACCCCTCCCAGACCCTACACCTGGAGTCACAAGTCCACAGTCTACACGGTGACCTCACATCACAGGTACCCTGTACCTGGGGTCATGGTCACCCTCCTTCCAGACCTTGTACCTGGGGTCACATGTCCACAGTCACCAGGGTGACCCCCTTTCCAGACACTGTACCTGGGTCACATGTACACAGTCTCCATGGTGACCCCCTCTCCAGACCCTGTCTATTTATTTTCTATTTACTAACCTCTCATCCCTTAACAGTCCTTAGTAGTGGTGGTTTAGTCACTAAGTTGTGTCTGACTCTTGTGACCCCATGGACTGTAGCTGGTGAAGTTCCTCTATCCATGGGAATCTCCAGGCAAAAATACTGGAGTGGGTTGCCATTTCCTTCTCCAGGAAATCTCGACCCAGAAATTGAACCTGGGTCTCCTGCATTGCAGGTAGATTCTTTACTAACTGAGCTATGGGGGAAGCTTTTGAGCTATAAGGGAATGCCCAGACCCTGTGCTTGGGGTCACACTTCAACAATATCCAGGGTGTCCCTCCTGACCATAACCTGCACTTGGTGACATATGTCCAGTCACCAGGGTGACCCCTCTCCCAAATCCTGCACTTGGGGTCACATGTCCACAGTCTCAGGGGACACCCTCCAAGAATCTGTACCTGGGGTCACACTTCCACAGTCTCCAGGGTAAGCCACCTCCCAGTCCCTGCACCTGGGGCCCTGTGTCCACAGTCTCCAGGGTGATCCAGCTCCCAAACAATGTACCTGGGGTCTGATGTCACAGTCTCCAGGGTGCTCCACCTCCCAGACCCTGCACCTGGGATCCTATGTCCACAATCTCTAGGATGACTCTGGACTGGGGTCACATGTCTACAGTCTAAAGTGTGACCCCACCTCCTATACCCTATATGTGGAGTCACACATCCACAATCTCCAGGGTGACACCCTCCCCGACCCTGCACCTGGGATCCTATGTCCACAATCTCCAGGGTGGCTGGACCAGAGTGACACATCCACAGTCTCCAAGGTGACACCCACCCATACCCTGCACCTGGATTCACACATCCAGTTTTCAGAGTTAGCCCTCTCCCCAGACCCTACACTTTAGGTCAAATGTCCACATTACTCATGTTGACCCCACCTCCCAGACCCTTTACCTGGGGTCACATGTCCACAGTGGCCAGGATGACCCTGTCCCCAAGACCCAGTACCTGGGGTCACACATCCACAGTGTTCATGGTGACCTCCTCCCAGACCCTGCACCTAGGGTAAGACATCCACAGTCTCCATGAAGGCCCCCTTCCAGACCCTACATATGGGATCACTTGTCCACAGTCCATAGGGTGACCCCATCACTCAGGCCCTGTACCTGCTGTCACATGTCCACAGTCCCCAGGGTGACAGCACCCCCAGAACCTGTACCTGAAGTCAAAGGTCCACCATCTCCAGGGTGACATACATCCCAGACACTGAAACTGGGTCACACATGCACAGTCTCCAGGGTGACCATAGCCCACATCTGAGCACCTAGTGTACATGTCCACAGTCTCCATGCTGACACCCCTCTTCAGACACTATACCAGGTGTCACATGGCCATAGTCACCCTGGTGAACACGTTTGCAGACCCTGTACATGGGATCACATGTCCACATTCTGCAGGGTGAATGTCCTCCAAGACCCTGAACCTGGGGTCATATATCCACAGTTGCCAAGGTGAACCAGCCTCAAGACCTGGGGTCACACGTCCAGTCTCAAGGGTGACCCCACCTCCCAGACTCTTGCCCTGGGTTCACACATCCACAGGCTCCATGTTGACTGCTTTGAGGTGCCTGCACCTGGGGTCACATGTCAAAATTTTCCTTGTTGACACCACATACACCCCACCCTTTGGTTCACATGTCCACAGTCTCCAGGGTGACTACACCTTACCAGGTTCACAAGTCCACATTCATCAGGGTGACACCCTCCCAGAGCCTGTATGTATGGTCACACATCCACAGTCTTCTTGGTGTGAACCCTCTCCAGACCTGGACCTTAGGTCACATGTCCACTGTCCCCAGGGTAACCCCACCTCCCAGACCCTGTACCTGGGATCACATGTCTCAAGTCTAAAAGGTGACCCACCTCCCAGACCCTGCAACTGGGGTCACATGTAAACAGTCTCCAGGAAGAGACCACCTGCAGACTATGTACCTGGGGTCACATGACCACAGTGCCCAGTGTGACATCTCCCAGTCCCTGAACCTAGGGTTGCCCATCCACAGTTTCCAGGGTGAACCCCTCCCAGACATTGTGAACCCCATCTGTAGACATTGTAACATGTCTACAATCTGCAGAGTGACACCACTTCCCAGACCCTGCACCTAAGGTCCCATGTCCATAAGATCCAGGATGACCCCCTCCCACACCCTGGACCAGGGTCACATGTCTATAGTCTGAAGTGTGACTCCACCTCCCAGAAATTGCACATGGGGTCACACATAAACAGTCTCCAGGATAACCCCCTCTTGACCCTGTACCTGGGATCAAATTTCTGTAGTATCCAGGGTGACTCCCTCCCAGATCATATACATGGGATCACATGTCCACAGTCTCTAGTATGAGCCAACATCCAGACTCTGTACCTGAGGTCTCATGACCACAGCATCCTGAGTGACACCACCTCCCAGTCTCTGCACTTAGGGTAACATGTCCAGAGTCTCCAGGGTAACCCCCTCCCAGGCCATTCACCTGATGTAGCATGTCCACTATCCCCAGAGTGATCCCGTGTCCCAGATCCTGCATCTGGGATCACACATCCACAGTATGCAGAAAGAGGCCCCTCCCCAGACCCTGCACTTTGGGTCACATGTCCATAGTCCTCAGGGTGACCCCACCACTCAGACCCAGTAACCAGAAACACTTGCACACAGTCTGCATGGTAACTCCACCTTCCAGATACTATACCTGGAATTTCACGTCCATAGTCTCCATGATGAACCCCTCCAAGACCACGCACCTGGGATCACACACCCACAGTTTCCAGGGTGACCCCCTTCCCCCCATGCACTGGGGGTTATATGACCACAGTCTCCACGTTCACACCCCACATCAGATCCTTTACCTGGTGTCACATGGCCACAGTCTTCCTGGTGAACCCCTTCATAGACCCTATTCATAGGGTCACATGTCCATAATCTCCAGGGTGAACACTCTCCCAGACCCTGCGCCTGGGTTCACACATCCACAGTCTCCATGGTGACCCCACCTCCCAGACACTTCACTTGGCTTTACACATTCACAGGCTCCAGGGTCAGCCTCTACTCCAGACACTGCATTTTGGGTCACCCATCCACTTTCTCCAGGGAGAAAACACCTCACAGAATCTGCACCTGGGGTCACGTGTCCTCAGTCTCCACAGAGAGCCCTCTCTCCAGACCCTGCTCCTGGTGTTAGATGACCACAGTCCAGGGTGACCCCTACTCCCAGACCTTTCACCTGGGGTCACACATCCACAGGCTAAAGGGTGATCCCTTTGAAATATAAGCACCTGGGGTCAAATGTCCACAGTCTCCTTGGTGACATCTCGCCCAGACCCTGTACCTGGGGTCACATTTCCAGTTTCCAGGGTAACCACCTCTCCCAGACCCTACACCTGGCATCACACGTCCACATTCTCCATGGTGACCCCACCTCACCAGAACTTTTACCTCTCTTCACATGTACACAGTCTCCAGGGTGACCACCACTCCTGGACTTTGAACCTCTGATCACATTTCCAGTCTCCCACCCCCCAGACCCATACCTGTGGATACAGTCCACAGACTTCAGGGTGACACTACTACACCAGTCCGAGCACCTGGGATGACACGGCCACAGTTTCCATTGTGAGTTCCCCACCCAGACTATACCCTCGTGTTACATGTCCACAGTTTCCAGGGTGACACCTTCCCAGATACTGTATTTGAGATCACATGTCTTCAGTCCCCAGGGTGACCTCTCCCAGGCACTGTATTTGGGATCACATATCCAGTCTCTACAGTGTGGATTCTCCCAGACTCAGTACCTGGTGGCACATGTCCATAGTCTCCGGGGTGATGTCATTTCCCAGACCTTGTACCTGTGTCACCCGTGCACAGTCTCCAGTGTGACCACCCTCCCAGACCCTGTACCTGGGGTCAAATATCTGCAGTTTCCAGGCTGACACCCTCCCTGACCCTGTACCTGGGAACACACATCCATGTATCCGAGGATGAGCCCCCTCCATGACCCAGCACCTGGGGTCACAGGTCCAGAGCCCTCAGGGTGACCCCTCCTCCCAGACCCTCCCTATCCCTGGTGTCCCATGTCCACACTCACCAGTGTGATTTCCCTCCCAGATCATGTACCTGGGGTCACACATCCAGTCTCCAAGGTGGCCCCTCTCACACACCCTGCACCTGGAGTCACACGTGAATAGTCTCCAGGGTGACACCCTTCCCAGACCCTGTACCTGGGGTCACATATCCAGTCTTCAGGGTGACGACTCCCTAACACTGCACCTGGATTCACATATCCAAAGACTTCTATGTGGCCCTCTCCAGACCCTGCCCCTGGGTTCACATATCCAAAGTCTCCTATGTGACCCCATGCAGATCCTGCACCTCGGTTCACAGGTCCACAGTATCCAGGTTGACACCCTTCCCAGACCCTGCACCTGGGGTCATATGTCCACAGTCTCCATTGTTACACTCCCCTGCCAGACCCTGCACCTGGTGTCCACATGTCCACAGTCTCCAGGGTGACAATCTCCCCCAGATTATACACTTGGGGTCACACATCCACATTTTCCAGGGTGACCCAACCTCACTGACCCTGGTCTGGGGTATCAGGACCACAGTCTTGAGATGACCTAACCTTACAGACCCTGCCCTTGGGTTCTCATGGCCACGGTCTCCAGGGTAAATCCCTCCCAGAACCTACACCTGAGGTAACATATTCACAGTCTCCAGGGTGACCCCATCTCACTGACCATGTATCTTGGGTCATAAGTCCACAATCTCCTGGGTGAGACCCTCCCCATAACCTGCACTTGGGTCACACACTCACAGTCTCCAGGCTTACCCCACCCCCCAGACCCTGCACCTGGGGTGGCACATCTACAAGCTCCAAGGTGTCCCCTTCCCAGACCTTGGACCTGGGGTCACATGTCCACAGTCTCCAGGGTGACCCCACCTCTCAGACTCTGCACTTGGGTTCTCACATCTACAGTCTCAAGGTGACACCCCTCCCAAACCTACACCTGTGGTCACAAGTACATAATGTCCAGGGTTACCCCCTCCCAGACTTTATACATATTGTCATAAGTCCACAGTCTCCAGAGTCAGCCTGTTCCCCAGACACTGCACTTTGGGTCACACGTCCATAGTCTCCTAATGAGCCCACCTCTCAGAACCTGTACTGGGGGACATGTGTACAGTCTCCAGGGAGACCCCACCTCAGAGATCCTGCATCTGAGGTCACATGTCCAAAGTCTCTAGTGTGACCCCACCTCCTAGACCCTGCACCTGGGGTCACATGTCCACAGTCTCCAGGGTGACTCCACCCTCAAGACTGAAAAACTAGGAGTACATATCCACAGTCCAGGGTAAGCCCAAAGCCTAAACCTGTGGTCACACACCCATAGTATCCATGGTTATTCCCTCCAAGACCATGCATCTAGGATCCCAAGATGACTATCTCCAGGGTGACCCCCACCCAACCCTGTACCTGGGGTCACTTTCCACAGTCTCTAGGGTGACATTTTCCCCCAGACTGTGTACCTGGGGTCATACAGACACAGTCTCTAGGATGACCCCATCCCCTAGACTCTGCCCCTGTGGAAACATGTCCACAATCGGCAGGGTAACCACACTTCCTAGACCCTATACCTGGAGTTGCACATCCACAGTTTCTATGGTGACCCCCTCCTACAGCATGCACATTGGATCACATGTCCACAGTCTCCAGGGAAAGCACCCTCCCCTAAATCTGCACTTTGAATCACACATCCACAGTCCTCAGGGTGACCCCACCTCCCAGATGAATGAAAGGCATAAAAACAGAGTGCTTTTCAGACATCTATCTATCAGCAACAGTCTAGATTCTAAGATGTGAGAACTTCAGGTTTGCAAGAGGCCCTAATTTCCAGAGTCATAGGCAGTATATTTCCCTGCATTTTCTGAGCCTTGTGAACCCATTCCTAGCTCATATTGGGTCTACCCCTGAGGAAACAGGCTTGGGAAATTGTCTAAGAGTGCTGAGTGCCATACTGTTGTTACCTTGATTAGTTGACATTCTAATGATCCTGCAGTAAGGAGTTGCAAGCTGCCTACTTACACCATAAATCGAAAAAGTTTGACCAAACCTATTGATGTCGTAAGTAGGAAAACATCATTTGAATGGATTATCAGGCAGCTGCCAGCCCACACCCTTTTAGTGCCAACAGAGAGAAAATGCTAATTTTGCCAACAAGGTTCAATAATCAGGTTCACACTCAGTATGTGTACCTGCAGTATTCAAGAATTTTCCAAACAGACCTAGGAACCCTGGATCTCTCCTACAGAGATAACTTGATGGAACTTTTACTCTGAATGGTGAGTCTTGTTGAGGTGAGTCCTTCCCCAAGGCCACAGCTGGGAGGCCTCACACCAAGGCCAAACAAGTGGAGCCCAGAACTAAGGTCACCTGTGAATCTGACTGAGTCCCTTTGCAACTGTTGCCAAAAGCCCCTGATCATCATAACAAGCTTCCTGACTCCCTACCAAGCAAAAATGCTCACTCCAGTAAACACCCTATGGTGCCCCAACCAATCACCTAACATCACCTTTCAGCAGGAATTTTCTTTGTCTTGAAACCATGAAAGCTGTCCACTTTCCCTGGTCTGTCAGCAGGTTGGCCTGTTGCACTCATAGTGACCACATTATCTCTGCTCTTTGTTCTTAATAAAAACTCACTCCCTTCTGAAATGCTCTATGTCTGGAAATTCTTTTCCAACTCGTGCTCAGACTGCCTCAACACGTTTCCCATCACTAGGACCACTTTTCTGGATCACACTCACTATTTGTTGTCCACCCCTAGCTCAGAGCAGAAAGACCCCCTCAGCCCGGTCCTTCCCTCTCACGTCCCGTGCCTGGTCACCAGGAGCTCCCACCATCCCTGGGCAGGCTGTCTTCTGTGTCCTAGAGAGGCCTCTGTGGTGTCAGGTGGAAGAAACAAGAGGTACCCACGAGGTCTCCAGCGCCAGCACAGCAAACCAGTACCCACCTACTGACCTCTTCACTCTGGATGGGCCTGGGGTGTTTCAGGGGAAGTCCCCCAACATGTCCTTGTTCTCATCTAATCTCAGCACTGCCCATGTGAGAGTCGCTAAGCTGCTCTGTGATGACTGCACAGAGAGAATACTTGTTCACTCATACCTCCCAGGAGCACAGGGTTCTTATGGGCAGGTGCCTCCCAGGATATGGGGTTCACCTGGGCAGGTATCCCACAGGGCTCAACACCCAGGAACTGTCCACAAAACCCTCATTGCAGAGCACCCTCAGCCCCTCTGTTGGACAAATCTGACCTTGAGCCCCTCAGAGCAGGGCCTGAGGTAACAAACAGCAGCTTCAGGATAGGTTTGTGACCTTGGGCTTCACTGGTTGCAGCCTCCTTCCAGCAGGTTTTCCAGAGGGTCCCATAGCACCTGGGCACTGAGTCTGTCTCCACCCATCACCCATCCTCTCCCTGACCCCTGGGTCCCTCTCATTAGAAGGCCTTCCTGAAATCCTCTTCCACTTATAGGTCAGATAAAAAGATTAGAAAACAAGTCAGACAGAAGCTCCATATCCATCCTGACCCAAAGGACCCACACCTGTTCCTGGAACCCTGGCCAGGACAATGAGGGCCATTTTCTGAAACCACAAGCCCAGGTGGGCAGATTGGCTGACCTGACTGGCCTGCCCTTTGGATGTGTGCCTGGGTTGAGGTCTATATAAACCCCCTCAAGTGCCTGCAGCTGTACCTGATGCTGTCTTTCTGCTTAGATGTTGCAGGGCTGGTTTGATAAGAGAGATTGAGGGTCCATGGTGTTTCGGGGGATTGGGTCTGTGTTGGGCTCTGCTGGACCTTCTGCAGGAGGTGACAGGCTGTCACCTCCTAAGGATGGGCTGTGTCGCCTGTTCCTGCTGTTGGAAATCTTCTCAGGCAGAGATAAGGAAGCAAGAAAACAGGCAATGGGAGCAGGACAGGAGGGGTAACTCAGGTAGGAAAGTGCAAAGCTTCCAGATCACCCAGGCCAGGACCATTCTGCCTGACCTACAGGAGCCACATCAGTAAGCATGCTGTCTTTGGAGTGGCTCCACTTTTCTCCAGCCTGTGAGGTCTTTGCACATATTCAAGTGTTTTATCTATGAAGGGCAGATGAGGTTCAGGAATGGCTAGCCTGGGGGTCAGCCAGCATTTACTTAGAGATGACTCCATGGAGTCTCCCAGCTTCCCACTGAGGACCCTCCTTGGGAGGGGAGGGGGTGGGGTATGTGCAAGGGCTGCTGGCTACACATGAGTAAGTCCCCATCCCTGACCATCTTCAGAATTGCTCATCCCTGAAGCAAGTGCCCTAACTGGGCTTTCACCTGTGCAACTGGTGGCTTCTTAATTAGCAATGTGGCCATTGATATTAAATGTCCTCCATCAGGATTGAGATGTTACACCACATGTACTGGTGTAAGAACCTGGGGAGGCGTGTGCATCCAGTACCCCTAGGCACAGGCTTCAGACTTGACCCCTCAACATTCTGGAGTCCAGCCACTGCTTTAGCATTTCTGAGGGTCCAGTGCTGATTTTAAGTGTTCTGTAATCCACCCTTCATCTGCTTTAATGAGACCCACATTTCTAGGATCCTACAGAGCAGGGTCTGTGTGGCTGCTCTGTGGCTTCTCTAACATAATCACAAGCTGGGTGGTTTAAAACAACAGGAGTTCATTCTCCCCCAGTCCTGGAGACCAGACATCGGAAATCAAGGTGGCACAGGGCTGAGGTCCCTCCAGAGGCTCCAGGATAGGTCATTCTTGCCTTTTCCAACTTCAGGGGCTCCAGGGGTCCCTGGGCTTGTGGCCCCCTCCCTCCCATCTCTGCCTCTGCCTTTAAGAGGCTTCCCCTTTGTGTCTTCTTTTGTCTCTTTGAAGGAGTCTGTCAGTTGGATTGAAGGTCACCCTAACCCTAGATGACCTTACCTTGCTATCCTTAACTACATCTACAAAGACTCTTTTCCCAGATATGGCCCTGTTCTGGGGGGACACATCTTTGGTGGCCACCATTTACCCCATTCTCTCTGTATCAAATAACCCTCATTTTAGGAGATCACCACAGGCCCATATAGACGGGCACAGAGAGCGAACACACACATGGAGTCTGGAGAGAATGAGGCCCTTGGAGTCACCTGGAATGGATGAAGGCCTGGCTTCATCAAGTGAGGGGAATCACAGGGAGGAGAGGAGTATGGTCTTGTTTAGGATTCAAAAAGCCCACGTTGGGGTGGGTTTTGAGATGCACAATGGGGGCGGGGAGCTTCATCAGGGCCTGAGGGGGAGGTTAGGCTTGGGCCAGGGCCATGGGTGTAGAGGGGACTTAGTGTGGGGGTTGGTCATACACCCAGGAGGAAGAGCTCACAGTCACTGGGGCACAAAGACCTGGGAACCTGGGAGGTCTTCGTCTTTCTGAACCTGAAGAGGCAATGTTAAAATTTTACATCACCTCCTGCTCCTTCTGCCTCTGTAACTCAGCTTGCTCCTTGCAAAGTCTGGATCATGTAGGTCACGCAATCTCAGAAAGTGGGAACTTAGAATACTCGGAGCTGGAGCTCATCTCCCTTGCCCTTGCCCTGGCCCCTGCAAACCTTCTTGATCATGCCTGTTCGTGATAATGAAGAGCCCGCCTCCCTGACACTCCTCACCTTAGGGGGAACTCCCCACTCTGCTGGAGCACCTGGCTGTTGGTGGCCACTGACAGCACTCTGGTCTCCTCAGGACCCACTAGGGCTTCAGCTTCGGGATACTGTGAGGTTCAGTTCAGGCAGATGGAATCTGGTCTCAGAACCCACTGGGGCTTCAGTTTGGGGGCATTGTGGGGTTTAGTTCAGGTTGATGGGATCTGGTCTCCTCAGGACCTGCTGGGGGTTCAGCTTTGTGACATTGTGGGGTTCAGTTCAGGCTGACAGGAGATGGGTCACCACAGGATCCACTGTATTTTGGCTTTGGGGCATTATGGGGTTTAGTTTTGGCTGATGGAATCTAGTCTCCTCAGGATCCACTGGGACTTCAATTTTGGGGCATTGTGGGGTTCAGTTGAGGCTGACAGGACTCTGATCTTCTCAGAACCCATTGGTGCTTCAGCTTTGGGACATTGTGGGGTTCAGTTGAGCCTGATGGGAGTCTGGTTTCCTCAAGATTCCTGCAACGATGTGCTGCTGAAAGAAAAAGTGAGGAAAATTGGGAAGAAGCTTCTGTGTGTGGCTGTTGCTGAAAATCTGTCTTAAGAGGACCCAAGACTGTTAGGGCTTGATGTGGAAAGTTGTGGGATTTTAGTCAGTTTTTGTCTGTGGTATAAGATGGTGTCCTATATTGTTCCTCGGTGTGTGGTTTCCATTTTTCCCAGCACGGTTTATTGGGGGGGGGGGGGGCGGGGAACTGTCCTTTCCCGCGTGTATGTTCTTAGTTCCCTTCTTGTAAATTAATTACCATGCACCTGTAGGTTTGCTTCTGAGCTCTCTTGACTATTTCTGTGCCAATTCCACACGTCTTCTGGTGACTTGAGGTCCATACTCTAGATTGAAGTCAGGGATAGACATGCCACCAGCCTGTTCTGCTTTCTCAGGATCCCTTTGGCTCTTCTGGTTCCTTTGTGGCTCCACACAGATGTGAAGATTGCTTTTGTTTCTGTGAAAAATGTCATTGAAATGTTGGCAGTGATTGCATGAATGTGTAAATTGCTCTGGTTAGAATGGATATTTTAACGGTATTTTCACCCATAAGCACGGGATATCTTTTTACTTGTGTCCATTCAGTTTCTTTGATCATTGTCTTGTAGTTTTTAGCTTGCAGGTCTTTCAAGTCCTTGGTTAGATTTCTAGTTATGTGGGGGAGGGGATGCAATTGTAAAAGGGATTATTTTCTTAATTTCTCTTTCTGATAGTTCATTATTAGTGTAGAGAATCACAAATGATCTTGCAGTTCTGCTGACTTTCTTTTTTCTTTTTTGGCCCCGCAGGTCGACATGTTGGATCTTAGTTCCCTGACCAAGGATCAAACCTGTACCCCATGCAGTGGAAGTGCAGTCTTAACCACTGGACTGCCAGGCAAGTCCGTGAATTCGCTTTTTAGTTCTGACAGTTGCTTTGGTGTAGTGTTATGCAGAAAACTAGAATTAAGACATCTCATAGTTTCAGTTCCATCTGGTCATCCACAGCACCCAGGGCATGGTGTCTATTAATATACTCTTCCTATGGTGACTTTTAATACCATGTGGACTAGTACAAGGCAATTAGCATCAAACTACTTTAGCTGAATTTGGTTAGGTTAAGTCTTGGCCTCTATTGCAATGTTCGATGTCATCTCTGATTTTCTGGAATGTGACTTACATGGCTGTATTGAAAAGTAACTTACTTTTTAGTAAAATTTCAAACGTGTCTACTTTAAATAGTGGTAAAAAGTTTTCTACATTCATACCAAACACCACAATGTGTTTTACCCAAAACATGGTCACTTTCCCTGGGAGCCAGCCCACAACCCCAAAATGGGGGATAATTATGGTTTGCACATTACAATACTATCCATAGGACCACTTCAACTTTCATCAGCTGCCCAAGCTTTGTGCAACTGTCTTTCTTCATTCTAATGCAGTTTTCTTTTTCTGGAGCTATCACTGGGGCTTTCCCTCATGTTAAAAACCTTCATGGATTTAAAGTGACAAGATGACTATGATCTGGGTGGCTTTTCCGTGTGGTTTCTTTCACTGAGAATGTTTTTAGTGCTTTTCCATGTTGTGCCATGTGTCATTTTTTTTTTCATTGTGCTTACAAACATATAACAACATTTATTATTTGAGTCATTTTAAGTATGAACTTCTATAGCATTAACTGCACTCACATTGTAAAAATTTCCCCACCGTTCATCTCCAGAATCTTTTCCTTTTCCTGAAGTGACACTGTAACCATTAAATACTCATAACCCCCAATCCCTGGCCATCTTATTCTACTTGGAATTTGTCTTATATGGATATCTCATACTAGTGGAATCATAGAACACTTTTCCTTTTGTGTCAGGCTTGTTTCACTTCACCTAATGACTTGAAGTTTTATCTACACTATAGCATGTATGAGAGTTATCTTGTTTTTAAAGGTTGAATCACATCCCATTGTGTATATACTACATCATGCTTATCCAGTCATCTGTTGAACACTTGTGCTGCTTCCACCTTTTGGTTACTATGAATAATGCTGCTATGAATATGGGGTTTGAATATCTGTTCCAGTATTTGGTTTAACATATTTTGAGCGTATAACCTGGACCGGAATTGATGGATTCTGTGTTAACTCTGTGTTTAAGTTTTTGAAAAGCCCCCTACTGTTTTCTGAAGCTGAGGCATTATTTTACTATATTCCTTTATATGGCAGAGTAATGCATCTCATGGATGGAACTGCCCTATTTGCTCTTCCACTCACTTGTTGGTGGACATTTTCATTGTTTTTAACTTGGGCTATCAAGAACACTGCTGCTGTAAATATTGGTGTACAAGTATATATTTGAACACCTCTTTTAAATACTTTGGATGTATATCTAGGAGTGGAGTTACCAAAACCTATGATATTTCAGTTCAGTCACTCAGTCATGTCCGACTCTTTGTGAACCCGTGGACTGCAGCACACCAGGCTTCCCTATCCAACACCAACTCCTGGAGCTTGCTCAAACTCATGTCCATCGAGTTGGTGATGCCATCAACCATCTCATCCTCTGTTATCCTCTTCTGCTCCTGCCTTCAGTCTTTCCCAGCATCAGGGTCTTTTCCAATGAGTCAGTTCTTCACATTAGGTGGCCAAAGTATTGCAGTTTCAGCTTCAGCATCAGTCCTTCCAATGAATATTCAGGGCTGATTTCCCTTAGGATTGACTTGTTGGATCTCCTTGCAGTCCAAGTGATACTCAAGAGTCTTCTCCAACACCACAGTTCAAAAGCATCACTTCTTCGGCGCTCAGTTTTCTTTGTAGTCCAGCTGTAACATCTATACATGACTATTGGAACAACCATAGCTTTGAGTACATGGACCTTTGTTGGTAATGTCTCTGCTTTTTAATATGCTATCTAAGTTGGTCATAACTTTTATTCCAAGGAGCAGGTATCTTTTAATTTCGTGGCTGCAGTCACCATCTTCAGTGATTTTGGAGCCCACCCACAATAAAGTCTGTCACCATTTCCATTGTTTTCCCATCTATTTGCCATGAAGTGATGGGGCTGGATGCCATGATCTTAGTTTTCTGAATACTGAGTTTTAAGCCAACTTTTTCACTCTCCTCTTTCACTTTCATCAAGATACTCTTTAGTTCTTCTTTGCTTTCTGCCATAAGAGTGGTGTCATCTGCGTATCTGAAATTATTGATATTTCTCCTGGCAATTTTGATTCCAGCTTGTGCCTCATTCAGCCCCGGGATTTCACATGATATACTCTGCATATAAGTTAAATAAGCAGGGTGCTGTACTCCTTTCCTGATTTGGAACCAGTCCATTGTTCCATGTCTAGTTCTAATTGTTGCTTCTTCACCTGCATACAGATTTCTCAGGAGGCAGGTAAGGTGGTCTGGTATTCCCATATCTTTCAGAATTTTCCACAGTTTGTAGTGACCTGCACAGTCAAAGGCTTTGGCATTGTTAACAAAGCAGAAGTAAATATTTTTCTGGATGTTTTTCTCTCTTGCTCTTTCAATTATCCAAAGGATGTTGGCAATTTGATCTCTGGTTCCTCTGTCTTTTCTAAATCCAGCTTGAACATCTAGAAATTCATGGTTCATTTACTGTTGAAGCCTGGCTTGGAGAAATTTGATCATTACTTTGTTAACGTGTGGGATGAGTGCAACTGTGTGGTAGTTGGAACACTCTTTGGCTTTGCCTTTCTTTGGGATTGGAATGAAAACTGACCTTTTCCAGTCCTGTGGCCACTGCTGAGTGATATAATTACATTTTATGTTTTCGAGAAAATGCTTGTTTTGCACACATTGACTGCACCATTTTACCTCTCCACAAGTAAAGTTTTGAGTTTCAATTTCGTACATTTTCACCAACATTTGTCATTTGTCTTTATTGTTGATTTTCCTCACGTCCATCCTGAGTGCCTTATTAAGGAGGAAGTCATAATGCAGGACCCACATTTGAGGAGAGGGGAGTTAGCTTCATATACTTGATGGACAGCTGAAACTGTATCAATTATTTGGAATCTTTCTGTGTGAGATTTTTATTCAACTTTACTCATAAAACCTAATTTTTACTTTTTACCAGTTTGGACACCTGAAAATTATTTTAAACTTTTGGGAGCTTCCCTGGTGGCTCAGCCTGTAAAAGCATATGCTTGCAATGCAGGAGACCCGGGTTCAATCCCTGGGTGGGGAAGATCCCCTGGAGAAGGAAATGGCAACTCACTCCAGTACTCTTGCCTGGAAAATTTCATGAATGGGGGCGCCTCGTAGCTTACAGTTCATGGGGTTGCAAAGAGTCCGACACGACTGAGCAACTTCACTTTCACTTTCTTTTGGCTATAATCCAGCCAATTACACTGCTTAGTTCATTCTAGCTTTGGCTATTGAGAGCTTTTTCCATACTCTCCTGCTTTTATTTTACATAATTCAGCTTTTATGGGGCTTTTTGGTCCTTCTTTCTCATATTTTAAGATTATGCTGCTTTACATATTTACTGTTTCAGTCCTAGTATCAGACACATATTTAAAGAGTCCTTGTCCCTTTTTATTAGAGCATATTAATAAAAACTTGTATGTGGGAACTTAATAATCTCAGCAGACAATGCATGGAAATATATATGCATGTATCCAGACTATGCATACACACAGTTATGAAGATTTTTACATGGAGTTATATGTTTCTGTATTAGGCTAAAGATAATTTATAATGATGTCTCCAACCTGATCTCTTATGACACAGGTATTATAACCTTCTCCTTTTGTCTGCCTGTAACTTCCCACTCCAATGGTAAGAAACCTGGCTTCCACTACTCATCACTTATCAAATTCAGGGCTTGCTCCTTCAATGACTGATATGGTAGTTTCAGTCCTGTTAGCTACAAACCCCCGTGGAAAGAACTTACAGAGCCCATTGTTTATGTATGGTACATTTTGCCTTTGGCCTGAAGATTCCATTCATTTACACAGTGAACTTAGATCAGATAATTTTGTCCTAACAGTAAGACTGGCTTTTTAAAAATTTTCTTCTTCCTTTTAAATCTTTTGGCTGTGCCGCAGCATGTGGGGTTTTAGGTCCCAGACCAGGAATTGAACCCATCTTTCCTGCACTGACAATGTGGAGTCTTAACCACTGGGCCCCTAGGGAAGTCTGAAGCTTTTCATGTATTTCTCAATCTGTTAGATTCTTTGTTAAATTCTGCATTCCAGTCTTTGGCACTCCATACCATAAATAAATAAATGTGAATAGGTAATAAATTACTTGTGTCCTGAAAACAAAAATCCATGTACTTAGACAAATGCATAGTGGCAGGTATTCCTCACTAAAGTACCCTGTGAAATATTTCAGCCATATATTCCATAAACTGTTTATCATGTTTGTTTTACCTTTGCTAGAATGTCTTATAAGATCATACAGTGTATAGCACTTGAGGCTGGATTCCTTCACTTAGTAATGTAAGTGTTAGATTCATGCTTTTCTTTATTTTTTTTTTTATAAATTGGTCTGTGGTTCATTCCTCTATATCTCTGAATGCTATTTTATTGCATTAGATGAGAGGAAAGATAATTTTCCCCCTAGCCTCAATGTTCTTCATTGAGATGTTCATAATGAAAGGGAAATGGATTGGAGAAAAACAATCAGAAGTTTAATATATGCCATGCATACATCCTATATAGTTGAAAGATACCTGGGAAAACAGTCACTTTCTGAAATGGTCCAAGACTTTACCTTAAATGCTATCATCAGCTAAGAATGAAAGAAGGAGGTTAGGGAATGGAAGAAGCTATTTAAGGGAGATTATTAGGTGAAGCACAGTAAACAAAGGCATGGTGGTATGCAGATTAACTTCCAGATCCATTCCATAGACCTTCTTGATATTTAGTCAAGTCATTTAGTGAAATCAATTCAGTCTTGATACTTAGTCCATTCTTGATATTTAGTCATCCTCTATTTCCTGGTCCAGACAGGGACACATCCTTAAAGATGGAGATATCCTTAATAAATGTAAATCTACTTCATAAAACGGCATTTCAACTTGGTTTTCAAAGATCCTCCTGGGGTGGCTGTTTTTTTTCTTTTTAATTAATCAATCCAAAATAACCCTTTTGTCAAATGGGCACATTTTGGGTGTGCTGTTTTGTGCTCCCCTTGAAATGTGCATTCAGGGGAGGAGTGTCACCCTGGAGACTGTTGATATGTGACCCCATGGACAGGGACTGGGGTGGTCACCCTGGAGAATGTGGATATGTGACCCCAGGGGAATGGTCAGAAGGCAGTAACCCTGGAGACTGTGGAATTGTGAGCCCAGTTGCAAGGCTTGGGAAGGAGTCACCGTGGAGACTGTGGATGTGTGACTCCAGGTACAGTGTCTGGGAGGGATCACCCAGGGGACTGTATATATTTGATCCTAGATATAGGGTTTGGGAGCGTGTCACCCTGCAGACTGTGGACATGTGACCCCAGGTGCATGGTCCAGTGTGTTGTAGTCACCCTGGAGATTGTGGAAGCGTGACCCCAGGTACTGGGTTTGGGAAGTGGGGTCATCCTGGAGATGTGCACATGTGATTCCAGACACAGGATATTTCAGGTGGAGTCACCTTGGAAACTGGACGAGTGACCCCAGGTGCAGGGTCTGGGGTGAGGTCACTCTGGAGATGGTGAATGAGTGACAAATGTGCAGGGTTAGGGGATGGGGTCACCTTAGAGACTGTGGACATGTGGCCCCAGGTGCACTGTTTGGGAGGGACATCATCCTGGAGACTAGACATGTGACCATAGGTAGAGTGTCTGAATGGGGTTACCCTGGACACTTGGATATCTAATCCCAGGTACAGGGTCTGGGATGGGAATGACCCAGGAGACTCTGGACATGTGACCTCAGGTACAGTGTATGGAGGGGTCACTCTGGAGATAGCAGACTTTTAACAATAGGTAAAGGGTCTTCAAGGGGTGTCACCCTGGAGAATGTGGACATGTGAGCCCAGGTGCAGTGTGTGAAATGGAGTTCACCCTGGAGACTGTGGATATGTGAATCCAGCTACAGGGTAGGGGAGGGCGGTCATCCTGGAGATTGTGGACGTGTGACAACAAGTACAGGGTCTGGCGGGGAGGGGTCACCCTGGAAACTGTGGACAACTCACCCCAGGTACAGATTATGAGAGGTGGGGTCACACTGGAAACTGAGGACATGTAATCCTGATTCCAGAGTCTGGGAAGGGGTAACACTGGAGCCTGTGGACCTGTGACCACAGGTTCAGTGTCTGGGAAGTGACATCCCACAGGAGACTGTGGACATGTGACCCCAGGTGCAGAGTCCGAGAGGGAGTCACCCTGGAGACTGGATGTGTGACCCCAGGTACAGGATTTTGGATAAGTCATTCTGGAGACTGTGGATATGTGACTCCAGGGTGAGTGTCTGAGAGGGGCTCACCTTGGAGACTGTGTATGTGTGACCCCAGGTACAGGGTCTGGAAGTTAGGGTAACCCTGGTGACTGTGTCCATGTGACACCAGGTACAGTGTCTGGGGAGGGTTGTCATCCTGGCCACCATGAACATGTGACTCCAGGTATAGGGTCTGGGATGTGAGGTCAGCCTGGAGACAGGCCAAGTAAACCGAGGTAGAAAGTTTGGTGAGGTGGGGTCACACTGGAGACTGTGGATGTGTAACCACAGCTGCAAGGTCTAGAAGGGGTGTCACCCTGGAATCTATGGATGTGTGACGCTAGGTGGAAAAGGGGAGTCACATTGGAGACTGTGGCCACGTGACCCCAGGTGCAGAGCCTGAGACATGGGGTCACACTGGAGACTGTGGATGTTTGATGCCAGGTACAAGAAATGGGAGTGGTGTTAACCTGGAGAATGTTGACCTGTGAGACCAGGTGCATGAACTGGGAGGGGTTACCCCCTGGTGAACATGAGCATGTGACCCCCGCTTCAGGGTCTGTGAAGGGTGTCACTCTGGAGAATGTGGAAATCTGATCCCAGGGTTCTTCTTGAGTTGCATCAGGGGACTCAAAACTCCCCTAGAGTTGTGATGGGAACTCAGTGTTCCTCTCCAATTGCAGTGTGGGACTCAGGGTTCCACTCAAGGCATGGCGGGGAATTTGGGTTCCTCTCGAGTTGGAGGGTTACTCAGGGTTCTCCTTGACTTGTGGTGGGGCCTCCTCTCGAGTTTCCTTGGGGCAATTCATCTCTAGCAGGGATGTGCAGGGTGACTCCTTTCTTACTGCAATGTGCAGAGGGCTACTCACTAGTTTTGGCATAGCTGTGGTTGGGGTCAGCTCTGTACTGTGGTGGGTTTGATTCTCTCTAGTTGTGGTATGCAAGCTACTCTACTTGTGGTGTGAGGTTCGTCTCTATTAGCAGCAGAAGGTCTCCTCTCAATGTGTGATTTCCATAGAGTTCCTCTCGAGTCGTGAGGGAGGACTTCTCTCGAGTTGCAGGGCTATGTCTTCTCTGAATGGGGTGTGGGTGGTTCCATGGGGGAGGTCCTCTATTTTGGCAATAGGGGTTCCTCACTAACATTAGTGGGATTGCTTCTCTCTAGTTGTGAAGGATGCCACTCAACTTACTTCAGGGAGCTTGTCTCTATTTGTGGCAGAGGGGCTTCTCTCTAGGAGTGATGTCCTGGGGGAATCCACTCTAGTTTTTCTGGGGGGATCTGCTTCAGTTTTATCTGGGGAGCCCCACTGTCATTATGGCCAGAGGCCCCTTTTCTTGTTATTGACTAGGGCTCCTGTCAAATTGCAGCAGGGAACTCGAAGTGTGTCTTGAGTTACAGAAGGTGACTCAGGGATCCGTTAGAGTTGTGGTGGAGCCTCTTCTCGAGCTGCATTGGGGCAGATCCTCTCCAGTAGTGCTGTGCAGGCTAGTCCCTGTCTACCTCCATTGTGTGGGAGGCTACTCTCTAGTTGCAGCATGGGGCTCCGCTCTAGTTGCAGTAGGGGTCCACTCTACTTGTGGCAGGTTGGCTCCTCTCTACTTGTCATTTGCAGAGTCCTATCTGTTGTGTCAGGGAGGCACCTCCTTAGTTGTGTAGTTGGGCTCCTCTCTAATTGTGGTAAAGAGTTCTCAAATTGTGATGGGTGTGGCTTCTCTCTGGTTGTAATGTGAAGGGGCCATTTTCTAGTTGCAATGTGCAGGAGGCTACTCTCTAGTTGTGGCAGTGGGTGTTTTCTTTAGTTGTGGCATGGTGGGCTACTTGCTACTCATGGCAAGGGTCTTCTGTCTAATTGTGATTTGTGGGTATGCTCCTGTCTAATGGCAATCTCAAGGGGGGCTTATCTCTAGATAAGGCAGGGGTCTCCTTTTTAGTTGCAGTGTTGGCCTCCTCTTTCGTTTTGATCTGTGTGGGAGTTCCACTCTAGTTTTGATGTGAATGGGCACTTTTTTCTAATTGTGATGTGTTGGTCGCATTCCTGTCTGTCTGTGCAAGGGTTATTCACTCTAGTTATGGCAGTGGTGCTCCACTCCAGTTGCGATTTAAGGCGGGAGTGGCACCTCTGTAGTTGCAGCAATATGCTCCTTACTAGTTATGCCTGAATGTCAACTATCTAGTTGTGGCATGTATTCAACTCTCTAGTTTTGGTGGTTGGGCTTCACTACAGTTGTGATGTGCTGGGGTGGTCCTACCTAGTTGTACTCTTCCTGGGGTTGTCCTCTCTAGTTGTGGAGTGGGAACTCCTGTCTTGTTGCATTACGCTGTGCTGCTCCTCTCTAAGTGCAGTTTGCTGGCTCATCTCTCTTTCTGGTTTGAGCGGCTACTCTCTAGTATTGGAGTGGATCCTCCTCTCTAGATCTGGTGTGCAGGACTGCTTCTCTCTAGGGGCAGGGTGTGGGACCTCCTTTTTTTGTGTGGTGTCCAGTTTGGTTCCTCTCTTGTTGCAGTGTTGGGCTCCTCCGTAGTTGTGGTGGGGGGGCTCCAATCGAGTTGCATTGTGGGGGTTTGTTGTTCCTCTCAAGTTGAGGTAGTAGGGCCTTCACTTGAGTTTTGGAGGGGGGTAGTTCCTCTCAAGATGCAGTCTGCAGGGTTGCTTCCATTTAGTTTCAGTGAATGGGTGGCTAAACTACCTGTGGCATGGGGCTCCTCTCTAGTTGGTGTAGGGGGTCAACTTTTAGTTGTGTTGAGTGGGCTCTTCTTTAGTTGTGTGTGCAGGCTCCTGTCAAGTTGTGTTAAGGGACCCCTAGTTGTGTTTGGAGGGCACCTTTAGGGTTGTGGTGGAGTGTTACTCTCGAATTGTGGTGGGGGTTTCCTCTCTGGGAGTGATGTGCACAGGCACTCTTTCCAGGTGTGATATCCACGAGCCTACTCTCTACTTTTGGCATGGCCCCTCCTCTTTAGTTGTGGCACGTGTGCCTCCTCTCTTGTTTTGACAGGAGACTTCTGTCTAATTGTGTTGTGCTGGAATGCTACTCTCAAGTGTCAGTTTTCCGGGGATCTGTTCTCTATTTGCAGTGGGTGGTCTACTTACTGGTTTTGGCTAGTTTGTTCCTCTCTGACATTTGCAGGGGCATCTACTCGACCTGCAAGAGTGGGTTCATCTCTTTTTGTTGTGGAGGTGACCCTCTCTAGGTGCAATGTCAGAGGTCTCTTCTCTAGCTGTGGTATGGGTGATACTCTCCAGTTTTTGTGGGTGGGCTCCTCTATTGTGACCATGGGATTCTCTTGAGTTGTGTCATAGGCCTCCTCTCAAATTCAGGATGGGTTTTGGGGCTCCTCTCTCATTGCAGGGTGCCTCATCTGGGGGTTCTCTGTGGGGTGGGTGTTCGACTTACTTGTTTGGGGGTTCCTATTTTTCACAGGGTTTCTCCATTTCCGTTGTGACAGGTTCCTCTCGAGTTACTTCAGTGGCTTCATCACTGTTTACGACACAGGGGCTCCTCTTTAGGCTCAATGTGCCAGAGGGCTTCTCTCTAGTTTTGGCAGGGAAATCCTCTCCAGTTTTGGTGGGGGGCGGATCCTAGCTTTGTCACTGGGGGCTCCTTCACTGTGATGGCCAAAAACTCCAGTTGAGTTGTGGTAGAGGACTTGGTGTTCCTCTCGAGTTGTGACAGGTGACTTGGGGTTCCTTTAGAGTTGTGGAGGGGCATCCTCTCAAACTGCGTGTGGCAGCTCCTCCCTACTCACAATTAGCAGGCTGGTTTCTGTCTAGTTGTGATGTGTGGTAGGCAACTGAATAGTTACGGCATAGGGTTCCACTCTAGTTGCAGTGAGGATCAACTGATGTTTTGGTTTCCGCTCTTCTCTAGTTGTGGTTTGCAGACTCGTCTACAGTTGTAGCATGGGGGGCAGGGAGGGGTGCTCCTCTTTAGTTGTGGTATGCGGATTCCTCTCTAGATATGGTAACATAGTCTTCTCGGACTGTGGTGAAGGTGCCTCTTCTCTGATTGCGATGTGAAAGGGCACTTTTTCCAGTTGTGAGTTGAAGGAATAAACTCTCTGATTGTAGCAAGGGACATCTCTCTTTGTTGTGGTGTGCTGGCCACTTGTCTACTCATAGCAGGGGGCTTATGTTTAGCTGTGATGTGTTCGTGTGCTTCTCTCTAGTGGCAATGATCAGCAGAGCTAATGTCTAGTTTCCATGGGGTTCTCTCCTCTAGTTGTGGTGTGGGGCTCCTCTCTTATTACAATCTAAGTGAAAGGTCCTCTCTAGTTGTGGGGGCTTTTTCTCTAGTTGTGTTGTGCAGGCTCCTCTCTAGTTGTGGAGGGGTGCTCCTTTCTAGTTGTGACAGGGGGCTCTGAGCTAGCTGCAGGGTGCACGAGGCTCTCAACTTGTGGCTGGGGCTCCTCTCTAGTTGTAGCATGAGTCACCTCTCGAGTCGCTGCAGGGGGCACCTCTTGAGTTTTGTTGGGGGGCTCAGCTGAAATTGGAGATGGAAATGACAACCAACTCCAGTACTCATGCCTGGAAAATGCCACTGATGGAGGAGCCTGGTAGGCTACAGTCCATGGAGTTGCAAGGAGTCAGACACAACTGAGCAAATTCACTTTCACTTTTCACCATAGGCCCCCGGTGGCTAAGATGGTAAAGAATCTACCTGGGATGCAGGAGACCTGGGTTTGATCCCTGGGTCAGGGAGATCTCCTGGAGAAGGGCATGGCAACCCACTCTGGTATTCTTGCTTGTATAATCCCATGGACAGAAGAGCCTGGCTAGCTACCCAGTCCATGGGGTCACAAAGAGTGGGAGATGACTGAGCAGCTAACACACAATCATCTGTAATTGTGGTGGGGGACTCCTTTCTAGCCATGGCATGGTGCCTCCTTTCTAGTTGTGTTGTGCTGATGAGCTCCACTTAAGTTTCAGTGGGCAGCTCTTCTCTAGGTGTGGTGGTGGACTCATCTATAGCTGTAATATAGGGACCTCTTTCTAGCTGCAGTGCCCAGGGTCCTCTCTAGTTGTAGTAAGGTGCTCTTCTTTAGTTGTGATGTCTGTGGGGATTCCTTTCTCATAATGTGCAGGGGGTCTCCTCTCTAAATGTGATGTGAGGCTTGTCTCTCTTTGCAGTGAATGGGCTCCTTTCTAGATGTGATGTCTGCAGGGCCCCTATCATGTTGTGGATGGGGACTTCTCTCGAGTTGGGTCAAAGGTATCCTCTAGAGTTTTTGCAGGGTACTCGGAACTCCTCTTGAGATGTGGTTGCACCTCCTCTAGCATTTGTCATGTGGGGGACTACATGGCAAGGGGTCTTCTTTACTTTTTGTACTATGAGTTCCTCACTCATCTTGGTGGGGTTGATCCCTGTAATTGTGACGGGTGGTCAACTCTCTAGTTATGGTGAGGGAGCTCCTCTCCAGTTGCATTGGGCGGGGCTTTTCCTCAATAGTTGTGACATGTATGGGGGTGTTCTCCAAATGAGGAATGCAGGCTCCTCTGGAGTTTCAGCAGGAGGCTTGTCTGTTGTTGTTAAGGTGGGCTCCACTCTAAGTATAATTCCAGGTGTTCCTGTTATTTGTTGGGGGCTTCTCTCTAGTTGTGTTGTGCGGGCTCCTCTCTAGTGGTGGCAGGGTGCAACTTTCTTATTGTGGCTAAGAACTCCAAGCTAGTTGCATTGTCTCTGAGACTCTCTAGTTGTGGTGGGGGCATCTCTGTATTTGCAGTTGTGGGCTCCTCCTTATTTGTCTCAGGAGACACATATCCTTTTGCTGTGGGGGCTCAGGGCTCCTCTAAAAGGAGGCAGAGGATCCTGTCAAGATGAAGGAGGGGGGTCCTCTGGAGTTCCTATGGGGAGCTCCTCTCTAATTGTGGTTAGGGACTCCTCTCTCCCTGTGGCATGGGGGTTTCTTTCTAGTTGTGGTGTGCTGGTGAGCTCCTCTGGAGTATCAGTGGAGGCTCTTCTCTAGTTGTGGTGGGTGATTATCTCTAGCTGTGGTGTGGCTGCTCCCTTCTATCTGTGGTGTGCTACTCTCTAGATGCAGTGTGCAGGCTCCTTTCTAGTTTTGTTAGGGTCTTTTTAGTTACAATATCTGAGGGGAGTCCTCTCTCATTGCAATGTGCACAGGCCTCCTTTCTTGTGGTGGGGTAGCTCATTTATATTTTCCACAGTATGACTCCAACTCTAGGTATGATGTGTGGGGACATCATCTCACATTGTGTCCAGAGTCTTTTCTCGAGTGGCAGTGGAGTTCTTTTCTTGAGTTTTGGCAGTGTACTCAGGGCTCCTCTCGAGTTGCAGTAGTCCCCTCCTCTTAGGTTGTGGTGGTGGGCTCTGCAGGCATCTCTGCTCTTCTTTTGACACTAGGTGTTCCTCACAAGTTTTAGCATTGTTACTCCTCTCTACTTGTGAGGGTCTGCTCTCAATTTACTTCAGGGGGCTCCCCTCTATTTGCAGCAGAGGAGCTCTTCTCTATGGATGATGTCTTGGTGAACTCCTCTCTACTTCTGGTGGGGGAAACCTCTCCAGTTTTGGTGGAGGTCTCCTCTGTCATTGTGGCCAGTGACTCCTCTCATGTTGCAGCAAAGAACTCTATGGTACCTCTCTAGTTGCCTTGGCAGTAGTGTTTCTCAATCATTGTGGTATGCAGGGGACTCTATACATATGCAGTGTGCAGACTCCTCTCTCATTTTGGCGTGTGGCCAACAAGCTACCTGTGGCCAGGGGCTCTCTCTAGTAGCACTGTACTAGAGGTTTCTCTCTAGTTGTATTGTGGTGGCTCTTTCGAGTTGTTGCAGTTTTTACTCTAGTTGCTGTGGGCAAGGTGTTACTCTCTAGTTGAGGTGGGATATCCAATCTAGTTCTATCCAGAAGGCACCTCTCTAGTTGCAGTGGAGGTTAACACTCTTTGTGGTGGGTGGGCTAGTCTCTAGTCGTGGTGGGGTTCCTCTCTCTAGTTGCATTGGGCAGGGGTTTTCCTCAACCGTTGCTATATGTGGTGGGGCTCTTCTCCAAATCTCATATGTGGGCGCCTCTCTAGTTGTGGCAAGCTGCACTCCTCTAACTGTGCCGCGGGTGCTCTTTTCTTGTAGTGATATGTGCCTGGGTTCCTCTCTTGTGGTAGTGTGGTGCTCCCCTCTAGTTGTGCTGATGTCTTTTTTTTTTTTTTTATTAGTTGGAGGCTAATTACTTCACAACATTCAGTGGGTTTTGTCATACATTGATATGAATCAGCAATAGATTTACACGTATTCCCCATCCCGATCTCCCCTCCCACCTCCCTCTCCACCCGATTCCTCTCGGTCTTCCCAGTGCACCAGGCCGGAGCACTTGTCTCATGCATCCCACCTGGGCTGGTGATCTGTTTCACCATAGATAGTATACATGCTGTTCTTTCAAAACATCCTACCCTCACCTTCTCCCACAGAGTTCAAAAGTCTGTTCTGTATTTCTGTGTCTCTTTTTCTGTTTTGCATATAGGGTTATCGTTACCATCTTTCTAAATTCCATATATATGTGTTAGTATGCTGTAATGTTCTTTATCTTTCTGGCTTACTTCACTCTGTATAAGGGGCTCCAGTTTCATCCATCTCATTAGGACTGGTTCAAATGAATTCTTTTTAACGGCTGAGTAATATTCCATGGTGTATATGTACCACAGCTTCCTTATCCATTCATCTGCTGATGGGCATCTAGGTTGCTTCCATGTCCTGGCTATTATAAACAGTGCTGCAATGAACATTGGGGTTCACGTGTCTCTTTCAGATCTGGTTTCCTCAGTGTGTATGCCCAGCAGTGGGATTGCTGGTTCATATGGCAGTTCTATTTCCAGTTTTTTAAGAAATCTCCACACTGTTTTCCATACAGGCTGTACTAGTTTGCATTCCCACCAACAGTGTAAGAGGGTTCCCTTTTCTCCACACCCTCTCCAGCATTTATTGCTTGTAGACTTTTGGATAGCAGCCATCCTGACTGGCGTGTAATGGTACCTCATTGTGGTTTTGATTTGCATTTCTCTAATAATGAGTGATGTTGAGCATCTTTTCATGTGTTTGTTAGCCATCTGTATGTCTTCTTTGGAGAAATGTCTGTTTAGTTCTTTGGCCCATTTTTTGATTGGGTCATTTATTTTTCTGGAATTGAGCTGCAGGAGTTGCTTGTACATTTTTGAGATTAATCCTTTGTCTGTTTCTTCACTTGCTATTATTTTCTCCCAATCTGAGGGCTGTCTTTTCACCTTACTTATAGTTTCCTTTGTAGTGCAAAAGCTTTTAAGTTTCATTAGGTCCCATTTGTTTAGTTTTGCTTTTATTTCCAATATTCTGGGAGGTGGGTCATAGAGGATCTTGCTGTGATTTATGTCGGAGAGTGTTTTGCCTATGTTCTCCTCTAGGAGTTTTATAGTTTCTGGTCTTACATTTAGATCTTTAATCCATTTTGAGTTTATTTTTGTGTATGGTGTTAGAAAGTGTTCTAGTTTCATTCTTTTACAAGTGGTTGACCAGTTTTCCCAGCACCACTTGTTAAAGAGGTTGGCTTTTTTCCATTGTATATCCTTGCCTCCTTTGTCAAAGATAAGGTGTCCATAGGTTCGTGGATTTATCTCTGGGCTTTCTATTCTGTTCCATTGATCTATATTTCTGTCTTTGTGCCAGTACCATACTGTCTTGATGACTGTGGCTTTGTAGTAGAGCCTGAAGTCAGGCAGGTTGATTCCTCCAGTTCCATTCTTCTTTCTCAAGATTACTTTGGCTATTCGAGGTTTATTGTATTTCCATACAAATTGTGAAATTATTTGTTCTAGTTCTGTGAAAAATACCGTTGGTAGCTTGATAGGGATTGCATTGAATTTATAGATTGCTTTGGGTAGAATAGCCATTTTGACAATATTGATTCTTCCAATCCATGAACATGGTATGTTTCTCCATCTGTTTGTGTCCTCTTTGATTTCTTTCATCAGTGTTTTATAGTTTTCTATGTATAGGTCCTTTGTTTCTTTAGGTAGATATACTCCTAAGTATTTTATTCTTTTTGTTGCAATGGTGAATGGTATTGTTTCCTTAATTTCTCTTTCTGTTTTTTCATTGTTAGTATATAGGAATGTAAGGGATTTCTGTGTGTTAATTTTATATCCTGCAACTTTACTATATTCATTGATTAGCTCTAGTAATTTTCTGGTAGAGTCTTTAGGGTTTTCTATGTAGAAGATCATGTCATCTGCAAACAGCAAGAGTTTCACTTCTTCTTTTCCTATCTGGATTCCTTTTCCTTCTTTTTCTGCTCTGATTGCTGTGGCCAAAACTTCCAACACTATGTTGAATAGTAGTGGTGAGAGTGGGCACCCTTGTCTTGTTCCTGATTTTAGGGGAAATGCTTTCAATTTTTCACCATTGAGGGTGATGCTTGTTGTGGGTTTGTCATATATAGCTTTTATTATGTTGAGGTATGTTCCTTCTATTCCTGCTTTCTGGAGAGTTTTAATCATAAATGAGTGTTGAATTTTGTCAAAGGCTTTCTCTGCATTTATTGAGATAATCATATGGTTTTTATGTTTCAATTTGTTAATGTGGTGTATTACATTGATTGATTTGTGGATATTAAAGAATCCTTGCATTCCTGGGATAAAGCCCACTTGGTCATGGTGTATGATCTTTTTAATATGTTGTTGGATTCTGTTTGCTAGAATTTTGTTAAGGATTTTTGCATCTATGTTCATCAGTGATATTGGCCTGTAGTTTTCTTTTTTTGTGGCATCTTTGTCTGATTTTGGAATTTGGGTGATGGTGGCCTCATAGAATGAGTTTGGAAGCTTACCTTCATCTGCAATTTTCTGGAAGAGTTTGAGTAAGATAGGTGTTAGCTCTTCTCTAAATTTTTGGTAGAATTCAGCTCTGAAGCCATCTGGTCCTGGGCTTTTGTTTGCTGGAAGATTTCTGATTACAGTTTCGATTTCCTTGCTTGTGATGGGTGTGTTAAGATCTTCTATTTCTTCCTGGTTCAGTTTTGGAAAGTTATACTTTTCTAAGAATTTGTCCATTTCATCCAAGTTGTCCATTTTATTGGCATAGAGCTGCTGGTAGTAGTCTCTTATGATCCTTTGTATTTCGGTGTTGTCTGTTGTAATCTCTCCATTTTCATTTCTAATTTTGTTAATTTGGTTCTTCTCTCTTTGTTTCTTAATGAGTCTTGCTAATGGTTTGTCAATTTTGTTTATTTTTTCAAAAAACCAGCTTTTAGCTTTGTTGATTTTTGCTATGGTCTCTTTTAGTTTCTTTTGCATTTATTTCTGCCCTGATTTTTAAGATTTCTTTCCTTCTACTAACCCTGGGGTTCTTCATTTCTTCCTTCTCTAATTGCTTTAGGTGTAGAGTTAGGTTATTTATTTGTTTTTTTCTTGTTTCTTAATGTAAGCCTGTAATGCTAGGAACCTTCCCCTTAGCACTGCTTTTACAGTGTCCCATAGGTTTTGGGTTGTTGTGTTTTCATTTTCATTCATTTCTATACATATTTTGATTTCTTTTTTTATTTCTTCTATGATTTGTTGGTTATTCAGAAGCGTGTTATTTAGCCTCCATATGTTTGAATTTTTAACAATTTTTTTCCCTGTAGTTGAGATCTAATCTTACTGCACTGTGGTCAGAAAAGATGACTGGAATGATTTCAATTTTTTTGAATTTTCCAGGACCAGATTTATGGCCCAGGATGTGATCTATTCTGGAGAAGGTTCCATGTGCACTTGAGAGAAAGGTGAAGTTGATTGTTTTGGGGTGAAATGTCCTATAGATATCAATTAGGTCTAGCTGGTCCATTGTGTCATTTAAGGTTTGTGTTTCCTTGTTAATTTTCTGTTTAGTTGATCTATTCATAGTTGTGAGTGTGGTATTAAAGTCTCCCACTATTATTGTGTTACTATTAATTTCCTCTTTCATACTCGTTAGTGTTTGCCGTACATAGAGCGGTGCTCCTATCTTGGTTGCACATATATTTATAATTGTTATATCTTCTTCTTGGATTGATCCTTTGATCATTATGTAGTGTCCTTCTTTGTCTCTTTTCACATCCTTTATTTGAAAGTCTATTTTATCTGATATGAGTATTGCGACTCCTGCTTTCTTTTGGTCTCAGTTTGCATGAAATGTTTTTTTCCAGCCCTTCATTTTTAGTCTGTATGTGTCTCTTGTTTTGAGGTGGGTCTCTTGTAGACAGCATATATAGGGGTCTTGTTTTTGTATCCATTCAGCCAGTCTTTGTCTTTTGGTTGGGGCATTCAACCCATTTACATTTAGGGTAATTATTGATAGGTGTGGTCCCATTGCCATTTACTTTGTTGTTTTGGGTTCACGTTTATACAACCTTTCTACATTTCCTGTCTAGAGAAGATCCTTTAGCATTTGTTGAAGAGCTGGTTTGGTGGTGCTGAATTCTCTCAGCTTTTGCTTATCTGTAAAGCTTTTGAATTCTTCTTCATATCTGAATGAGATCCTTGCTGGATACAGTAATCTAAGTTGTAGGTTATTCTCTTTCATTACTTTCAGTACATCCTGCCATTGCCTTCTGGACTGGAGGGTTTCTATTGATAGATCAGCTGTTATCCTTATGGGAATCCCTTTGTGTGTTATTTGTTGTTTCTCCCTTGCTGCTTTTAATATTTGTTCTTTGTGTTTGATCTTTGTAAATTTGCTTAATATGTGTCTTGGGGTGTTTTGGCTTGGGTTCATCCTGTTTGGGACTCTCTGGGTTTCTTGGACTTGGGTGGTTATTTCCTTCCCTATTTTAGGGAAGTTTTCAGCTATTATCACCTCTAGTATTTTCTCATGGCCTTTCTTTTTGTCTTCTTCTTCTGGAACTCCTATGATTCGAATGTTGGGGCGTTTCACATTGTCCCAGAGGTCCCTGAGGTTGTCCTCATTTCTTTTGATCCTTTTTTTCTTTTTTCCTCTCTGCTTCATATATTTCCACCATTTTATCTTCTACCTCACTTATCCTATCTTCCGCCTCCGTTATTTTACTCTTGGTTCCCTCCAAAGTGTTTTTGATCTCATTCATTGCATTATTCATTTTTAATTGACTCTTTTTTATTTCTTCTAGGTCTTTATTAAACATTTCTTGTATCTTTTCAATCTTTGTTTCCAGGCTATTTATCTGTAACTCCATTTTGTTTTCAAGATTTTGGATCATTTTTATTATCATTATTCTAAATTCTTTTTCAGGTAGATTCCCTATCTCCTCCTCTTTTGTTTGACTTGGTGGGCATTTTTCATGTTCCTTTACCTGTTGGGTATTTCTTTGCCTTTTCATCTTGTTTAGATTGCTCTGTCTGGAGTGGGCTTTCTGTATTCTGGAGGTCTGTGGTTCCTTTTTATTGTGGAGGATTAACCCAGTGCGTGGGGTTAGACGATTGGCTTGTCAAGGTTTCCTGGTTAGGGAAGCTTGCGTCAGTGTTCTGGTGCATGGAACTTGATTTCTTCTCTTTGGAGAGCAATGGAGTGCCCAGTAATGAGTTTTGAGATGGGTCTATGTGTTAGGTGGGCAGCCTGTATGTTGACATTCAGGGCTATGTTCCTGCGTTGCTGGAGAATTTGCGTGGTATGTCTTGCTCTAAAACTTATTGGCTCTTGGGTGGTGGTTGGTTTCAGTGTAGGTATGGAGGCTTCTGGAAGGTCACTTATTACTTAAAGTTCCATGTAGTCAGGAGTTTTCTGGTGTTCTCAGGTTTGGGGCTTAAGTCTCCTGCCTCTGGATTTCAGTTTTATTCTTCCTGTAGTCTCAGGACTTCTCCAACTATACAGCACTGATAAGAAAACTTCTAGGTTAATTGCAAAAAGATTCTCCCCCGTTAGGGACACCCAGAGAGGTTCACAGAGTTACATGAAGAAGAGGAGAGGGAGGAGGGAGATAGAGATGAGCAGGAGGAGAAAAAGGGGGACTCAAGAGGAGAGAGACAGATCTACGCAGCTGTCTGTTCCCAAAGTGTTCTCCGTAGCCCAGTCACCTACAAAGATTCACAGAATTGGATTGGGAAGAGAAGGGGAAAGGAGGAAATAGAGGTGTTCTGAGGTAGAAAACAGAGAGTCAAGATTGGAGGAGAATAATCTTCAGTTTAAAAATAGGGCTTCTCTTCTTTTTTTTTTGTAAGGTTATAGTGTATTGAAAATGAAAATTAAGGAGTGGTAGAGGAGTACTAGAGGACTTTAAAAGAAATAAGGGAAAAAGAAAAATAGAAAATAGAAGAGAAAAAGGAAAGAAAAAAAAGAAGAAAAAAGAAAAGAAAGAAAAAGAAAAAAAGAAAAGAAAAAAAAAAGAAAAAAATTTTTTTTCCCTAATTAAAAAAATCGTAAAAATCTATGGAAATGAAAGTTAAGGAGTAATGGGGGAGTAGTAGGGAATTTTAAAGGAAAATAAAAGAGAAAAAATAAAAAAGAAAAAATAAAAAAAGAAAAAAGAAAGAAAAAGAAAAAAAAGTGAAAATATATGTAGGAGTTTCTCTGGAGCTGTTGCGGTCAGTGTGGGTTCGGCTCAGTTTCTGATAGCTCCTCGTTCCAGCTTACACTTCTCGATATCTACAGGCCCCTTCCAGTGTAGTCGGTGTTTTCTACAGGGATTATAATCTGTTGCACCAGTCCCTTCTGAAGCGGTTCCCTTTGTTTATTTGGCTTCTGTTTGCCGGTCTCTTCAGAGCCTCATTTCCGCCCTGACACAGGCGGGCGGAGGTGGACTGTTATTCAGGTAGCTAGTTCTGTCGCTCTGCAGGGAGGGGCTGATGCTGCGGGGAGGGGCTGGCGTTGTGGGGAGGGGCTGGCACTGCTTTCTCCGTCTGCGCTGCTCAGGCTCCCGGCTGTTCTATATGGAGTGTGCCCCGCGCTGCGCGAGGTTCCAGCCCTCCAGTGTTCCACAAAAGCACGGAACGAAAAGCTGCCCCTGCTGTCTGTGCCTTCCTCGTCAGAGCGGTCCAGGCAGCAAGGGGCTTGGTGGGCGCACTCTCCCCAGGTGTGGCGCGCCCACTCCCTTCCACGGACCCAGTTTCAGTTTCCGCTGGCGCCAGTCGAGTGTGTGCGCCTTCTGCCCTCCGCATACCCATCCCCAGTCCCCGCCCGCGCCGGTCGGGTGCCTGCGCCCTGTGTCTCGCCGCGACCTTCCCCTCCCCCCTGCCTCCTGCCTTCGGCGGGGCTGGGCCAGTCCGCAGCCTGCAAGCTCTTCTCTGGACTTTCTCGGTCTCTTTGTTCTGCAAACGGCCGGCAGTGTGTTCGGGCCGGTTAATTTTCTCTCTCTCTTTTGGTCTCCCATAGTTCAAGTTGACAACTCACAGAAGCTCCCTCCGATTGTCCTCAGGGCACTCACCCTACCCCAAGCAATGCCGCCTAAGACTGCCTTCCCGGGACAGATCTCCGTCCTTAGCTCTTTTGTCTCACTTTTTATCTTTTATATTTTGTCCTACCTCCTTTCGAAGACAATGGGCTGCTTTTCTGGGCGCCTGATGGCCTCAGCTAGCGATCAGAAGTTGTTTTGCGAAGTTTGCTCTGCATTCAGTTATTCTTTTGATGAATTTGTAGGAGAGAAAGTGGTCTCCCTGTCCTACTCCTCCGCCATCTTGGCTCCTCCCTTGTGCTGATGTCTTATCTCAATTTGCCATGGGAGCTCCTCTTGAGTTGAGGCAGTGGATTCAGAGCTCCTCTCGAGTTCTGGTGGTGCCTCCCCTCGAGTTGTACCAGGGGGCTTGGGGTCCTTTTGAGTTGCTTTGGGGAACTCAGGGTTCCTCCTGAGTTGCAGCAGTGGACCTGGGGCTCTTGTCGAGTTGTGGCGGGTACTTGGTGTTCCTCTGGATTACAGTGCACAACACAGATTTCCTCTTGAGTTGTCCTGAAAGGCTCCTCTTGATTTGAGGCAGGGGACTCAGAGCTTCTCATGTGTTGCAGTGATGCTTCCTCTTGAGCTGTGGTGTGTTGTCTCCATGGAGTGGGGAGTCCTCTCTACTTTTGGCAGTGGGTTCTCCTCACTAGTTTTTCGTTGGATTGCTGCTCTCTAATTTTGAGTGGCTCCTCTCGAGTTACTTCATGAGCTCATCTCTATTTGCGACAGAGTGATCCCTATAAGGTGCGACGTCCTGGGGGCTGCTCTCTAGTTGTGGTGAAGACATCCTCTCCAGCTCTGGCATGGGAACGCCTCTGACTTTGTTACTGGGCGCTCTCCTCGTGATGCAGAATAAGGCTCCTCTTGAATAGAGGTGGATTCTCTCGGTTCCTCTTGAGTTGCGGTCAGGGTCTTGGGAATCCTCTCGAGTTGCAATGGGGGGCCTAGTCTCAAGATCTAGTCTCAAATTGTGATGGGAAACTCAAGGTCCCTCTCAAATTGCAGGAAGGGAGTCAGTCCTCCTCTCAAGTTGAGGTGGAGAATTCAGGGTTCTTCTCAAGTTGCAACAGGGGACTATGGTCCAGTAGAATTGCAGCTGAAAACTCGGGGTTCCTCTCCAGTTGCAGCAGAAAACTTGGGCTTCTTATCAAGTTGCTGCAGGGCACTTGGGGCTCCACTCGAGTTATGGATGGGAAGTCGGGCTACCTCTTGAGTTGCAGCAGGGGACTCAAAGCTCCTCTCAAGTTGCAGTGGGATCTCAGGATCCCTCTCAAGTTGCAGCATGTGAATCAGTGTTTCACTCGAGGCATGGCAGGGAACCCAGGCTTCCTCTCCATTTGGGGTATACTCAGGGTTCCTCCCAAGCTGCAAAAGGGCCTCCTCTCAATTTGTATTGGTGTGACTCGTCTCTAGCAGGGATGTTCAGGGGGGCTCCTGCCTTGTTGCAATGTGTGGATGGCTACTCACTAGTTTTGGCTTGTGTTTTTTCTCTTGTTTGGGTCAGATTCAATTCTGTAGCTGTGGTGGTTTTGATTCTCTCTAGTTGTGGTGTGCAAGCATCTCTCTGGTTGTGGATGGGAACTCCTCTCTACCTATTGCATGGGTGTTTCTTTCTAGTTGTGGTGTGTTCATGAGCTAATCTCTAATTGTTATGTGTAGGCTCCTTTCTGGTTATGGTGAGGGGGTCATTAGCTGCAATACTCCTGGGGAGTCCTCTCTCATTTTAATGTGCAGTGTCCTCCTTTCTGGTTGTGGTGTGGGGGCTCATCTATATTTGCTGAAGAGTATCATGGTAATCCAAGCCTATGCCCCAACCAGTAATACTGAATAAGCCAAAGTTGAACAGTTCTATGAAGACCCACAAGATGTTTTAGAACTAACACCCCAAAAAAGATGTCCTTTTCATTATAGGGGACTGGGATGCAAAAGTAGGAAGTCAAGAAACACCTGGAGTAACAGGCAAATTTGGCCTTGGAGTACGGAATGAAGCAGGGCAAAGGCTAATAGAATTTTGCCAAGAGAACGCACTGGTCATAGCAAACACCCTCTTCCAACAACACAAGAGAAGACTCTACACATGGACATCACCAGATGGTCAACGCCAAAATCAGATTGATTATATTCTTTGCAGCCAAAGATGGAGAAGCTCTATACAGTCAGAAAAAAACAAGACCGGGGGCTGACAGTGGCTCAGATCATGAACTCCTTATTGCCAAATTAAGACTTAAACTGAAGAGAGCAGGGATAACTACTAGACCATTCAGGTATGACCTAAATCAAATTCCCTATGAATATACAGTGAAAGTGAGAAATAGATTTAAGGGACTAGATTTGATAGACAGAGAGCCTGATGAACTATAGATGGAGGTTTGTGACATTGTACAGGAAACAGGGATCAAGACCATCCCCATGGAAAAGAAATGCAAAAAGGCAAAATGGTTGTCTGAGGAGGCCTTACAAATAGCTGTGAAAAGAAGAGAAGCAAAAAGCAAAGGAGAAAAGGAAAGATATTCTCATTTGAATGCAGAGTTCCAAAGAATAGCCAGGAGAGATAAAAAAGCCTTCCTCAGCGATCAATGCAAAGAAATAGAAGAAAACAACAGAATGGGAAAGACTAGAGATCTCTTCAAGAAAATGAGAGATATCAAGGGAACATACATTTTCATGCAAAAATGGGATCAATAAAGGACAGAACATTTTCATGCAAAAATGGGACCAATAAAGGACAGAAATTGTATGGATCTAACAGAAGCAGAAGATATTAAGAAGAGGTGGCAAGAATCCACAGAAGAACTGTACAAAAAGATCTTCATGACCCAGATAATCACAATGGTGTGATCACTCACCTAGAGCCAGACATCCTGGAGTGTGAAGTCAAGTGGGAATTAGAAAGCATCACTATGAACAAAGCTAGTGGATGTGATGGAATTCCAGTTGAACTATTTCAAATACTGAAAGATGATGCTGTGAAAGTGCTGCACTCAATATGTCAGCAAATTTGGAAAACTCAGCAGTGGCCACAGGACTGGAAAAGGTCAGTTTTCATTCCAATTAGAAAGAAAGGTAATCCCAAAGAATGCTCAAAATACCACACAATTATGCTCATCTCACATGCTGTAAAGTAATGCTCAAAATTCTCCAAGCCAAGCTTCAGGAATACATGAACCGTGAACTTCCAGATGTCCAAGCTGGCTTTAGAAAAGGCAGAGGAACCAGAGATCAAATTGCCAATATCTGCTGGATCATCAAAAAAGCAAGAGAGTTCCAGAAAAGAACATCTATTTCTGCTTTATTGACTATGCCAAAGCCTTCGACTGTGTGGATCACAATTAACTGTGGAAAATTCTGAAGGAGATGGGAATACCAGACTACCTGACCTGCCTCTTGAGAAACCTGTATGCAGTTCAGGAAGCAACAGTTAGAACTGGACATGGAACAACAGACTGGTTCCAAATAGGAAAAGGAGTACATCAAGGCTGTATATTGTCACCCTGCTTATTTAACTTATATGCCGCGTACATCATGAGAAATGCTGGGCTGGAAGAAGCACAAGCTGGAATTAAGATTGCCAGGAGAAATATCAATAACCTCAGACATGCAGATGACACCACCCTTATGACAGAAAGTGAAGAAGAACTAAAAAGCCTCTTGATGAAAGTGAAAGAGGAGAGTGAAAAAGTTGGCTTACAGCTCAACATTCAGAAAACTAAGATCATGGCATCAGGTCCCATCACTCCATGGGAAATAGATGGGGAAACAGTGGAAACCATGTCAGACTTTATTTTTTGGGGCTCCAAAATCACTGCAGATGGTGACTGCAGCCATGAAATTAAAAGACACTTAGTCCTTGGATGGAAAGTTATGACCAACCTAGATAGCATATTAAAAAGCAGAGACATTACTTTGCCAACAAAGGTCTGTCTGGTCAAGGCTATGGTTTTTCTAGTGATCATGTATGGATGTGAGAGTTGGACTGTGAAGAAAGCTGAACACCAAAAAATTGATGCTTTTTAACTGTTGTGTTGGAGAAGACTCTTGAGAGTCCCTTGGACTGCAAGGAGATCCAACCAGTCCATCCTGAAGGAGATCAATCCTGGTTGTTCATTGGAAGGACTGATGCTGAAGCTGAAACTCCTATACTTTGTCCACCTCATGCGAAGAGTGGACTCATTGGAAAAGACCCTGATGCTTGGTGGGATTGGGGGCAGGAGGAGAAGGGGATGACAGAGGATGAGATGGCTGGATGGCATCACCGACTCGATGGGCATGAGTTTGAGTAAACTCCAGGAGTTGGTGGTGGACAGGTAGGCCTGGCGTGCTGTGATTCATGGGGTCGCAAAGAGTCGGACACGACTGAGGGACTGGACTGACTGACTCACTGACTGACTGACTCCTCTCTACCTACAAAGTCTATGGGCATCCTCTTGCATTGTGGCCAGTGGCTTCTCTTGAGTAGCTTGGGGTCCTTTTCTTGAGTTGTGGCAGCGTACTCAGGGCTCCTCTCAAGTTGCACTAGTCCCTCCTCTTAGGCTGTGATGGGGGACTCTGCAGGTGGCTCTGCTCTTCTTTTGACACTAGGTGTTCCTCACAAATTTTAGCATGGTTACTTCTCTCTACTTGTGAGGACCTCCTCTTGAGTTACTTCAGGGGCTTATCTCTATCTTTGATTCTTTGGTGGACTCCTTTCTACTTGTGGTGGGGGAAACCTCTCCAGCTTTGGTGGAGGGCTTCTCTGTCATTGTGGCCAGTATCACGTCTCATGTTTCAGAAAAGGACTTGGTGATACCTCTCTAGTTGCATTGGGCCGTGGTATTTCTTAGTCATTGTGGTATGCAGGGGACTTTTTACATAAGTGGTGTGTAGGCCCCTCTCATTGTGGCTTTTGGTAAAAAGCATTAGTTGTGGCCATGGGCTCTCTCTAGTTGCACTGTACTAGGGGTTTCTCTCTAGATGTGGTGTGCTGCTCATTTGAGTTTTTGCAGTCATTACTCTAGTTGCTGTGGGCAAGGGACTACTTTCTATTTCAGGTGGGATATCCAATTTAGTTTTATCCAGAAGGCTCCTCTCTAGTTGCAGTGGGGTTCAACTCTCTAGTTGTGGTTCTCGGTTAAGTCTCTAGTTGTGGGCATCTCTGCTCTAGTTGCATTGGGTAGGGCTTTTCTTCAATAGTTGCAATGTGAGGTGGGTCTCTTCTCCAGATATGATGTGTGAAAGCCTCTCTAGTTGTGGTGAGCTGCACTGCTCTAATTGTCCAGTGAGTGCTCCTCTCTTGTAATGATGTTTGCCTGAGCTCCTCTCTTGTGGTGGTGTGATTCTGCTCTCTAGTTGTGCTGAGGTCTTAGCTCAGTTTGCCATGAGAACTCCTCTTGAGTTGAGGCAGGGGGCTCAGAGTTCTTCTCGAGTTCTGGTGGTGCTACCTCTCGAGTTGCAGCAGGGGGTTGGGATACTTTCGAGTTGTGGTGGTAAGCTTCGGGTTCCTCTCAAGTTGCACCAGTGGAATCAGGGCTACTCATGAGTTGGAGCAGATATTCTGAGTTCCTCTCAGTTACAGTGCACAACTCGGATTTCCTCTCTAGTTGTCGTGGAAGGCTCCTCTTGAGTTGAGGCAGGGGACTCAGAGCTCCTCTCAAGTTGTGGTGAGAACACCATGTTCCTCTCCAGTTGCAGCATGGAATTCAAGGTTCCACTTGAGCCATGGGGGGAACTCAGGATTCCTCTCTAGTCGAGGGGGTATGGAGGTTTCCTCTCTAGCTACAGTGTGGCTTCCTCTTGAGTTAGGGTGGGGCCTCCTCTCGAATTGTTTTGGGGTGGCTTATCTCTATCGGGGATATGCAGGGTAGCTCCTGTCTTGTTGCAATGTGCAGGTGGCTGTCACTAGTTTTGACATTTGTCTTTTCTCTAGTTGTTTTCAGAGTAAACTCTAGTTGTGGTGGGTTCGATTCTCTCTAGCTGTGGTAGGCAAGCTCCTCTCTAGTTGTGTTGTGAAGTTCATCTCTATTAGCATCAGAGGGGCTACTCTTTATGTGTGAAGTCTAGCGGGTTCTTCTCGAGTTGTGGTGGAGGGCTCCTCTCAAGTTGTGGGGCTGTGTCCTCTATGGCTAGGGGGTAAGAATTTCCATGGGATAGGTCCTCTGTAATTTTGGTGCCAGGGGTTCCTCACTAATATTAGTGGGCTGCTTCTCTCTAGTTGTGAGGGACTCTACTCAACTTACTTCAGGGAGCTTGTCTGTATGTGTGGCAGAGGGGCTTCCCTCTAGGTGTGATATTCTGGGGTGTCCACTCTGCTAGTGCCAGAGAAATCTACTTCACTAGTGGCCGGGAGGTTCCTATGTCATTTTGCCAGGGTCCCCTGCCTTGTTACAGCACAGGGCTCCAGTAGAATTGCAGTGGGGTACTCAGGGTTCCATTTGAGTTGCAGCAGGTGACTCAGGGTTCCTTTAGAGTTGCACTGGAGCCTCCTCTCTAGCTGCAGTGGGAGAGATCTTCTCTAGTAGTGATGTGCATGCTGGCTCCTGTCTAGCAGCAATATGCAGGATACTACTCTCTAATTGTGGCATGGGGCTCCACTCTATTTGCAGTGGGTTTCCACTCTTCCTTTGTGGTGGGTCAGCTCCTCTATAGTTTTTGTTTGCAGACTCCTCTCTAGTTGTGGCAGGGGTTTCCTCTGTAGTTGTAGTTGGGCTCCTCTCTAGTTGCAGTAGTGTGCTCTTCTCAAATTGTGATGGGGTGGCTCCTCTCCAGTGTGATGGGAAGGGGCACTTTTTCTAGTTGTGATGTGCAGGAGGATACTCTCAAGTTGTGGTAGTGGGAGTCCTCTTTCGTTGTAGCGTGGTGAGTTCCTCTCTACTCGTGGCAGGGGTCTTCTGTCTAATTGGGATGTGTGGGTATGCTCCTCTATAATGGCAATGTTCGGGGGGCTTATATCTAACTGCAGCAGGGGTAGCCTCTCTAGTTGCGGTTTTGGCCTCCTGTTTCGTTATTACCTGTGTGGGAATTCCACTCTAGTTGTGATGTGCATAGGCACTTTTCTGTAGTTGTGATATGTGTGGCGGGCTCCTACTTACCTGTGGCAGGGGTGTCCACTCCAGTTGTGTCAGTGGCTCTAGATTCTAGATGAGATGTATGGGGGGAAACCTCTTTAGTATCAGTGGTGTGCTCCTCAATAGTTGCACCTAAGGATCAGCTTCCCTGGTGGCTCAGATGGTAAAGCGTCTGCCTGCAATGTGGGAGGCCATGGTTCAATCCCTGGGTTGGGAAGATCCCCAGTACTCTTGCCTGGAAAATCCCATGGATGGAGGAGCCTGGTAGGCTACAGTCCATGGGGCTGCAAAGAGTCGGACACAACTGAGCGATTTCACCTTCACCTTCAAGGATCAACTATCTAGCTGTGGCATATATTAGGCTTCTCTCTAGTTTTGATGTGCCGGGGTGCTCCTCCCTAGATGTGCTGTGCCTGAGGGAGTTCTCTTTATTTGTAGAATTGTAACTCCTGTCTCGTTGCTTTATGCTGTGTGTGTCTTCTCTAGGTGCAGTTTTCTGGCTCATCTCTATTTGTGGTTTGAGAGACTGCTCTCTGGTAGAGGTGTGGAGCTCCTCTCTAGATGTGGTGTGCAAAATTGCTCCTCTCTAGTGACAGGGTTCGGATCCTCCTTTCCACATGTGGTGTCCAGGTGGGCTCCTCTCTTGTTGCAGTCTGTGGCTCCTCTCTAGTTGTGGTAGGGGACTCCTCTAGAGTTGCATCAGGGGCCTTGGTGTTCCTTTTGAGGTGGGGCCTCCACTCCAGTGGTGGTGGGTGGCCCTCTCTAGTAGCAGTGTGCTGGGTGGTTTCTGTTTAGCTGCAATGTGTAGGTAGCTACACTACTTGTGGCATGGGGATCCTCTCTAGTTGGTGTGGGGTGTCAACTCTTAATTATGTTGGGTGGGCTCCTCTCTAGTTGTAGTGTGCAGATTCCTCTCTAGTTCTGGAGGGTTGATCCCTTCTAGTTGTGGCAGTGGGCTTTAAGTTCGTTGCAGGGTGCACAGGATTCTCAAATTATGGCTGTGGCTCCTCTCCAGCTGTAGCAAGAGGCATCCCTCGAGCTGCTGTAGGGGGAACCTCTTGAGATTTTGTGGGGGGCTCATCTGTAATTATGGTGGGGGACTCCTATCTAGCTGTGGTGTGGGGCCGCCTTTCTAGTTGGGGTGTGCTGGTGGTCTTTTAGGTTTCAATGGGTGACTTTCTGATGCTGAGGCTTTTCCTCAATAGCTGCGATGGTGTATGTGGCTCTTCTCCACATGAAGAATGAAGGCTTTTCTGGAGTTGTGGCAGAAGACTTGTGTATTTTTGTGTTGGCTGGCTCCTCTCTAAGTGAATTTCCAGGGGCTCCTGTCTAGTTGCGGGGGGCTTCTCTATAGTCGTGATGTTCAGGTTCCTCTCTAGTGGTGTCAGGGTGCAACCTCCTTATTGTGGCAATGGACTCAAACCTAGTTGTGGTATTCACAGTGCTCTTGAGTTGTGGTGGGGGGCCTCTTTGTACTTGTGGTGGTAGACTCCTGTCTATTTGTTTCAAGAGGCACATATCAATTTGCTGTGGGGGCTCGGGCTCCTCTAAAAGGAGGCAGTGAATCCTGTTGAGATGAAGCATGTGGCTCCTCTCAAGTTTCAGTGGCAGGCTCCTCTCTAGTTGTGGTTGGGGACTCCTTTCTACTTGTGGCATGGGGATTTCTTTCTAGTTGCAGTATTCTGGTGAGCTCCTCTAAAGTATCAGGGGGGCTCCACTCAGTTGTGGTGGGGGATTTTCTCCAGCTATGATGTGGCTGCTCCTTTGTAGTGGTGGTGTACTGGTGGGCTACTCTCTAGTTCTGGTGTGCGGGCTCCTTTCTAGTTATGGTGTGGGTCTCTTTAGTTGCAGTATCTGAGGGGATGCCTCTCTCATTGCAATGTGTAGGGGCCATCTTTCTTGTTGTGGTTGGGGGTCTCATATATAATTGCCACAGAGTGACTCATCTGTAAGTACTATATCTGGGCACATCCTCTCATATTGTCGTCTGCAACTTCTCTCGAGTATCACCGGCATCCTCCTCTTGAGTTGTGGCAGTGAAATCATGGCTCCTCTCGAGTTTCAGTTGTCACTGCTCTCATATTCTGATGGGTTGCTGTGCAGAGTGGTCCTCCCTTCTTTTGGCACTAGGTTTTCCTCACAAATTTTTGTGTGGTTGCTCCTCTCTATTTGTGAGGGCCTCCTCTCAAGTTACTTCGGGGGGCTCATCTCTATCTTTGGCAGAGGCATTCCTATCTATGTGTAGTGTCTTGGTGGACTTCTCTCTACTTGTGGTGAGGGAAACTTCCCCAGTTTTGGTGGGGGGATCCTCTGTCATTGGGACAAGTGTCTCCTCTCATGTTTCAGCAAAGGACTTGGTGGTTTCTCTCTAGTTGCCTTGGACAGTGGTGTTTCTCAATCACTGTGCTATGCAGGGACTCTTCTCCAGATGTGGTGTATAGGCTCCTCTCTACATGTGGCGAGTTGCACTATGGGAGCTCCTTTCTGGGTGTGTTGTCTGGAGCGTTCCTCTCTCTTTAACGGTGGTGGCTTTTCTTGAGTTGCATTGTAGGGCTCCTCTGGAGCTTCCGCAGGGTACTCAGGTCTCCTTTTGAGTTGTGTGTGTGCCTCCTCTCACATTTGTCATGTGGGGGACTCCATGGTGAGGGGTCTTCTCTACTTTTAGAGCTAGGGGTTCCTCAATAACTTTGGAGGGGCTGACCCTCTCTATTGTGATGGGTGGTCAAGTCTTTAGTTGGATTGAGGTAGCACTTGTCTAGTTGCATTAGGTGGGGCTTTTCTGCAACAGTTGTGGGGTGTATGGGGCTCTTCTCCACCTGAGGATTTCAGTCTCCTCTGGAGTTGTGGCAGGAGGCTTGTGTATTGTGCCAGCGGACTCTTATGGAAGTCAAGTTCCAGTGGCTCCTGTCTAGTTGTGTGGGTCTTCTGTCTAGTTTTGATGTGCAGGCTCCTCTGTAGTTGTGGCAGGGTTCAAGTTTCTTGTTGTGGCAGGGCACTACAAGCTAGTTGCAGTGTTCATGGGGCTCTCGTGTTGTGGTGGTTGCATCTCTGTACTTGCAGTGTCTTGCTCCTCTCTAATAGTCTCAGCAGGCACATAAAAATTTGTTGTGGGGCCTCAGGGCTCCTCTAAAATTAGGCAGCAGATCCTGTTGAGATGAAGCAGGCTGAGTTTCAGTGGCTGGCTCTTCTCTAGTGGTTGGCAACTCCTCTCTACCTGTTGCTTGGGGGTTTCTTTCTAGTTACAGTGTGCTGTTGAGCTCCTCTTGAGTATCAGTGGGGTCTCCTCTTTAGTTGTGGTGGGGGAATATCTCTAGCTGCAGTGTGGCTACCACTTTCTAGTTCTGGTGTACTGGTGGGCTGCTCTATAGTTGTGCTGTGCTGGCTCCTTTCTAGTTTTGGTGAGGGGCTCTTTAGTTGCAATATCTGCAGTGATTTTTCTCTCATTGCAGTGTTCGGGGGCCTCCTTTCTTTTTTGGTGGTGGGGCTCATCTATTTTTGCTGCAGAGTTACTCCTTCTAGGTATGCTGTCTGGGGTATCCTTTTCTATTGTGGCTGATGGCTTCTCTCGAGTAGCAGTGGAGTCCTCCTCTTGAGTTATGGCAGTGGACTTGGGGCTCCTTGATTTGCATTGGGGTCTCCTCTTAGGTTGTGATAGGGGGCTCTGCAGGGAGGTTCTCTCTCCTTTGGGCACTACATGTCCCTCAAAATTGTAGCATGATGGCTCCTGTCTCCTTGTGAGGGCCTACTCTTGAGTTACTTCAGTGGGCTTGTCTTTATTTGCAGAAGAGGGGCTCCTTTCTACGTGTGATGTCATGGTGGATTCCTCTCTACTTGTGGCAAAGAAAACATCTCCAGGTTTGGTGGGTAGCTCCTCTGTCACTGTGGCCAGTGGCTCCGCTCATGTTGCAGCACAGGACTTAGTGGTTCCTCTATAGTTGCGTTGGGCATTGTTGCTCCTCAATCATTGCAGGATGCAGGGCCTCTTGTCCAGATGCGGTATGCAGGCTCCTCTCTCTTTGTGGCACCTGGTCAAGACACTAGTTGTGGTCAGGGGCTCTATCTAGTTGCACTGTACTAGGGGTTTCTACAGAGAAGGCAATGGCACCTCACTCCAGTACTCTTGCCTGGAAAATCCCATTGACAAAGGAGCCTGGTAGGCTGCAGTCCATGAGGTCTCTAAGAGTTGGACACGACTGAGTGACTTCACTTTCACTTTTCACTTTCATGCGCTGGAGCAGGAAATGGCAACCCACTCCAGTGTTCTTGCCTGGAGAATCCCAGGGATGGGGTTGCATAGAGTTGGACACAACTGAAGTGACTTAGCAGCAGCAGCAGCAGGGTTTTCTAACTATTTGCGGTGTGGTGACTGCTTTGGGTTGTTACAGTTGTTACTCTATTTGCTATTGGCAAGGGGCTGCTCTCCAGTTGTGGTGGGGTTTCCAATCTAGTTTTATCCAGAAGGCTCCTCTCTTGTTTCAGTTGGGTAACTCTCTATCTGAAGTGGGTGGTCAAGTCTCTATTTGTGGTGGAGGTCTCCTCTCTAATTGCATCGGACAGAGGTTTTCCACAACAGTTGCAATGTGTTGTGGGGGTCTTCTCCAGATGTGATGTGTGGGCTCCTCTCTAATTGTGATGAGCTGCATGTCTCTAATTGAGGGTGATCCTATCTTGCAGTGATGTGTGCCTGGCTTCCTCTCTTGTGGTGGTGTGGTGCTCCTCTCTAGTTGTCCTGATGTCTTATCTGGATTTGCCATGGTAGCTCCTCTTAAGTTGAGGCAGGGGACTCAGAGCTCCTCTAGAGTTCTTTTGGTGCCACCTCTCCATTTGCAACAATGAACTCGGGGCTTCTCTTGATTTGCAGCGGGTACTTGGTGTTCCTCTTGATTACAGCTTGGAATTCAGAATTCCTATTAATTTGCCATGGAAGGCTCCACTTAAGTTGAGTCAGGGAACTCAGAGCCCTTGTTGAGTTTCGTTGTGTCTCCTCTTGAGTTGTAGTGGATTATCTCCATGGGTGGGGAGTCCTATCTAGTTTTGGCACTGGGTTCTCGTCACGAGTTTTTCACGGGATTCCTCCTCAGTAATTGTGAGAGATCCTCTTGAGTTATTTCAGTGTGCTCATTTGCGGCACAGTGGCTCCTTTTTAGGTGTGATATCCTGGCGCCGCCTCTCTAGTAGTGAGGGGATCCTCTCCAGCTCTGGTGGGGAAGTGTCACTTACTTGTTGCCGGGGGCTCCCCTCATGATGCAGAATATGGGTCCTCTTGAAATAGGGATGATTCTTGAAGTTCTCTTGAGTTTCGTTGGGGACATTGGAATACCTCTCAAGTTGCATCAGGGGGCTTGGGACTCATTTCCAGTTGCAATCCAGACCTCTGGGTTCCTCTTGAGTTGCAACAGGAAACTCAGGGTCCCTCTTGAGTTGCAGCAGGGGAGTTGGGCCTCCTCTCAGGTTGAGGTAGGGAACTCGGGGTTCCTCTAGAGTTGCAGCAGTGGACTCAGGGCCCCTCTCGAATTGCAGTGGGAACTCAGTGTTCCTCTCAAGTACAGTGCAGAACTTGGAGTTCCTCTGGAGTTTCCATGGAATGCTCCTTTCAGTTGAGCTAGGGGACTCAGAGACCCTCTTGAGTTGTGGCGGGAACTCAGGTTTCCTCTCAAGTTTCAGTGCCGGAACCAGAGTTACACTAGAGCTGTGTTGGGAAATGCAGTGTGCCTATCAAATTGCAGTGTGGCTCCCTCTAGAGTTGTCTAGGGTCGACTCAACTATAGCAGGGATGTGCAGGATGGCTCCTGTCTTGTGGCAATGCGTGGGTGGCTAGTCACTAGTTCTGGCGTGGATATTTTCTCTAGTTGTGATCGGGGTCAACTCTGTACTTGTGGTGGGTTCGATTTTCTCTAGTTGTGGTGTACAAGATTCTCTATAGTTGTGGTGTGAGGTTTGTGTCTATTAGCAGTAGAGAGGCTCCTGTCTATGTGTGGTGTCCAGTGGGCTCCTCATGAGTTGTGGTGGAGGGCTCCTCTCGAGTTGTGGGGCTGTGTCCTCTCTGGTTGGTGTGGGTGGCTCCATGGGGAAGGTCCTCTCTACTTTTGGTGTTAGGGTTTCCTCACTAATATTAATGGGGCTGCTTCTCTCTATTTTTGAGGGATTCCAGTCGACTTACTTCAGGGAGCTCGTCTCTATTTGCAGCAGAGGATCTTCTCTCTAGGTGTTATGTCCTGGGTGACTCCACTATTTGTGCCAGGGGAATCTGCTTCAGTTTTGGCAGAGGGGCTCCTCTGTCACTGTGGCCAGGGACTCCTTTCCTGTTACAGGATAGGGCTTTTGTCAAATTGTAGTGGGGAACTCGGGGTTCCCCTTGAGTTGCAGCAGGTTATTCAGGGTTTCTTTAGAAAAGAAGGCAAGAAAAAGAAAATAAGGCAAGAAGGCAAGAAAAAAAGGGGCAACTCTTGAACTGCAGTGGGGCAGTTCCTCTCTAGTAGTGAAATGCACGCAGGCTCCTGTCTAGGTGTGACATGGGGCTTCACTCTAGCTGCACTGGGTGGGGGGGGGGGTCCATTCTTTATTTGTGGTGAGGTGGCGCCTGTCCAAATCTTGATTTCAGACTCCTCTCTAGTTGTGACAGTGGGGCTTCTCTTTAGTTGTGGTAGTTGGGCTCCTCTCTAATTGTGGTAGTGTGCTCTTCTCACAATTGTGCTGGGGGTTGCGCCTCTCTGGTTGTGAGGTGAAGGGATGCTTTTCTAGTTACCATAGCAGGAGGCTATGGTGTAGTTGTGGCAGTGGGAGACCTCTTTAGTTGTGGCATGGTTGGCTCCAGTCTACTCATTGCAGGGGGCTTCTAATTGTGATGTGTGGGTGTGCTACTCTCTAATGACAAGGTTCAGGGGGGCTTATCTCTAGTTGTGGAAGAGGTGTCCTCTCTTGTTCCAGCATTGCCCTCCTCTATTGTAACGATCAGTGTGGGAGTTGCACTCTAGTTGTGATGTGCATGGGCACTTTTCTCTAATAGTGATGTGTGGGGAGGGCTCGTATCTACCTGTGACAGGGGTGTCCATTTAGTTGTGGTGGTGGTGCTCCACTCTAATTGTGAAATATGGGAGGGGGGATGGACTGTCTCTAGTTTTCTGTAGTGTGCTCCTCAGTAGTTGTGCCTGAGGGTCAACTATCTAGTTGTGGTGTGTATTCCAGACTCTAGTTTTGGCGGTGGGGCTTCTTTCTAGTTGTGATGTGCCGGGGTGGTCCTCCCTAGGTGTGCTGTGCCTGGGGAAGTCCTCTTTAGTTGTGGAGTGGGAACTCCTGTCTTGTTGCATTGTGTTGTGAAACTCTTCTCCAGGTTCAATTTTCTGGCTCATTTATAATTGTAGTTTGAGGGGCTACTCTCTAGTAGTCGTGTAGCGCATCATCTCTGGATGTGCTGTGTGAGATTGCTCCTCTATAGTTACAGAGTGTGGGACCTCATTTTACATGTGGTGTCTAGGTGGGCTACTCTCTAGTTCTGGTGGGATATTCATGATGATGTGCATCGGGGGAATTCGTGTTTCTCTCAAGTTGTGGTGGAAACATCGTCTGAGCTATGGTGGGGTGGCTCCTATCTCGATCGAAGCCAGGGAATCAGCTCTCATCTCGAGTTGATTTGGGGTACACGGAGCTCTTTTGTGTTGCTGCAATGACCTCAGTGTCCCTCTAGAATTGTGACAGTGTTCTTGGGGAATCTCTGGAGTTCCATCAAGGAAGTCAAGCCTCCTTTCGTGTTTGATGTTGAACACGGAATTGCTCTGCACGCAACGCTGGGGAATTGGGCCTCATCTCGCAGTGAGGGGGAAGTCTCATGGTTTTTCTCGAGTTGCGGCGGGAACCTGGGGTATATTCTCGAGTTACGACGGGGATGGCCCTTCAAAACTCGTGTTTGTTCAGTGATGTCAGGATTCCGGTCTAGTTGTGAGAGACACCTCAGGATTCTCCTCGAGGCTTGGCAGGGCAATAGGGATGCCTCTCGAGGTGAGGCAGGAGACTCAGGGTCCCTTTCCAATTGCCACAGGGATATTGGGATTCCTATCAATTTTCAAGAGGAGTCAGGCATCGTCTCCTTTTGAAGCATTGAACTCCACATTCCTCTCTAGTTGTCCAATGGATGTGAGGCCTTCTGTCGAGATGAGACGGGGAACTAAGGCTTTCTCTAGGGTCTCCACAGGGGATTCACACACCGTTTCATCTTGGGAGATGAAAGACGAGCCTGCATTCAAGTCACTGCAGGGAAATCCAGCCTTATTTCGAGTCGGGGCATCTCCGTGTCCATTCCACTTGAGGCCGCAAACTCAGGGTCCCTCTCACGTATCTATAGCTTAGAGAAGCCTCCTCTTGAGGTGCTTGCGGATATTTGGTATTTCTCTTGAGTCGAAGCCAGGGAAACAGTTCTCATCTCGAGTTGGTTTAGGGTACATGGAGCTCTTTCATGTTGCTGCAGTGACCTCAAGTTCCCTCTAGACCTGTGAGAGTGATCATGGGGTCTCTGGAGTTCCATCAAGGAAGTCAAGTCTCCTTTCGTGTTTGATGTGGAACACGGAATGGCTCTGCATGCAATGCAGGGGAATCGGGCCTCATCTCATGGTGAGGGGGAAGTCTCATGATTTTTCTTGAGTTGCTGTGGAAACCTGGGGTATATTCTGGAGTTACGTCTGGGATGCCCCTTCAAAGGTCATGTTTGTTCAGTGACGTCAGGACTCCTGTCTAGTTGTGAGGGACACCTCGTGATTCTCCTCGAGGCTTGGCACGGCAATAGCGAAGCCTCTTGAGGTGAGAGGGGATACCCAGGGTCCCTTTCCGGTTGCCGCAGGGATATTGGGATTCCTATCAATTTTCAGGAGGAGTCAGGCGTCGTCTACTTTTGAAGTATGGAACTCCACGTGCCTCTTGATTTCTCAAAAGGATGTGAGGCCTCCTGTAGAGATGAGGCGGGGAACTAGAGCTTTCTCTAGGGTCTCCACAGGGGATTCAGATATCCCTTCATCTTGGGAGATGCAAGACGAGCCTGCATTCAAGTCACTACAGGGATATCCGGCTTTATTTCGAGTCAGGGCATCTTGGTGTCCATTCCACTTGAGGCCACAAACTCAGGGTCCCTCTCACGTATCTATAGCTTAGAGAAGCCTCCTCTTGAGGTCCTTGTGGAAAGTTGGTATTCCTCTTGATTCGAAGCCAGGGAATCAGCTCTCATGTCGAGTTGGTTTGGGGTGCATGGAGCTCGTTCTGTTTGCTGCGGTGACTTCAGGGTGCCTCTAGACTTGTAACAGTGTTCTTGGGGACTCTCTGGAATGCCATCAAGGAATTCAAGGCGCCTTTCATGTTTGATGTGGAACACGGAATTGCTCTGCGTGCAATGCAGGGGAATGGGGCCTCATCTCGTGGTGTGGGGCAAGTCTCATGGTTTTTATCGAGTTGAGGAGGGAACCTGCGTCATATTCTCGAGTTACGACTGGGATGGCCCTTCAAAACTCGTGTTTGTTCAGTGATGTCAGGACTCCTGTCTAGTTGCGAGGGTCACCTCGGGATTCTCCTCGAGGCTTGGCAGGGCAATAGGGACGCCTCTCAAGGTGACGTGGGAGACCCAGTGTACCTTTGTAGTTGCCCCATTGATATTGGGATTCCTATCAGTTTTCAAGGGGAGTCAGGCATCGTCTCCTTTTGAAGCATTTAACTCTGCGTGCCTCTCGACCTGTCAAAGGGATGTGAGGACTCCTTTCGAGATGAGGCGGGGAACTAATGCTTTCCCTAGGGTCTCCACAGGGCATTCAGACATCCGTTCGTTTTGGGAGATGCAAGATGAGCCTGCGTTCAAGTCACTGCAGGGAAATCCGGCCTTATTTCGAGTCAGGGCATCTCGGTGTCCATTCCCCTTGAGGCCGCAAACTCATTGTCCCTCTCATGTACCTATAACTGAGAGAAGCCTTGTCTTAAGTTGCTTGTGGAAACTTGGTATCCCTCTTAATTCGAAGCCAGGGAATCAGCTGTCTTCTCGAGTTGATTTGGGGTACACCAAGCTCTTTCATATTGCTGCGGTGAACTCAGGGTCCCTCTAGACTTGTGACAGTGTTCTTGGGGACTCTCTGGAGTTCCATCAAGGAAGTCAAGGCTCCTTTCATGTTTGATGTGGAACACGAATTGCTCTGCACGCAATGCAGGGGAATCGGGCCTCATCTTGCGGCGAGGGGGAAGTCTCATGTTTTTTCTTGAGTTGTGGTGGGAACCCGGGCTATATGTTCGAGTTACATCTGGGATGGACGTTCAAAACTCGTGTTTGTTCAGCAACGTCATTACACCTGTCTAGTTGCGAGGGCCACTTCGGGATTCTCCTCAAAGCTTGGCAGGGCCATAGGGACGCCTCTCGAGGTGACGCGGGAGACCCCGTGTCCTTTTCCAGTTGCCACATTGATATTGAGATTCCTATCAGTTTTCAAGGGGAGTCAGGCATCGTCTGCTTTTGAAGCATTGAACTCTGCATGCCTGTCGAGTTGTCAAAGGGATGTGAGGCCTCCTGTCGAGTGAGGCGGGGAACTTATGCTTTCTCTAGGGTCTACACAGGGGATTCAGACATCCCTTCATTTTGGGAAATGCAAGACGAGCCTGCATGCAAGTCACTGCAGGCAAATCCGGCCTTATTTTGAGTCAGGGCATCTCCATGTCGATTCCACTGGAGGCCGCAAATTCAGGGTCCCTCTCACAGACGTATAGACGAGGGATGCCTCCTCTTGAGGTGTTTGTGGAATTTTGTTATTCCTCTAGATTTGAAGCCAGATAATCAGCTCTAATCTCGAGTTGGTTTGGGGTACGAGGAGCTCTTTCGTGTTGCTGGGGTGACCTCAGTGTCTTTCTAGTCTTGTGACAGTGTTCCTGGGGACTCTGTGGTGTGCAATCAAGGAAGTCAATGCTCCTTTTGTGTTTGATGTGGAACACGGGATGGCTCTGCACGAAATGCAGGGGAATCGGACCTCATCTCGCGGCGAGGGGAAAGTCTCATGATTTTTCTCGAGTTGCTGTGGAAACCTGGGGTATATTCTCAAGTTACGTCTGGGATGCCCCTTCAAAAGTCATGTCGCTCAGTGACGTCAGGACTCCTGTCTAGTTGTGAGGGACACCTCGGGATTCTCCTTGAGGCTTGACATTGCAATAGGGATGCCTCTTGAGGTGAGAGGGAATACCCAGGGTGCCTTTCCTGTTGCCACAGGGATATTAGGATTCCTATCAATTTTCAGGAGGAGTCGGGCATCGTCTACTTTTGAAGCATTGAACTCCTTGTCCCTCTCGAGTTCTCAAAAGGATGTGAGGCTTCCTCTCGAGATGAGGCGGGGAACTAGGGCTTTCCTTATGGTCTCCACAGGGGATTCAGATATCCCTTCATCTTTGGAGATGCAAGACGAGCCTGCATTCAAGGCTCCTTTCGTGTTTGATGTGTAATACGGAATTGCCCTGCATGCAATGCAGGGGAATCAGGCGTCATGTCATGGAGAGGGGAAAGTCCAATGGTTTTTCTCGAGTTTCGGCATTAACCTGAGTTAATTCTGAGTTATTCTCGAGTTACAACAGGGATGGTTCTTAGAAACTCGAGTTTGTATAGCGACATCAGGACTCCTGTCTAGTTGCGAGGGACACCTCGGGATTCTCCTCTAGGCTTGGCAGGGCAATAGGGCTGCCTTTCGAGGTGAGGTAGGAAACAGAGGCCTTTCCAGTTGCCACAGGAATATTGGGATACCTATCAATTTTCAAGAGGAGTCAGGCATCGTCTCCTTTTGAGGCATTGAACTCCGCCTGCCTGTCGTGTTGTGAAAGGGATGTGAGGCCTCCTGTCGAGATCAGGCGGGGAACTAGTGCTTTCACTAGGGTCTCCACAGGGTATTCATCTTCATCTTGGGAGATGCAAGACGAGCCTTCATTCAAGTCACTGCATGGAAATCCGGCCTTATTTCGCGTCAGGGAATCTCGGAGTCCATGTCAATTTAGGCCGCAAACTCAGGGTGCGTCTCACATACCTATAGCTGAGAGATGCCTCCTCTTGAGGTGCTTGTGGAAAGTTCATATTCCTCTTCAGTCAAAGCCAGGGAATCATCTCTCATCTCAAGTTGGTTTGTGGTACACGTAGGTCTTTCCTGTTGCTGCGGTGACCTCAGGTTCCCTCTAGACTTGTGACTGTGTTCTTGGGGACTCTCTGGAGTGCCATCAAGGAATTCAAGATATCCCTTCATCTTTGGAGATGCAAGACGAGCTTGCATTCAAGGCTCCTTTCGTGTTTGATGTGGAACACGGAATTGCTCTGCATGCAATGCAGGGGAATGGGTCCTCATCTCATGGCGAGGGGGAAGACTCATGGATTTTCTCGAGTTGAGGTGGGAACTTGTGTCATATTCTCGAGTTACGACAGGGATAGCGCTTCAAAACTCGTGTTTGTTCAACGACGTCAGGACTACTGTCTAGTTGCGAGGGACACCTCGGGATTATCCTCGAGCCTTGGCAGAGTGATAGGGACACAGCTCGAGGTGAGGTGGGAGATGATGGGTCCCTTTCTAGTTGCCACAGTGATACTGGGAAACCTATCAATATTCAAGAGGAGTCAGGCATCGTCTCCTTTTGAAGGATTGAACTCCGCGTACCTCTCGAGTTGTCAAGGTGAGGCTTGTAGATGTGAGGCTTCCTGTAGAGATGAGGTGGGGAACTAGGGATTTCCCTAGTGTTTCCACAGGGGATTGAGACATCCCTTCATCTTGGGAAATGGAAGACGAGCCTGCATTCAAGCCACTGCAGGGAAATCCGGCCTTATTTCGCGTCAAGGCATCTCGTTGTCCCTTCCACTTGAGGCTGCAAAATCAGGGTCCCTCTCACGTATGTATAGCTGAGAGAAGCTTCCTCTTGAGGTGCTTGTGGAATTTTGGTATTCCTCTTGATTCGAAGCCAGGGAATTGGCTCTCATCTCGAGTTGGTTTGGGGTACACGGAGCTCTTTTGTGTTGCTGCTGTGAACTCAGGGTCCCTCTAGACTTGTGACAGTGTTCTTGGGGACTCTCTGGTGTGCCATCAAGGAAGTCAAGGCTCCTTTCATGTTTGATGTGGAACACAGAATTGCTCTGCATGCAATGCAGGGGAATCGGGCCTCATCTCATGGCGAGGGGGAAGTCTCATGGTTTTACTCGAGTAGCGGTGGGAACCTGGGGTATATTCTCGAGTTACGACGGGGAGGGCCCTTCAAAACTCGTGTTTGTTCAGCGATGTCAGCACTACTTTCTAGTTGTGACGGATACCCCGGGATTCTACTCGAGGCTTGGTAGAGCAATGGGACGCCTCTCAAAGTAATGCTGGAGACCCAGTGTCCCTTTCCAGTAGACACAGGGATATTGGGATTCCTATCAATTTTCAAGAGGAGTCAGGCAACGTCTCCTTTTGAAGGATTGAACTCCGCGTGCCTCTTGAGTTGTCAGATGTATGTGAGGCCTCCTGTCGAGATGAGGCGGGGAACTAGGGATTTCCCTAGGGTCTCCACAGGGGATTCAGACATCCTTTCGTCTTGGGACATGCAAGACGAGCCTACATTCAAGCCCCTGCAGGGAAATCCAGCCTTATTTCGCCTCAAGGCATCTCGTTGTCCCTTTCACTGAGGCCGCACAATCAGGGTCCCTCCTACGTACCTATAGCTGACAGAAGCCTCCTCTTGAGGTGCTTGTGGAAAGTTGGTATTCCTCTTGAGTCGAAGCCAGGGAATCAGCTCTCATCTCGAGTTGGTTTGGGGTACATGGAGCTCTTTCATATTGCTGCTGTGAACTCAGGTTCCCTCTAAACTTGTGACAGTGTTCTTGGGCACTCTCTGGTGTGCCATCAAGGAAGTCAAGGTGCCTTTTGTGTTTGATGTGGAATACGGAATTGCTCTGCATGCAATGCAGGGGAATCAGGCCTCATATCGCAGCGAGGGGGAAGTCTCATGGTTTTTCTCGAGTTGCGGTGGGAACCTGGGGTATATTCTCGAGTTACCACGGGGATGGCCCTTCAAAACTCGTGTTTGTTCAGCGATGTCAGCACTACTGTCTAGTTGTGAGGGATACCCCGGATTCTACTCAAGTGTTAGCCGGGTAATGGGACGCCTCTCGCAGTAAGGCTGGAGACCCAGTGTCCCTTTCCAGTAGCCACAGGAATATTGGGATTCCTATCAATTTTCAAGAGGATTCAGGGATCGTCTCCTTTAGAAGCACTGAACTCCCCGTGCTTCGTGAGTTGTCAAAGGGATGTGAGGCCTTCTGTCGAGATGAGGCGGGGAACTTATGCTTTCCCTAGGGTCTCCACCGGGGATTCAGACATCCCTTCAACTTGGGAAATGGAATACGAGCCTGCATTCAAGTCACTGCAGGGAAATCCGGCCTTATTTCATGTCAAGGCATCTCGTTGTCCCTTCCACTTGAGGGCACAAACTCAGGGTCCCTCTCACGAACGTATAGCTGAGAGAAGCCTCCTCTTGAGGTGCTTGTGGAATTTTGGTATTCCTCTTGAGTCGAAGCCAGGGAATCGGCTCTCATCTCGAGTTGGTTTTGCATACACAGAGCTCTTTTGTGTTGCTGCGCTGACCTCAGGGTCTCTCTAGAATTGTGACAGTGTTCTTGGGGACTCTCTGGAGTTCCATCAAGGATCAAGGCTCCTTTCGTGTTTGATGTGGAGCACGGAATTTCCCTGCACCCAATGCAGGGGAATCAGGCCTCATCCTGCGGCGAGGGGGAAGTCTCATTGTTTTTCTCGAGTTGCAGTGGGAACCGGGGGTATATTCTCGAGTCATGACGGGGATGGCCCTTCAAAACCGGTGTTTGTTCAGTGACGTCAGTACTCCTGTGTAGTTGCGAGGAGCACCTCGGGATTCTCCTCCAAGCTTGGCAGGGCAATAGGGCTGCCTCTCGAGGTGAGGTGGGAGACAGTGGCCTTCCAGTTGCCAAGGGATATTGAGATACCTATCAATGTTCAAGAGGAGTCAGGCATCGTCTCCTTTTGAGGCATTGAACTCCGCCTGCCTGTCGTGTTGTGAAAGAGATGTGAGGCCTCCTGTCGAGATCAGGCGGGGAACTAGTGCTTTCACTAGGGTCTCCACAGGGTATTCAGACATCCCTTCATCTTTGGAGATGCAAGATGAGCCGGCATTCAAGTCACTGCACGGAAATCCGGCCTTATTTCACATCAGGGAATCTCGGTGTCCATGTCAAATTAGGCTGCAAACTCAAGGTGCCTCTCACGTACTTATAGCTGAGAGATGCCTCCTCTTGAGGTGCTTGTGGAATTTTGGTATTCCTCTTGAGTCGAAGCCAGGGACTAAGCTCTCATCTCGAGTTGGTTTTGCATACATGGAACTCTTAGGTATTGCTGCCCTGACGTCCAGGTCCCTCTAGGCTTGTGACAGTGTTCTTGGGGACTCTCTGGAGTGCCATCAAGGAAGTCAAGGCTCCTTTCTTGTTTGATGTGGAACACGGAATTGCTCTGCCCGCAATGCAGGGGAATCCGGCCTCATCTCGTGGCCAGGGGGAAGTCTCATGGATTTTCTCGAGTCGCGGCGGGAACCTGGGGTATATTCTCGAGTTACAACAGGGATTTCCCTTCATAACTCTTTTTTGTTCAGCGATGTCAGGACTCATGTCTAGTTGCGAGGGACACATTGGGATTATCCTTGAGGCTTGGCAGAGCAATAGGGGCCCCTCTCCATTTGAGACAGGATACCCAGGGTCCCTTTCCTGTTGCCACAGGGATATTGGGATTCTTAACAGTTTTCAAGAGGAGTCAGGCATCATCTCCTTTTGAAGCATTGAACTCTGCAAGCCTCTCGAATTTTCAAAGGGATGTGAGGCCTCCTGTCGAGATGAGGCGGGGAACTACGACATTCGTTAGGGTCTCCACAGAGGATTCAGACATCCCTTCATCTTGGGAGATACTAGAGGAGCCTGCATTCAAGTCACTGCAGGGAAATGGGCCTTATTTCTAGTCAGTGCATCTCGGTGTCCATTCCACTTGAGGCCACAAACTCAGGGTCCCTCTCACATACCTATAGCTGAGAGAAGCCTCCTCTTGAGGTGCTTATGGAAAGTTGGTATTGCTCTTGAGTCAAAGCCAGGGAATCAGCTCTCATCTCGAGATGGCTTGGGGTACACAGAGCTCTTTCATGTTGCTGGGGTTATCTCAGGGTCCCTCTAGACTTGTGTCAGTGTTCTTGGGGACTCTCTGGAGTGCCATCAAGGAACTCAAGGCTCCTTTCTTGTTTGATGTGGAACATGGAATTGCTCTGCCCACAATGCAGGGGAATCGGGCCTCATCTCGTGGCGAGGGGGAAGTCTCATGGATTTTCTCGAGTCGCAGCGGGAACCTGGGGTATATTCTCGAGTTACGATGGGGATTTCCCTTCATACCTCTTTTTTTGTTCAGCGATGTCAGGACTCATGTCTAGTTGCGAGAGACACATTGGGATTATCCTTGAGGCTTGGCAGAGCAATAGGGGCCCCTCTCCATTTGAGACGGGATACCCAGGGTCCCTTTCCTGTTGCCACAGGGATATTGGGATTCTTAACAGAGGAGTCAGGCATCATCTCCTTTTGAAGCAGTGAACTCCGCAAGCCTCTCGAATTTTCAAAGGGATGTGAGGCCTCCTGTCGTGATGAGGCGATGAACTAGGGAGTTCACTAGGGTCTCCACAGGGGATTCAGACATGCCTTCATCTTGGGAGATGTAAGACGAGCCTGCATTCAAGTCACTGCAGAGAAATCCGGCCTTATTTCGAGTCAGAGCATCTCGGTTTTCATTTCACTTGAGGCTGCAAAGTCAGGGTCCCTCTCACATACCTATAGCTGTTAGAAGCCTCCTCTAGAGGTGCTCGTGGAAAGTTGGTATTTCTCTTGAGTTGAAGCCATGGAATCAGCTCTAATCTTGAGTTGACTTGGGGTACACAGAGCTTTTTCGTGTTGCTGCGGTGAACTCAGGATCCCTCCAGACTGGAGAATGTGTTCTTGGGGACTCTCTTGAGTTCCATCAAGGAAGTCAAGGCCCCTTTTGTGTTTGATGTGGAGCACGGAATTGATCTGCATGCAATGCAGGGGAATCGGGCCTCACTTCGCCGCGAGGGGGAAGTCTCATGGTTTTTCTTGAGTTGCGCCGAGAACCTGGGGTATATTCTCGAGTTACGACGGGGATGGTCCTTCAAAACTCGTGTTTGTTCAGCGACGTCAGGACTCCTGTCCAGCTGTGAGGGACACATCGGGATTCTCCTAGAGGCTTGGCAGGGCAATAGGACGTCTCTCATTTTGGTGCGGGAGACCCAGTGTCCCTTTCCAGTTGCCACATGGATATTGGGATTCCTATCAATTTTCAAGAGGAGTCAGGCATCGTCTCCTTTTGAAGCACTGAACTCTGCCTGCCTCTGGAGTTGTCAAAGGGATGTGAGGCCTCCTGTTGAGATGAGGCGTGGATTTAGGACATTCACTGGGGTCTCCACAGAGGATTCAGACATCCCTTCATCTTGGGAGATGCAAGAGGATCCTGCATTCTAGTCACTGCAGGAAAATCCGAACTTATTTCACATCAGTGAATCTCGGTGTACATTCCACTTGAGGCCGCAAATTCAGGGTCCCTCTCATGTACATATAGCTCAGAGAAGCCTCCTCTTGAGATGCTTTTGGAAAGTTTGTATTCCACTTGAGTCAAATCCAGGGAATCAGCTCTCATCTCGAGTTGGTTTGGGGTTCACGGTGCTCTTTCTTGTTGCTGCCGTGAGCTCAGGGTCCCTCTAGACTTGTGACAGTGTTCCTGTGGACTATTTGGAGTGGCATCAAAGATGTCTAGGCTCCTTTCATGGTTGATGTGAAATACAGAATTGCACTGCATGCAATGCAGGGGAATCAGGCCTCATCTCGCGGAGATGTTGTTATTCAATGGTTTTCTCGAGTTGTGGCATGAATCTGGGGTATGTTCTCGAGTTACAATGGGAATGGACCTTCAAAACTCGTGTTTGTTCAGTGACGTGAGGACTCCTGTTTAGTTGTGAGAGACACCTCAGGATTCTCCCTGAGGCTTGGCAGGGCAATAGGGATGTCTCTCGTATTGGTGCGGGAGACCCAGGTTCTCTTTCCAATTGCCAGAGGGATATTGGGTTTCCTAAAACACGTGTTTTGAAAGGCCATCCCCATTGTAACTCGAGAATATACCTGATGTCCGCCGCAACTCGAGTAAAAACATAAGACTTCCCCCTAGCCTCGAGATGAGTCCCTATTCCCCTGCATTGAGTGCAGAGCAATTCCGTGTTCCACATCAAACAAAAAGGAGCCTTGATTTCCTTGATGGCACTCCAGAGAAACCCCAAGAACACTGTTTCAAATCTACAGGGATGCTGAGGTCACTGCATCAACATTAAAGAGCTCCATGTAGCCCAAATCATCTCGAGATGAGAGCTGATTTCCTGGATTCAAATCAAGAGCAATGCCAACTTTGCACAAGCACCACAAGAGGAGGCTTCTCTCAGATATAAATATGTGAGAGGGACCCTGAATTTGCAGCCTCAAATGGAATTGACACCGAGATGCCCTGACTCGAAATAAGGCTGGAATTCCCTGCAGTGACTTGAATGCAAGCTGATATTCATCTCACAATATGAAGGGATGTGTGAATCCCCTGGGAGACATTAGAGAAAGCCCTAGCTGTGGCCCCATTTCGACAGGAGGCCTCACATCCCTTTGACAACTCGAGAGGAAAGCGCAGTTCAATGATTCAAAAGGAGACGATGCCTGACTCCTCTTGAAAATTGAGAGGAATCCCAGGATCCCAGTGGCAACAGGAAAGGGAGCCTCGGTCTGCCGCCTCACCTCGAGAGGTATTCCTATTGCCCTTTCAAGCCTGGAGGAGAATCCCGAGGTGTCCCTCACAACTAGGCAGGAGTCCTGACGTCGGTGAACAAACACACGTTTTGAAGGGTCATCCCCATCGTAACTCGAGAATATACCCCAGATTCCCGCCACAACTCGAGAAAGAACATGAGATTTCCCCCTCGCTGCGAGATGAGGCCCGATTCCGCTGCACTGCATGCAGAGCAATTCCGTGTTCCACATCAAACTCGAAAGGAGCCTTGATTTCCTTGATGGCACTCCAGAGAAATCCCAAGAACACTGGCTCAAGTCTAGAGGGATCCTGAGGTCACTGTAGCAACACGAAAGAACACCGTGTACCCCAAATCAACTCGAGATGAGAGTTTAATCCCTGGCTTCGACTCAAGAGGAATTTCAACTTTCCACAAGCACCTCAAGATGAGGCTTCTCTCAGCTATAGGTATGTGAGAGGGACCCTGAGTTTGCAGCCTCAAGTGAATGTACACCGAGATGCCCTGATTCGAAATAAGGCCGGATATCCCTGCAGTGACTTGAATGCAGGCTCGCCTTGCATCTCCCAAGAAGGAGGGATGTCTGAATCCCCTGTGGAGACCATATAGAAAGACTTAATTCCCCGCCTAATAGCGAAAGGAGGCCTCACATCCTTTGAAAACTCGAGAGGTACGTGGAGATCAAGGCTTCCAAAGGAGCCGATGCCTGACTGCTCTTGAAAATTGATAGGAATCCCACTATCCCTGTGGCACGTGGAAAGGGATCCTGGGACTCCCGCCTCACCTGGAGAGGAGTCCCAAATGCCCTGCCAAGCCTCGTGGAGAATCCCGAGGTGTCCCTTGCAACTAGACAGGAGTCCTGATATCACTGAACAAACACATGTTTTGAAGGGCCATCCCCGTCGTAATTCGAGAATACACCCCAGGTTCCCGCCGCAACTTGAGAAAAACCATGAGACTTCCCCCTCGCCACAGGATGAAGACCGATTTTGCAGCATTGCATCCAGAGCAATTCCGTGTTCCACATCAAACACAAAAGGAGCCTTGATTTCCTTGATGGCACTGCAGAGAAACCCCAAGATCACTGTCTCAAGTCTTGAGGAATCCTGACGTGACTGCAGCAATGCCAAATAGCCCCATGTACCCCAAATCATCTCGAGATGAGAGCTGATTTCCTGGATTCAAATCAAGGGGAATGCCAACTTTTCACAAACACCGCAAGAGGAGGCTTCTCTCAGGTATAGGTATGTGAGAGGGACCCTGAATTTGCGGCCTCAAATGGAATTGACACCGAGATGCCCTGCCTCGAAATAAGGCAGGAATTCCCTGCAGTGACGTGAATGCAAGCTGGTGTTCATCTCACAAGATTAAGGGATGTCTGAATCCCCTGAGGAGAAAATGGAGAACGTTCTAGCTCCCCACCCCATCTGGACAGGAGGCCTTACATCCCTTTGACAGTTCGAGAGAAACACGGAGTTCAGTGATTCAAAAGGAGATGATGCCTGACTCCTCTTGAAAATTGACAGGAATCTCAGTATCCCAGTGGCAATAGGAAAGGGAACCTGGGTCTGCCTCCTCACCTCGAGAGGTGTTCCTATTGCCCTGCCAAGCCTCGAGGAGAATCCCGAGATGTCGATCGGAACTAGGCAGGAGTCCTGACGTCACTGAACAAACACGTGTTTTGAAGGGCCATCCCCGTCGTAACACGGGAATATACCCCAGGTTCCCGCCATAACTCGAGAAAAACCATGAGACTTCCCCCTCGCTGCGAGATGAGGCTCGATTCCGCTGCATTGCATGCAGAGCAATTCCGTGTTCCACATCAAACACGAAAGGAGCCTTGATTTCCTTGATGGCAATCCAGAGAAACCCCAAGAACACTGCCTCAAGTCTAGAGAGATTCTGACGTCACTGTAGCAACATGAAAGTGCCTCGTGTACCCGAAATCAACTCGAGATGAGAGGTTAGTCCCTGGCTTCGACTCAAGAGGAATAACAACTTTCCACAAGCACCTCAAGAGGAGGCTGCTCTCAGCTATAGGTTTGTGAGTGAGACCCTAAGATGGGGCCTCAAGTTAAATGGACACCGAGATGTCCTGACTCAAAATAAGGCCGGATATCCCTGCAGTGACTTGAATGCAGGCTCGTCTTGCATCTCCCAAGATGAAGGGATGTCTGTTTCCCCTGTGGAGACCACAGAGAAAGACCTAGTTTCCCGCCTCATCGCGCCGGGAGGCCTCACATCCTTTGAAAACTCGAGAGGTACACAGAGATCAGTGCTTCCAAAGGAGACGATGCCTGACTCCTCTTGAAAATTGATAGGAGTCCCAGTATCCCTGTGGCACGTGCAAAGGGACACTGGGTCTCCCGCCTCACCTGGAGAGGCGTCCCAATTGCCCTGTAAAGCCTTGAGGAGAATCCCGAGGTGTCCCTCACAACTAGACACGAGTCCTGACATTGCTCAACAAACACGTGTTTAGAAGGGCCATCTCCATCGTAAGTGGAGAATATACCCCAGATTCCCGCTGCAACTCAAGAAAAACCATGAGACTTCCCCGTTGCCGCAAGATGAGGCCCGATTCCCCTGCATTACATGCAGAGCAATTCCGTGCACCACATCAAACACAAAAGGAGTCTTTATTTCCTTGATGGCACTCCAGAGAAACCCCAAGAACACTGTCTTAAGTCTAGAGGAATCCTGAGGTCACTGCAGCAACAGGGAATTGCTCCATGTACCCCAAATCATCTTGTGATGAGAGCTGATTTCCTGGCTTCAAATCAAGAGGAATGCCAACTTTCTACAAGCACCACAACAGGAGGGTTCTCTGAGCTATACGTATGTGAGAGGGACCCTGAATTTGCGGCCTCAATTGGAATAGACCCCAAGATGCCCTTCCTCGAAATAAGGCCGGAATTCCCTGCAGTGACTTGAATGCAAGCTTGTTTTCATCTCACAAAATGAAGGGATGTCTGAATCCCCTGGAGAGACCCTAGAGAAAACCCTAGCTCCCCGCCCCATCTCTACAGGAGGCTTCACATCCCTCTGACGCCCGGAGAATGCAGGGAGCCGGCCTGAATGTACAGGCCCCTTACGGCCCTAAGAGAGAACAAAGGGTCTCTCTTTGTCCTGCCAAGCCTTCTTGTTAAAGTATAGACTGGCATTTGTCTCCTTCAGGGAAAACACACACCGGTGACCTTTTGCCTGTTTTTCTGGTGCTGATAAAGTCATCATGTTTGAAACCTGTTTTCCATCTAATGTTCTATTGATGAAACGTGTTTTCCATCTAATGTTCTATTGATGAAGCCTGTTTTCTATCTAATGTCCTAATCTTAATCATGTTGGGTGCCAGGTTAATTAACGCTTTACTGATATTGAGTGTGAGAATTTAAAACATTTGTAGCACTGCACGTATGCAAACCCTCGATCTATTCTTAGTAACTCCTGTTAGCGTATATAGAGGCATGGTATCCTTCAATAAAGTTGGCAGAGTCAGAGGCAAGAGGACTCTATTCCTCTCAACCCCATTTTTCTCTTTCTGAGTCTTGTTTCTGATTCTTATTGTTCCTAGGTACTCTGGTAATTGCGTACTTGAGCAGTTCATTTGCCAGCTGGATCCAGCTGAGAGGAACACGGAGTTCAATGGTTCAAAAGGAGACGATGCCTGACTCCTCTTGAAAATTGATAGGCGTCCTAGGATACCTGTGGTACCTGGAAAGGGACCCTGGGTCTCCCGCCTCACCTGGAGAGGAGTCCCAATTGCCCTGCCAAGCCTCGAGATTACCGAGGTGTCCCTGGCAACCAGGCAGGAGTCCTCACGTCGCTCAACATACTCGTGTTTGGAAGGCCATCTCCGTCGTAATTCGAGAATATACCCCAGGTATCCTCCGCAACTCGAGAGAAACTATAAGACGTCCCCCTCGCCGTGAGATGAGGCCCAATTCCAATGCATTGCATGCAGAGCAATTCCGTGTACCACATCAAACATGAAAGGAGCCTTGATTTCCTTGATGGCACTCCAGAGAAAACCCAAGATCACTGTCTCAAGTCTAGAGGGATCCTGTGGTCACTGTAGCAACCCGAAAGGGCTCCGTGGACCCCAAATCAACTCAAGATGAGAACTTAGTGCCTGGCTTCGACTCAAGAGGAATATCAACTTTGCACAAGCACCTCAAGAGGAGGCTTCTCTCAGCTACAGGTATGTGAGAGGGACCCTGAGTTTGTGGCCTCAAGTGGAATGGACACCGAGATGCTCTGACTCGAAGTAAGGCCGGATATCCCCGCAGTGAATTGAATGCAGGCTCGTCTTGCATCTCCCAAGATGAAGGGATGTCTGAATCCCCTGTGGAGACCACAGAGAAAGACCTAGTTCTCCGCCTCATCGCGACCGGAGGCCTCACATCCTTTGAAAACTCGAGAGGTCCTCGGAGAACAATGCTTCCAAAGCGACAATGCCTGACTCCTCTTGAAAATGGATAGGAGTCCCCGGATCCCTGTGGCACGTGGAAAGGGACCCTGGGTCTCACGCCTCACGTGGAGACGCGTCCCAATTGCCATGCCAAGACTCGAGGAGAATCGCGAGTTGTCCCTCGCACCTAGGTATGAGTCCTGAGGAGGCTGAACAAACACGTGTCTGGAAGGGGCCCTCCCCATCGTAACTCGAGAATATACCCCAGGTTCCGGCCGCAAGTCGAGAAAAACCATGAGACGTACACCTCGCCGTGAGATGAGGCCCAATTCCCCTGCACTGCGTGCAGAGCAATTCCGAGTTCCACATCAAACATGAAAGGAGCGTTGATATCCTTGATGGCCTCCAGAGAAAACCCAAGATCACTGTCTCAAGTCTAGAGGGATCCTGAGGTCACTGTAGCAACATGAAAGGGCTCCGTGGACCCCAAATCAACTCGAGATGAGAGCTTAGTCCCTGGCTTCGACTCAAGACGAATACCAACTTTCCACAAGCACCTCAAGAGGAGGCTTCTCTCAGGTAGAGGAATGTGAGAGGGACCCTGAGTTTGTGGCCTCTAGTGGAATGGACACCGAGATGCTCTGACTCGACGTAAGGCCGGATATTGCTGCAGTGAATTGAATGAAGGCTCGACTTGCATCTCACAAGACGAAGGGATATCTGAATGCCCTGTGGAGACCACAGAGAAAGACCTAGTTCTCCGCCTCATCGCGACCGGAGGCCTCACAACCTTTGCAAACTCGAGAGGTCCGCGGAGATCAATGCTTCCAAAGGAGATGGTGCCTGACTCCTCTTGAAAATGGATAGGAGTCCCAGGATCCCTGTGGCACGTGGAAAGGGACCCTGGGTCCCCCGCCTGACGTGGAGACGCGTCCCAATTGCCATGCCAAGACTCGAGGAGAATCCCGAGGTGTCCCTCGCACCTAGGCAGGAGTCCTGACGTCGCTGAACAAACAAATGTCTGGAAGGGCCCTCCCCGTCGTAACTCGAGAATATACCCCAGGTTCCGGCCGCAACTCGAGAAAAACCATGAGACTCCTCCTCGCCCCGAGATGAGGCCCGATTCCCCTGCACTGCGAGCAGAGCAATTCCGTGTTCCACATCAAACATGAAAGGAGCCTTGATTTCCTTGATGGCACTCCAGAGAAAACCCAAGATCACTGTCTCAAGTCTAGAGGGATCCTGTGGTCACTGTAGCAACCCGAAAGGGCTCCGTGGACCCCAAATCAACTCGAGATGAGAGCTTAGTCCCTGGCTTCGACTCAAGAGGAATACCAACTTTCCACAAGCACCTCAAGAGAAGGCTTCTCTCAGCTACAGGTATGTGAAAGGGACCCTGAGTTTGTGGCCTCAAGTGGAATGCACACCGAGATGCTCTGACTCGAAGTAAGCCCGGATATCCCTGCAGTGAATTGAATGCAGGCTCGTCTTGCGTCTCCCAAGATGAAGGGATGTCTGAATCCCCTGTGGAGACCACAGAGAAAGACCTAGTTCTCCGCCTCATCGCGACCGGAGGCCTCACATCCTTGGAAAACTCGAGAGGTCCTCGGAGATCAATGCTTCCCAAGAGACAATGCCTGCCTCCTCTTGAAAATGGATAGGAGTCCCCGGATCCCTGTGGCACGTGGAACGGGACCCTGGGTCCCACGCCTCACGTGGAGACGCGTCCCAATTGCCATGCCAAGACTCGAGGAGAATCCCGAGTTGTCCCTCGCACCTAGGCATGAGTCCTGAGGTGGCTGAACAAACACGTGTCTGGAAGGGCCCTTCCCGTCGTAACTAGAAAATATACCCCAGGTTCCAGCCGCAACTCGAGAAAAACCATGAGACTTACACCTCGCCGCGAGATGAGGCCCGATTCCCCTGCACTGCGAGCAGAGCAATTCCGTGTTCCACATCAAACATGAAAGGAGCCTTGATTTCCTTGATGGCACTTCAGAGAAAACCCAAGATCACTGTCTCAATCTAGAGGGATCCTGAGGTCCCTGTAGCAACACGAAAGGACTCCGTGGACCCCAAATCAACTCATGATGAGAACTTAGTGCCTGGCTTCGACTCAAGAGGAATATCAACTTTCCACAAGCACATCAAGAGGAGGCTTCTCTCAGCTACAGGTATGTGAGAGGGACCCTGAGTTTGTGGCCTCAAGTGGAATGGACACCGAGATGCTCTGACTCGAAGTAAGGCCGGATATCCCCGCAGTGAATTGAATGCAGGCTCGTCTTGCATCTACCAAGATGAAGGGATGTCTGAATCCCCTGTGGAGACCACAGAGAAAGACCTAGTTCTCCGCCTCATCGCGACCGGAGGCCTCACATCCTTTGAAAACTCGAGAGGTCCTCGGAGAACAATGCTTCCAAAGCGACAATGCCTGCCTCCTCTTGAAAATGGATAGGAGTCCCCGGATCCCTGTGGCACGTGGAAAGGGACCCTGGGTCCCACGCCTCACGTGGAGACGCGTCCCAATTGCCATGCCAAGACTCGAGGAGAATCCCGAGTTGTCCCTCGCACCTAGGCATGAGTCCTGAGGTGGCTGAACAAACACGTGTCTGGAAGGGCCCTTCCCGTCGTAACTAGAAAATATACCCCGGGTTCCAGCCGCAACTCGAGAAAAACCATGAGACTTACACCTCGCCGCGAGATGAGGCCCGATTCCCCTGCACTGCGAGCAGAGCAATTCCGTGTTCCACATCAAACATGAAAGGAGCCTTGATTTCCTTGATGGCACTTCAGAGAAAACCCAAGATCACTGTCTCAGTCTAGAGGGATCCTGAGGTCCCTGTAGCAACACGAAAGGGCTCCGTGGACCCCAAATCAACTCATGATGAGAACTTAGTGCCTGGCTTCGACTCAAGAGGAATATCAACTTTCCACAAGCACCTTAAGAGGAGGCTTCTCTGAGCTACAGGTATGTGAGAGAGACCCTGAATTTGTGGCCCCAAGTGGAATGGACACTGAGATGCTCTGACTCGAAGTAAGGCCGGATATCCCCGCAGTGAATTGAATGCAGGCTCGTCTTGCATCTCCCAAGACGAAGGGATGTCTGAATCCCCTGTGGAGACCACAGAGAAAGACCTAGTTCTCCACCTCATCGCGACCGGAGACCTCACATCCTTTGAAAACTCGAGAGGTCCGCGGAGATCAATGCTTCCAATGGAGACGATGCCTGACTCCTCTTGAAAATGGATAGGAGTGCCAGGATCCCTGTCGCACGTGGAAAGTGACACTGGGTCTCACGCCTCACGTGGAGACGCATCCCAATTGCCATGCCAAGACTCGAGGAGAATCCCGCGGTGTTCCTCGCACCTAGGCAGGAGTCCTGACGTCGCTGAACAAACACGTGTCTGGAAGGGCCCTCCCCGTTTAACTCGAGAATATACCCCAGGTTCCAGCCGCAACTCGAGAAAAACCATGAGACTTCCCCCTCGCCGCGAGATGAGGCCCGATTCCCCTGCACTGCGTGCAGAGCAATTCCGAGTTCCACATCAAACATGAAAGGAGCATTGATATCCTTGATGGCACTCCAGAGAAAACCCAAGATCACTGTCTCAAGTCTAGAGGGATCCTGAGGTCACTGGAGCAACACGAAAGGGCTCCGTGGACCCCAAATCAACTCATGATGAGAACTTAGTGCCTGGCTTCGACTCAAGAGGAATACCAACTTTCCACAAGCACCTCAAGAGGAGGCTTCTCTCAGCTACAGGTATGTGAGAGGGACCCTGAGTTTGTGGCCTCAAGTGGAATGGACACCGCGATGCTCTGACTCGAAGTAAGGCCGGATATTACTGCAGTGAATTGAATGCAGGCTCGTCTTGCATCTCCCAAGACGAAGGGATGTCTGAATTCCCTGTGGAGACCACAGAGAAAGACCTAGTTCTCCGCCTCATCGCGACCGGAGGCCTCACGTCCTTTGAAACCTCGAGAGGTCCGCAGAGATCAATGCTTCCAAAGGAGACGATGCCTGACTCCTCTTGAAAATGGATAGGAGTCCCAGGATCCCTGTGGCACGTGGAAAGGGACACTGGGTCTCCGGCCTCACGTGGAGACGCGTCCCAATTGCCATGCCATGACTCGAGGAGAATCCCGGGGTGTCCCTTGCACCTAGGCAGAAGTCCTGACGTCGCTGAGCAAACACGTGTCTGGAAGGACCCTCCCCGTCGTAACTCGAGATTATACCCCAGGTTCCGGCCGCAACTCGAGAAAACCCATGAGACTTCCCCCTCGCCGCGAGTTGAGGCCCCATTCCCCTGCACTGCGTGCAGAGCAATTTCGTGTTCCACATCAAACGTGGAAGGAGCCTTGATTTCCTTGATTGCACTCCAGAGAAAACCCAAGATCACTGTCTCAAGTCTAGAGGGATCATGAGGTCACTGGAGCAAAAAAAAGGTCTCCGTGGACCCCAAATCAACTCGAGATGAGAGCTTAGTCCCTGGCTTCGACTCAAGAGGAATACGAAGTTTCCACAAGCCCCTCAAGAGGAGGCTTCTCTCAGCTACAGGTAAGTGAGAGGGACCCTGAGTTTGTGGCCTCAAGTCGAATGGACACCGAGATGCTCTGACTCGAAGTAAGGCCGGAAATCCCTGCAGTGAATTGAATGCAGGCTCGTCTTGCATCTCCCAAGACGAAGGGATGTCTGAATCCCCTGTGGAGACCACAGAGAAAGACCTAGTTCTCCGCCTCATCGCGACGGGAGGCCTCACATCCTTTGAAAACTCGAGAGGTCCGCGGAGATCAATGCTTCCAAAGGAGACGATGCCTGACTCCTCTTGAAAATGGATAGGAGTCCCTGGATCCCTGTGGCACGTGGAAAGGGACGCTGTGTCTCCCGCCTCAGCTGGAGACGCATTCCAATTGCCATGCCAAGACTCGAGGATAATCCCGAGGTGTCCCTCGCACCTAGGCAGGAGTCCTGACCTCGCTGAAGAAACACGTGTCTGGAAGGGCCCTCCCCGTCGTAACTCGAGATTATACCCCAGGTTCCGGCCGCAACTCGAGAAAGACAATGAGACTTCCCCCTCACCGCGAGATGAGGCCCGATTCCCCTGCACTGCGTGCAGACCAATTCCGTATTCCACATCAAACGTGAAAGGAGCCTTGATGTCCTTGATGGCACTCCAGAGAAAACCCAAGACCACTGTCTCAAGTCTAGAGGGATCCTGAGGTCACTGTAGCAACACGAAAGGGCTCCGTGGACCCCAAATCAACTCGAGATGAGAGCTTAGTCCCTGGCTTCGACTCAAGAGGAATACCAACTTTCCACAAGCACCTCAAGAGGAGGCTTCTCTCAGCTAGAGGAATGTGAGAGGGACCCTGAGTTTGTGGCCTCAAGTGGAATGGACACCGAGATGCTCTGACTCGACGTAAGGCTGGATATTGCTGCAGTGAATTGAATGCAGGCTCGACTTGCATCTCACAAGACGAAGGGATGTCTGAATGCCCTGTGGAGACCACAGAGAAAGACCTAGTTCTCCGCCTCATCGCGACCGGAGGCCTCACAACCTTTGCAAACTCGAGAGGTACGCGGAGATCAATGCTTCCAAAGGAGATGATGCCTGACTCCTCTTGAAAATGGATAGGAGTCCCAGGATCCCTGTGGCACGTGGAAAGGGACCCTGGGTCCCCCGCCTGACGTGGAGACGCGTCCCAATTGCCATGCCAAGACCTTAGGAGAATCCCGAGGTGTCCCTCGCACCTAGGCAGGAGTCCTGACGTCGCTGAACAAACAAATGTCTGGAAGGGCCCTCCCCGTCGTAACTCGAGAATATACCCCAGGTTCCGGCCGCAACTCGAGAAAAACCATGAGACTCCTCCTCGCCCCGAGATGAGGCCCGATTCCCCTGCACTGCGTGCAGAGCAATTCCGTGTTCCACATCAAACATGAAAGGAGCCTTGATTTCCTTGATGGCACTCCAGAGAAAACCCAAGATCACTGTCTCAAGTCTAGAGGGATCCTGTGGTCAGTGTAGCAACCCGAAAGGGCTCCGTGGACCCCAAATCAACTCGAGATGATAGCTTAGTCCCTGGCTTCGACTCAAGACGAATACCAACTTTCCACAAGCACCTCAAGAGGAGGCTTCTCTCAGCTACAGGTATGTGAGAGGGACCCTGAGTTTGTGGCCTCAAGTGGAATGCACACCGAGATGCTCTGACTCGAAGTAAGCCCGGATATCCCTGCAGTGAATTGAATGCAGGCTCGTCTTGCGTCTCCCAAGATGAAGGGATGTCTGAATGCCCTGTGGAGACCACAGAGAAAGACCTAGTTCTCCGCCTCATCGCGACCGGAGGCCTCACATCCTTGGAAAACTCGAGAGGTCCTCGGAGATCAATGCTTCCCAAGAGACAATGCCTGCCTTCTCTTGAAAATGGATAGGAGTCCCCGGATCCCTGTGGCACGTGGAAAGGGACACTGGGTCCCACGCCTCACGTGGAGACGCGTCCCAATTGCCATGCCAAGACTCGAGGAGAATCCCGAGTTGTCCCTCGCACCTAGGCATGAGTCCTGAGGTGGCTGAACAAACACGTGTCTGGAAGGGCCCTTCCCGTCGTAACTAGAAAATATACCCCAGGTTCCAGCCGCAACTCGAGAAAAACCATGAGACTTACACCTCGCCGCGAGATGAGGCCCGATTCCCCTGCACTGCGAGCAGAGCAATTCCGTGTTCCACATCAAACATGAAAGGAGCCTTGATTTCCTTGATGGCACTTCAGAGAAAACCCAAGATCACTGTCTCAATCTAGAGGGATCCTGAGGTCCCTGTAGCAACACGAAAGGGCTCCGTGGACCCCAAATCAACTCATGATGAGAACTTTGTGCCTGGCTTCGACTCAAGAGGAATATCAACTTTCCACAAGCACATCAAGAGGAGGCTTCTCTCAGATACAGGTATGTGAGAGGGACCCTGAGTTTGTGGCCTCAAGTGGAATGGACACCGAGATGCTCTGACTCGAAGTAAGGCCGGATATCCCCGCAGTGAATTGAATGCAGGCTCGTCTTGCATCTACCAAGATGAAGGGATGTCTGAATCCCCGGTGGAGACCACAGAGAAAGACCTAGTTCTCCGCCTCATCGCGACCGGAGGCCGCACATCCTTTGAAAACTCGAGAGGTCCTTGGAGAACAATGCTTCCAAAGCGACAATGCCTGACTCCTCTTGAAAATGGATAGGAGTCCCCGGATCCCTGTGGCACGTGGAAAGGGACCCTGGGTCTCACGCCTCACGTGGAGACGCGTCCCACTTGCCATGCCAAGACTCGAGGAGAATCGCGAGTTTTCCCTCGCACCTAGGCATGAGTCCTGAGGAGGCTGAACAAACACGTGCTGGAAGGGGCCCTCCCCGTCGTAACTCGAGAATATACCCCAGGTTCCGGCCGCAAGTCGAGAAAAACCATGAGACTTACACCTCGCCGCGAGATGAGGCCCGATTCCCCTGCACTGCGAGCAGAGCAATTCCGTGTTCCACATCAAACATGAAAGGAGCCTTGATTTCCTTGATGGCACTTCAGAGAAAACCTAAGATCACTGTCTCAGTCTAGAGGGATCCTGAGGTCACTGGAGCAACATGAAAGGGCTCCGTGGACCCCAAATCAACTCAAGATGAGAACTCAGTGCCTGGCTTCGACTCAAGAGGAATATCTACTTTCCACAAGCACCTTAAGAGGAGGCTTCTCTGAGCTACAGGTATGTGAGAGGGACCCTGAATTTGTGGCCCCAAGTGGAATGGACACTGAGATGCTCTGACTCGAAGTAAGGCCGGATATCCCCGCAGTGAATTGAATGCAGGCTCGTCTTGCATCTCCCAAGACGAAGGGATGTCTGAATCCCCTGTGGAGACCACAGAGAAAGACCTAGTTCTCCACCTCATCGCGACCGGAGACCTCACATCCTTTGAAAACTCGAGAGGTCCGCGGAGATCAATGCTTCCAATGGAGACGATGCCTGATTCCTCTTGAAAATGGATAGGAGTGCCAGGATCCCTGTCGCACGAGGAAAGTGACACTGGGTCTCACGCCTCACGTGGAGACGCATCCCAATTGCCATGCCAAGATTCGAGGAGAATCCCGAGGTGTTCCTCGCACCTAGGCAGGAGTCCTGACGTCGCTGAACAAACACGTGTCTGGAAGGGCCCTCCCCGTCGTAACTCGAGAATATACCCCAGGTTCCAGCCGCAACTTGAGAAAAACCATGAGACTTCCCCCTCGCCGCGAGATGAGGCCCGATTCCCCTGCACTGCGTGCAGAGCAATTCCGAGTTCCACATCAAACATGAAAGGAGCATTGATATCCTTGATGGCACTCCAGAGAAAACCCAAGATCACTGTCTCAAGTCTAGAGGGATCCTGAGGTCACTGTAGCAACACGAAAGGGCTCCGTGGACCCCAAATCAACTCGACATGAGAACTTAGTGCCTGGCTTCAACTCAAGAGGAATATCAACTTTCCACAAGCACCTCAAGAGGAGGCTTCTCTCAGCTACAGATATGTGAGAGGGACCCTGAGTTTGTGGCCTCAAGTGGAATGGACACCGAGATGCTCTGACTCGAAGTAAGGCTGGATATCCCTCCAGTGAATTGAATGCAGGCTCGTCCTGCATCTCCCAAGACGAAGGGATGTCTGAGTCCCCTGTGGAGACCACAGAGAAAGACCTAGTTCTCCACCTCATCGTGACCGGAGGCCTCACATCCTTTGAAAACTCGAGAGGTCCACAGAGATCAATGCTTCCAAAGGAGACGATGCCTGACTCCTGTTGAAAATGGATAGGAGTCCCAGGATCCCTGTGGCACGTGGAAAGGGACCCTGTGTCTCCCGCCTCAGGTGGAGACGCATTCCAATTGCCATGCCAAGACTCGAGGATAATCCCGAGGTGTCCCTCGCACCTAGGCAGGAGTCCTGACCTCGCTGAAGAAACACGTGTCTGGAAGGGCCCTCCCCGTCGTAACTCGAGAATATACCCCAGGTTCCGGCCGCAACTCGAGAAAGACCATGAGACTTCCCCCTCTTCGCGAGATGAGGCCCGATTCCCCTGCACTGCGTGCAGACCAACTCCGTATTCCACATCAAACGTGAAAGGAGCCTTGATTTCCTTGATGGCACTCCAGAGAAAACCCAAGACCACTGTCTCAAGTCTAGAGGGATCCTGAGGTCACTGTAGCAACAGGAAAGGGCTCCGTGGACCCCATATCAACTCTAGATTAGAGCTTATTCCCTGGCTTCGACTCAAGAGGAATATCAACTTTCCAGAAGCACCTCAAGAGGAGGCTTCTCTCAGCTACAGGTATGTGAGAGGGACCCTGAGTTTGTGGCCTCAAGTGGAATGGACACCGAGATGCTCTGACTCGAAGTAAGGCCGGAAATCCCTGCAGTGAATTGAATGCAGGCTGGTCTTGCATCTCCCAAGACGAAGGGATGTCTGAATCCCCTGTGGAGACCAAAGAGAAAGACCTAGTTCTCCGCCTCATCCCGACCGGAGGCCTCACATCTTTGGAAAACTCGAGAGGTCCGCGGAGATCAATGCTTCCAAAGGAGACGATGCCTGACTCCTCTTGAAAATGGATAGGAGTCCCAGGATCCCTGTGGCACGTGGAAAGGGACCCTGGGTCTCCCACCTCACGTGGAGACGCGTCCCAATTGCCATGCCAAGACTCGAGGAGAATCCCGAGGTGTCCCTCGCACCTAGGCAGGAGTCCTGACGTCGCTGAACAAACACGTGTCTGGAAGGGCCCTCCCCGTCGTAACTCGAGAATATACCCCAGGTTCCGGCCGCAACTCGAGAAAAACCAAGAGACTTCCCCCCGCCGCGAGATGAGGCCCGATTCCCCTGCACTGCGTGCAGAGCAATTCCGTGTTCCACGTCAAACGTGAGAGGAGCCTTGATTTCCTTGATGGTACTCCAGAGAAAACCCAAGATCACTGTCTCAAGTCTAGAGGGATCCTGAGGTCACTGGAGCAACACGAAAGGGCCCTGTGGACACCAAATCAACTCGAGATGATAGCTTCGTCCCTGGCTTCGACTCAAAAGAAATACCAACTTTCCACAAGCACCTCAAGAGGAGGCTTCTCTCAGCTACAGGTATGTGAGAGGGACCCTGAGATTGTGGCCTCAAGTGGAATGGACAGCGAGATGCTCTGACTCGAAGTAAGGCCGGATATCCCTGCAGTGAATTGAATGCAGGCTCGTCTTGCATCTCCCAAGACGAAGGGATGTCTGAATCCCCTGTGGAGACCACAGAAAAAGACCTAGTTCTCCGCCTCATCGAGACCAGAGGCCTCACATCCTTTGAAAACTCGAGAGGTCCGCGGAGATCAACGCTTCCAAAGGAGACGATGCCTGACTCCTCTTGAAAATGGATAGGAGTCCCAGGATCCCTGTGGCACGTGGAAAGGGACCCTGGGTCTCCCGCCTCACGTGGAGACGCGTCCCAATTGCCATGCCAAGACTCGAGGAGAATCCCGAGGTGTCCCTCGCACCTAGGCAGGAGTCCTGACGTCGCTGAACAAACACGTGTCTGGAAGGGCCCTCCCCGTCGTAACTCGAGAATATACCCCATGTTCCGGCCGCAACTCAAGAAAAACCACGAGACTTCCCCCTCGCCGCGAGATGAGGCCCGATTCCCCTGCACTGCGTGCAGAGCAATTCCGTGTTCCACATCAAACGTGAAAGGAGCCTTGATTTCCTTGATGGCACTCCAGAGAAAACCCAAGATCACTGTCTCAAGTCTAGAGGGATCCTGAGGTCACTGAAGCAACACGAAAAGCTTCCGTCGACCCCAAATCAACTCGAGATGAGACCTTAGTCCCTGGCTTCGACTCAAGAGGAATACCAATTTTTCACAAGCACCTCAAGAGGAGGCTTCTCTCAGCTACAGGTATGTGAGAGGGACCCTGAGTTTGTGGCCTCAAGTGGAATGGACACGGAGATGCTCTAACTCGAGGGAAGGCCGGATATCCCTGCAGTGAATTGAATGCAGGCTCGTCTTGCATCTCCCAAGACGAAGGGATGTCTGAATCCCCTGTGGAGACCACAGAGAAAGCCCTAGTCCTCCGCCTCAACGCGACCGGAGGCCTCACATCATTTGAAAACTCGAGAGGTCCGCGGAAATCAATGCTTCCAACGGAGACGATGCCTGACTCCTCTTGAAAATGGATAGGAGTCCCAGGATCCCTGTGGCACGTGGAAAGGGACCCTGGGTCTCCCGCCTCACGTGGAGATGCATCCAAATTGCCATGCCAAGACTCTAGGAGAATCCCGAGGTGTCCCTCGCACCTAGGCAGGAGTCCTGACGTCGTTGAACAAACACGTGTATGGAAGGGCCCTCCCCGTCGTAACTCGATAATATATCCCATGTTCTGGCCGCAACTCGAGAAAAACCTTGAGACTTCCCCCTCGCTGCAGATGAGGCCCGATTCCCCTGCACTGCGTGCAGAGCAAGTCCCTGTTCCAGGTCAAACGTGAAAGGAGCCTTGATTTCCTTGATAGCCCTCCAGAGAAAACCCAAGATCACTGTCTCAAGTCTAGAGGGATCCTGAGGTCACTGGAGCAACAAGAAAGGGCTCCGTGGACCACAAATCAACTTGAGATGAGAGTTTAGTCCCTGGCTTCGACTCAAGAGGAATAACAACTTTCCACAAGCACCTCAAGAGGAGGCCTCTCTCAGCTACAGGTATGTGAGAGGGACCCTGAGTTTGTGTCCTCAAGTGGAATGGACACCGAGATGCTCTGACTCGAAGTAAGGCTGGATATCCCTGCAGTGAATTGAATGCAGGCTCGTCTTGCATCTCCCAAGACGAAGGGATGTCTGAATCCCCTGTGGAGACCACAGAGAAAGACCTAGTCCTCCGCCTCATCGCGACCGGAGGCCTCACATCCTTTGAAAACTCGAGAGGTCTGCGGAGATCAATGCTTCCAAAGGAGACGATGCCTGACTCCTCTTGAAAATGGATAGGAGTCCCAGGATCCCTGTCCACATGGACGGGGACACTGGGTCTTCCGCTTCACTTGAAGACGCGTCCCAATTGCCATGCCAAGACTCGAGGAGAATCCCGAGGTGTCCCTCGCACCTAGGCAGGAGTCCTGACCTCGCTGAACAAACACGTGTCTGGAAGGGCCCTCCCCGTCGTAACTCGAGAATATACACCAGGTTCCGGCCGCAACTCGAGAAAAACCATGAGACTTCCCCCTCGCCGCGAGATGAGGCCCGATTTCCCTGCACTGCGTGCAGAGCAATTCCGTGTTCCACATCAAACGTGAAAGGAGCCTTGATTTCCTTGATGGCACTCCAGAGAAAACCCAAGATCACTGTCTCAAGTCTAGAGGGATCCTGAGGTCACTGGAGCAACAGGAAAGGCCTCCGGGGAACCCAAATCTACTCGAGATGAGAGCTTAGTCCCTGGCTTCGACTCAAGAGGAATACCAACTTTCCACAAGCACCTCAAGAGGGGGCTTCTCTCAGCTACAGGTAGGTGAGAGGGACCCTGAGTTTGTGGCCTCAAGTGGAATGGACACCGAGATGCTCTGACTCGAAGTAAGGCCGGCTATCCCTGCAGTGAAGTGAATGCAGGCTCGTCTTGCATCTCCCAAGACGAAGGGATGTCTGAATCCCCTGTGGAGACCACAGAGAAAGACCTAATCCTCCGCCTCATCGCGACCGGAGGCCTCACATCCTTTGAAAACTCGAGAGGTCCGCGGAGATCAATGCTTCCAAAGGAGACAATGCCTGACTCCTCTGGAAAATGGATAGGAGTCCCAGGATCCGTGTGGCACGTGGAAAGGGACCCTGGGTCTGCCGCCTCACGTGGAGACGCCTCCCAATTGCCATGCCAAGACTCGAGAAGAATCCCGAGGTGTCCCTCTAACCTAGGCAGGAGTCCTGACGTCGTTGAATAAACACGCGTCTCGAAGGGCCCTCCCCGTCTTAACTCGAGAATATACCCCAGGTTCCTACCGCAACTCGAGAAAAACCATGAGACTTCCCCCTCGCCGCGACATGAGGCCCGATTCCCCTGGACTGCGTGCAGAGCAATTCCGTGTTCCACATCAAACGTGAAAGGAGCCTTGATTTCCTTGATGGCACTCCAGAAAAACCCAAGATCACTGTCTCAAGTCTAGAGGGATCCTGAGGTCACTGGAGCAACACGAAAGGGCTCCGTGGACCCCAAATCAACTCGAGATGAGAGCTTAGTCCCTGGCTTCGACTCAAGAGGAATACCAACTTTCCACAAGCACCTCAAGAGAAGGCTTCTCTCAGCTACAGGTATGTGAAAGGTACCCTGAGTTTGTGGCCCCAAGTGGAATGGACACCGAGATGCTCTGACTCGAAGTAAGGCCTGATATCCCTGCAGTGAATTGAATGCAGGCTCGTCTTGCATCTCCCAAGACGAAGGGACATCTGAATCTGCTGTGGAGACCACAGAGAAAGACCTAGTCCTCCGCCTCATCGCGAGCTGAGGCCTCACATCCTTTGAAAATTCGAGAGGTCCGCGGAAATCAATGCTTCCAAAGGAGACGATGCCTGACTCCTCTTGAAAATGGATAGGATTCCCAGGATCCCTGTGGCACGTGGAAAGGAACCCTGGGTCTCCCGCCTCACGTGAAGACGCATCCCAATTGCCATGCCAAGACTCGAGGAGAATCCCGAGGTGTCCCTCGCACCTAGGCAGGAGTCCTGACGTCGCTGAACAAACACGTGTCTGGAAGGGCCCTCCCCGTTGTAACTCGAGAATATATCCCATGTTCCGGCCCCAACTCGAGAAAAACCATGAGACTTCCCCCTCGCCGCGAGATGAGGCCCGAATCCCCTGCACTGCATGCAGAGCAATTCCGTGTTCCACATCAAAAGTGAAAGCAGCCTTGATTTCCTTGATGGCACTCCAGAGAAAACCCAAGATCACTGTCTCAAGTCTAGAGGGATCCTGAGGTCACTGGAGCAACCCGAAAGGGCTCCGTGGACCCGAAATCAACTCGAGATGAGAGCTTAGTCCCTGGCTTCGACTCAAGTGGAATACCAAGTTTCCACAAGCACCTCAAGAAGAGGCTTCTCTCAGCTACATGGATGTGAGAGGTACCCTGAGTTTGTGGCCTCAAGTGGAATGGACACCGAGATGCTCTGACTCGAAGTAAGGCTGGATATCCCTGCAGTGAATTGAATGCAGGCTCATCTTGCATCTCCCAAGACGAAGGGATGTCTGAATCCCCTGTGGAGACCACAGAGAAAGAATTAGTCCTCCGCCTCATCGCCACCGGAGGCCTCACATCCTTTGAAAACTCGAGAGGTCTGCGGAGATCAATGCTTCCAAAGGAGACGATGCCTGACTCCTCTTGAAAATGGATAGGAGTCCCAGGATCCCTGTCCACATGGACGGGGACACTGGGTCTTCCGCTTCACTTGAAGACGCGTCCCAATTGCCATGCCAAGACTCGAGGAGAATCCCGAGGTGTCCCTCGCACCTAGGCAGGAGTCCTGACCTCGCTGAACAAACACGTGTCTCGAAGGGCCCTCCCCGTCTTAACTCGAGAATATACCCCAGGTTCCAGCCGCAACTCGAGAAAAACCATGAGACTTCCCCCTCGCCGCGACATGAGGCCCGATTCCCCTGGACTGCGTGCAGAGCAATTCCGTGTTCCACATCAAACGTGAAAGGAGCCTTGATTTCCTTGATGGCACTCCAGAGAAAACCCAAGATCACTGTCTCAAGTCTAGAGGGATCCTGAGGTCACTGGAGCAACACGAAAGGGCTCCGTGGACCCGAAATCAACTCGAGATGAGAGCTTAGTCCCTGGCTTCGACTCAAGAGGAATACCAACTTTCCACAAGCACCTCAAGAGGAGGCTTCTCTCAGCTACAGGTATGTGAGAGGGACCCTGAGTTTGTGGCCTCAAGTTGAATGGACACCGAGATGCTCTGACTCGAAGTAAGGCCGGATATCCCTGCAGTGAAGTGAATGCAGGCTCGTCTTGCATCTCCCAAGACGAAGGGATGACTGAATCCCCTGTGGAGACCACAGAGAAAGACCTAATTCTCCGCCTCATCGCGAGCGGAGGCCTCACATCCTTTGAAAACACGAGAGGTCCGCGGAGATCAATGCTTCCAAAGGAGAGGATGCCTGACTACTCTTGAAAATGGATAGGAGTCCCAGGATCCCTGTGGCACGTGGAAAGGGACCCTGGGTCTCCCGCCTCACGTGGAGACGCGTCCCAATTGCCATGCCAAGGCTCGAGGAGAATCCCGAGGTGTCCCTCACTCCTAGGCTGGAGTCCTGACGTCGCTGAACAAACACGTGTCTGGATGGGCCCTCCCCGTCGTAACTCGAGAATATACCCCAGGTTCCGGCCGCAACTCGAGAAAAACCATGAGACTTCCCCCTCGCCGCGACATGAGGCCCGATTCCCCTACACTGCGTGCAGAGCAATTCCGTGTTCCACATCAAACGTGAAAGGAGCCTTGATTTCCTTGATGGCACTCCAGAGAAAACCCAAGATCACTGTCTCAAGTCTAGAGGGATCCTGAGGTCACTGTAGCAACACGAAAGGGCTCTGTGGACCCCAAATCTACTCGAGATGAGAGCTTAGTCCCTGGCTTCGACTCAAGAAGAATACCAACTTTCCACAAGCACCTCAAGAGGAGGCTTCTCTCAGCTACAGGTATGTGAGAGGGACCCTGAGTTTGTAGCCTCAAGTGGAATGGACACCGAGATGCTCTGACTCGAAGTAAGGCCGGATATCCCTGCAGTGAATTGAATGCAGGCTCGTCTTGCATCTCCCAAGACGAAGGGATGTCTGAATCCCCTGTGGAGACCACAGAGAAAGACCTAGTCCTCTGTCTCATCGCGATCGGAGGCCTCACATCCTTTGAAAACTCGAGAGGTCTGCAGAGATCAATGCTTCCAAAGGAGACAATGCCCGACTCCTCTTGAAAATGGATAGGAGTCCCAGGATCCCTGTGGCACGTGGAAAGGGACCCTGGTCTCCCGCCTCACGTGGAGACGCGTCCCATTTGCCATGCCAAGACTCGAGGAGAATCCCGAGGTGTCCCTCGCACCTAGGCAGGAGTCCTGACGTCGCTGAACAAACACGTGTCTGGAAGGGCCCTCCCCGTCGTAACTCGAGAATATACCCCAGGTTCCGGCCGCAACTCGAGAAGAACCATGAGACTTCCCCCTCGCTGCGAGATTAGGCCCGATTCCCCTGCCCTGCGTACAGAGCAATTCCGTATTCCACATCAAAAGAGAAAGGAGCCTTGATTTCCTTGATGGCACTCCAGAGAAAACCCAAGATCACTGTCTCAAGTCTAGAGGGATCCTGAGGTCACTGGAGCAACACGAAAGGGCTCCGTGGACCCCAAATCAACTGGAGATGAGAGCTTAGTCCCTGGCTTCGACTCAAGAAGAATACCAACTTTCCACAAGCACCTCAAGAGGAGGCTTCTCTCAGCTATATGTATGTGAGAGGGACCCTGAGTTTGTGGCCTCAAGTGCAATGGACACCGAGATGCTCTGACTCGAAGTAAGGCCGGATATCCCTGCAGTGAATTGAATGCAGGCTAGTCTTGCATCTCCCAAGACGAAGGGATGTCTGAATCCCATGTGGAGAGCACAGAGAAAGACCTATTCCTCCGCCTCATCGCGAGCGGAGGCCTCACATGCTTTGAAAACTCGAGAGGTCCGCGGAGATCAATGCTTCCAAAAAGACGATGCCTGACTCCTCTTGAAAATGGATAGGAGTCCCAGGAACCCTGTGGCACGTGGAAAGGGACCCTGGGTCTCCCGCCTCACGTGGAGATGCGTCCCAATTGCCATGCCAAGACTCGAGGAGAATCCCGAGGTGTCCCTCGCACCTAGGCAGGAGTCCTGACGTCGCTGAACAAACACGTGTCTGGAAGGGCCCTCCCCGTCGTAACTCCAGAATATACCCCAGGTTGCGGCCGCAACTCGAGAAAAACCATGAGATTTCCCCCTCGCCGCGAGTTGAGGCCCGATTCCCCTGCACTGCGTGCAGAGCAATTCCGTGTTCCACATCAAACGTGAAAGGAGCCTTGATATCCTTGATGGCACTCCAGAGAAAGCCCAAGATCACTGTCTCAAGTCTAGAGGGATCCTGAGGTCACTGGAGCAACATGAAAGGGCTCCGTGGACCCCAAATCAACGCGAGATGAGAGCTTAGTCCCTGGCTTCGACTCAAGAGGAATACCAACTTTCCACAAGCACCTCAAGAGGAGGCTTCTCTCAGCTACAGGTTTGTGAGAGGGACCCTGAGTTTGTGGCCTCAAGTGCAATGGACACCGAGATACTCTGACACGAAGTAAGGCCGGATATCCCTGCAGTGAATTGAATGCAGACTCGTCTTGCATCTCCCAAGTCTAAGGGATGTCTGAATCCCCTGTGGAGACCACAGAGAAAGACCTAGTCCTCCGCCTCATCGCGACCGGAGGCCTCACATCCTTTGAAAACTCGAGAGGTCCGCGGAGATCAATGCTTCCAAAGGAGAAGATGCCTGACTCCTCTTGAAAATGGATAGGAGTCCCAGGATCGCTGTGGCACGTGGAAAGGGACACTGGGTCTCCTGCCTCACGTGGAGACGCGTCCCAATTGCCATGCCAAGACTGGTGGAGAATCCCGAAGTGTCCCTCGCACCTAGGCAGGAGTCCTGACGTCGCTGAACAAACACGTGTCTGGAAGGGCCCTCCCCGTCGTAACTCGAGAATATACCCCAGGTTCCGGCCGCAACTCGAGAAAAACCATGAGACTTCCCCCTCGCCGCGAGATGAGGCCTGATTCCCCTGCACTGCATGCAGAGCAATTCCGTGTTCCACATCAAAAGTGAAAGGAGCCTTGATTTCCTAGATGGCACTCCAGAGAAAACCCAAAGTCACTGTCTCAAGTCTAGAGGGATCCTGAGGTAACTGGAGCAACACGAAATTTCTCCGTGGACCACAAATCAACTCGAGATGAGAGCTTAGTCCCTGGCTTCGACTCAAGAGGAATACCAAGTTTCCACAAGCACCTCAAGAAGAGGCTTCTCTCAGCTACATGGATGTGAGAGGTACCCTGAGTTTGTGGCCTCAAGTGGAATGGACACTGAGATTCTCTGACTTGAAGTAAGGCCGGATATCCCTTCAGTGAATTGAATGCAGGCTCGTCTTGCATCTCCCAAGACGAAGGGATGTCTGAATCCCCTCTGGAGGCCACAGAGAAAGACCTAGTCCTCCGCCTCAACGCGACCGGAGGCCGCACATCCTTTGAAAACTCGAGAGGTCCGGGGAGATCAATGCTTCCAAAGGAGACGATGCCTGACTCCTCTTGAAAATGGATAGGAGTCCCAGAATTCCTGTGGCACGTGGAAAGGGACCCTGGGTCTCCCGCCTCACGTGGAGACGCGTCCCAATTGCCATGCCAAGACTCGAGGAGAATCCCGAGGTGTCCCTCGCACCTAGGCAGGAGTCCTGACTTCGCAGAACAAACACGTGTCTGGGTGGGACCTCCCCGTCATAACTCGAGAATATACCCCAGGTTCCGGCCGGAACTCTAGAAAAACCATGAGACTTCCCCCTCGCCACGAGATGAGGCCTGATTCTCCTGCACTGCGTGCAGAGCAATTCTGTGTTCCACATCCAACGTGAAAGGAGCCTTGATTTCCTTGATGGCACTCCAGAGAAAACCCAAGATCACTGGCTCAAGTCTAGAGGGATCCTGAGGTCACTGGAGCAACATGAAAGGGCTCCGTGGACCCCAAATCAACTCGAGATGAGAGCTTAGTCCCTGGCTTCGACTCAAGAGGAATACGAACTTTCCACAAGCACCTCAAGAGAAGGCTTCCCTCAGCTACAGGTATGTGAGAGGGACCCTGAGTTTGTGGCCTCAAGTTGAATGGACACCGAGATGCTCTGACTCGAAGTAAGGCCGGATATCCCTGCAGTGAATTGAATGCAGGCTCGTCTTGCATCTCCCAAGACGAAGGGATGTCTGAATCCCCTGTGGAGACGACAGAGAAAGACCTAGTCCTCCGCCTCAATGCGACCGGAGGCCTCACATCCTTGGAAAACACGAGAGGTCCGCGGAGATCAATGCTTCCAAAGGAGACGATGCCTGACTCCTCTTGAAAATGGATAGGAGTCCCAGGATCCCTGTGGCACGTGGAAAGGGACCCTGGGTCTGCCGCCTCACGTGGAGACGCCTCCCAATTGCCAAGCCAAGACTCGAGGAGAATCCCGAGGTGTCCCTCGCACCTAGGCAGGAGTCCTGACGTCGCTGAATAAACACGTGTCTCGAAGGGCCCTCCCCGTCTTAACTCGAGAATATACCCCAGGTTCCGGCCGCAACTCGAGAAAAACCATGAGACTTCCCCCTCGCCGCGACATGAGGCCCGATTCCCCTGGACTGCGTGCAGAGCAATTCCGTGTTCCACATCAAACGTGAATGGAGCCTTGATTTCCTTGATGGCACTCCAGAGAAAACCCAAGATCACTGTCTCAAGTCTAGAGGGATCCTGAGGTCACTGGAGCAACAAGAAAGGGCTCCGTGGACCCGAAATCAACTGGAGATGAGAGCTGAGTCCCTGGCTTCGACTCAAGAGGAATACCAACTTTCCACAAGCACCTCAAGAGGAGGCTTCTCTCAGCTACAGGTATGTGAGGGGGACCCTGAGTTTGTGGCCTCAAGTGGAATGGACACCGAGATGCTCTGACTCGAAGTAAGGCCGGATATCCCTTCAGTGAATTGAATGCAGGCTCGTCTTGCATCTCCCAAGACAAAGGGATGACTGAATCCCCTGTGGAGACCAGAGAGAAAGACCTAATTCTCCGCCTCATCGCGAGCGGAGGCCTCACATCCTTTGAAAACACGAGAGGTCCGAGGAGATCAATGCTTCCAAAGGAGACGATGCCTGACTACTCTTGAAAATGGATAGGAGTCCCAGGATCCCTGTGGCACGTGGAAAGGGACCCTGGGTCTCCCGCCTCACGTGGAGACGCGTCCCAATTGCCATGCCAAGACTCGAGGAGAATCCCGAGGTGTCCCTCACTCCTAGGCTGGAGTCCTGACGTCGCTGAACAAACTCGAGTCTGGATGGGCACTCCCCGTCGTAACTCGAGAATATACCCCAGGTTCCGGCCGCAACTCGAGAAAAACCATGAGACTTCCCCCTCGCCACGACATGAGGCCCGATTCCCCTACACTGCGTGCAGAGCAATTCCGTGTTCCACATCAAACGTGAAAGGAGACTTGATTTCCTTGATGGCACTCCAGAGAAAACCCAAGATCACTGTCTCAAGTCTAGAGGGATCCTGAGGTCACTGTAGCAACACGAAAGGGCTCCGTGGACACCAAATCTACTCGAGATGAGAGCTTAGTCCCTGGCTTCGACTCAAGAGAAATGCCAACTTTCCACAAGCACCTCAAGAGGAGGCTTCTCTCAGCTACAGGTATGTGAGAGGGACCCTGAGTTTGTGGCCTCAAGTGGAATGGACACTGAGATTCTCTGACTCGAAGTAAGGCCGGATATCCCTGCAGTGAATTGAATGCAGGCTCGTCTTGCATCTCCCAAGACGAAGGGATGTCTGAATCCCCTGTGGAGACCACAGAGAAAGACCTAGTCCTCCGTCTCATCGCGACCAGAGGCCTCACATCCTTTGAAAACTCGAGAGGTCTGCAGAGATCAATGCTTCCAAAGGAGACGATGCCCGACTCCTCTTGAAAATGGATAGGAGTCCCAGGATCCCTGTGGCACGTTGAAAGGGACCCTGGGTCTCCCACCTCACGTGGAGACGCATCCCATTTGCCATGCCAAGACTCGAGGAGAATCCCGAGGTGTCCCTCGCACCTAGGCAGGAGTCCTGACGTCGCTGAACAAACACGTGTCTGGAAGGGCCCTCCCCGTCGTAACTCGAGAATATACCCCAGGTTCCGGCCGCAACTCGAGAAAAACCATGAGACTTCCCCCTCGCTGCGAGATTAGGCCCGATTCCCCTGCCCTGCGTACAGAGCAATTCCGTATTCCACATCAAAAGAGAAAGGAGCCTTGATTTCCTTGATGGCACTCCAGAGAAAACCCAAGATCACTGTCTCAAGTCTAGAGGGACCCTGAGGTCACTGGAGCAACACGAAAGGGCTCCGTGGACCCCAAATCAACTCGAGATGAGAGCTTAGTCCCTGGCTTCGACTCAAGAGGAATACCAACTTTCCACAAGCACCTCAAGAGGAGGCTTCTCTCAGCTACAGGTATGTGAGAGGGACCCTGAGTCTGTGGCCTCAAGTGGAATGGACACCGAGATGCTCTGACTTGAAGTAAGGCCGGATATCCCTGCAGTGAATTGAATGCAGGCTCGTCTTGCATCTCCCAAGACGAAGGGATGACTGAATCCCCTGTGGAGACCACAGAGAAAGACCTAATTCTCCGCCTCATCGCGAGCGGAGGCCTCACATCCTTTGAAAACACGAGAGGTCCGAGGAGATCAATGCTTCCATAGGAGACGATGCCTGACTCCTCTTGAAAATGGATAGGAGTCCCAGGATCCCTGTGGCACGTGGAAAGGGACCCTGGGTCTCCCGCCTCACGTGGAGACGCCTCCCAATTGCCATGCCAAGACTCGAGGAGAATCCCGAGGTGTCCCTCACTCCTAGGCTGGAGTCCTGACGTCGCTGTACAAACACGAGTCTGGATGGGCACTCCCCGTCGTAACTCGAGAATATACCCCAGGTTCCGGCGGCAACTCGAGAAAAACCATGAGACTTCCCCCTCGCCGCGACATGAGGCCCGATTCCCCTACACTGCGTGCAGAGCAATTCCGTGTTCCACATCAAAGGTGAAAGGAGACTTGATTTCCTTGATGGCACTCCAGAGAAAACCCAAGATCACTGTCTCAAGTCTAGAGGGATCCTGAGGTCACTGTAGCAACACGAAAGGGCTCCGTGGACCCTAAATCAACTCGAGATGAGAGCTTAGTCCCTGGCTTCGACTCAAGAGGAATGCCAACTTTCCACAACCACCTCAAGAGGAGGCTTCTCTCAGCTACAGGTATGTGAGAGGGACCCTGAGTTTGTGGCCTCACGTGGAATGGACACCGAGATGCTCTGACTCGAAGTAAGGCCGGATATCCCTGCAGTGAATTGAATGCAGGCTCGTCTTGCATCTCCCAAGACGAAGGGATGTCTGAATCCCCTGTGGAGACCACAGAGAAAGACCTAGTCCTCCGTCTCATCGCGACCGGAGGCCTCACATCCTTTGAAAACTCGAGAGGTCTGCAGAGATCAATGCTTCCAAAGGAGACGATGCCCGACTCCTCTTGAAAATGGATAGGAGTCCCAGGATCCCTGTGGCACGTTGAAAGGGACCCTGGGTCTCCCGCCTCACGTGGAAACGCATCCCATTTGCCATGCCAAGACTCGAGGAGAATCCCGAGGTGTCCCTCGCACCTAGGCAGGAGTCCTGACGTCACTGAACAAACACGTGTCTGGAAGGGCCCTCCCCGTCGTAACTCGAGAATATACCCCAGGTTCCGGCCGCAACTCGAGAAAAACCATGAGAATTCCCACTCGCCGCGAGAGGAGGCCCGATTCCCCTGCACTGCGTGCAGAGCAATTCCGTGTTCCACATCAAACGTGAAAGGAGCCTTGATTTCCTTGATGGCACTCCAGAGAAAACCCAAGATAACTGTTTCAAGTCTAGAGGGATCCTGAGGTCACTGGAGCAACACTAAAGGGCTCCGTGGACCCCAAATCAACTCGAGATGAGAGCCTTCTCCCTGGCTTCAACTCAAGAGGAATACCAACTTTCCACAAGCACCTCAAGAAGAGGCTTCTCTCAGCTACAGGTATGTGAGAGGGACCCTGAGTTTGTGGCCTCAAGTGGAATGGACACCGAGATGCTCTGACTCGAAGTAAGGCCGGATATCCCTGCAGTGAATTGAATGCAGGCTCGTCTTGCATCTCCCAAGACGAAGGGATGTCTGAATCCCCTGTGGAGACGACAGAGAAAGACCTAGTCCTCCGCCTCATCGCGCCCGGAGGCCTCACATCCTTTGAAAACTCGAGAGGTCTGCGGAGATCAATCCATCCAAAGGAGATGATGCCTGACTCCTCTTGAAAATGGATAGGAGTCCCAGGTTCCCTGTGGCACGTGGAAAGGGACCCTGGGTCTCCCGCCTCACGTGGAGACGCGTCTGAATTGCAATGCCAAGACTCGAGGAGAATCCCGAGGTGTCCCTCGCAACTAGGCAGGAGTCCTGACGTCACTGAACAAACACGTGTCTGGAAGGGCCCTCCCCGTCGTAACTCGAGAATATACCCCAGGTTCCGGCCGCAACTCGAGAAAAACCATGAGACTTCCCCCTCGCCGAGAGATGAGGCCCTAATCCCTTGCACTGCATGCAGAGCAATTCCGTATTCCACATCAAACGTGAAAGGAGCCTTGATTTCCTTGATGGCACTCCAGAGAAAACCCAAAAGCAGTGTCTAGAGTCTAGAGGGATCCTGAGGTCACTGGAGCAACACGAAAGGGCTCCGTGGACCCCAAGTCAACTCGAAATGAGAGATTAGTCCTTGGTTTCGACTCAAGAGGAACACCAACTTTCCACAAGCACCTCAAGAGGAGGCTTCTCTCAGCTACAGGTATGTGAGAGGGACCAAGAGTTTGTGGCCTCAAGTTGAATGGACACCGAGATGCTCTGACTCGAAGTAAGGCCGGATATCCCTGCAGTGAATTGAATGCAGGCTCGTCTTGCATCTCCCAAGACGAAGGGATGTCTGAATCCCCTGTGGAGACCACAGAGAAAGACCTAGTCCTCCGTCTCATCGCGACCGGAGGCCTCACATCCTTTGAAAACTCGAGAGGTCTGCAGAGATCAATGCTTCCAAAGGAGACGATGCCCGACTCCTCTTGAAAATGGATAGGAGTCCCAGGATCCCTGTGGCACGTTGAAAGGGACCCTGGGTCTCCCACCTCACGTGGAGACGCATCCCATTTGCCATGCCAAGACTCGAGGAGAATCCCGAGGTGTCCCTCGCACCTAGGCAGGAGTCCTGACGTCGCTGAACAAACACGTGTCTGGAAGGGCCCTCCCCGTCGTAACTCGAGAATATACCCCAGGTTCCGGCCGCAACTCGAGAAAAACCATGAGACTTCCCCCTCGCTGCGAGATTAGGCCCGATTCCCCTGCCCTGCGTACAGAGCAATTCCGTATTCCACATCAAAAGAGAAAGGAGCCTTGATTTCCTTGATGGCACTCCAGAGAAAACCCAAGATCACTGTCTCAAGTCTAGAGGGACCCTGAGGTCACTGGAGCAACACGAAAGGGCTCCGTGGACCCCAAATCAACTCGAGATGAGAGCTTAGTCCCTGGCTTCGACTCAAGAGGAATACCAACTTTCCACAAGCACCTCAAGAGGAGGCTTCTCTCAGCTACAGGTATGTGAGAGGGACCCTGAGTTTGTGGCCTCAAGTGGAATGGACACCGAGATGCTCTGACTCGAAGTAAGGCCGGATATCCCTGCAGTGAATTGAATGCAGGCTCGTCTTGCATCTCCCAAGACGAAGGGATGTCTGAATCCCATGTGGAGAGCACAGAGAAAGACCTAGTCCTCCGCCTCATCGCGAGCGGAGGCCTCACATGCTTTGAAAACTCGAGAGGTCCGCGGAGATCAATGCTTCCAAAGGAGACGATGCCTGACTCCTCTTGAAAATGGATAGAAGTCCCAGGATCCCTGTGGCACGTGGAAAGGGACCCTGGGTCTGCCGCCTCACGTGGAGACGCCTCCCAATTGCCATGCCAAGACTCGAGGAGAATCCCGAGGTGTCCCTCGCACCTAGGCAGGAGTCCTGACGTCGCTGAATAAACACGTGTCTCGAAGGGCCCTCCCCGTCTTAACTCGAGAATATACCCCAGGTTCCGGCCGCAACTCGAGAAAAACCATGAGACTTCCCCCTCGCCGCGACATGAGGCCCGATTCCCCTGCACTGCGTGCAGAGCAATTCCGTGTTCCACATCAAACGTGAATGGAGCCTTGATTTCCTTGATGGCACTCCAGAGAAAACCCAAGATCACTGTCTCAAGTCTAGAGGGATCCTGAGGTCACTGGAGCAACACGAAAGGGCTCCGTGGACCCGAAATCAACTCGAGATGAGAGCTTAGTCCCTGGCTTCGACTCAAGAGGAATACCAACTTTCCACAAGCACCTCAAGAGGAGGCTTCTCTCAGCTACAGGTATGTGAGAGGGACCCTGAGTTTGTGGCCTCAAGTGGAATGGACACCGAGATGCTCTGACTTGAAGTAAGGCCGGATATCCCTGCAGTGAATTGAATGCAGGCTCGTCTTGCATCTCCCAAGACGAAGGGATGACTGAATCCCCTGTGGAGACCACAGAGAAAGACCTAATTCTCCGCCTCATCGCGAGCGGAGGCCTCACATCCTTTGAAAACACGAGAGGTCCGAGGAGATCAATGCTTCCATAGGAGACGATGCCTGACTCCTCTTGAAAATGGATAGGAGTCCCAGGATCCCTGTGGCACGTGGAAAGGGACCCTGGGTCTCCCGCCTCACGTGGAGACGCCTCCCAATTGCCATGCCAAGACTCGAGGAGAATCCCGAGGTGTCCCTCACTCCTAGGCTGGAGTCCTGACGTCGCTGTACAAACACGAGTCTGGATGGGCACTCCCCGTCGTAACTCGAGAATATACCCCAGGTTCCGGCGGCAACTCGAGAAAAACCATGAGACTTCCCCCTCGCCGCGACATGAGGCCCGATTCCCCTACACTGCGTGCAGAGCAATTCCGTGTTCCACATCAAAGGTGAAAGGAGACTTGATTTCCTTGATGGCACTCCAGAGAAAACCCAAGATCACTGTCTCAAGTCTAGAGGGATCCTGAGGTCACTGTAGCAACACGAAAGGGCTCCGTGGACCCTAAATCTGCTCGAGATGAGAGCTTAGTCCCTGGCTTCGACTCAAGAGGAATGCCAACTTTCCACAACCACCTCAAGAGGAGGCTTCTCTCAGCTACAGGTATGTGAGAGGGACCCTGAGTTTGTGGCCTCACGTGGAATGGACACCGAGATGCTCTGACTCGAAGTAAGGCCGGATATCCCTGCAGTGAATTGAATGCAGGCTCGTCTTGCATCTCCCAAGACGAAGGGATGTCTGAATCCCCTGTGGAGACCACAGAGAAAGACCTAGTCCTCCGTCTCATCGCGACCGGAGGCCTCACATCCTTTGAAAACTCGAGAGGTCTGCAGAGATCAATGCTTCCAAAGGAGACGATGCCCGACTCCTCTTGAAAATGGATAGGAGTCCCAGGATCCCTGTGGCACGTTGAAAGGGACCCTGGGTCTCCCGCCTCACGTGGAAACGCATCCAATTTGCCATGCCAAGACTCGAGGAGAATCCCGAGGTGTCCCTCGCACCTAGGCAGGAGTCCTGACGTCGCTGAACAAACACGTGTCTGGAAGGGCCCTCCCCGTCGTAACTCGAGAATATACCCCAGGTTCCGGCCGCAACTCGAGAAAAACCATGAGAATTCCCACTCGCCGCGAGAGGAGGCCCGATTCCCCTGCACTGCGTGCAGAGCAATTCCGTGTTCCACATCAAACGTGAAAGGAGCCTTGATTTCCTTGATGGCACTCCAGAGAAAACCCAAGATAACTGTTTCAAGTCTAGAGGGATCCTGAGGTCACTGGAGCAACACTAAAGGGCTCCGTGGACCCCAAATCAACTCGAGATGAGAGCCTTCTCCCTGGCTTCAACTCAAGAGGAATACCAACTTTCCACAAGCACCTCAAGAAGAGGCTTCTCTCAGCTACAGGTATGTGAGAGGGACCCTGAGTTTGTGGCCTCAAGTGGAATGGACACCGAGATGCTCTGACTCGAAGTAAGGCCGGATATCCCTGCAGTGAATTGAATGCAGGCTCGTCTTGCATCTCCCAAGACGAAGGGATGTCTGAATCCCCTGTGGAGACGACAGAGAAAGACCTAGTCCTCCGCCTCATCGCGCCCGGAGGCCTCACATCCTTTGAAAACTCGAGAGGTCTGCGGAGATCAATCCATCCAAAGGAGATGATGCCTGACTCCTCTTGAAAATGGATAGGAGTCCCAGGTTCCCTGTGGCACGTGGAAAGGGACCCTGGGTCTCCCGCCTCACGTGGAGACGCGTCTGAATTGCAATGCCAAGACTCGAGGAGAATCCCGAGGTGTCCCTCGCAACTAGGCAGGAGTCCTGACGTCACTGAACAAACACGTGTCTGGAAGGGCCCTCCCCGTCGTAACTCGAGAATATACCCCAGGTTCCGGCCGCAACTCGAGAAAAACCATGAGACTTCCCCCTCGCCGAGAGATGAGGCCCTAATCCCTTGCACTGCATGCAGAGCAATTCCGTATTCCACATCAAACGTGAAAGGAGCCTTGATTTCCTTGATGGCACTCCAGAGAAAACCCAAAAGCAGTGTCTAGAGTCTAGAGGGATCCTGAGGTCACTGGAGCAACACGAAAGGGCTCCGTGGACCCCAAGTCAACTCGAAATGAGAGATTAGTCCTTGGTTTCGACTCAAGAGGAACACCAACTTTCCACAAGCACCTCAAGAGGAGGCTTCTCTCAGCTACAGGTATGTGAGAGGGACCAAGAGTTTGTGGCCTCAAGTTGAATGGACACCGAGATGCTCTGACTCGAAGTAAGGCCGGATATCCCTGCAGTGAATTGAATGCAGGCTCGTCTTGCATCTCCCAAGACGAAGGGATGACTGAATCCCCTGTGGAGACCACAGAGAAAGACCTAATCCTCCGCCTCATCGCGACCGGAGGCCTCACATCCTTTGAAAACACGAGAGGTCCGCGGAGATCAATGCTTCCAAAGGAGACGATGCCTGACTCCTCTTGAAAATGGATAGGAGTCCCAGGATCCCTGTGGCACGTGGAAAGGGACCCTGGGTCTGCCGCCTCACGTGGAGACGCCTCCCAATTGCCAAGCCAAGACTCGAGGAGAATCCCGAGGTGTCCCTCGCACCTAGGCAGGAGTCCTGACGTCGCTGAATAAACACGTGTCTCGAAGGGCCCTCCCCGTCTTAACTCGAGAATATACCCCAGGTTCCGGCCGCAACTCGAGAAAAACCATGAGACTTCCCCCTCGCCGCGACATGAGGCCCGATTCCCCTGGACTGCGTGCAGAGCAATTCCGTGTTCCACATCAAACGTGAATGGAGCCTTGATTTCCTTGATGGCACTCCAGAGAAAACCCAAGATCACTGTCTCAAGTCTAGAGGGATCCTGAGGTCACTGGAGCAACAAGAAAGGGCTCCGTGGACCCGAAATCAACTCGAGATGAGAGCTGAGTCCCTGGCTTCGACTCAAGAGGAATACCAACTTTCCACAAGCACCTCAAGAGGAGGCTTCTCTCAGCTACAGGTATGTGAGGGGGACCCTGAGTTTGTGGCCTCAAGTGGAATGGACACCGAGATGCTCTGACTCGAAGTAAGGCCGGATATCCCTGCAGTGAATTGAATGCAGGCTCGTCTTGCATCTCCCAAGACGAAGGGATGACTGAATCCCCTGTGGAGACCAGAGAGAAAGACCTAATTCTCCGCCTCATCGCGAGCGGAGGCCTCACATCCTTTGAAAACACGAGAGGTCCGAGGAGATCAATGCTTCCAAAGGAGACGATGCCTGACTACTCTTGAAAATGGATAGGAGTCCCAGGATCCCTGTGGCACGTGGAAAGGGACCCTGGGTCTCCCGCCTCACGTGGAGACGCGTCCCAATTGCCATGCCAAGACTCGAGGAGAATCCCGAGGTGTCCCTCACTCCTAGGCTGGAGTCCTGACGTCGCTGAACAAACACGAGTCTGGCTGGGCACTCCCCGTCGTAACTCGAGAATATACCCCAGGTTCCGGCGGCAACTCGAGAAAAACCATGAGACTTCCCCCTCGCCGCGACATGAGGCCCGATTCCCCTACACTACGTGCAGAGCAATTCCGTGTTCCACATCAAAGGTGAAAGGAGACTTGATTTCCTTGATGGCACTCCAGAGAAAACCCAAGATCACTGTCTCAAGTCTAGAGGGATCCTGAGGTCACTGTAGCAACACGAAAGGGCTCCGTGGACACCAAATCTACTCGAGATGAGAGCTTAGTCCCTGGCTTCGACTCAAGAGGAATGCCAACTTTCCACAAGCACCTCAAGAGGAGGCTTCTCTCAGCTACAGGTATGTGAGAGGGACCCTGAGTTTGTGGCCTCAAGTGGAATGGACACTGAGATTCTCTGACTCGAAGTAAGGCCGGATATCCCTGCAGTGAATTGAATGCAGGCTCGTCTTGCATCTCCCAAGACGAAGGGATGTCTGAATCCCCTGTGGAGACCACAGAGAAAGACCTAGTCCTCCGTCTCATCGCGACCGGAGGCCTCACATCCTTTGAAAACTCGAGAGGTCTGCAGAGATCAATGCTTCCAAAGGAGACGATGCCCGACTCCTCTTGAAAATGGATAGGAGTCCCAGGATCCCTGTGGCACGTTGAAAGGGACCCTGGGTCTCCCGCCTCACGTGGAAACGCATCCCATTTGCCATGCCAAGACTCGAGGAGAATCCCGAGGTGTCCCTCGCACCTAGGCAGGAGTCCTGACGTCGCTGAACAAACACGTGTCTGGAAGGGCCCTCCCCGTCGTAACTCAAGAATATACCCCAGGTTCCGGCCGCAACTCGAGAAAAACCATGAGACTTCCCCCTCGCTGCGAGATTAGGCCCGATTCCCCTGCCCTGCGTACAGAGCAATTCCGTATTCCACATCAAAAGAGAAAGGAGCCTTGATTTCCTTGATGGCACTCCAGAGAAAACCCAAGATCACTGTCTCAAGTCTAGAGGGACCCTGAGGTCACTGGAGCAACACGAAAGGGCTCCGTGGACCCCAAATCAACTCGAGATGAGAGCTTAGTCCCTGGCTTCGACTCAAGAGGAATACCAACTTTCCACAAGCACCTCAAGAGGAGGCTTCTCTCAGCTACAGGTATGTGAGAGGGACCCTGAGTTTGTGGCCTCAAGTGGAATGGACACCGAGATGCTCTGACTCGAAGTAAGGCCGGATATCCCTGCAGTGAATTGAATGCAGGCTCGTCTTGCATCTCCCAAGACGAAGGGATGTCTGAATCCCATGTGGAGAGCACAGAGAAAGACCTAGTCCTCCGCCTCATCGCGAGCGGAGGCCTCACATGCTTTGAAAACTCGAGAGGTCCGCGGAGATCAATGCTTCCAAAGGAGACGATGCCTGACTCCTCTTGAAAATGGATAGGAGTCCCAGGATCCCTGTGGCACGTGGAAAGGGACCCTGGGTCTGCCGCCTCACGTGGAGACGCCTCCCAATTGCCATGCCAAGACTCGAGGAGAATCCCGAGGTGTCCCTCGCACCTAGGCAGGAGTCCTGACGTCGCTGAATAAACACGTGTCTCGAAGGGCCCTCCCCGTCTTAACTCGAGAATATACCCCAGGTTCCGGCCGCAACTCGAGAAAAACCATGAGACTTCCCCCTCGCCGCGACATGAGGCCCGATTCCCCTGCACTGCGTGCAGAGCAATTCCGTGTTCCACATCAAACGTGAATGGAGCCTTGATTTCCTTGATGGCACTCCAGAGAAAACCCAAGATCACTGTCTCAAGTCTAGAGGGATCCTGAGGTCACTGGAGCAACACGAAAGGGCTCCGTGGACCCGAAATCAACTCGAGATGAGAGCTTAGTCCCTGGCTTCGACTCAAGAGGAATACCAACTTTCCACAAGCACCTCAAGAGGAGGCTTCTCTCAGCTACAGGTATGTGAGAGGGACCCTGAGTTTGTGGCCTCAAGTGGAATGGACACCGAGATGCTCTGACTTGAAGTAAGGCCGGATATCCCTGCAGTGAATTGAATGCAGGCTCGTCTTGCATCTCCCAAGACGAAGGGATGACTGAATCCCCTGTGGAGACCACAGAGAAAGACCTAATTCTCCGCCTCATCGCGAGCGGAGGCCTCACATCCTTTGAAAACACGAGAGGTCCGAGGAGATCAATGCTTCCATAGGAGACGATGCCTGACTCCTCTTGAAAATGGATAGGAGTCCCAGGATCCCTGTGGCACGTGGAAAGGGACCCTGGGTCTCCCGCCTCACGTGGAGACGCCTCCCAATTGCCATGCCAAGACTCGAGGAGAATCCCGAGGTGTCCCTCACTCCTAGGCTGGAGTCCTGACGTCGCTGTACAAACACGAGTCTGGATGGGCACTCCCCGTCGTAACTCGAGAATATACCCCAGGTTCCGGCGGCAACTCGAGAAAAACCATGAGACTTCCCCCTCGCCGCGACATGAGGCCCGATTCCCCTACACTGCGTGCAGAGCAATTCCGTGTTCCACATCAAAGGTGAAAGGAGACTTGATTTCCTTGATGGCACTCCAGAGAAAACCCAAGATCACTGTCTCAAGTCTAGAGGGATCCTGAGGTCACTGTAGCAACACGAAAGGGCTCCGTGGACCCTAAATCTGCTCGAGATGAGAGCTTAGTCCCTGGCTTCGACTCAAGAGGAATGCCAACTTTCCACAACCACCTCAAGAGGAGGCTTCTCTCAGCTACAGGTATGTGAGAGGGACCCTGAGTTTGTGGCCTCACGTGGAATGGACACCGAGATGCTCTGACTCGAAGTAAGGCCGGATATCCCTGCAGTGAATTGAATGCAGGCTCGTCTTGCATCTCCCAAGACGAAGGGATGTCTGAATCCCCTGTGGAGACGACAGAGAAAGACCTAGTCCTCCGCCTCATCGCGCCCGGAGGCCTCACATCCTTTGAAAACTCGAGAGGTCTGCGGAGATCAATCCATCCAAAGGAGATGATGCCTGACTCCTCTTGAAAATGGATAGGAGTCCCAGGTTCCCTGTGGCACGTGGAAAGGGACCCTGGGTCTCCCGCCTCACGTGGAGACGCGTCTGAATTGCAATGCCAAGACTCGAGGAGAATCCCGAGGTGTCCCTCGCAACTAGGCAGGAGTCCTGACGTCACTGAACAAACACGTGTCTGGAAGGGCCCTCCCCGTCGTAACTCGAGAATATACCCCAGGTTCCGGCCGCAACTCGAGAAAAACCATGAGACTTCCCCCTCGCCGAGAGATGAGGCCCTAATCCCTTGCACTGCATGCAGAGCAATTCCGTATTCCACATCAAACGTGAAAGGAGCCTTGATTTCCTTGATGGCACTCCAGAGAAAACCCAAAAGCAGTGTCTAGAGTCTAGAGGGATCCTGAGGTCACTGGAGCAACACGAAAGGGCTCCGTGGACCCCAAGTCAACTCGAAATGAGAGATTAGTCCTTGGTTTCGACTCAAGAGGAACACCAACTTTCCACAAGCACCTCAAGAGGAGGCTTCTCTCAGCTACAGGTATGTGAGAGGGACCAAGAGTTTGTGGCCTCAAGTTGAATGGACACCGAGATGCTCTGACTCGAAGTAAGGCCGGATATCCCTGCAGTGAATTGAATGCAGGCTCGTCTTGCATCTCCCAAGACGAAGGGATGACTGAATCCCCTGTGGAGACCACAGAGAAAGACCTAATCCTCCGCCTCATCGCGACCGGAGGCCTCACATCCTTTGAAAACACGAGAGGTCCGCGGAGATCAATGCTTCCAAAGGAGACGATGCCTGACTCCTCTTGAAAATGGATAGGAGTCCCAGGATCCCTGTGGCACGTGGAAAGGGACCCTGGGTCTGCCGCCTCACGTGGAGACGCCTCCCAATTGCCAAGCCAAGACTCGAGGAGAATCCCGAGGTGTCCCTCGCACCTAGGCAGGAGTCCTGACGTCGCTGAATAAACACGTGTCTCGAAGGGCCCTCCCCGTCTTAACTCGAGAATATACCCCAGGTTCCGGCCGCAACTCGAGAAAAACCATGAGACTTCCCCCTCGCCGCGACATGAGGCCCGATTCCCCTGGACTGCGTGCAGAGCAATTCCGTGTTCCACATCAAACGTGAATGGAGCCTTGATTTCCTTGATGGCACTCCAGAGAAAACCCAAGATCACTGTCTCAAGTCTAGAGGGATCCTGAGGTCACTGGAGCAACACGAAAGGGCTCCGTGGACCCGAAATCAACTCGAGATGAGAGCTGAGTCCCTGGCTTCGACTCAAGAGGAATACCAACTTTCCACAAGCACCTCAAGAGGAGGCTTCTCTCAGCTACAGGTATGTGAGGGGGACCCTGAGTTTGTGGCCTCAAGTGGAATGGACACCGAGATGCTCTGACTCGAAGTAAGGCCGGATATCCCTGCAGTGAATTGAATGCAGGCTCGTCTTGCATCTCCCAAGACGAAGGGATGACTGAATCCCCTGTGGAGACCAGAGAGAAAGACCTAATTCTCCGCCTCATCGCGAGCGGAGGCCTCACATCCTTTGAAAACACGAGAGGTCCGAGGAGATCAATGCTTCCAAAGGAGACGATGCCTGACTACTCTTGAAAATGGATAGGAGTCCCAGGATCCCTGTGGCACGTGGAAAGGGACCCTGGGTCTCCCGCCTCACGTGGAGACGCGTCCCAATTGCCATGCCAAGACTCGAGGAGAATCCCGAGGTGTCCCTCACTCCTAGGCTGGAGTCCTGACGTCGCTGAACAAACACGAGTCTGGCTGGGCACTCCCCGTCGTAACTCGAGAATATACCCCAGGTTCCGGCCGCAACTCGAGAAAAACCATGAAACTTCCCCCTCGCCGCGACATGAGGCCCGATTCCCCTACACTGCGTGCAGAGAAATTCCGTGTTCCACATCAAACGTGAAAGGAGACTTGATTTCCTTGATGGCACTCCAGAGAAAACCCAAGATCACTGTCTCAAGTCTAGAGGGATCCTGAGGTCACTGTAGCAACACGAAAGGGCTCCGTGGACACCAAATCTACTCGAGATGAGAGCTTAGTCCCTGGCTTCGACTCAAGAGGAATGCCAACTTTCCACAAGCACCTCAAGAGGAGGCTTCTCTCAGCTACAGGTATGTGAGAGGGACCCTGAGTTTGTGGCCTCAAGTGGAATGGACACTGAGATTCTCTGACTCGAAGTAAGGCCGGATATCCCTGCAGTGAATTGAGTGCAGGCTCGTCTTGCATCTCCCAAGACGAAGGGATGTCTGAATCCCCTGTGGAGACCACAGAGAAAGACCTAGTCCTCCGTCTCATCGCGACCGGAGGCCTCACATCCTTTGAAAACTCGAGAGGTCTGCAGAGATCAATGCTTCCAAAGGAGACGATGCTCAACTCCTCTTGAAAATGGATAGGAGTCCCAGGATCCCTGTGGCACGTTGAAAGGGACCCTGGGTCTCCCGCCTCACGTGGAGACGCATCCCATTTGCCATGCCAAGACTCGAGGAGAATCCCGAGGTGTCCCTCGCACCTAGGCAGGAGTCCTGACGTCGCTGAACAAACACGTGTCTGGAAGGGCCCTCCCCGTCGTAACTCGAGAATATACCCCAGGTTCCGGCCGCAACTCGAGAAAAACCATGAGACTTCCCCCTCGCTGCGAGATTAGGCCCGATTCCCCTGCCCTGCGTACAGAGCAATTCCGTATTCCACATCAAAAGAGAAAGGAGCCTTGATTTCCTTGATGGCACTCCAGAGAAAACCCAAGATCACTGTCTCAAGTCTAGAGGGACCCTGAGGTCACTGGAGCAACACGAAAGGGCTCCGTGGACCCCAAATCAACTCGAGATGAGAGCTTAGTCCCTGGCTTCGACTCAAGAGGAATACCAACTTTCCACAAGCACCTCAAGAGGAGGCTTCTCTCAGCTACAGGTATGTGAGAGGGACCCTGAGTTTGTGGCCTCAAGTGGAATGGACACCGAGATGCTCTGACTCGAAGTAAGGCCGGATATCCCTGCAGTGAATTGAATGCAGGCTCGTCTTGCATCTCCCAAGACGAAGGGATGTCTGAATCCCATGTGGAGAGCACAGAGAAAGACCTAGTCCTCCGCCTCATCGCGAGCGGAGGCCTCACATGCTTTGAAAACTCGAGAGGTCCGCGGAGATCAATGCTTCCAAAGGAGACGATGCCTGACTCCTCTTGAAAATGGATAGGAGTCCCAGGATCCCTGTGGCACGTGGAAAGGGACCCTGGGTCTGCCGCCTCACGTGGAGACGCCTCCCAATTGCCATGCCAAGACTCGAGGAGAATCCCGAGGTGTCCCTCGCACCTAGGCAGGAGTCCTGACGTCGCTGAATAAACACGTGTCTCGAAGGGCCCTCCCCGTCTTAACTCGAGAATATACCCCAGGTTCCGGCCGCAACTCGAGAAAAACCATGAGACTTCCCCCTCGCCGCGACATGAGGCCCGATTCCCCTGCACTGCGTGCAGAGCAATTCCGTGTTCCACATCAAACGTGAATGGAGCCTTGATTTCCTTGATGGCACTCCAGAGAAAACCCAAGATCACTGTCTCAAGTCTAGAGGGATCCTGAGGTCACTGGAGCAACACGAAAGGGCTCCGTGGACCCGAAATCAACTCGAGATGAGAGCTTAGTCCCTGGCTTCGACTCAAGAGGAATACCAACTTTCCACAAGCACCTCAAGAGGAGGCTTCTCTCAGCTACAGGTATGTGAGAGGGACCCTGAGTTTGTGGCCTCAAGTGGAATGGACACCGAGATGCTCTGACTTGAAGTAAGGCCGGATATCCCTGCAGTGAATTGAATGCAGGCTCGTCTTGCATCTCCCAAGACGAAGGGATGACTGAATCCCCTGTGGAGACCACAGAGAAAGACCTAATTCTCCGCCTCATCGCGAGCGGAGGCCTCACATCCTTTGAAAACACGAGAGGTCCGAGGAGATCAATGCTTCCATAGGAGACGATGCCTGACTCCTCTTGAAAATGGATAGGAGTCCCAGGATCCCTGTGGCACGTGGAAAGGGACCCTGGGTCTCCCGCCTCACGTGGAGACGCCTCCCAATTGCCATGCCAAGACTCGAGGAGAATCCCGAGGTGTCCCTCACTCCTAGGCTGGAGTCCTGACGTCGCTGTACAAACACGAGTCTGGATGGGCACTCCCCGTCGTAACTCGAGAATATACCCCAGGTTCCGGCGGCAACTCGAGAAAAACCATGAGACTTCCCCCTCGCCGCGACATGAGGCCCGATTCCCCTACACTGCGTGCAGAGCAATTCCGTGTTCCACATCAAAGGTGAAAGGAGACTTGATTTCCTTGATGGCACTCCAGAGAAAACCCAAGATCACTGTCTCAAGTCTAGAGGGATCCTGAGGTCACTGTAGCAACACGAAAGGGCTCCGTGGACCCTAAATCTGCTCGAGATGAGAGCTTAGTCCCTGGCTTCGACTCAAGAGGAATGCCAACTTTCCACAACCACCTCAAGAGGAGGCTTCTCTCAGCTACAGGTATGTGAGAGGGACCCTGAGTTTGTGGCCTCACGTGGAATGGACACCGAGATGCTCTGACTCGAAGTAAGGCCGGATATCCCTGCAGTGAATTGAATGCAGGCTCGTCTTGCATCTCCCAAGACGAAGGGATGTCTGAATCCCCTGTGGAGACCACAGAGAAAGACCTAGTCCTCCGTCTCATCGCGACCGGAGGCCTCACATCCTTTGAAAACTCGAGAGGTCTGCAGAGATCAATGCTTCCAAAGGAGACGATGCCCGACTCCTCTTGAAAATGGATAGGAGTCCCAGGATCCCTGTGGCACGTGGAAAGGGACCCTGGGTCTCCCGCCTCACGTGGAAACGCATCCCATTTGCCATGCCAAGACTCGAGGAGAATCCCGAGGTGTCCCTCGCACCTAGGCAGGAGTCCTGACGTCGCTGAACAAACACGTGTCTGGAAGGGCCCTCCCCGTCGTAACTCGAGAATATACCCCAGGTTCCGGCCGCAACTCGAGAAAAACCATGAGAATTCCCACTCGCCGCGAGAGGAGGCCCGATTCCCCTGCACTGCGTGCAGAGCAATTCCGTGTTCCACATCAAACGTGAAAGGAGCCTTGATTTCCTTGATGGCACTCCAGAGAAAACCCAAGATAACTGTTTCAAGTCTAGAGGGATCCTGAGTTCACTGGAGCAACACTAAAGGGCTCCGTGGACCCCAAATCAACTCGAGATGAGAGCCTTCTCCCTGGCTTCAACTCAAGAGGAATACCAACTTTCCACAAGCACCTCAAGAAGAGGCTTCTCTCAGCTACAGGTATGTGAGAGGGACCCTGAGTTTGTGGCCTCAAGTGGAATGGACACCGAGATGCTCTGACTCGAAGTAAGGCCGGATATCCCTGCAGTGAATTGAATGCAGGCTCGTCTTGCATCTCCCAAGACGAAGGGATGTCTGAATCCCCTGTGGAGACGACAGAGAAAGACCTAGTCCTCCGCCTCATCGCGCCCGGAGGCCTCACATCCTTTGAAAACTCGAGAGGTCTGCGGAGATCAATCCATCCAAAGGAGATGATGCCTGACTCCTCTTGAAAATGGATAGGAGTCCCAGGTTCCCTGTGGCACGTGGAAAGGGACCCTGGGTCTCCCGCCTCACGTGGAGACGCGTCTGAATTGCAATGCCAAGACTCGAGGAGAATCCCGAGGTGTCCCTCGCAACTAGGCAGGAGTCCTGACGTCACTGAACAAACACGTGTCTGGAAGGGCCCTCCCCGTCGTAACTCGAGAATATACCCCAGGTTCCGGCCGCAACTCGAGAAAAACCATGAGACTTCCCCCTCGCCGAGAGATGAGGCCCTAATCCCTTGCACTGCATGCAGAGCAATTCCGTATTCCACATCAAACGTGAAAGGAGCCTTGATTTCCTTGATGGCACTCCAGAGAAAACCCAAAAGCAGTGTCTAGAGTCTAGAGGGATCCTGAGGTCACTGGAGCAACACGAAAGGGCTCCGTGGACCCCAAGTCAACTCGAAATGAGAGATTAGTCCTTGGTTTCGACTCAAGAGGAACACCAACTTTCCACAAGCACCTCAAGAGGAGGCTTCTCTCAGCTACAGGTATGTGAGAGGGACCAAGAGTTTGTGGCCTCAAGTTGAATGGACACCGAGATGCTCTGACTTGAAGTAAGGCCGGATATCCCTGCAGTGAATTGAATGCAGGCTCGTCTTGCTTCTCCCAAGACGAAGGGATGTCTGAATCCCCTGTGGAGACCACAGAGAAAGAGCTAGTCCTCCGCCTCAACGCGAACGGAGGCCTCACATCCTTTGAAAACTCGAGAGGTCCGCGGAGATCAATGCTTCCAAAGGAGACAATGCCTGACTCCTCTTGAAAATGGATAGGAGTCCCAGGATCCCTGTGGCACGTGGAAAGGGACCCTGGGTCTCCCGCCTCACGTGGAGCCGCGTCCCAATTGCCATGCCAAGACTCGAGGAGAATCCCGAGGTGTCCCTCGCACCTAGGCAGGATTCCTGACGTCGCTGAACAAACACGTGTCTGGAAGGGCCCTCCCCGTCGTAACTCGAGAATATACCCCAGGTTCCGACCGCAACTCGAGAAAAACCATGAGACTTCCCCCTCGCCGCGAGATGAGGCCCGATTCCCCTGCACTGTGGGCAGAGCAATTCCGTGTTCCACATCAAACGTGAAAGGAGCCTTGATTTCCTTGATGGCACTCCAGAGAAAACCCAAGATCACTGTCTCAAGTCTAGAGGGATGCTGAGGTCACTGGAGCAACATGAAAGTGCTCTGTGGACCCCAAGTCAACTCGAGATGAGAGATTAGTCCCTGGCTTCGACTCAAGAGGAATACCAACTTTCCACAAGCACCTCAAGAGGAGGCTTCTCTCAGCTACAGGTATGTGAGAGGGACCCTTAGTTTGTGACCTCAAGTGGAATGGACACCGAGATGCTCTGACTCGAAGTAAGGCCGGATATCCCTGCAGTGAATTGAATGCAGGCTCGTCTTGCATCTCCCAAGACGAAGGGTTGTCTGAATCCCCTGTGGAGGCCACAGAGAAAGACCTAGTCCTCCGCCTCAACGCGACCGGAGGCCGCACATCCTTTGAAAACTCGAGAGGTCCGGGGAGATCAATGCTTCCAAAGGAGACGATGCCTGACTCCTCTTGAAAATGGATAGGAGTCCCAGAATTCCTGTGGCACGTGGAAAGGGAGCCTGGGTCTCCCGCCTCACGTGGAGACGCGTCCCAATTGCCATGCCAAGACTCGAGGAGAATCCCGAGGTGTCCCTCGCACCTAGGCAGGAGTCCTGACTTCGCAGAACAAACACGTGTCTGGAAGGGACCTCCCCGTCATAACTCGAGAATATACCCCAGGTTCCGGCCGGAACTCTAGAAAAACCATGAGACTTCCCCCTCGCCACGAGATGAGGCCTGATTCTCCTGCACTGCGTGCAGAGCAATTCTGTGTTCCACATCCAACGTGAAAGGAGCCTTGATTTCCTTGATGGCACTCCAGAGAAAACCCAAGATCACTGGCTCAAGTCTAGAGGGATCCTGAGGTCACTGGAGCAACATGAAAGGGCTCCGTGGAACCCAAATCAACTCGAGATGAGAGCTTAGTCCCTGGCTTCGACTCAAGAGGAATACGAACTTTCCACAAGCACCTCAAGAGAAGGCTTCCCTCAGCTACAGGTATGTGAGAGGGACCCTGAGTTTGTGGCCTCAAGTGGAATGGACACCGAGATGCTCTGACTCGAAGTAAGGCCGGATATCCCTGCAGTGAATTGAATGCAGGCTCGTCTTGCATCTCCCAAGACGAAGGGATGTCTGAATCCCCTGTGGAGACCAAAGAGAAAGACCTAGTCCTCCGCGTCAACGCGACCGGAGGCCTCACATCCTTTGAAAACACGAGAGGTCCGCGGAGATCAATGCTTCCAAAGGAGACGATGCCTGACTCCTCTTGAAAATGGATAGGAGTCCCAGGATCCCTGTGGCACGTGGAAAGGGACCCTGGGTCTGCCGCCTCACGTGGAGACGCCTCCCAATTGCCATGCCAAGACTCGAGGAGAATCCCGAGGTGTCCCTCGCACCTAGGCAGGAGTCCTGACGTCGCTGAATAAACACGTGTCTCGAAGGGCCCTCCCCGTCTTAACTCGAGAATATACCCCAGGTTCCGGCCGCAACTCGAGAAAAACCATGAGACTTCCCCCTCGCCGCGACATGAGGCCCGATTCCCCTGGACTGCGTGCAGAGCAATTCCGTGTTCCACATCAAACATGAATGGAGCCTTGATTTCCTTGATGGCACTCCAGAGAATACCCAAGATCACTGTCTCAAGTCTAGAGGGATCGTGAGGTCACTGGAGAAACAAGAAATGGCTCCGTGGACCCGAAATCAACTCGAGATGAGAGCTTAGTCCCTGGCTTCGACTCAAGAGGAATACCAACTTTCCACAAGCACCTCAAGAGGAGGCTTCTCTCAGCTACAGGTATGTGAGAGGGACCCTGAGTTTGTGGCCTCAAGTGGAATGGACACCGAGATGCTCTGACTCGAAGTACGGCCGGATATCCCTGCAGTGAATTGAATGCAGGCTCGTCTTGCATCTCCCAAGACGAAGGGATGAATGAATCCCCTGTGGAGACCTCAGAGAAAGACTTAATTCTCCGCCTCATCGCGAGCGGAGGCCTCACATCCTTTGAAAACACGAGAGGTCCGAGGAGATCAATGCTTCCAAAGGAGACGATGCCTGACTACTCTTGAAAATGGATAGGAGTCCCAGGATCCCTGTGGCACGTGGAAAGGGACACTGGGTCTCCCGCCTCACGTGGAGACGCCTCCCAATTGCCATGCCAAGACTCGAGGAAAATCCCGAGGTGTCCCTCACTCCTAGGCTGGAGTCCTGACGTCGCTGAACAAACATGAGTCTGGATGGGCACTCCCCGTCGTAACTCGAGAATATACCCCAGGTTCCGGCCGCAACTCGAGAAAAACCATGAGACTTCCCCCTCGCCGCGACATGAGGCCCGATTCCCCTACACTGCGTGCAGAGCAATTCCGTGTTCCACATCAAACGCGAAAGGAGACTTGATTTCCTTTATGGCACTCCAGAGAAAACCCAAGATCACTGTCTCAAGTCTAGAGGGATCCTGAGGTCACTGTAGCAACACGAAAGGGCTCCGTGGACCCCAAATCTACTCGAGATGAGAGCTTAGTTCCTGGCTTCGACTCAAGAGGAATGCCAACTTTCCACAAGCACCTCAAGAGGAGGCTTCTCTCAGCTACAGGTATGTGAGAGGGACCCTGAGTTTGTGGCCTCAAGTGGAATGGACACCGAGATGCTCTGACTCGAAGTAAGGCCGGATATCCCTGCAGTGAATTGAATGCAGGCTCGTCTTGCATCTCCCAAGACGAAGGGATGTCTGAATCCCCTGTGGAGACGACAGAGAAAGACCTAGTCCTCCGTCTCATCGCGACCGGAGGCCTCACATCCTTTGAAAACTCGAGAGGTCTGCAGAGATCAATGCTTCCAAAGGAGACGATGCCCGACTCCTCTTGAATATGGATAGGAGTCCCAGGATCCCTGTGGCACGTTGAAAGGGACCCTGGGTCTCCCGCCTCACGTGGAGACGCATCCCATTTGCCATGCCAAGACTCGAGGAGAATCCCGAGGTGTCCCTCGCACCTAGGCAGGAGTCCTGACGTCGCTGAACAAACACGTGTCTGGAAGGGCCCTCCCCGTCGTAACTCGAGAATATACCCCAGGTTCCGGCCGCAACTCGAGAAAAACCATGAGAATTCCCACTTGCCGCGAGAGGAGGCCCGATTCCCCTGCACTGCCTGCAGAGCAATTCCGTGTTCCACATCAAACGTGAAAGGAGCCTTGATTTCCTTGATGGCACTCCAGAGAAAACCCAAGATAACTGTTTCAAGTCTAGAGGGATCCTGAGGTCACTGGAGCAACACTAAAGGGCTCCTTGGACCCCAAATCAACTCGAGATGAGAGCCTTCTCCCTGGCTTCAACTCAAGAGGAATACCAACTTTCCACAAGCACCTCAAGAAGAGGCTTCTCTCAGCTACAGGTATGTGAGAGGGACCCTGAGTTTGTGGCCTCAAGTGGAATGGACACCGAGATGCTCTGACTCGAAGTAAGGCCGGATATCCCTGCAGTGAATTGAATGCAGGCTCGTCTTGCTTCTCCCAAGACGAAGGGATGTCTGAATCCCCTGTGGAGACCACAGAGAAAGACCTAGTCCTCCGCCTCATCGCGACAGGAGGCCTCACATCCTTTGAAAAGTCGAGAGTTCCGCGGAGATCAATGCTTCCAAAGGAGACGATGCCTGACTCCTCTTGAAAATGGATAGGAGTCCCAGGATCGCTGTGGCACGTGGAAAGGGACCCTGGGTCTCCCGCCTCACGTGGAGACGCGTCCCAATTGCCATGCCAAGACTCGTGGAGAATCCCGAAGTGTCCCTCGCACCTAGGCAGGAGTCCTGACGTCGCTGAACAAACACGTGTCTGGAAGGGCCCTCCCCGTCATAACTCGAGAATATACCCCAGGTTCCGGCCGCAACTCGAGAAAAACCATGAGACTTCCCCCTCGCCGCGAGATGAAGCCCTATTCCCCTGCACTGCGTGCAGAGCAATTCCGTGTTCCACATCAAACGTGAAAGGAGCCTTGATTTCCTTGATGGCACTCCAGAGAAAACCCAAGATCACTGTCTCAAGTCTAGAGGGATCCTGAGGTCACTGGAGCAACACCAAAGGTCTCCGTGCACCCCAAATCAACTCGAGATGAGAGCTTATACCCTGGCTTCGACTCAAGAGGAATACCAAATTTCCACAAGCAACTCAAGAGGAGGCTTCTCTCAGCTACAGGTATGTGAGAGGGACCCTGAGTTTGTGGCCTCAAGTGGAATGGACACCGAGATGGTCTGAATCGAAATAAGGCCGGATAACCCTGCAGTGAATTGAATGCAGGATCGTCTTGCATCTCCCAAGATGAAGGGATGTCTGAATCCCCTGTGGAGACCACAGAGAAAGACCTAGTCCTCCGCCTCATCGCGACCGGAGGCCTCACACCCTTTGAAAACTCGAGAGGTCCTCGGAGATCAATGCTTCCAAAGGAGAGGATGCCTGGCTCCTCTTGAAAATGGATAGGAGTCCCAGGATCCCTGTGGCACGTGGAAAGGGACCCTGGGTCTCCCGCCTCTCGTGGATACGCGTCTCAATTGCCATGCCAAGACTCGAGGAGAATCCCGAGGTGTCCCTCGCACCTAGGCAGGAGTCCTGACGTCGCTGAACAAACACGTGTCTGGAAGGGCCCTCGCTGTCGTAACTCGAGAATATACCCCAGGTTCCGGGCGCAACTGGAGAAAAACCATGAGACTTCCCCCTCGCCGTGAGATGATTCCCGATTCCCCTGCACTGCATGCAGAGCAATTCCGTGTTCCAAATCAAACGTGAAAGGAGCCTTGATTTCGTTGATGGCACTCCAGAGAATACCCAAGATCACTGTCTCAAGTCTAGAGGGATCCTGAGGTCACTGGAGCAACAAGAAAGGGCTCTGTGGACCCCAAATCAACTCGAGATGAGAGCTTAGTCCCTGGCTTCGACTCAAGAGGAATACCAACTTTCCACAAGCACCTCAAGAGCAGGCTTCTCTCAGCTACAGGTAAGTGAGAGGAACCCTGAGTTTTTGGCCTCAAGTGGAATGGACACCGAGATGCTCTGACTCGAAGTAAGGTCGGATATCCCAACAGTGAATTGAATGCAGGCTCATCTTGCATCTCCCAAGACGAAGGGATGTCTGAATCCCCTGTGGAGACGACAGAGAAAGACCTAGTCCTCCGCCTCATCGCGACCGGAGGCCTCACATCCTTTGAAAACTCGAGAGGTCTGCGGAGGTCAATGCTTCCAAAGGAGACGATGCATGACTCCTCTTGAAAATGGATAGGAGTCCCAGGATCCCTGTGGCACGTGCAAAGGGACCCTGGGTCTCCCGCCTCACGTGGGACACGTCCCAATTGCCATGACAAGTCTCGAGGAGAATCCCGAGGTGTCCCTCGCACCTAGGCAGGAGTCCTGACGTCGCTGAACAAACACGTGTCTGGAAGGGCCCTCCCCGTCGTAACTCGAGAATATACCCCAGGTTCCGGCCGCAACTCGAGAAAAACCATGAGAGTTCCCCCTCGCCGCGAGATGAGGCCCAATTCCCCTGCACTGCGTGCAGAGCAATTCCGTGTTCGACATCAAAATTGAAAGGAGCCTTGATTTCCTTGATGGCACTCCAGTGAAAACCCAAGATCACTGTCTCAAGTCTAGAGGGAACCTGAGGTCACTGGAGCAACACGAAAGGTCTCCGTGGACCCTAAATCAACTCGAGATGAGAGCTTAGTCCCTGGCTTCGACTCAAGAGGAATACCAACTTTCCACAAGCACCACAAGAGGAGGCTTCTCTCAGCTACAGGTATGTGAGAGGGACCCTGAGTTTGTGGCCTCAAGTGGAATGGACACGGAGATGCTCTAACTCGAGGGAAGGCCGGATATCCCTGCAGTGAATTGAATGCAGGCTCGTCTTGCATCTCCCAAGACGAAGGGATGTCTGAATCCCCTGTGGAGACCACAGAGAAAGACCTAGTCCTCCGCCTCATCGCGACCGGAGGCCTCACATCCTTTGAAAATTCGAGAAGCCTGCAGAGATCAATGCTTCCAAAGGAGACAATGCCTGACTCCTCTTGAAAGTGGATAGGAGTCCCAGGATCCCTGTGGCACGTGGAAAGGGACCCTGGGTCTCCCGCCTCACGTGGAGACCCGTCCCAATTGACATGCCAAGACTCGAGGAGAATCCCGAGGTGTCCCTCGCACCTAGGCAGGAGTCCTGACGTCGCTGAACAAACACGTGTCTGGAAGGGCCCTCCCGTCGTAACTCGAGAATATAACCCAGGTTCCGGCCGCAACTCGAGAAAAACCATGAGACTTCCCAATCGCCACGAAATGAGGCCCGATTCCCCTGCACTGCGTGCAGAGCAATTTCGTGTTCCACATCAAACGTGAAAGGAGCCTTGATTTCCTTGATGGCACTCCAGAGAAAACCCAAGATCACTGTCTCAAGCCTAGAGGGATCATGAGGTCACTGGAGCAACATGAAAGGTCTCTGTGGACCCCAAGTCAACTCGAGATGAGAGCTTAGTCCTTGGCTTCGACTCAAAGGAACACCAACTTTCCACAAGCACCTCAAGAGGAGGCTTCTCTCAGCTACAGGTATGTGAGAGGGACTCTGAGTTTGTGGCCTCAAGTGGAATGGACACCGAGATGCTCTGACTCGAAGTAAGGCCGGATATCACTGCAGTGAATTGAATGCAGGCTCGTCTTGCATCTCCCAAGACGAATGGATGTCTGAATCCCCTGTGGAGACCACAGAGAAAGACCTAGTTCTCCGCCTCATCGCGACCAGTGGCCTCACATCCTTTGAAAACTCGAGAGGTCCGCGGAGATCAATGCTTCCAAAGGAGACGATGCCTGACTCCTCTTGAAAATGGATAGGAGTCCCAGGATCCCTGTCCACGTGGAAAGGGAACCTGGGTCTCCCGCCTCACGTGGAGAGGCGTCCCAATTGCCATGCCAAGACTCGAGGAGAATTCCGAAGTGTCCCTTGCACCTAGGCAGGAGTCCTGACGTCGCTGAACAAACACGTGTCTGGAAGTGCCCTCCCCGTCGGAACTCGAGAATATACCCCAGGTTCCGTCCGCAACTCGAGAAAAACCATGAGATTTCTCCCTCGCCGGGAGATGAGACCCGATTCCCCTGCACTGCGTGCAGAGCAATTCCGTGTTCCACATCAAACGTGAAAGGAGCCTTGATTTCCTTGATGGCACTCCAGAGAAAACCCAAGATCACTGTCTCAAGTCTAGAGGGATCATGAGGTCACTGGAGCAAAAGGAAAGGGCTCCGGGGACCCCAAATCTACTCGAGATGATATCTAAGTCCCTGGCTTCGATTCAAGAGGAATACCAACTTTCCACAAGCACCTCAAGAGGAGGCTTCTTTCAGCTACAGGTATGTGAGAGGGACCCTGAGTTGCTGGCCTCAAGTGGAATGGACACCGAAATGGTCTGACTCGAAGTAAGGCCGGATATCCCTGCAGTGAATTGAATGCAGGCTCGTCTTGCATCTCCCAAGACGAAGGGATGTCTGAATCCCCTGTGGAGACCACAGAGAAAGACCTAATTCTCCGCCTCATCGCGACCGGAGGCTTCACATCCTTTGAAAACTCGAGATTTCCGCGGAGATCAATGCTTCCAAAGGAGACGATGCCTGACTCCTCTTCAAAATGGATAGGAGTCCCAGGATCCCTGTGGCACGTGGAAAGGGACCCTGGGGCTCCCGCCTCACGTGGAGACGCGGCCCCATTGCCATGCCAAGACTCGAGGAGAATCCCGAGGTGTCCTCGCACCTAGGCAGGAGTCCTGACGTCACTGAACAAACACGTGTCTGGAAGGGCCCTCCCCGTCGTACCTCGAGAATATACCCCAGGTTCCGGCCGCAACTCGAGAAAAACCATGAGACTTCCCCCTCGCCGCGAGATGAAGCCCTATTCCCCTGCACTGCGTGCAGAGCAATTCCGTGTTCCACATCAAACGTGAAAGGAGCCTTGATTTCCTTGATGACACTCCAGAGAAAACCCAAGATCACTGTCTCAAGTCTAGAGGGATCCTGAGGTCACTGGAGCAACACCAAAGGTCTCCGTGCACCTCAAATCAACTCGAGATGAGAGCTTATACCCTGGCTTCGAGTCAAGAGGAATACCAAATTTCCACAAGCAACTCAAGAGGAGGCTTCTCTCAGCTACAGGTATGTGAGAGGGACCCTGAGTTTGTGGCCTCAAGTGGAATGGACACCGAGATGGTCTGAATCGAAGTAAGGCCGGATAACCCTGCAGTGAATTGAATGCAGGATCGTCTTGCATCTCCCAAGATGAAGGGATGTCTGAATCCCCTGTGGAGACCACAGAGAAAGACCTAGTCCTCCGCCTCATCGCGACCGGAGGCCTCACACCCTTTGAAAACTCGAGAGGTCCTCGGAGATCAATGCTTCCAAAGGAGAGGATGCCTGGCTCCTCTTGAAAATGGATAGGAGTCCCAGGATCCCTGTGGCACGTGGAAAGGGACCCTGGGTCTCCCGCCTCTCGTGGATACGCGTCTCAATTGCCATGCCAAGACTCGAGGAGAATCCCGAGGTGTCCCTCGCACCTAGGCAGGAGTCCTGACGTCGCTGAACAAACACGTGTCTGGAAGGGCCCTCGCCGTCGTAACTCGAGAATATAACCCAGGTTCCGGCCGCAACTGGAGAAAAACCATGAGACTTCCCCCTCGCCGTGAGATGATTCCCGATTCCCCTGCACTGCATGCAGAGCAATTCCGTGTTCCAAATCAAACGTGAAAGGAGCCTTGATTTCGTTGATGGCACTCCAGAGAATACCCAAGATCACTGTCTCAAGTCTAGAGGGATCCTGAGGTCACTGGAGCAACAAGAAAGGGCTCTGTGGACCCCAAATCAACTCGAGATGAGAGCTTAGTCCCTGGCTTCGACTCAAGAGGAATACCAACTTTCCACAAGCACCTCAAGAGCAGGCTTCTCTCAGCTACAGGTAAGTGAGAGGGACCCTGAGTTTTTGGCCTCAAGTGGAATGGACACCGAGATGCTCTGACTCGAAGTAAGGCCGGATATCCCAACAGTGAATTGAATGCAGGCTCATCTTGCATCTCCCAAGACGAAGGGATGTCTGAATCCCCTTTGGAGACGACAGAGAAAGACCTAGTCCTCCGCCTCATCGCGACCGGAGGCCTCACATCCTTTGAAAACTCGAGAGGTCTGCGGAGGTCAATGCTTCCAAAGGAGACGATGCATGACTCCTCTTGAAAATGGATAGGAGTCCCAGGATCCCTGTGGCACGTGCAAAGGGACCCTGGGTCTCCCGCCTCACGTGGGACACGTCCCAATTGCCATGACAAGACTCGAGGAGAATCCCGAGGTGTCCCTCGCACCGAGGCAGGAGTCCTGACGTCGCTGAACAAACACGTGTCTGGAAGGGCCCTCCCCGTCGTAACTCGAGAATATACCCCAGGTTCCGGCCGCAACTCGAGAAAAACCATGAGACTTCCCCCTCGCCGCGACATGAGGCCCGATTCCCCTGCACTGCGTGCAGAGCAATTCTGTGTTCCACATCAAACGTGGAAGGAGACTTGATTTCGTTGATGGCACTCCAGAGAAAACCCAAGATCACTGTCTCAAGTCTAGAGGGATCCTGAGGACCCTGGAGCAACATGAAAGGGCTCCGTGCACCCCAAATCAACTCGAGATGAGAGCTTATACCCTGGCTTCGAGTCAAGAGGAATACCAAATTTCCACAAGCAACTCAAGAGGAGGCTTCTCTCAGCTACAGGTATGTGAGAGGGACCCTGAGTTTGTGGCCTCAAGTGGAATGGACACCGAGATGGTCTGAATCGAAGTAAGGCCGGATAACCCTGCAGTGAATTGAATGCAGGATCGTCTTGCATCTCCCAAGATGAAGGGATGTCTGAATCCCCTGTGGAGACCACAGAGAAAGACCTAGTCCTCCGCCTCATCGCGACCGGAGGCCTCACACCCTTTGAAAACTCGAGAGGTCCTCGGAGATCAATGCTTCCAAAGGAGAGGATGCCTGGCTCCTCTTGAAAATGGATAGGAGTCCCAGGATCCCTGTGGCACGTGGAAAGGGACCCTGGGTCTCCCGCCTCACGTGGAGACGCGTCCAAATTGCCATGCCAAGACTCGAGGAGAATACCGAGTTGTCCCTCGCACCTAGGCAGGAGACCTGACGTCGCTGAACAAACACGTGTCTGGAAGGGCCCTCCCCGTCGTAACTCGAGAATATACCCCAGGTTCCGTCCGCAACTCGAGAAAAACCATGAGACTTCCCCATCGCCGGGAGATGAGACCCGATTCCCCTGCATTGCATGCAGAGCAATTCCGTGTTCCACATCAAATGTGAAAGGAGCCTTGATTTCCTTGATGGCACTCCAGAGAAAACCCAAGATCACTGTCTCAAGTCTAGAGGGATCATGAGGTCACTGGAGCAAAAGGAATGGGCTCCGGGGACCCCAAATCTACTCGAGATGATATCTTAGTCCCTGGCTTCGATTCAAGAGGAATACCAACTTTCCACAAGCACCTCAAGAGGAGGCTTCTTTCAGCTACAGGTATGTGAGAGGGACCCTGAGTTGCTGGCCTCAAGTGGAATGGACACCGAGATGGTCTGACTCGAAGTAAGGCCGGATAACCCTGCAGTGAATTGAATGCAGGCTCGTCTTGCATCTCCCAAGACGAAGGGATATCTGAATCCCCTGTGGAGACCACAGAGAAAGACCTAATTCTCCGCCTCATCGCGACCGGAGGCTTCACATCCTTTGAAAACTCGAGATTTCCGCGGAGATCAATGCTTCCAAAGGAGACGATGCCTGACTCCTCTTGAAAATGGATAGGAGTCCCAGGATCCCTGTGGCACGTGGAAAGGGACACTGGGTCTCCCGCCTCACGTGGAGACGCGTCCCAATTGCCATGCCAAGACTCGAGGAGAATCCCGAGGTGTCCCTCGCACCTAGGCAGGAGTCCTGACGTCGCTGAACAAACACGTGTCTGGAAGGGCCGTCCCCGTCGTAACTCGAGAATATACCCCAGGTTCCGGCCGCAACTCGAGAAAAACCATGAGAGTTCCCCCTCGCCGCGAGATGAGGCCCAATTCCCCTGCACTGCGTGCAGAGCAATTCCGTGTTCGACATCAAAATTGAAAGGAGCCTTGATTTCCTTGATGGCACTCCAGTGAAAACCCAAGATCACTGTCTCAAGTCTAGAGGGAACCTGAGGTCACTGGAGCAACACGAAAGGTCTCCGTGGACACTAAATCAACTCGAGATGAGAGCTTAGTCCCTGGCTTCGACTCAAGAGGAATACCAACTTTCCACAAGCACCACAAGAGGAGGCTTCTCTCAGCTACAGGTATGTGAGAGGGACCCTGAGTTTGTGGCCTCAAGTGGAATGGACACGGAGATGCTCTAACTCGAGGGAAGGCCGGATATCCCTGCAGTGAATTGAATGCAGGCTCGTCTTGCATCTCCCAAGACGAAGGGATGTCTGAATCCCCTGTGGAGACCACAGAGAAAGACCTAGTCCTCCGCCTCATCGCGACCGGAGGCCTCACATCCTTTGAAAATTCGAGAAGCCTGCAGAGATCAATGCTTCCAAAGGAGACAATGCCTGACTCCTCTTGAAAGTGGATAGGAGTCCCAGGATCCCTGTGGCACGTGGAAAGGGACCCTGGGTCTCCCGCCTCGCGTGGAGACCCGTCCCAATTGACATGCCAAGACTCGAGGAGAATCCCGAGGTGTCCCTCGCACCTAGGCAGGAGTCCTGACGTCGCTGAACAAACACGTGTCTGGAAGGGCCCTCCCCGTCGTAACTCGAGAATATAACCCAGGTTCCGGCCGCAACTCGAGAAAAACCATGAGACTTCCCAATCGCCACGAAATGAGGCCCGATTCCCCTGCACTGCGTGCAGAGAAATTCCGTGTTCGACATCAAAATTGAAAGGAGCCTTGATTTCCTTGATGGCACTGCAGAGAAAACCCAAAAGCACTGTCTCAAGTCTAGAGGGATCCTGAGGTCACTGGAGAAACACGAAAGGGCTCCGTGGACCCCAAGTCAACTCGAGATGAGAGCTTAGTCCTTGGTTTCGACTCAAGAGGAACACCAACTTTCCACAAGAACCTCAAGAGGACGCTTCTCTCAGCTACAGGTATGTGAGAGGGACCATGAGTGTGTGGCCTCAAATGGAATGGACACCGAGATGCTCTGACTCGAAGTAAGGCCGGATATCCCTGCAGTGAATTGAATGCAGGCTCCTCTTGCATCTCCCAAGATGAAGAGTTGTCTGAATCCCCTGTGGAGACCACAGAGAAAGACCTAGTCCTCCGCCTCAACGTGAACGGAGGCCTCACATCCTTTGAAAACTCAAGAGGTCCGCGGGGATCAATGCTTCCAAAGGAGACGATGCCTGACTCCTCTTGAAAATGGATAGGAGTCCCAGGATCCCTGTGGCACGTGGAAAGGGACCCTGGGTCTCCCGCCTCACGTGGAGACGCGTCCCAATTGCCATGGCAAGACTCGAGGAGAATCCCGAGGTGTCCCTCGCACCTAGGCAGAAGTCCTGACGTCGCTGAACAAACACTTGTCTGGAAGGGCCCTCCCCGTCGTAACTCGAGAATATAGCCCAGGTTCCGGCCGCAACTTGAGAAAAACCATGAGACTTCCCCCTCGCCGCGAGATGAAGCCCGATTCCCCTGGACTGCGTGCAGAGCAATTTCGTGTTCCACATCAAACGTGAAAGAAGCCTTGATTTCCTTGATGGCACTCCAGAGAAAACCCAAGATCACTGTCTCAAGCCTAGAGGGATCATGAGGTCACTGGAGCAACATGAAAGGTCTCTGTGGACCCCAAGTCAACTCGAGATGAGAGCTTAGTCCTTGGCTTCGACTCAAAGGAACACCAACTTTCCACAAGCACCTCAAGAGGAGGCTTCTCTCAGCTACAGGTATGTGAGAGGGACTCTGAGTTTGTGGCCTCAAATGGAATGGACACCGAGATGCTCTGACTCGAAGTAAGGCCGGATATCACTGCAGTGAATTGAATGCAGGCTCGTCTTGCATCTCCCAAGACGAATGGATGTCTGAATCCCCTGTGGAGACCACAGAGAAAGACCTAGTTCTCCGCCTCATCGCGACCAGTGGCCTCACATCCTTTGAAAACTCGAGAGGTCCGCGGAGATCAATGCTTCCAAAGGAGACGATGCCTGACTCCTCTTGAAAATGGATAGGAGTCCCAGGATCCCTGTCCACGTGGAAAGGGAACCTGGGTCTCCCGCCTCACGTGGAGAGGCGTCCCAATTGCCATGCCAAGACTCGAGGAGAATTCCGAAGTGTCCCTTGCACCTAGGCAGGAGTTATGACGTCGCTGAACAAACACGTGTCTGGAAGGGCCCTCCCCGACGTAACTCGAGAATATACCGCAGGTTCCGGCCGCAACTCGAGACAAACCATGAGACTTCCCCCTCGCCGTGAGATGAGGCCCGATTCACCTGTACTGCGTGCAGAGCAATTCCATGTTCCACATCAAACGTGAAAGGAGCCTTGATTTCCTTGATGGCACACCAGAGAAAAGCCAAGATCACTATCTCAAGTCTAGAGGGATCCTGAGGTCACTGGAGCAACACGAAAGGGCTCTGTGGACCCCAAATCAACTCGAGATGAGAGCTTAGTCCCTGGCTTTGACTCAAGAGGAATACCAACTTTCCAGAAGCACCTCAAGGGGAGGCTTCTCTCAGCTACAGGTATGTGAGAGGAACCCTGAGTTTGTGGCCTCAAGGAGAATGGACACCGAGATGCTCTGACTCGAAGTAAGACCGGATATCCCTGAAGTGAATTGAATGCAGGCTCGTCTTGCATCTCCCAGGACGAAGGGATGTCTGAATCCCCTGTGGAGACCACAGAGAAAGACCTAGTCCTCCGCCTCATCGCGACAGGAGGCCTCACATCCTTTGAAAACTCGAGAGGTCTGCAGAGATCAATGATTCCAAAGGAGACGATGCCTGACTCCTCTTGAAAATGGATAGGAGTCCCAGGATCCCTGTGGCACGTGGGAAGGGACCCTGGGTCTCCTGCATCACGTGGAGACGCCTCCCAATTGCCATGCCAAGACTCGAGGAGAATCCCGAGGTGTCCCTCGCACCTAGGCAGGAGTCCTGACGTCGCTGAACAAACATGTGTCTGGAAGGGCCCTCCCCGTCCTAACTCGAGAATATACCCCAGGTTCCGGCCGCAACTCGAGAAAAACCATGAGACTTGCCCCTCGCCGCGAGAGGAGGCCCGATTCCCCTGCACTGCATGCAGAGCAATTCAGTGTTCCACATCAAACGTGAAAGGAGCCTTGATTTCCTTGATGGCACTCCAGAGAAAACCCAAGATCACTGGCTCAAGTCTAGAGGGATCCTGAGGTCACTGGAGCAACACGAAAGGGCTCCGTGGAACCCAAATCAACTCGAGATGAGAGCTTAGTCCCTGGCTTAGACTCAAGAGGAATACCAACTTTCCACAAGCACCTCAAGAGGAGGCTTCTCTCAGCTACAGGTATGTGAGAGGGACCCTGAGTTTGTGGCCTCAAGTGGAATGGACACCGAGATGCTCTGACTCGAAGTAAGGCCGGATATCCCTGCAGTGAATTGAATGCAGGCTCCTCTTGCATCTCCCAAGACGAAGAGTTGTCTGAATCCCCTGTGGAGACCACAGAGAAAGACCTAGTCCTCTGCCTCAACGTGAACGGAGGCCTCACATCCTTTGAAAACTCGAGAGGTCCGCGGAGATCAATGCTTCCAAAGGAGACTTTGCCTGACTCCTCTTGAAAATGGATAGGAGTCCCAGGATCCCTGTGGCACGTGGAAAGGGACCCTCGGTCTCCCGCCTCACGTGGAGACGCGTCACAATTGCCATGCCAAGACTCGAGGAAAATCCCGAGGTGTCCCTCGCACCTAGGCAGGAGTCCTGACGTCGCTGAACAAACACGTGTCTGGAAGGGCCCTCCCTGTCGTAACTCGAGAATATACCCCAGGTTCCGGCCGCAACTTGAGAAAAACCATGAGACTTCCCCCTCGCCGCGAGATGAGGCCCGATTCCCCTGCACTGTGTGCAGAGCAATTCCGTGTTCCACATCAAACGTGAAAGGAGCCTTGATTTCCTTGATGGCACTCCAGAGAAAACCCAAGATCACTGTCTCAAGCCTAGAGGGATCCTGAGGTCACTGGAGCAACATGAAAGGTCCCTGTGGACCCCAAGTCAACTCGAGATGAGAGCTTAGTCCTTGGCTTCGACTCAAGAGGAACACCAACTTTCCACAAGCACCTCAAGAGGAGGCTTCTCTCAGCTACAGGTATGTGAGAGGGACTCTGAGTTTGTGGAGTCAAGTGGAATGGACACCGAGATGCTCTGACTCGAAGTAAGACCGGATATCCCTGAAGTGAATTGAATGCAGGCTCGTCTTGCATCTCCCAGGACGAAGAGTTATCTGAATCCCCTGTGGAGACCACAGAGAAAGACCTAGTCCTCCGCCTCAACGTGAACGGAGGCCTCACATCCTTTGAAAACTCGAGAGGTCCGCGGAGATCAATGCTTCCAAAGGAGACGATGCCTGACTCCTCTTGAAAATGGATAGGAGTCCCAGGATCCCTGTGGCAGGTGGAAAGGGACCCTGGGTCTCCCGCCTCACGTGGAGACGCGTCCCAATTGCCATGCCAAGACTCGAGGAGAATACCGAGGTGTCCCTCGCACCTAGGCAGGAGTCCTGACGTCGCTGAACAAACACGTGTCTGGAAGGGCCCTCCCTGTCGTAACTCGAGAATATACCCCAGGTTCCGGCCGCAACTCGAGAAAAACCATGAGACTTCCCCCTCGCCGCGAGATGAGGCCCGATTCCCCTGCACTGCGTGGAGAGCAATTCCGTGTTCCACATCAAACGTGAAAGGAGCCTTGATTTCCTTGATGGCACTCCAGAGAAAACCCAAGATCACTGTCTCAAGTCTAGAGGGATCCTGAGGTCACTGGAGCAACACGAAAGGGCTCCGTGGAACCCAAATCAACTCGAGATGAGAGCTTAGTCCCTGGCTTAGACTCAAGGGGAATACCAACTTTCCACAAACACCTCAAAAGGAGGCTTCTCTCAGCTACAGGTATGTGAGAGGGACCCTGAGTTTGTGGCCTCAAGTGGAATGGACACCGAGATGCTCTGACTCGAAGTAAGGCCGGATATCCCTGCAGTGAATTGAATGCAGGCTCCTCTTGCATCTCCCAAGACGAAGAGTTGTCTGAATCCCCTGTGGAGACCACAGAGAAAGACCTAGTCCTCTGCCTCAACGTGAACGGAGGCCTCACATCCTTTGAAAACTCGAGAGGTCCGCGGAGATCAATGCTTCCAAAGGAGACTTTGCCTGACTCCTCTTGAAAATGGATAGGAGTCCCAGGATCCCTGTGGCACGTGGAAAGTGACCCTCGGTCTCCCGCCTCACGTGGAGACGCGTCCCAATTGCCATGCCAAGACTCGAGGAAAATCCCGAGGTGTCCCTCGCACCTACGCAGGAGTCCTGACGTCGCTGAACAAACACGTGTCTGGAAGGGCCCTCCCCGTCGGAACTCCTCAATATACCACAGGTTCCGGCCGCAACTCGAGGAAATCCATGAGACTTCCCCCTCGCCGAGAGATGAGGCCCGATTCCCCTGCACTGCGTGCAGAGCAATTCCGTGTTCCACATCAAACGTGAAAGGAGCCTTGATTTCCTTGATGGCACTCTAGAGAAAACCCAAGATCACTGTCTCAAGTCTAGAGGGATCCTGAGGTCACTTTAGCAAAATGAAAGGGCTCCGAGTACCCCAAATCAACTCGAGATGAGAGCTTAGTCCCTGGCTTCGACTCAAGAGGAATACCAACTTTCCACAAGCACCTCAAGAGGAGGCTTCTCTCAGCTACAGGTATGTGAGAGGGACCCTGAGTGTGTGGCCTCAAGTGGAAAGGACACCGAGATGGTCTGACTCGAAGTAAGCCCGGATATCCCTGCAGTGAATTGAATGCAGGCTCGTCTTGCATCTCCCATGACGAAGGGATGTCTGAATCCCCTGTGGAGACGACAGAGAAAGACCTAGTCCTCTGCCTCATCGCGACCGGAGGCCTCACATCCTATGAGAACTTGAGAGGTCTGCGGAGATCAATGCTTCCAAAGGAGACGATGCCTGACTCCTCTTGAAAATGGATAGGAGTCCCCGGATCCCTGTGGCACTTGGAAAGGGACCCTGTGTCTCTCGCCTCACTTGGAGACGTGTGCCAATTGCCATGCCAAGACTCGAGGAGAATCCCGAGGTGTCCCTCGCACCTAGACGGGAGTCCTGACATCGCTGAACAAACACGTGTCTGGAAGGGCCCTCCCCGTCGTAACTCGAGAATATACCCCAGGTTCCAGCCGCAACTCGAGAAAAACCATGAGATTTCCCCTCACCGCGAGATGAGGCCCGATTCCCCTGCACTGCGTGCAGAGCAATTACGTGTTCCACATCAAACGTGAAAAGAGCCTTGATTTCCTTGATGGCACTCCAGAGAAAACCCAAGATCACTGTCTCAAGTCTAGAGGGATCCTGAGTTCACTGGAGCAACACGAAAAGGCTCCGTGTACGCCAAATCAACTCGAGATGTTATCTTAGTCCCTGGCTTCGACTCAAGAGGAATACCAACTTTCCACAAGCACCTCAAGTGGAGGCTTCTCTCAGCTACAGGTATGTGAGAGGGACCCTGAGTTTGTGGCCTCAAGTGGAATGGACACCGAGATGCTCTGACTCGAAGGAAGGCTGGATGTCCCTGCAGTGAATTGAATGCAGGCTCGTCTTGCATCTCCCAAGACGAAGGAATGTCTGAATCCCCTGTGGAGACCACAGAGAGACCTAGTCCTCCACCTCAATGCGACCGGAGACCTCACATCCTTTGAAAACTCGAGAGGTCCGCGGAGATCAATGCTTCCAAAGGAGACGATGCCTGACTCCTCTTGAAAATGGATAGGAGTCCCAGGATCCCTGTGGCACGTTGAAAGGGAAACTGGGTCTCCCGCCACCCGTGGAGACACGTCCCAATTGCCATGCCAAGTCTCGAGGAGAATCCCGAGGTGTCCCTTGCACCTAGTCAGGAGTCCTGACGTCGCTGAACAAACACGTGTCTGGAAAGGCCCTCCCCTTCGTAACTCGAGAATATACCCCAGGTTCCGGCCACAACTCGAGAAAAACCATGAGACTTCGCCTCGCCGCGAGATGAGGCCCGATTCCCCTGCACTGCGTGCAGAGCAATTCCGTGTTCCACATTAAATGTGAAACGAGCCTTGATTTCTTGATGGCACTCCAGAGACAACCCAAGATCATTGTCTCAAGTCTAGAGGGATCCTGAGGTCACTGGAGCAACACGAAAGGTCTCCGTGGGCCCCAAATCAACTCGAGATGAGTGCTTAGTCCCTGGCTTCGACTCAAGAGGAATACCAACTTTCCATAAGCCCCTCAAGAGGAGGCTTCTCTCAGCTACAGGTATGTGGGAGGGACCCTGAATTTGTGGCCTCAAGTGGAATGGACACCGAGATGCTCTGACTCGAAGTAAGGCCGGATATCCCTGCAGTGAATTGAATGCAGGCTCGTCTTGCATCTCCCAAGACGAAGGGTTGTCTGAATCCCCTGTGGAGACCACAGAGAAAGACCTAGTTCTCCGCCTCAACGCGACCGGAAGCCTCACATCCTTTGAAAACTCGAGAGGTCCGCGGAGATCAATGCTTCCCAAGGAGAAGATGCCTGACTCCTCTTGAAAATGGATAGGAGTCCCAGGATCCCTGTGGCAGGTGGAAAGGGACCCTGGGTCTCCCGCCTCACGTGGAGACGCGTCCCAATTGCCATGCCAAGACTCGAGGAGAATCCCGAGGTGTCCCTCGCCCCTACGCAGGAGTCCTGACGTCGCTGAACAAACACGTGTCTGGAAGGGCCCTCCCCGTCGTAACTCGAGAATATACCCCAGGTTCCGGCCGCATCTCGAGAAAAACCATGAGATATCCAACTCGCCGCGAGTTGAGGCCCGATTCCCCTGCACTGCATGCAGAGCAATTCCGTGTTCCACATCAAAGGTGAAAGGAGCCTTGATTTCCTTGATGGCACTCCAGAGAAAACCCAAGATCACTGTCTCAAGTCTAGAGGAATCCTCAGGTCACTGGAGCAACACGAAAGGGCTCCGTGGACCCCGAATCAACTCGAGATGAGAGCTTATTCCCTGGCTTTGACTCAAGAGGAATACCAACTTTCCACAAGCACCTCAAGAGGAGGCTTCTCTCAGCTACAGGTATGTGAGAGGGACCCTGAGTTTGTGGCCTCAAGTGGAATGGATAGCGAGATGCTCTGACTCGAAGTAAGGCCGGATATCCCTGCAGTGAATTGAATCTAGGCTCGTCTTGCATCTCCCAAGACGAAGGGATGTCTGAATCCACAGTGGAGGCCACAGAGAAAGACCTAGGCCTCCGCCTCATCGCGACCGGAGGCCTCACATCCTTTGAAAACTTGAGAGGTCCGTGGAGATCAATGCTTCCAAAGGAGACGATGCCTGACTCCTCTTGAAAATGGATAGGAGTCCCAGGATCCCTGTGGCACGTGGAACGGGACCCTGGGCCTCCGCCCTCACGTGGATACGCGTCCCAATTGCCATGCCAAGACTCGAGGAGAATCCCGAGGTGTCCCTCGCCCCTAGTCAGGAGTCCTGACGTCGCTGAACAAACACGTGTCTGGAAGGGCCCTCCCCGTCGTAACTCCTCAATATACCACAGGTTCCGGCCGCAACTCGAGGAAATCCATGAGACTTCCCCCTCGCCGCGAGATGAGACCTGATTCCCGTGCACTGCGTGCAGAGCAATTCCGTGTTCCACATCAAACGTGAAAGGAGCCTTGATTTCCTTGATGGCACTCCAGAGAAAACCCAAGATCACTGTCTCAAGTCTAGAGGGATCCTGAGGTCACGGGAGCAACACGAAAGGGCTCCGTGGACCCCAAATCAACTGGAGATGAGAGCTTAGTCCCTGGCTTCGAGTCAAGAGGAATACCAACTTTCCACAAGCACCTCAAGAGGAGGCTTCTCTCAGCTACAGGTATGTGAGAGGGACCCTGAGTTTGTGGCCTCAAGTGGAATGGACACCGAGATGGTCTGAATCGAAGTAAGCCCGGATATCCCTGCAGTGAATTGAATGCAGGCACGTCTTGCATCTGCCAAGAGGAAGGGATGTCTGAATCCCCTGTAGAGACAACTGAGAAAGACCTAATTCTCCGCCTCATCGCGACCGGAGGCGTCACATCCTTTGAAACCTCGAGAGGTCCTCGGAGATCAATGATTCCAAAGGAGACGATGCCTGACTCCTCTTGAAAATGGATAGGAGTCACTGGATCCCTGTGGCACGTGGAAAGGGACCCTCCGTCTCCCGCCTCATGTGGAGACGCATCCCAATTGCCATGCCAAGACTCGAGGGGAATCCCGAGGTGTCCCTAGCACATAGGCAGGAGTCCTGACGTCGCTGAACAAACACGTGTCTGGAAGGGCCCTCCCCGTCGTAGCTCGAGAATATACCCCAGGTTCCGGCCGCAACTTGAGAAAAACCATGAGACTTCCCCCTCGCCGCGACATGAGGCCCGATTCCCCTGCACTGCGTGCAGAGCAATTCCGTGTTCCACATCAAACGTGAAAGGAGCCTTGATTTCCTTGATGGCACTCCAGAGAAAACCCATGATCACTGTCTCAAGTCTACAGGGATCCTGAGGTCACTGGAGCAACACGAAAGGGATCCGTGGACCCCAAATCAACTCGAGATGAGAGCGTAGTCCCTGGCTTCGAATCAAGAGGAATACCAACTTTCCACAAGCACCTCAAGAGGAGGCTACTCTCAGCTACAGGTAAGTGAGAGGGACTCTGAGTTTGTGGCCTCAAGTGGAATGGACACCGAGATGCTCTGACTCGAAGTAAGGCCGGATATCCCTGCAGTGAATTGAATGCAGGCTCGTCTTGCATCTCCCAAGACGAAGGGATGTATGAATCCGCTGTGGAGACCACAGAGAAAAACCTAGTCCTCGGCCTCATCGAGACCGGAGGCATCACATCCTTTGAAAACACGAGAGGTCTGCGGAGGTCAATACTTCCAAAGGAGACGATGCCTGACTCCTCTTAAAATGGATAGGAGTCCCAGGATCCCTGTGGCACGTGGAAAGGGACCCTGGGTCTCCCGCCTCACGTGGAGACGCGTCCCAATTGCCATGCCAAGACTCGAGGAGAATCCCGAGGTGTCCCTCGTACCTAGGCAGGAGTCCTGACGTCGCTGAACAAACACGTGTCTGGAAGGGCCCTCCCCGTCGTACCTCGAGAATATACCCCAGGTTCCGGCCGCAACTCGAGAAAAACCATGAGACTTCCCCTTCGCCGCGAGATGAGTCCCAATTCCCCTGCACTGCTTGCAGAGCAATTCCGTGTTCCACTTTAAACGTGAAAGGAGACTTGATTTCCTTGACGGCACTCCAGAGAAAACCCAAGATCACTGTCTCAAGTCTAGAGGGATCCTGAGGTCACTGGAGCAACACGAAATTTCTCCGTGGACCCCAAATTAACTCGAGATGAGAGCTTAGTCCCTGGCTTCGACTCAAGAGGAATACCAACTTTCCACAAGCACCTCAACAGGAGGCTTCTCTCAACTACAGCTATGTGAGAGGACCCTGAGTTTGTGGCCTCAAGTGGAATGGACACCGAGATGCTCTGACTCGAAGTAAGGCCGGATATCCCTGCAGTGAATTGAATGCAGGCTCGTCTTGCATCTCCCAAGATGAAGGGATGTCTGAATCCCCTGTGGAGACCACAGAGGAAGACCTAGATCTCCGCCTCATCGCGACCGGAGGCCTCATATCCTTTGAATATTCGAGAGGTCCGTGGAGGTCAATGCTTCCAAAGGAGACGATGCCTGACTGTTCTTGAAAATGGATAGGAGTCCCAGGATCACTTTGGCACGTGGAAAGGGACACTGGTCCTTCCGACTCACGTGGAGACGCGTCCCAATTGCCATGCCAATACTCGAGGAGAATCCCGAGGTGTCCCTCGCACCTAGGCAGGCGTCCTGACGTCGCTGAACAAACACGTGTCTGGATGGGCCCTCCCCGTCGTAACTCGAGAATATACCCCAGCTTCCGGCCGCAACTCGAGAAAAACAATGAGACTTCCCCTTCGCCGCGAGATAAGGCCTGATTCCCCTGCACTGCGTGCAGAGCAATTCCTTGTTCCACATCAAACGTGAAAGGAGCCTTGATTTCCTTGATGGCACTCCAGAGAAAACCCAAGATCACTGTTTCAAGTCTAGAGGGATCCTGAGGTAACTGGAGCAAAAGGTAAGGGCTCCGTGGACCCCAAATCAACTCGAGATGAGAGCTTAGTCCCTGGCTTCAACTCATGAGGAATACGAACTTTCCACAAGCCCCTCAAGAGGAGGTTTCTCTCAGCTACAGGTTTGTGAGAGGGACCCTGAGTTTGTGGCCTCAAGTAGAATGGACACCGAGATGCTCTGACTCGAAGTAAGGCCGGATATCCCTGCAGTGAATTGAATGCAGGCTCGTCTTGCATCTCCCAAGATGAAGGGATGTCTGAATCCCCTGTGGAGACCACAGAGAAAGACCTAGTTCTCAGCCTAATGGCGACCGGAGGCCTCATATCCTTTGAAAACTCGAGAGGTCCGCGGAGATCAATGCTTCCAAAGGAGACGATGCCTGACTGCTCTTGAAAATGGATAGGAGTCCCAGGAACCCTGTGGCACGTGTAAAGGGACCCTGGGTCTCCCGCCTCACGTGGAGACACATCCCAATTGCCATGCCAAGACTCGAGGAGCATCCCGAGGTGTCCCTCGCAACTAGGCAGGAGTCCTGACGTCGCTGAACAAACACGTGTCTGGAAGGTACCTCCCCGTCTTAACTTGAGAATATACCCGAGGTTCCGGCCGCAACTCGAGAAAAACCATGAGACTTCCCCCTCGCCCCGACATGAGGCACGATTCCCCTGCACTGCGTGCAGAGCAATTCCGTGTTCCACATCAAACGTGAAAGGAACCTTGATTTCCTTGATGGCACTCCAGAGAAAACCCAAGATCACTGTCTCAAGTCTAGAAGGATGCTGAGGTCACTGGAGCAACACGAAAGGGCTCCGTGGACCCCAAATCAACTCGAGATGAGAGCTTAGTCCCTGGCTTCGACTCAGTAGGAATACCAAGTTTCCACAAGCACCTCAAGAGGAGGCTTCTCCCAGCTACATGGATGTGAGAGGGACGCTGAGTTTGTGGCCTCAAGTGGAATGGACACCGAGATGCTCTGACTCGAAGTAAGGCCGGATATCCCTGCAGTGAATTCAATGCAAGCTCGTCTTGCATCTCCCAAGACGAAGGGATGTCTGAATCCCCTGTGGAGACCAGGGAGAAAGACCTAGTTCTCCGCCTCATTGCGACCAGAGGACTCACATCCTTTGAAAACTCGAGAGGTCCACGGAGATCAATGCTTCCAAAGGAGACGATGCCTGACTCCCCTTGAAAATGGATAGGAGTCCCAGGATCCCTGTGGCACGTGGAAAGGGACCCTGGGTCTCCCGCCTCACGTGGAGACGCGTCCCAATTGCCATGCCAAGACTCGAGGAGAATCCCGAGGTGTCCCTCGCACCTAGGCAGGCGTCCTGACGTCGCTGAACAAACACGTGTCTGGAAGGGCCCTCCCCGTCCTAACTCGAGTATATACCCCAGGTTCCGGCCGCAACTCGAGAAAAACCATGAGACTTCCCACTCGCCGCGAGAGGAGGCCCGATTCCCCTGCACTGCGTGCAGAGCAATTCCGTGTTCCACATCAAACGTGAAAGGAGCCTTGATTTCCTTGATGGCACTCCAGAGAAAACCCAAGATCACTGGCTCAAGTCTAGAGGGATCCTGAGGTCTCTGGAGCAACACGAAAGGGATCCGTGGACCCCAAATCAACTCGAGATGAGAGCTTAGTCCCTGGCTTCGACTCAAGAGGAATACCAACTTTCCACAAGCACCTCAAGAGGAGGCTTCTCTCAGCTACAGGTATGTGAGAGGGACCCTGAGTTTGTGGCCTCAAGTGGAATGGACACCGAGATGCTCTGACTCGAAGTAAGGGCAGATATCCCTGCAGTGAATTGAATGCAGGCTCGTCTTGCATCTCCCAAGATGAAGGGATGTCTGAATCCCCTGTGGAGACCACAGAGAAAGACCTAGTCCTCCGCCTCAACGCGATCGGAGGCCTCACATCCTTTGAAAACTCGAGAGGTCCGAGGAGATCAATGCTTCCCAAGGAGACGATGCCTGACTCCTCTTGAAAGTGGATAGGAGTCCCAGGATCCCTGTGGCACGTGGAATGGGACCCTGGGTCTTCCGCCTCACGTGGAGACGCGTCCCAATTGCCATGCCAAGACTCGAGGAGAATCCCGAGGTGTCCCTCGCACCTAGGCAGGAGTCCTGACGTCGCTGAACAAACACGTGTCTGGAAGGGCCCTCCCCGTCGTAACTCCTCAATATACCACAGGTTCCGGCCGCAACTCGAGGAAATCCATGAGACTTCCCCCTCGCCGCGAGATGAGACCTGATTCCCGTGCACTGCGTGCAGAGCAATTCCGTGTTCCACATCAAACGTGAAAGGAGCCTTGATTTCCTTGATGGCACTCCAGAGAATTCCCAAGATCACTGTCTCAAGTCTAGAGGGATCCTGAGGTCACTGGAGAAACACGAAAGGGCTCCGTGGACCCCAAATCAACTCGAGATGAGAGCTTTGTCCCTGGCTTCGAATCAAGAGGAATACCAACTTTTCACAAGCACCTAAAGAGGAGGCTTCTCTCAGCTACAGGTATGTGAGAGGGACCCTGAGTTTGTGGCCTCAAGTGGAATGGACACCGAGATGCTCTGACTCGAAGTAAGGCCGGATATCTCAACAGTGAATTGAACGCAGGCTCGTCTTGCATCTCCCAAGACGAAGAGATGTCTGAATCCCCTATGGAGACCACAGAGAAAGACCTAGTCCTCCGCCTCATCGCGACCGGAGGCCTCACATCCTTTGAAAACTCGAGAGGTCTGCGGAGATCAATGCTTCCAAAGGAGACGATGCCTGACTCCTCTTGAAAATGGATAGGAGTCCCCGGATCCCTGTGGCACTTGGAAAGGGACCCTGTGTCTCTCGCCTCACGTGGAGACGCGTCCCAATAGCCATGCCAAGACTCGAGGAAAATCCCGAGGTGTCCCTCGCACCTACGCAGGAGTCCTGACGTCGCTGAACAAACACGTGTCTGGAAGGGCCCTCCCCGTCGGAACTCCTCAATATACCACAGGTTCCGGCCGCAACTCGAGGAAATCCATGAGACTTCCCCCTCGCCGAGAGATGAGGCCCGATTCCCCTGCACTGCGTGCAGAGCAATTCCGTGTTCCACATCAAACGTGAAAGGAGCCTTGATTTCCTTGATGGCACTCTAGAGAAAAGCCAAGATCACTGTCTCAAGTCTAGAGGGATCCTGAGGTCACTTTAGCAAAATCAAAGGGCTCCGAGTACCCCAAATCAACTCGAGATGAGAGCTTAGTCCCTGGCTTCGACTCAAGAGGAATACCAACTTTCCACAAGCACCTCAAGAGGAGGCTTCTCTCAGCTACAGGTATGTGAGAGGGACCCTGAGTGTGTGGCCTCAAGTGGAAAGGACACCGAGATGGTCTGACTTGAAGTAAGCCCGGATATCCCTGCAGTGAATTGAATGCAGGCTCGTCTTGCATCTCCCATGACGAAGGGATGTCTGAATCCCCTGTGGAGACGACAGAGAAAGACCTAGTCCTCTGCCTCATCGCGACCGGAGGCCTCACATCCTATGAGAACTTGAGAGGTCTGCGGAGATCAATGCTTCCAAAGGAGACGATGCCTGACTCCTCTTGAAAATGGATAGGAGTCCCCGGATGCCTGTGGCACTTGGAAAGGGACCCTGTGTCTCTCGCCTCACTTGGAGACGTGTGCCAATTGCCATGCCAAGACTCGAGGAGAATCCCGAGGTGTCCCTCGCACCTAGACGGGAGTCCTGACATCGCTGAACAAACACGTGTCTGGAAGGGCCCTCCCCGTCGTAACTCGAGAATATACCCCAGGTTCCAGCCGCAACTCGAGAAAAACCATGAGATTTCCCCTCACCGCGAGATGAGGCCCGATTCCCCTGCACTGCGTGCAGAGCAATTACGTGTTCCACATCAAACGTGAAAAGAGCCTTGATTTCCTTGATGGCACTCCAGAGAAAACCCAAGATCACTGTCTCAAGTCTAGAGGGATCCTGAGTTCACTGGAGCAACACGAAAAGGCTCCGTGTACGCCAAATCAACTCGAGATGTTATCTTAGTCCCTGGCTTCGACTCAAGAGGAATACCAACTTTCCACAAGCACCTCAAGTGGAGGCTTCTCTCAGCTACAGGTATGTGAGAGGGACCCTGAGTTTGTGGCCTCAAGTGGAATGGACACCGAGATGCTCTGACTCGAAGGAAGGCTGGATGTCCCTGCAGTGAATTGAATGCAGGCTCGTCTTGCATCTCCCAAGACGAAGGAATGTCTGAATCCCCTGTGGAGACCACAGAGAGACCTAGTCCTCCACCTCAATGCGACCGGAGACCTCACATCCTTTGAAAACTCGAGAGGTCCGCGGAGATCAATGCTTCCAAAGGAGACGATGCCTGACTCCTCTTGAAAATGGATAGGAGTCCCAGGATCCCTGTGGCACGTTGAAAGGGAAACTGGGTCTCCCGCCACCCGTGGAGACACGTCCCAATTGCCATGCCAAGTCTCGAGGAGAATCCCGAGGTGTCCCTTGCACCTAGTCAGGAGTCCTGACGTCGCTGAACAAACACGTGTCTGGAAAGGCCCTCCGCTTCGTAACTCGAGAATATACCCCAGGTTCCGGCCACAACTCGAGAAAAACCATGAGACTTCGCCTCGCCGCGAGATGAGGCCCGATTCCCCTGCACTGCGTGCAGAGCAATTCCGTGTTCCACATTAAATGTGAAACGAGCCTTGATTTCTTGATGGCACTCCAGAGACAACCCAAGATCATTGTCTCAAGTCTAGAGGGATCCTGAGGTCACTGGAGCAACACGAAAGGTCTCCGTGGGCCCCAAATCAACTCGAGATGAGTGCTTAGTCCCTGGCTTCGACTCAAGAGGAATACTAACTTTCCATAAGCCCCTCAAGAGGAGGCTTCTCTCAGCTACAGGTATGTGGGAGGGACCCTGAATTTGTGGCCTCAAGGGGAATGGACACCGAGATGCTCTGACTCGAAGTAAGGCCGGATATCCCTGCAGTGAATTGAATGTAGGCTCGTCTTGCATCTCCCAAGACGAAGGGATGTCTGAATCCCCTGTGGAGACCACAGAGAAAGACCTAATTCTCCGCCTCATAGCGACCGGGGGCCTCACATCTTTTGAAAATTCGAGAGGTCCGCGGAGATCAATGCTTCCAAAGGAGACGATGCCTGACTCCTCTTGAAAATGGATAGGAGTCCCAGGATCCCTGTGGCACGTGGAAAGGGACCCTGGGTCTCCCGCCTCACGTGGAGACGCTTCCCCATTGCCATGCCAAGACTCGAGGAGAATCCCGAGGTGTCCCTCGCACCTAGGCAGGAGTCCTGACGTCGCTGAACAAACACGTGTCTGGAAGGACCCTCCCCATCGTAACTCGAGAATATACCCCAGGTTCCGGCCGCAACTCGAGAAAAACCATGAGACTTCCCCCTCGCCGCGAGATGAGGCCCGATTCCCCTACACTGCATGCAGAGCAATTCCGTGTTCCACATCAAACGTGAAAGGAGCCTTGTTTTCCTTGATGGCACTCCAGAGAAAACCCAAGATCACTGTCTCAAGTCTCGAGGGATCCTGAGGTCACTGGAGCAACACGAATGGGCTCCGTGGACCCCAAATCAACTCGAGATGAGAGCTTAGACCCTGGCTTAGACTCAAGAGAAATACCACTTTTCACAAGCACCTCAAGACTAGGCTTCTCTCAGCTACAGGTATGTGAGAGGGACCCTGAGTTTGTGGCCTCAAGTGGAATGGACAGCGAGATGCTCTGCCTCGAAGTAAGGCCGGATATCACTGCAGTGAATTGAATGCAGGCTCATCTTGCATCTCCCAAGACGAAGGGTTGTCTGAATCCCCTGTGGAGACCACAGAGAAAGACCTAGTTCTCCGCCTCAACGCGACCGGAAGCCTCACATCCTTTGAAAACTCGAGAGGTCCGCGGAGATCAATGCTTCCCAAGGAGAAGATGCCTGACTCCTCTTGAAAATGGATAGGAGTCCCAGGATCCCTGTGGCAGGTGGAAAGGGACCCTGGGTCTCCCGCCTCACGTGGAGACGCGTCCCAATTGCCATGCCAAGACTCGAGGAGAATCCCGAGGTGTCCCTCGCCCCTACGCAGGAGTCCTGACGTCGCTGAACAAACACGTGTCTGGAAGGGCCCTCCCCGTTGTAACTCGAGAATATACCCCAGGTTCCGGCCGCATCTCGAGAAAAACCATGAGATATCCAACTCGCCGCGAGTTGAGGCCCGATTCCCCTGCACTGCATGCAGAGCAATTCCGTGTTCCACATCAAAGGTGAAAGGAGCCTTGATTTCCTTGATGGCACTCCAGAGAAAACCCAAGATCACTGTCTCAAGTCTAGAGGAATCCTCAGGTCACTGGAGCAACACGAAAGGGCTCCGAGGACCCCGAATCAACTCGAGATGAGAGCTTATTCCCTGGCTTTGACTCAAGAGGAATACCAACTTTCCACAAGCACCTCAAGAGGAGGCTTCTCTCAGCTACAGGTATGTGAGAGGGACCCTGAGTTTGTGGCCTCAAGTGGAATGGATAGCGAGATGCTCTGACTCGAAGTAAGGCCGGATATCCCTGCAGTGAATTGAATGCAGGCTCGTCTTGCATCTCCCAAGACGAAGGGATGTCTGAATCCACAGTGGAGGCCACAGAGAAAGACCTAGGCCTCCGCCTCATCGCGACCGGAGGCCTCACATCCTTTGAAAACTTGAGAGGTCCGTGGAGATCCATGCTTCCAAAGGAGACGATGCCTGACTCCTCTTGAAAATGGATAGGAGTCCCAGGATCCCTGTGGCACGTGGAACGGGACCCTGGGTCTCCCGCCTCACGTGGAGACGCGTCCCAATTGCCATGCCAAGACTCGAGGAGAATCCCGAGGTGTCCCTCGCCCCTAGTCAGGAGTCCTGACGTCGCTGAACAAACACGTGTCTGGAAGGGCCCTCCCCGTCGTAACTCCTCAATATACCACAGGTTCCGGCCGCAACTCGAGGAAATCCATGAGACTTCCCCCTCGCCGCGAGATGAGACCTGATTCCCGTGCACTGCGTGCAGAGCAATTCCGTGTTCCACATCAAACGTGAAAGGAGCCTTGATTTCCTTGATGGCACTCCAGAGAATTCCCAAGATCACTGTCTCAAGTCTAGAGGGATCCTGAGGTCACTGGAGAAACACGAAAGGGCTCCGTGGACCCCAAATCAACTCGAGATGAGAGCTTAGTCCCTGGCTTCGAATCAAGAGGAATACCAACTTTTCACAAGCACCTAAAGAGGAGGCTTCTCTCAGCTACAGGTATGTGAGAGGGACCCTGAGTTTGTGGCCTCAAGTGGAATGGACACCGAGATGCTCTGACTCGAAGTAAGGCCGGATATCTCAACAGTGAATTGAACGCAGGCTCGTCTTGCATCTCCCAAGACGAAGAGATGTCTGAATCCCCTGTGGAGACCACAGAGAAAGACCTAGTCCTCCGCCTCATCGCGACCGGAGGCCTCACATCCTTTGAAAACTCGAGAGGTCTGCGGAGATCAATGCTTCCAAAGGAGACGATGCCTGACTGTTCTTGAAAATGGATAGGATTCCCAGGATCCCTGTGGCACGTGGAAAGGGACCCTGGGTCTCCCGCCTCACGTGGAGACGCGTCCCAATTGCCATGCCAAGACTCGAGGAGAATCCCGTGGTGTCCCTCGCACCTAGGCAGGAGTCCTGACGTCGCTGAACAAACACGTGTCTGGAAGGGCCCTCCCCGTCGTAACTCGAGAATATACCCCAGGTTCCGGCCGCAACTCGAGAAAAACCATGAGACTGCCCCCTCGCCGCGAGATGAGGCCCGATTCCCCTGCACTGCGTGCAGAGCAATTCCGTGTTCCACATCAAACGTGAAAGGAGCCTTGATTTCCTTGATAGCACTCCAGAGAAAACCCAAGATCACTGTCTCAAGTCTAGAGGGATCCTGAGGTCACGGGAGCAACACGAAAGGGCTCCGTGGACCCCAAATCAACTGGAGATGAGAGCTTAGTCCCTGGCTTCGAGTCAAGAGGAATACCAACTTTCCACAAGCACCTCAAGAGGAGGCTTCTCTCAGCTACAGGTATGTGAGAGGGACCCTGAGTTTGTGGCCTCAAGTGGAATGGACACCGAGATGGTCTGAATCGAAGTAAGCCCGGATATCCCTGCAGTGAATTGAATGCAGGCACGTCTTGCATCTGCCAAGAGGAAGGGATGTCTGAATCCCCTGTAGAGACAACTGAGAAAGACCTAATTCTCCGCCTCATCGCGACCGGAGGCGTCACATCCTTTGAAACCTCGAGAGGTCCTCGGAGATCAATGATTCCAAAGGAGACGATGCCTGACTCCTCTTGAAAATGGATAGGAGTCACTGGATCCCTGTGGCACGTGGAAAGGGACCCTCCGTCTCCCGCCTCATGTGGAGACGCATCCCAATTGCCATGCCAAGACTCGAGGGGAATCCCGAGGTGTCCCTCGCACCTAGGCAGGAGTCCTGACGTCGCTGAACAAACACGTGTCTGGAAGGGCCCTCCCCGTCGTAGCTCGAGAATATACCCCAGGTTCCGGCCGCAACTTGAGAAAAACCATGAGACTTCCCCCTCGCCGCGACATGAGGCCCGATTCCCCTGCACTGCGTGCAGAGCAATTCCGTGTTCCACATCAAACGTGAAAGGAGCCTTGATTTCCTTGATGGCACTCCAGAGAAAACCCATGATCACTGTCTCAAGTCTACAGGGATCCTGAGGTCACTGGAGCAACACGAAAGGGATCCGTGGACCCCAAATCAACTCGAGATGAGAGCGTAGTCCCTGGCTTCGAATCAAGAGGAATACCAACTTTCCACAAGCACCTCAAGAGGAGGCTACTCTCAGCTACAGGTAAGTGAGAGGGACTCTGAGTTTGTGGCCTCAAGTGGAATGGACACCGAGATGCTCTGACTCGAAGTAAGGCCGGATATCCCTGCAGTGAATTGAATGCAGGCTCGTCTTGCATCTCCCAAGACGAAGGGATGTATGAATCCGCTGTGGAGACCACAGAGAAAAACCTAGTCCTCGGCCTCATCGAGACCGGAGGCATCACATCCTTTGAAAACACGAGAGGTCTGCGGAGGTCAATACTTCCAAAGGAGACGATGCCTGACTCCTCTTAAAATGGATAGGAGTCCCAGGATCCCTGTGGCACGTGGAAAGGGACCCTGGGTCTCCCGCCTCACGTGGAGACGCGTCCCAATTGCCATGCCAAGACTCGAGGAGAATCCCGAGGTGTCCCTCGTACCTAGGCAGGAGTCCTGACGTCGCTGAACAAACACGTGTCTGGAAGGGCCCTCCCCGTCGTACCTCGAGAATATACCCCAGGTTCCGGTCGCAACTCGAGAAAAACCATGAGACTTCCCCTTCCCCGCGAGATGAGGCCCAATTCCCCTGCACTGCTTGCAGAGCAATTCCGTGTTCCACTTTAAACGTGAAAGGAGACTTGATTTCCTTGACGGCACTCCAGAGAAAACCCAAGATCACTGTCTCAAGTCTAGAGGGATCCTGAGGTCACTGGAGCAACACGAAATTTCTCCGTGGACCCCAAATTAACTCGAGATGAGAGCTTAGTCCCTGGCTTCGACTCAAGAGGAATACCAACTTTCCACAAGCACCTCAACAGGAGGCTTCTCTCAACTACAGCTATGTGAGAGGACCCTGAGTTTGTGGCCTCAAGTGGAATGGACACCGAGATGCTCTGACTCGAAGTAAGGCCGGATATCCCTGCAGTGAATTGAATGCAGGCTCGTCTTGCATCTCCCAAGATGAAGGGATGTCTGAATCCCCTGTGGAGACCACAGAGGAAGACCTAGATCTCCGCCTCATCGCGACCGGAGGCCTCATATCCTTTGAATATTCGAGAGGTCCGCGGAGGTCAATGCTTCCAAAGGAGACGATGCCTGACTGTTCTTGAAAATGGATAGGAGTCCCAGGATCCCTTTGGCACGTGGAAAGGGACACTGGTCCTTCCGACTCACGTGGAGACGCGTCCCAATTGCCATGCCAATACTCGAGGAGAATCCCGAGGTGTCCCTCGCACCTAGGCAGGCGTCCTGACGTCGCTGAACAAACACGTGTCTGGATGGGCCCTCCCCGTCGTAACTCGAGAATATACCCCAGCTTCCGGCCGCAACTCGAGAAAAACAATGAGACTTCCCCTTCGCCGCGAGATAAGGCCTGATTCCCCTGCACTGCGTGCAGAGCAATTCCTTGTTCCACATCAAACGTGAAAGGAGCCTTGATTTCCTTGATGGCACTCCAGAGAAAACCCAAGATCACTGTTTCAAGTCTAGAGGGATCCTGAGGTAACTGGAGCAAAAGGTAAGGGCTCCGTGGACCCCAAATCAACTCGAGATGAGAGCTTAGTCCCTGGCTTCAACTCATGAGGAATACGAACTTTCCACAAGCCCCTCAAGAGGAGGTTTCTCTCAGCTACAGGTTTGTGAGAGGGACCCTGAGTTTGTGGCCTCAAGTAGAATGGACACCGAGATGCTCTGACTCGAAGTAAGGCCGGATATCCCTGCAGTGAATTGAATGCAGGCTCGTCTTGCATCTCCCAAGATGAAGGGATGTCTGAATCCCCTGTGGAGACCACAGAGAAAGACCTAGTTCTCAGCCTAATGGCGACCGGAGGCCTCATATCCTTTGAAAACTCGAGAGGTCCGCGGAGATCAATGCTTCCAAAGGAGACGATGCCTGACTGCTATTGAAAATGGATAGGAGTCCCAGGAACCCTGTGGCACGTGTAAAGGGACCCTGGGTCTCCCGCCTCACGTGGAGACACATCCCAATTGCCATGCCAAGACTCGAGGAGCATCCCGAGGTGTCCCTCGCAACTAGGCAGGAGTCCTGACGTCGCTGAACAAACACGTGTCTGGAAGGTACCTCCCCGTCTTAACTTGAGAATATACCCGAGGTTCCGGCCGCAACTCGAGAAAAACCATGAGACTTCCCCCTCGCCCCGACATGAGGCACGATTCCCCTGCACTGCGTGCAGAGCAATTCCGTGTTCCACATCAAACGTGAAAGGAACCTTGATTTCCTTGATGGCACTCCAGAGAAAACCCAAGATCACTGTCTCAAGTCTAGAAGGATGCTGAGGTCACTGGAGCAACACGAAAGGGCTCCGTGGACCCCAAATCAACTCGAGATGAGAGCTTAGTCCCTGGCTTCGACTCAGTAGGAATACCAAGTTTCCACAAGCACCTCAAGAGGAGGCTTCTCCCAGCTACATGGATGTGAGAGGGACGCTGAGTTTGTGGCCTCAAGTGGAATGGACACCGAGATGCTCTGACTCGAAGTAAGGCCGGATATCCCTGCAGTGAATTCAATGCAAGCTCGTCTTGCATCTGCCAAGACGAAGGGATGTCTGAATCCCCTGTGGAGACCAGGGAGAAAGACCTAGTTCTCCGCTTCATTGCGACCAGAGGACTCACATCCTTTGAAAACTCGAGAGGTCCACGGAGATCAATGCTTCCAAAGGAGAGGATGCCTGACTCCCCTTGAAAATGGATAGGAGTCCCAGGATCCCTGTGGCACGTGGAAAGGGACCCTGGGTCTCCCGCCTCACGTGGAGACGCGTCCCAATTGCCATGCCAAGACTCGAGGAGAATCCCGAGGTGTCCCTCGCACCTAGGCAGGCGTCCTGACGTCGCTGAACAAACACGTGTCTGGAAGGGCCCTCCCCGTCCTAACTCGAGTATATACCCCAGGTTCCGGCCGCAACTCGAGAACAACCATGAGACTTCCCACTCGCCGCGAGAGGAGGCCCGATTCCCCTGCACTGCGTGCAGAGCAATTCCGTGTTCCACATCAAACGTGAAAGGAGCCTTGATTTCCTTGATGGCACTCCAGAGAAAACCCAAGATCACTGGCTCAAGAGTAGAGGGATCCTGAGGTCTCTGGAGCAACACGAAAGGGATCCGTGGACCCCAAATCAACTCGAGATGAGAGCTTAGTCCCTGGCTTCGACTCAAGAGGAATACCAACTTTCCACAAGCACCTCAAGAGGAGGCTTCTCTCAGCTACAGGTATGTGAGAGGGACCCTGAGTTTGTGGCCTCAAGTGGAATGGACACCGAGATGCTCTGACTCGAAGTAAGGGCAGATATCCCTGCAGTGAATTGAATGCAGGCTCGTCTTGCATCTCCCAAGATGAAGGGATGTCTGAATCCCCTGTGGAGACCACAGAGAAAGACCTAGTCCTCCGCCTCAACGCGAACGGAGGCCTCACATCCTTTGAAAACTCGAGAGGTCCGAGGAGATCAATGCTTCCCAAGGAGACGATGCCTGACTCCTCTTGAGAGTGGATAGGAGTCCCAGGATCCCTTTGGCACGTGGAATGGGACCCTGGGTCTCCCGCCTCACGTGGAGACGCGTCCCAATTGCCATGCCAAGACTCGAGGAGAATCCCGAGGTGTCCCTCGCACCTAGGCAGGAGTCCTGACGTCGCTGAACAAACACGTGTCTGGAAGGGCCCTCCCCGTCGTAACTCCTCAATATACCACAGGTTCCGGCCGCAACTCGAGGAAATCCATGAGACTTCCCCCTCGCCGCGAGATGAGACCTGATTCCCGTGCACTGCGTGCAGAGCAATTCCGTGTTCCACATCAAACGTGAAAGGAGCCTTGATTTCCTTGATGGCACTCCAGAGAATTCCCAAGATCACTGTCTCAAGTCTAGAGGGATCCTGAGGTCACTGGAGAAACACGAAAGGGCTCCGTGGACCCCAAATCAACTCGAGATGAGAGCTTAGTCCCTGGCTTCGAATCAAGAGGAATACCAACTTTTCACAAGCACCTAAAGAGGAGGCTTCTCTCAGCTACAGGTATGTGAGAGGGACCCTGAGTTTGTGGCCTCAAGTGGAATGGACACCGAGATGCTCTGACTCGAAGTAAGGCCGGATATCTCAACAGTGAATTGAACGCAGGCTCGTCTTGCATCTCCCAAGACGAAGAGATGTCTGAATCCCCTATGGAGACCACAGAGAAAGACCTAGTCCTCCGCCTCATCGCGACCGGAGGCCTCACATCCTTTGAAAACTCGAGAGGTCTGCGGAGATCAATGCTTCCAAAGGAGACGATGCCGGAATCTTCTTGAAAATGGATAGGAGTCCCAGGATCCCTGTGGCACGTGGAAAGGGAACCTGGGTCTCCCGCCTCACGTGGAGACGCGTCCCAATTGCCATGCCAAGACTCGAGGAGAATCCCGAGGTGTCCCTCGCACCTAGGCAGGAGTCCTAACGTCGCTGAACAAACACGTGTCTGGAAGGGCCCTCCCCGTCGTAACTCGAGAATATACCCCAGGTTCCGGCCGCAACTCGAGAAAAACCATGAGACTGCCCCCTCGCCGCGAGATGAGGCCCGATTCCCCTGCACTGCGTGCAGAGCAATTCCGTGTTCCACATCAAACGTGAAAGGAGCCTTGATTTCCTTGATAGCACTCCAGAGAAAACCCAAGATCACTGTCTCAAGTCTAGAGGGATCCTGAGGTCACGGGAGCAACACGAAAGGGCTCCGTGGACCCCAAATCAACTGGAGATGAGAGCTTAGTCCCTGGCTTCGAGTCAAGAGGAATACCAACTTTCCACAAGCACCTCAAGAGGAGGCTTCTCTCAGCTACAGGTATGTGAGAGGGACCCTGAGTTTGTGGCCTCAAGTGGAATGGACACCGAGATGGTCTGAATCGAAGTAAGCCCGGATATCCCTGCAGTGAATTGAATGCAGGCACGTCTTGCATCTGCCAAGAGGAAGGGATATCTGAATCCCCTGTAGAGACAACTGAGAAAGACCTAATTCTCCGCATCATCGTGACCGGAGGATCACATCCTTTGAAACCTCGAGAGGTCCTCGGAGATCAATGATTCCAAAGGAGACGATGCCTGACTCCTCTTGAAAATGGATAGGAGTCCCAGGATCCCTGTGGCACGTCGAATGGGACCCTGGGTCTCCCGCCTCACGTGGAGACGCGTCCCAATTGCCATGCCAAGACTCGAGGAGAATCCCGAGGTGTCCCTCGCACCTAGGCAGGAGTCCTGACGTCGCTGAACAAACACGTGTCTGGAAGGGCCCTCCCCGTCGTAACTCGAGAATATACCCCAGTTTCCGGCCGCAACTCGAGAAAAACCATGAGACTTTCCCCTCGCCGCGAGATGAGGCCCGATTCCCCTGCACTGCGTGCAGAGCAATTCCGTGTTCCACATCAAACGTGAAAGGAGCCTTGATTTCCTTGATGGCACTACAGAGAAAACCCAAAAGCACTGTCTCAAGTCTAGAGGGATCCTGAGGTCACTGGAGCAACACAAAAGGGCTCCGAGGACCCCAAGTCAACTCGAGATGAGAGCTTAGTCCTTGGCTTCGACTCAAGAGGAACACCAACTTTCCACAAGCACCTCAAGATGAGGCTTCTCTCAGCTACAGGTATGTGAGAGGGACCCTGAGTTTGTGGCCTCAAGTAGAATGGACACCGAGATGCTCTGACTCGAAGTAAGACCGGATATCCCTGAAGTGAATTGAACGCAGGCTCGTCTTGCATCTCCCAGGACGAAGGGATGTCTGAATCCCCTGTGGAGACGACAGAGAAAGACCTAGTCCTCCGCCTCAACGCGACCGGAGGCCTCACATTCTTTGAAAACTCGAGAGGTCCGCGGAGATCAATGCTTCCAAAGGAGATGATGCCTGACTACTCTTGAAAATGGATAGGAGTTCCAGGATCCCTGTGGCACGTGGAAAGGGACCCTGGGTCTCCCGCCTCACGTGGAGACGCCTCCCAATTGCCATGCCAAGACTCGAGGGGAATCCCGAGGTGTCCCTCGCACCTAAGCAGGAGTCCTGACGTCACTGAACAAACACGTGTATGGAAGGGCCCTCCCCGTCGTAACTCGAGAATATACCCCTGGTTCCGGCCGCAACTCGAGAAAAACCATGAGACTTCCCCCTCGCCGCGAGATGAGGCCCGATTCCCCTGCACTGCGTGCAGAGCAATTTCGTGTTCCACATCAAACGAGAAAGGAACCTTGATTTCCTTGATGGCACTCCAGAGAAAACCCAAGATCACTGTCTCAAGTCTAGAGGTATCCTGAGGTAACTGGATCAACAAGAAAGGGCTCAGTGGACCCCAAATCAACTCGAGATGAGAGCTTAGTCCCTGGCTTCGACTCAAGAGGAATACCAACTTTCCACAAGCACCTCAAGAGGAGGCTTCTCTCAGCTACAGGTATGTGAGAGGGCCCCTGAGTTTGTGGCCTCAAGTGGAATGGACACCGAGATGCTCTGACTCGAAGTAAAGTCGGATATCCCTGCAGTGAATTGAATGCAGGCTCGTCTTGCATCTCCCAAGACGAAGGGTTGTCTGAATACCCTGTGGAGTCCACAGAGAAAGACCTAGTCCTCCGCCTCAACGCGAATGGAGGCCTCACGTCCTTTGAAAATTTGAGAGGTCCGTGGAGATCAATGCTTCCAAAGGTGACGATGACTTGAAAATGGATAGGAGTCCCAGGATCCCTGTGGCACGTGGAAAGGGACCCTGGGTCTCCCGGCTCCCGTGGAGACGCGTCCCAATTGCCATGCCAAGCCTCGAGGAGAATCCCGAGGTGTCCCTCACACCTAGGCAAGAGTCCTGACGTCGCTGAAAAAACACGTGTGTGGAAGCGGCCTCCCCGTTGTAACTCGAGAATATACCCCGGGTTCCAGCCGCAACTCGAGAACAACCATGAGACTTCCCCCTCTCTGCGAGATGAGGCCCGATTCTCCTGCATTGCGTGCAGAGCAATTCCGTGTGACAAATCAAACGTGAAAGGAGCCTTGATTTCCTTGATGGCACTCCAGAGAAAATCCAAGATCACTGTCTCAAGTCTAGAGGGACCCTGAGGTTACTTTAGCTACAGGAAAGGGCTGCGTGGACCCCAAATCAACTCGAGATGAGAGCTTAGTCCCTGGCTTCGACTCAAGAGGAATACCAACTTTCCACAAGCACCTCAAGAGGAGGCTTCTCTCAGCTACAAGTATATGAGAGTTACCCTGATTTTGTGGCCTCAAGTGGAATGGACACCTTGATGCTCTGACTCGAAGTAAGGCCGGATGTCCCAACAGTGAATTGAATGCAGGCTCGTCATGCATCTCCCAAGACGAAGAGATTTATGAATCCCCTGTGGAGACCAGAGAGAAAGACCTGGTTCTCCGACTCATCGCGACTGGAGGCCTCATATACTTTGAAAACACTAGAGGACCCCGGAGATCAATGCTTCCAAAGGAGACGATGCCTGACTCCTCTTGAAAATGGATAGGAGTCCCAGGATCCCTGTGGCACGTGGAAAGGGACCCTGGGTCTCCCGCCTCACGTGGAGACGCGTCCCAATTGCCATGCCAAGACTCGAGGAGAATCCCGAGGTGTCCCTCGCACCTAGGCAGGAGTCCTGACGTCGCTGAACAAACACGTGTCTGGAAGGGCCCTCTCCGTCGTAACTCGAGAATACACCCCAGGTTCGGGCCGCAACTCGAGAAAAACCATGAGACTTCCCCCTCGCCGCGAGATGAGGCCCGATTCCCCTGCACTGCGTGCAGAGCAATTCCGTGTTCCACATCAAACGTGAAAGGAGCCTTGATTTCCCTGATGGCACTCCAGAGAAAACCCAAGATCACTGTCTCAAGTCTAGAGGGATTCTGAGGTCACTGGAGCAACACGAAAGGGCTCCGTGGACCCCAAATCAACTCGAAATGAGAGCTTAGTCCCTGGCTTAGACTCAAGAGGAATACCAACTTTCCACAAGCACCTCAAGAGGAGGCTTCTCTCAGCTACAGGTATGTGAGAGGGACCCTGAGTTTGTGGCCTCAAGTGCAATGGACACCGAGATGCTCTGACTCGAAATAAGGCCGGATATCCCTGCAGTGAATTGAATGCAGGCTCGTCTTGCATCTCCCAAGACGAAGGGATGTCTGAATCCCCTGTGGAGACCACAGAGAAAGACCGAGGTCTCAGCCTCATCGCGACCAGAGGCCTCACATCCTTTGAAAACTCGAGAGGTCCGCGGAGATCAATGCTTCCAAAGGAGACGATTCCTGACGCCTCTTGAAAATGGATAGGAGTCCCAGGAACACTGTGGCACGTGGAAAGGGACCCTGGGTCTCCCGCCTCACGTGGAGACGCCTCCCAATTGCCATGCCAAGACTTGAGGAGAATCCCGAGGTGTCCCTCGCACCTAGGCAGGAGTCTTGACGTCGCTGAACAAACACGTGTCTGGAAGGGCCCTCCCCGTCGTAACTCGAGAATATGCCCCAGGTTCTGGCCGCAACTCGAGAAAAACCATGAGACTTCCCCCTCCCCGGAAGATGAGGCCCGATTCCCCTGCACTGCGGGCAGACCAGTTTCGTGTTCCACATCAAACGTGAAAGGAGCCTTGATTTCCTTAATGGCACTCCAGAGAATACCCAAGATCACTGTCTCAAGTCTAGAGGGATCCTGAGGTCACTGTAGCAGCACGAAAGGGCTCCGTCGACCCCAAATCAACTCGAGATGAGAGCTTAGTCCCTGGCTTCGACTCAAGAGGAATACCAACTTTCCACAAGCACCTCAAGAGGAGGCTTCTCTCAGCTACTGGTATGTCAGAGGGACCCTGAGTTTGTGGCCTCAAGTGGAATGGACACCGAGATGCTCTGACTCGAAGTAAGGCCGGATATCCCTGCAGTGAATTGAATGCAGGCTCGTCTTGCATCTCCCAAGACGAAGGGTTGTGTGAATCCCCTGTGGAGACCACAGAGAAAGACCTAGTCCTCCGCCTCAACGCGACCGGAGGCCTCACATCCTTTGAAAACTCGAGAGGTCCCCGGAGATCAATACTTCCCAAGGAGACGATGCCTGACTCCTCTTGAAAATGGATAGGAGTTCCAGGATCCCTGTGGCACGTGGAAAGGGACCCTGGGTCTCCCGCCTCACGTGGAGATGCCTCCCAATTGCCATGCCAAGACTCGAGGAGAATCCCGAGGTGTCCCTCGCACCTAGGCAGGAGTCCTGACGTCGCTGAACAAACACGTGTCTGGAAGGGCCCTCCCCGTCGTAACTCGAGAATACACCCCAGGTTCGGGCCGCAACTCGAGAAAAACCATGAGACTTCCCCCTCGCTGCGAGTTGAGGCCCGATTCCCCTGCACTGCGTGCAGAGCAATTCTGTGTTCCACATCAAACGTGAAAGGAGCCTTGATTTCCTTGATGGCACTCCAGAGAAAACCCAAGATCACTGTTTCAAGTCTAGAGGGATCCTGAGGTCACTGAAGCAACATGAAAGGGCTCCGTGGACCCCAAATCAACTCGAGATGAGAGCTTAGTCCCTGGCTTCGACTCAAGACGAATACCAGCTTTTCACAAGCACCTCAAGAGGAGGCTTCTCTCAACTACAGGTATGTGAGAGGGACCCTGAGTTTGTGGCCTCAAGTGGAATGGACACCGAGATGCTCTGACTCAAAGTAAGGCCGGATATCCCTGCAGTGAATTGAATGCAGGCTCGTCTTGCATCTCCCAAGACGAAGGGATGTCTGAATCCCCTGTGGAGACGACAGAGAAAGACCAAGGCGTCCGTCTCATGGCGACCAGAGGCCTCACATCCTTTGAAAACTCGAGAGGTCTGCGGAGATCAATGCTTCCAAAGGAGACGATGCCTGGCTCTTCTTGAAAATGAATAGGAGTCCCAGGATCCCTGTGGCATGTGGAAAGGGACCCTGGGTCTCCCGCCTCACGTGGAGCCGTGTCCCAATTGCCATGCCAAGACTCGAGGAGAATCCCGAGGTGTCCCTCGCACCGAGGCAGGAGTCCTGACGTCACTGAACAAACACGTGTCTGGAAGGGCCCTCCCCGTCGTAACTCGAGAATATACCCCAGGTTCCGGCCGAAACTCGAGAAAAACCATGAGACTTCCCCCGCGCCGCGAGATGAGGCCCGATTCCCCTGCACTGCGTGCAGAGCAATTCCGTGTTCCACATCAAACGTGAAAGGAGCCTTGATTTCCTTGATGGCACTTCAGAGAAAACCCAAGATCACTGTCTCAAATCTAGAGGGATCCTGACGTCACTGGAGCAACACGAAAGTGTCCCATGGACCCCAAATCAACTCGAGATGAGAGCTTAGACCCTGGCTTCGAATCAAGAGGAATAGCCACTTTTCACAAGCACCTCAAGACGAGGCTTCTCTCAGCTACAGATATGTGTGAGGGACCCTGAGTTTCTGGCCTCAAGTGGAATGGACACCGAGATGCTCTGACTCTAAGTAAGGCCGGATATCCCTGCAGTGAATTGAATGCAGGCTCGACCTGCATCTCCGAAGACGAAGGGTTGTCTGAATCCCCTGTGGAGACCACAGAGAAAGACCTGGTTCTCCGACCCATCGCGACTGGAGGCGTCACTTCCTTTGAAAACTAGAGAGGTCCGTGGAGATCAATGCTTCCAAAGGAGACGATGCCTGACTCCTCTTGAAAATGGATAGGAGTCCCAGGATCCCTGTGGCACGTGGAAAGGGACCCTGGGTCTCCCGCCTCACGAGGAGACGCGTCCCAATTGCCATGCCAAGACTCGAGGAGAATCCCGAGGTGTCCCTCCCTCCTAGGCAGGAGTCCTGACGTCGCTGAACAAACACGTGTCTGGAAGGGCCCTCCCCGTCGTAACTCGAGAATATACCCCAGGTTCCAGCCGTAACTCGAGAAAAACCATGAGACTTCCCCCTCGCCGCGAGATGAGGCCCGATTCCCCTGCACTGTGTGCAGAGCAATTCCGTGTTCCACATCAAACGTGAAAGGAGCCTTGATTTCCTTGATGGCACTCCAGAGAAAACCCAAGATCACTGTCTCAAGTCTAGAGGGATCCTGAGGTCACTGGAGCAACTCGAAAGGGCTCCGTGGACAACAATTCAACTCGAGATGAGAGCTTAGTCCCTGGCTTCGACTCAAGAGGAATACCAACTTTTCACAAGCAGCTCAAGAGGAGGCTTCTCTCAGCTACAGGTAAGTGAGAGGGACCCTGAGTTTGTGGCCTCAAGTGGAATGGACACCGAGATGCTCTGACTCGAAGTAAGGCCGGATATCCCTGCAGTGAATTGAATGCAGGCTCGTCTTGCATCTCCCAAGACGAAGGGATGTCTGAATCCGCTGTGGAGACCACAGAGAAAGACCTAGTCCTCCGCCTCATCAAGACCGGAGGCCTCACATCCTTTGAAAACTCGAGAGGTCTGCGGAGATCAATGCTTTCAAAGGAGACGATGCCTGACTCTTCTTGAAAATGGATAGGAGTCCCACGATCCCTGTGGCGCGTTGAAAGGGACCCTGGGTCTCCCGGCTCCCGTGGAGACGCGTCCCAATTGCCATGCCAAGACTCGAGGAGAATCCCGAGGTGTCCCTCGCACCTAGGCAGGAGTCCGACATCGCTGAACAAACACGTGTCTGGAAGGGCCCTCCCCGTCGTAACTCGTGAATATACCCCAGGTTCCGGCCGCAACTCGAGAAAAACCATGAGATTTCCCCCTCGCCGCGAGTTGAAGCCCGATTCCCCTGCACTGCATGCAGAGCAATTCCGTGTTCCACATCAAACGTGAAAGGAACCTTGATTTCCTTGATGGCACTCCAGAGACAACCCAAGATCAGTGTCTCAAGTCTAGAGGGATCCTGAGGTCACTGGACCAACAGGAAAGGGCTTCGTGGACCCCAAATCAACTCGAGATGAGAGCTTAGACCCTGGCTTAGACTCAAGAGGAATACCAACTTTACACAAGGGCCTCAAGAGGAGGCTTCTCTCAGCTACAGGTATATTTGAGGGACCCTGAGTTTGTGGCCTCAAGTGGAATGGACGCCGAGATGCTCTGACTCGAAATAAGGCCGGATATCCCTGCAGTGAATTGAATGCAGGCTCGTCTTGCATCTCCCAAGACGAAGGGGTGTCTGAATCCCCTATGGAGACCACAGAGAAAGACGTAGTTCTCCGCCTCATCGCGACCGGAGGCCTCAGATCCTTTGAAACCTCAAGAGGTCCGCGGAGATCAATGCTTCCAAAGGAGACGATGCCTGACTCCTCTTGAAAATGGATAGGAGTCCCAGGATCCTGTGGCACGTGGAAAGGGACCCTGGGTCTCCCGCCTCACGTGGAGACGCGTCCTAATTGCCATGCCAAGACTCGAGGAGAATCAGGAGGTGTCCCTCGCAGCTAGGCAGGAGTCCTGTGGTCGCTGAACAAACACGTGTCCGGAAGGGCCCTCCCCGTCGTAACTCGAGAATATACCCCACGTTCCGGCCGCAACTCGAGTAAAACCATGAGACTTCCCCCTCGCCGCGAGATGAGGCCCGATTCCCCTGCACTGTGTGCAGAGCAATTCCGTGTTCCACATCAAACGTGAAAGGAGCCTTGATTTCCTTGATGGCACTCCAGAGAAAACCAAAGATCACTGTCTCAAGTCTAGAGGGATCCTGAGGTCACTGGAGCAACATGAAATTTCCCCTTGGACCCCAAATCAACTCGAAATGAGAGCTTAGTCCCTGGCTCCGACTCAAAAGGAATACCAACTTTCCATCAGCACCTCAAGAGGAGGCTTCTCTCAGCTACAGGTGTGTGAGAGGGACCCTGAGTTTGTGGCCTCAAGTGAAATGGACACCGAGATGCTCTGACTCGAAGTAAGGCCGGATATCCCTGCAGTGAATTGAATGCAGGCTCGTCTTGCATCTCCCAAGATGAAGGGATGCCTGAATCCCCTGTGGAGACCTCAGAGAAAGACCTACTTCTCCGCCTCATCGCGACCAGAGGCCTCACATCCTTTGAAAACTCGAGAGGTCCACGGAGATCAATGCTTCCAAAGGAGACGATGCCTGACTCCTCTTGAAAATGGATAGGAGTCCCAGGATCCCTGTGGCACGTGGAAAGGGACCCTGGGTCTCCCGCCTCACGTGGAGACGCGTCCCAATTGCCATGCCAAGACTCGAGGAGAATCCCGAGGTGTCCCTCGCACCTAGGCAGGAGTCCTGACGTCGCTGATCAAACACGTGTCTGGAAGGGCCCTCCCCGTCGTAACTCGAGAATATACCCCAGGTTCCGGCCGCAACTCGAGAAAAACCATGAGACTTCCCCCTCGCCGCGAGATGAGGCCTGATTCCCCTTCACTGCGTGCAGAGCAAATCCGTGTTCCACATCAAACGTGAAAGGAGCCTTGATTTCCTTGATGGAACTCCAGAGAAAACCCAAGATCACTGTCTGAAGTCTAGAGGGATCCTGAGGTCACTGGACCAACAGGAAAGGGCTTTGTGGACCCCAAATCAACTCGAGATGAGAGCTTAGACCCTGGCTTAGACTCAAGAGGAATACCAACTTTCCACAACGACCTCAAGAGGTGGTTTCTCTCAGCTACAGGTATATTTGATGGACCCTGAGTTTGTGGCCTCAAGTGGAATGGACACCGAGATGCTCTGACTCGAAGTAAGGCCGGATATCCCTGAATGAATTGAATGCAGCCTCGTCTTGCATCTCCCAAGACGAAGGGATGTCTGAATCCCCTGTGGAGACCACAGAGAAAGACCTAATTCTCCGCCTCATAGCGACCGGGGGCCTCACATCCTTTGAAAACTTGAGAGGTCCGCGGAGATCAATGCTTCCAAAGGAGACGATGCCTGACTCCTCTTGAAAATGGATAGGAGTCCCAGGATCCCTGTGGCACGTGGAAAGGGACCCTGGGTCTCCCGGCTCCCGTGGAGACTCTTCCCCATTGCCATGCCAAGACTCGAGGAGAATCCCGAGGTGTCCCTCGCACCTAGGCAGGAGTCCTGACGTCGCTTAAGAAACACATGTCTGGAAGGGCCCGCCCCGTCGTAACTCGAGAATACACCCCAGGTTCCAGCCTCAACTCGAGAAAAACCATGAGACTTCCCCCTCGCCGCGAGATGAGGCCCGATTCCCCTGCACTGCGTGCAGAGCAATTCCGTGTTCCACATCAAACGTGAAAGGAGCCTTGATTTCCTTGATGGCACTCCAGAGAAAACCCAAGATCACTGTGTCAAGTCTAGAGGGATCCTGAGGTCACTGGAGCAACACGAAAGGGCTCCGTGGACCCCAAATCAACTCGAGATGAGAGCTTAGACCCTGGCTTCGACTCAAGAGGAATACCCACTTTTCACAAGCAGCTCAAGAGGAGGCTTCTCTCAGCTACAGGTAAGTGAGAGGGACTCTGAGTTTGTGGCCTCAAGTGGAATGGACACCGAGATGCTCTGACTCGAAGTAAGGCCGGATATCCCTGCAGTGAATTGAATGCAGGCTCGTCTTGCATCTCCCAAGACGAAGGGTTGTCTGAATCCCCTGTGGAGACCACAGAGAAAGACCAAGTCCTCCGCCTCAACGCGACCTCAGGCCTCACATCCTTTAAAACTCGACAGGTCCGCGGAGATCAATGCTTCCAAAGGAGACGATGCCTGACTCATCTTGAAAATGGATAGGAGTCCCAGGATCCCTGTGGCACGTGGAAAGGGACCCTGGGTCTCCCGCCTCACGTGGAGACGCATCCCAATTGCCATGCCAAGACTCGAAGAGAATCCCGAGGTGTCCCTCACACCTAGGCAGGAGTCCAGACGTCGCTGAACAAACACGTGTCTGGAAGGGCCCTCCCCGTCGTAACTCGAGAATATACCCCAGGTTCCGGCCGCAACTCGAGAAAAACCATGAGACTTCCCCCTCGCCGCGAGATGAGGCCCGATTCCCCTGCACTGCGTGTAGAGCAATTCCGTGTTCCACATCAAACGTGAAAGGAGCCTTGATTTCCTTGATGTCACTCCAGAGAAAACCCAAGATCACTGTCTCAAGTCTAGAGTGATCCTGAGGTCACTGGAGCAACACGAAATTTCCCCTTGGACCTCAAATCAACTCGAGATGAGAGCTTAGTCCCTGGCTTCGACTCAAGAGGAATACCAACTTTCCATAAGCACCTCAAGAGGAGGCTTCTCTCAGCTACAGGTGTGTGAGAGGGACCCTGAGTTTGTGGCCTCAAGTGGAATGGACACCGAGATGCTCTTACTCGAAGTAAGGCCGGATATCCCTGCAGTGAATTGAATGCAGGCTCGTCTTGCATCTCCCAAGACGAAGGGATGTCTGAATCCCCTGTGGAGTCCTCAGAGAAAGACCGAATTCTCCGCCTCATCGCGACCGGAGGCCTCACATCCTTTGAAAACTCGAGAGGTCCGCGGAGATCAATGCTTCCAAAGGAGACGATGCCTGACTCCTCTTGAAAATGGATAGGAGTCCCAGGATCCCTCTGTCACGTGGAAAGGGACCCTGGGTCTCCCGCCTCACGTGGAGACGCGTCCCAATTGCCATGCCAAGACTCGAGGAGAATCCCGAGGTGTCCCTCGCACCTAGGCAGGAGTCCTGACGTCGCTGAACAAACACGTGTCTGGAAGGGCCCTCCCCGTCGTAACTCGAGAATATACCCCAGGTTCCGGCCGCAACTCGAGAAAAACCATGAGATTTCCCCCTCGCCGCGAGTTGAAGCCCTATTCCCCTGCACTGAATGCAGAGCAATTCCGTGTTCCACATGAAACGTGAAAGGAGCCTTGATTTCCTTGATGGCACTCCAGAGAAAACCCAAGATCACTGTCTCAAGTCTAGAGGGATCCTGAGGTCACTGGAGCAACACGAAAGGGCTCCGTGGACCCCAAATCAACTCGAGATGAGAGCTTAGTCCCTGGCTTCGACTCAAGAGGAATACCAACTTTTTACAAGCAGCTCAAGAGGAGGATTCTCTCAGCTACAGGTAAGTGAGAGGGACCCTGAGTTTGTGGCCTCAAGTGGAATGGACACCGAGATGCTCTGACTCGAAGTAAGGCCGGATATCCCTGCAGTGAATTGAATGCAGGATCGTCTTGCATCTCCCAAGACGAAGGGATGTCTGAATCCCCTGTGGAGACCACAGAGAAAGACCTAGTCCTCCGTCTCATCGCGACCGGAGGCCTCACATCCTTTGAAAACTCTAGAGGTCCGCGGAGATCAATGCTTCCAAAGGAGACGATGCCTGACTCTTCTTGAAAATGGATAGGAGTCCCAGGATCCCTGTCCTACGTGGAAAGGGACCCTGCGTCTCCCGCCTCACGTGGAGACGCATAGCCATTGCCATGCCAAGACTCGAGGAGAATCCCGAGGTGTCCCTCGAACCTAGGCAGGAGTCCTGACGTCGCTGAACAAACACGTGTCTGGAAGGGCCCTCCCCGTCGTAACTCGAGAATATACCCCAGGTTCTGGCCGCAACTCGAGAAAAACAATGAGACTTCCTCCTCGCCGCGAAATGAGGCCCTATTCATCTGCACTGCGTGCAGAGCAATTCCGTGACCCACATCAAATGTGAAAGGAGCCTTGATTTCCTTGATGGCACTCCAGAGAAAACCCAAGATCACTGTCTCAAGTCTAGAGGGATCCTGAGGTCACTGTAGCAACACGAAAGGCTCCGTGGACACCAAATCAACTCGAGATGTGAGCTTAGTCCCTGGCTTCGACTCAAGAGGAATACCAAATTTCCACAAGCACCTATAGGAGGCTTCTCTCAGCTACAGGTATGTGAGAGGGACCCTGAGTTTGTGGCCTCAAGTGGAATGGACACCGAGATGCTCTGACTCGAAGTAAGGCCAGATATCCCTGCAGCGAAATGATTGCAGCCTCGTCTTGCATCTCCCAAGACGAAGGGATGTCTGAATCCAATGTGCAGACCACAGAGAAAAACCTAGTTCTCCGCCTCATCGCGACAGGAGGCCTCACATCCTTTGAAAACTTGACAGGTCCAAGGAGATCAATGCTTCCAAAGGAGAAGATGCCTGACTCCTCTCGAAAATGGATAGGAGTCCCAGGATCCCTGTGGCACGTGGAAAGGGACCCTGGGGCTCCCGCCTCACGTGGAGACCCGTCCCAATTGCCATGCCAAGACTCGAGGAGAATCATGAGGTGTCGCTCGCACCTAGGCAGGTGTGCTGACGTTGCTGAACAAACACGTGTCTGGAAGGGACCTCCCCATCGTAACTCGAGAATATACCCCAAGATCCGGCCGCAACTCGAGAAAAACCATGAGACTTCCCCCTCGCCGCGAGACGAGGCCCGATTCCCCTGCACTGCGTGCAGAGCAATTCCGTGTTCCACATCAAACGTGAAAGGAGCCTTGATTTCCTTGATGGCACTCCAGAGAAAACCCAAGATCACTGTCTCAAGTCTAGAGGGATCCTGAGGTCACTGGAGCAACACGAAAGGGCTCCGTGGACCCCAAATCAACTCGAGATGAGAGCTTAGTCCCTGGCTTCGACTCAAGAGGTATACCAACTTTCCACAAGCACCTCAAGAGGAGGCTTCTCTCAGCTGCAGGTATGTGAGAGGGACCCTGAGTTTGTGGCCTGAAGTTGAATGGACATCGAGATGCTCTGACTCGAAGTAAGGCCAGATATCCCTGCAGTGAATTGAATGCAGGCTCGTCTTGCATCTCCCAAGAGGAAGGGATGTCTGAATCCCCTGTGGAGACCACAGAGAAAAACCTTGTTCTCCGCCTCATCGCGACCGGAGGCCTCACATCCTTTGAAAACTCGAGAGGTCCGCGGAGATCAATGCTTCCAAAGGAGAGGATGCCTGACTCCTCTTGAAAATGGATAGGAGTCCCAGGATCCCTGTGGCAAGTGGAAAGAGACACTGGGTCTCCCGCCTCATGTGGGGACGCGTCCCAATTGCCATGCCGAGACTCGAGGAGAATCCCGGGTTTCCCTCCCACCTAGGCAGGAGTCCTGACGTCGCTGAACAAACACATGTCTCGAAGGGCCCTCCCCGTCGTAACTCGAGAATATACCCCAGGTTCCTGCCGCAACTCGAGAAAAACCATGAGACTTCCCCCTCGCCGCGAGATGAGGCCCGATTCCCCTGCACTGCGTGCAGAGCAATTGTGTGTTCCACATCAAACGTGAAAGGAGCCTTGATTTCCTTGATGGCACTCCAGAGAAAATCCAAGATCACTGTGTCAAGTCTAGAGGGATCCTGAGGCCAATGTAGCAACACAAAAGGGCTCCGTGGACACCAAATCTACTCGAGATGGGAGCTTCGTCCCAAGCTTCGACTCAAGAGGAATACCAAATTTCCACAAGCACCTATAGGAGGCTTCTCTCAGCTACAGGTATGTGAGAGGGACCCTGAGTTTGTGGCCTCAAGTGGAATGGACACCGAGATGCTCTGACTCGAATTAAGGATGGATATCCCTGCAGGGAATTGAATGCAGGCTCGTCTTGCATCTCCCAAGACGAAGGGATGTCTGAATCCACTGTGGAGACAACAGACAAAGACCTAGTTCTCCGCCTCATCGCGACCGGAGGCCTCACATCCTTTGAAAACTCAAGAGGTCCGCGGAGATCAATGCTTTTAAACGAGACGATGCCTGACTCCTCTGGAAAATGGATAGGAGTCCCAGGAACCCTGTGGCACGTGGAAAGGGACCCTGGGTCTCACGCCTCACGTGGAGACGCGTCCCAATTGCCATGCCAAGACTCGAGGAGAATCCCGAGGTGTCCCTCGCACCTAGGCAGGAGTCCTGACGTCGCTGAACAAACACGTGTCTGGAAGGGCCCTCCCCGTCGTAACTCAAGAATATACCACAGGTTCCGGCCACAACTCGAGAAAAACCATGAGACTTGCCCCTCGCCGCGAGATGAGGCCAGATTCCCCTGCACTGCGTGCAGAGCAATTCCGTGTTCCACATCAAACGAGAAAGGAGCCTTGATTTCCTTGATGGCACTCCAGAGAAAACCCAAGATCACTGTCTCAAGTCTAGAGGGACACTGAGGTCACTGAAGGAACACGAAAGGGCTCCCTGGACCCCAAATCAACTCGAGATGAGAGCTTAGTCCCTGGCTTCGACTCAAGAGGAATACCAACTTTCCACAAGCACCTCAAGAGGAGGCTTCTCTCAGCTACAAGTATGTGAGAGTTACCCTGAGTTTGTGGCCTCAAGTGAAATGGACACCTTGATGCTCTCACTCGAAGAAATGCCGGATATCCCTGCAGTGAATTGAATGCAGGCTCGTCTTGCATCTCCCAAGACGAAGGGATGTCTGAATCCCCTATGGAGACCACAGAGAAAGAACTAATTCTCCGCCTCATCGCGACCGGAGGCCTCACATCCTTTGAAAACTGGAGAGGTCCGCGGAGATCAATGCTTCCAAAGGAGACGATGCCTGACTCCTCTGGAAAATTGATAGGAGTCCAAGGAACCCTGTGGCACGTGGAAAGGGACCCTGGGTCTCCCGCCTCACGTGGAGACGCGTCCCAATTGCCATGCCAAGACTCGAGGAGAATCCCGAGGTGTCCCTCGCACCTAGGCAGGAGTCCTGACGTCGCTGAACAAACACGTGTCTGGAAGGGCCCTCCCCAGCGTAACTAAAGAATATACCCCAGGTTCCGGCCGCAACTCGAGAAAAACCATGAGACTTCCCCCTCGCTGCGAGATGAGGTCCGATTCCCCTGCACTGAGTGCAGAGCAATTCCGTGTTCCACATCAAACGTGAAAGGAGGCTTGATTTCCTTGATGGCACTCCAGAGAAAACCCAAGATCACTGTCTCAAGTCTAGAGGGATCCTGAGGTCACTGGAGCAACACGAAAGGGCTCTGTGGACCCCAAATTAACTCGAGATGAGAGCTTATTCCCTGGCTTCAACTCAAGAGGAATACCAACTTTTCTCAAGCACCTCAAGAGGAGGCTTCTCTCAGCTACAGGTATGTGAGAGGGACCCTGAGTTTGTGGCCTCAAGTGCAATGGACACCGAGATGCTCTGACTCGAAATAAGGTGGGATATCCCAACAGTGAATTGAATGCAGGCTCGTCTTGCATCTCCCAAGACGAAGGGATGTCTGAATCCACTGTGGAGACGACAGAGAAAGACCTAGTCCTCCGCCTCAACGCGACCGGAGGCCTCACATCCTTTGAAAACTCGAGAGGTCTGTGGAGATCAATGCTTCCATAGGAGACGATGCCTGACTACTCTTGAAAATGGATAGGAGTCCCAGGATCCCTGTGGCACGTGGAAAGGGACCCTGGGTCTCCCGCCTCACGTGGATACGCGTCCCAATTGCCATGCCAAGACTCGAGGAGAATCCCGAGTTTTCCCTCGCACCTAGGCAGGAGTCCTAACGTCGCTGAACAAACACGTGTCTGGAAGGGCCCTCCCCGTCGTAACTCGAGAATATACCCCAGGTTCCGGCCGCAACTCGAGAAAAACCATGAGACTTCCGCCTCGCCGCGAGATGAGACGCGATTCCCCTGCACTGCGTGCAGAGCAATTCCGTGTTCCACATCAAACGTGAAAGGAGCCTTGACTTCCTTGATGGCACTCCAGAGAAAACCCAAGATCACTGTCTCAAGTCTAGAGGGATCCTGAGGTCACTGGAGCAACACGAAAGGGCTCCGGGGACCCCAAATCTCCTCGAGATGAGAGCTTAGTCCCTGGCTTCGACTCAAGAGGAATACCAACTTTCCACAAGCACCTCAAGAGGAGGCTTCTCTCAGCTACAGGTATGTGAGAGAGACCCTGAGTTTGTGGCCTCAAGTCGAATGGACACCGAGATGCTCTGACTCGAATTAAGACCAGATATCCCAACAGTGAATTGAATGCAGGCGCGTCTTGCATCTCCCAAGACGAAGGGATGTCTGAATCCCCTGTGGAGACGACAGAGAAAGAACTAATTCTCCGCTTCATCGCGACCGGAGGCCTGACATCCTTTGAAAACTCGAGAGGCCCACGGAGATCAATGCTTCCAAAGGAGACGATGCCTGAGTCCTCTTGAAAATGGATAGGAGTCCCAGGATCCCTGTGGCACGTGGAAAGGGACACTGGGTCTCCCGCCTCACGTGGAGACGCGTCCCAATTGCCATGCCAAGACTCGAGGAGAATCAGGAGGTCCCTCGCACCTAGGCAGGAGTCCTGAGGTCGCTGAACAAACACGTGTCCGGAAGGGCCCTCCCCGTCGTAACTCGAGAATATACCCCAGGTTCCGGCCGCAACTCGAGAAATACCATGAGACTTCCCCCTCGCCGCGAGATGAGGCCCGATTCCCCTGCACTGTGTGCAGAGCAATTCCGTGTTCCACATCAAACGTGAAAGGAGCCTTGATTTCCTTGATGGCACTACAGAGAAAACCCAAGATCACTGTCTCAAGTCTAGAGGGATCCTGAGGTCACTGGAGCAACACGAAAGGGCCCCGTGGACCCCAAATCAACTCGAGATGAGAGCTTAGCCCCGGGCTTTGACTCAAGAGGAATACCAACTTTCCACAAGCACCTCAAGAGGAGGCTTCTCTCAGCTACAGGTATGTGAGAGGGACCCTGAGTTTGTGGCCTAAAGTGGAATGGACACCGAGATGCTCTGACTCGAAGTAAGGCCGGATATCCCTGCAGTGAATTGAATGCAGGGTCGTCTTCCATCTCCCAAGACGAAGGGATGTCTGAATCCCGTGTGGAGACCACAGAGAAAGACCTAGTTTTCCGCCTCATGGCGACCGGAGGCCTCACAAACTTTGAAAAGTCGAGAGGTTCCCGGAGATCAATGCTTCCAAAGGAGACGAGGCCTGACTCCTCTGGAAAATGGATAGGAGGCCCAGGATCCCTGTAGCACGTGGAAAGGGACCCTCGTCTCCGGCGTCACTTGGAGTCGCGACTCAAATGCCATGCCAAGAATCGAGGAGAATCCCGAGGTGTCCCTCGCACCTAGGCAGGAGTCCTAACGTCGAAGAACACACACGTATCTGGGAGGGCCCTCCCCGTCGTAACTCGAGAATATACCCCAGGTTCCGGCCGCAACTCGAGAAAAACCATGAGACTTCCCCCTCGCCGCGAGATGAGGCCCGATTCCCCTGCACTGCGTGCAGAGCAATTCCGTGTTCCACATCAAACATGAAAGGAGCCTTGATTTCCTTGATGGCACTCCAGAGAAAACCCAAGATCACTGTCTCAAGTCTAGAGGGATCCTGAGGTCACTGGAGCAACACGAAAGGGCTCCCTGTACCCCAAATCAACTCGAGATGAGAGCTTAGTCCCTGGCTTCGACTCAAGAGGAATACCAACTTTCCACAAGCACCTCAAGAGGAGGCTTCTCTCAGCTACAGGTATGTGAGAGGGACCCTGAGTTTGTGGTCTCAAGTGGAATGGACACCGAGATGCTCTGACTTGAAGTAAGGCCAGATATCCCTGCAGTGAATTGAATGCAGGCTTGTCTTGCATCTCCCAAGACGAAGGGATGTCTGAATCCCCTGTGGAGACCACAGAGAAACACCTAGTCCTCCACCTCAATGTGACCGGAGGCCTCACATCCTTTGAAATCTCGAGAGGTCAGCGGAGATCAATGCTTCCAAAGGAGACGATGCCTGACTCCTCTTGAAAATGGATAGGAGTCCCAGGATCCCGGTCCACAGGGACGGGGACTCTGGGTCTCCCGCTTCACGTGAAGACGCGTCTCAATTGCCATGCCAAGACTCGAGGAGAATCCCGAGGTGTCCCTCGCACCTAGGCAGGAGTCCTGACGTCGCTGAACAAACACGTGTCTGGAAGGGCCCTCCCCGTCGTAACTCGAGAATATACCTTAGGATCCCGCCGCAACTCGAGAAAAACCATGAGACTTCCCCCTCGTCGCGAGATGAGGCCCGATTCCCCTGCATTGCGTGCAGAGCAATTCCGTGTTTCACATCAAACGTGAAAGGAGCCTTGATTTCCTTGATGGCACTCCAGAGAAAACCCAAGATCACTGTCTCAAGTCTAGAGGGATCCCGAGATCACTGGAGCAACACGAAAGGGCTCCGTGGACCCCAAATCAACTCGAGATGAGAGCTTAGTCCCTGGCTTCGACTCAAGAGGAATACCAACTTTCCACAAGAACCTCAAGAGGAGGCTTCTCTCAGCTACAGGTATGTGAGAGGGACCCTGAGTTTGTGGCCTCAAATCGAATGGACACCGAGATGCTCTGACTCGAAATAAGGCCGGATATCCCTGCAGTGAATTGAATGCAGGCTCGTCTTGCATCTCCCAAAATGAAGGGATATCTGAATCCCCTGTGGAGACCACAGAGAAAGACCTAGTCCTCTGCCTCAACGCGACCGGAGGCCTCACATTCTTTTAAAACTCGAGAGGTCCGCGGAGATCAATGCTTCCAAAGGAGACGATGCCTGACTCCTCTTGAAAATGGTTAGGAGTCCTAGGATCCCTGTCCACATGGACGGGGACTCTGGGTCTCCCGCTTCACGTGGAGACGCGTCCCAATTGCCATGCCAAGACTCGAGGAGAATCCCGAGTTGTCCCTCGCACCTAGGCAGGAGTCCTGACGTCGCTGAACAAACACGTGCCTGGAAGGGCCCTCCCCGTTGTAACTCGAGAATATACCCCAGGTTCCGGCCGCAACTCGAGAAAAACCATGAGACTTCCCCCTCGCCGCGAGATGAGGCCCGATTCTCCTGCACTTCTTGCAGGGCAATTCCGTGTTCCACATCAAGCCTGAAAGGAGGCTTGATTTCCTTGATGGCACTCCAGAGAAAACCCAAGATCACGGTCTCAAGTCTAGAGGGATCCTGAGGTCACTGTAGCAACTCGAAAGCGCTCCGTGGAATCCAAATCAACTCAAGATGAGAGCTTAGTCCCTGGCTTCGACTCAAGAGGAATACCAACTTTCCACAAGCACCTCAAGAGGAGGCTTCTCCCAGCTACAGGTAGTTGAGAGGGACCCTGAGTTTGTGGCCTCAAGTGGAATGGACACCAAGATGCTCTGACTCGAAGTAAGGCCTGATATCCCTGCAGTGAAGTGAATGCAGGCTCGTCTTGCATCTCGCAAGACGAAGGGATGTCTGAATCCCCTGTGGAGACCACAGAGAAAGACCTAGTCCTCCGCCTCATCGAGACCGGAGCCCTCACATCCTTTGAAAACTCGAGAGGTCCGCGGAGATCAATGCTTCCAAAGGAGACGATGCCTGACTCCTCTTGAAAATGGATAGGAGTCCCAGGATCCCTGTGGCACGTGGAAAGGGACCCTGGGTCTCCCGCCTCACGTGGAGACGCGTCCCAATTGCCATGCCAAGACTCGGGGAGAATCCCGAGGTGTCCCTCTCACCTAGGCCGGAGTCCTGACGTCGCTAAACAAACACGTGTCTGGAAGGGCCCTCCCCGTCGTAACTCGAGAATATACCCCAGGTTCCGGCCGCAACTCGAGAAAAACCATGAGACTTCCCCCTCGCCGCGAGATGAGGCCCGATTCCCCTGCACTGCGTGCAGAGCAATTCCGTGTTCCACATCAAACCTGAAAGGAGCCTTGATTTCCCTGATGCCACTCCAGAGAAAACCCAAAGTCACTGTCACAAGTCTAGAGGGATCCTGAGGTCACTGGAGCAACACGAAAGGGCTCCGTGGACCCCAAATCAACTCGAGATGAGAGCTTAGTCCCTGGCTTCGACTCAAGAGGAATACCAAGTTTCCACAAACACCTCAAGAGGAGGCTTCTCTCAGCTACACTTATGGGAGAGGTACCCTGAGTTTGTGGCCTCAAGTGGAATAGACACCGAGATGCTCTGACTCGAAGTAAGTCCGGATATCCCTGCAGTGAATTGAATGCAAGCTCGTCTTTCATCTCCCAAGACGAAGGGATGTCTGAATCCCCTGTGGAGACCACAGAGAAAGACCTAGTCCTCCGCCTCATCGCGACCGGAGGCCTCACATCCTTTGAAAACTTGAGAGGTCCACGGAGATCAATGCTTCCAAAGGAGACGATGCCTGACTCCTCTTGAAAATGGTTAGGAGTCCTAGGATCCCGGTCCACATGGACGGGGACTCTGGGTCTCCCGCTTCACGTGGAGACGCGTCCCAATTGCCGTGCCAAGACTCGAGGAGAATCCCGAGGTGTCCCTCGCACCTAGGCAGGAGTCCTGAGGTCGCTGAACAAACACGTGCCTGGAAGGGCCCTCCCGGTCGTAACTCGAGAATATACCCCAGGTTCAGGCCGCAACTCGAGAAAAACCATGAGACTTCGCCTCGCCGCGAGATGAGGCTAGATTTCCCTGCACTGCGCCAGAGCAATTCCGTGTTCCACATCAAGCCTGAAAGGAGCCTTGATTTCCTTGATGGCACTCCAGAGAAAACCCAAAGTCACTGTCTCAAGTCTAGAGGGATCCTGAGGCCACTGTAGCTGCATGAAAGGGCTCCGTGGACCCCAAATCAACTCGAGATGAGAGCTTAGACCCTGGCTTCGACTTAAGAGGAATACCAACTTTACACAAGCACCTCAAGAGGAGGCTTCTCTCAGCTACAGGTATGTGAGAGGGACCCTGATTTTGTGGCCTCAAGTGGAATGGACACCGAGATGCTCTGACTCGAAGTAAGGCCGGATATCCCTGCAGTGAAGTGAATGCAGGCTCGTCTTGCAGCTCCCAAGACGAAGGGATGTCTGAATCCCCTTTGGAGAACACAGAGAAAGACCTAGTCCTCCGCCTCATCGAGACCGGAGGCCTCACATCATTTGAAAACTTGAGAGGTCCTCGGAGATCAATGCTCCCAAAGGAGACTATGCCTGACTCCTCTTGAAATGGATAGGAGTCCCAGTATCCCTGTGGCACGTGGATAGGGACCCTGGGTCTCCCGCCTCACGTGGAGACGCGTCCCAATTGCCATGCCAAGACTCGAGGAGAATCCCGAGGTGTCCCTCGCACCTAGGCCGGAGTCCTGACGTCGCTGAACAAACACGTGTCTGGAAGGGCCCTCCCCGTCGTAACTCGAGAATATACCCCAGGTTCCGGCCGCAACTCGAGAAAAACCATGAGACTTCCCCCTCGCCGCGAGATGAGGCCCGATTCCCCTGCACTGCATGCAGAGCAATTCCGTGTTCCACATCAAACGTGAAAGGAGCCTTGATTTCCCTGATGCCACTCCAGAGAATACCCAAAGTCACTGTCACAAGTCTAGAGGGATCCTGAGGTCACTGGAGCAACATGAAAGGGCTCCGTGGACCCCAAATCAACTCGAGATGAGAGCTTAGTCCCTGGCTTCGACTCAAGAGGAATACCAAGTTTCCACAAGCACCTCAAGAGGAGGCTTCTCTCAGCTACACTTATGTGACAGGTACCCTGAGTTTGTGGCCTCAAGTGGAATGGACACCGAGATGCTCTGACTCGAAGTAATTCCGGATATCCCTGCAGTGAATTGAATGCAAGCTCGTCTTGCATCTCCCAAGACGAAGGGATGTCTGAATCCCCTGTGGAGACCACAGAGAAAGACCTAGTTCCCCGCCTTATCGCGACCGGAGGCCTCACATCCTTTGAAAACTTCAGAGGTCCAAGGAGATCAATGCTTCCAAAGGAGACGATGCCTGACTCCTCTTGAAAATGGATAGGAGTCCCAGGATCCCGCGGCAGGGGGAAAGGGACCCTGGGTCTCCCGCCTCACGTGGAGACGCGTCCCAATTGCCATGCCAAGACTCGAGGAGAATCCCGAGGTGTCCCTCGCACCCAGGCAGGAGTCCTCACGTCGCTGAACAAACCTGTGTCTGGAAGGGCCCTCCCCGTCTTAACTCGAGAATATACCCCAGGTTCCGGCCGCAACTCGAGAAAAACCATGAGACTTCCCCCTCGCCGCTGGATGAGTCCCGATTCCCCTGCACTGCATGCAGAGCAATTCCGTGTTCCACATCAAACGTGAAAGGAGCCTTGATTTCCATGATGGCACTCCAGAGAAAACCCAAGATCACTGTCTCAAGTCTAGAGGGATCCTGAGGTCACTGGAGCAAGACGAAAGGGCTCCGTGGACCCCAAATCAACTCGAGATGAGAGCTTAGTCCCTGGATTCGACTCAAGAGGAATACAAACTTTCCACAAGCACCTCAAGAGGAGGCTTCTCTCAGCTACAGGTATGTGAGAGGGACCCTGAGTTTGTGGCCTCAAGTGGAATGGACACCGAGATGCTCTGACTCGAAGTAAGGCCGGATATCCCTGCAGTGAATTGAATGCAGGCTCGTCTTGCATCTCCCAAGACGAAGGGATGTCTGAATCCCCTGTGGAGACCACAGAGAAAGACCTAGTCCTCCACCTCAACGCAACCGGAGGCCTCATATCCTTTGAAAACTCGAGAGTTCCGCGGAGATCAATGCTTCCGAAGGAGACGATGCCTGACTCCTCTTGAAAATGGATAGGAGTCCCAGGATCCCTGTGGCACGTGGAAAGGGACCCTGGGTCTCCCGCCTCACGTGGAGACGCGTCACAATTGCCATGCCAAGACTCGAGGAGTATCCCGAGGTGTCCCTCGCACCTAGGCAGGAGTCCTGACGTCGCTGAACAAACACGTGTCTGGAAGGGCCCTCCCCGTCGTAACTCGAGAATATACCCCAGGTTCGGGCCGCAACTCGAGAAAAACCTTGAGATTTCCCCCTCGCCGCGAGATGAGGCCCGATTCCCCTGCAATGCGTGCAGAGCAATTCCGTGTTCCACATCAAACGTGAAAGGAGCCTTGATGTCCTTGATGGCACTCCAGAGAAAACCCAAGATCACTGTCTCAAGTTTAGAGGGATTCTGAGGTCACTGGAGCAACACGAAAGGGCTCCGTGGACCCCAAATCAACGCGAGATGAGAGCTTAGTCTCTGGCTTCGACTCAAGAGGAATACCAAGTTTCCAGAAGCACCTCAAGAGGCGGCTTCTCTCAGCTACATATATGTGAGAGGTACCCTGAGTTTGTGGCCTCAAGTGGAATGGACAGCGAGATGCTCTGACTCGAAGTAAGGCCGGATATCGCTGCAGTGAATTGAATGCAAGCTCGCCTTGCATCTCCCAAGACGAAGGGATGTCTGATTCCCCTGTGGAGACCACAGAGAAAGACCTAGTTCTCCGCCTCATCGCGACGGGAGGCCTCACATCCTTTGAAAACTCGAGAGGTCCGCGGAGATCAATGCTTCCAAAGGAGACGATGCCTGACTCTTCTTGAAAATTGTTAGGAGTCCCAGGATCCCTGTCCACATGGACGGGGACCCTGGGTCTCCCGCCTCACGTGGAGACGCGTCCCAATTTCCATGCCAAGACTCGAGGAGAATCCCGAGTTGTCCCTCGCACCTAGGCAGGAGTCCTGACGTCGCTGAACAAACACGTGTCTGGAAGGGCCCTCCCCGTCGTAACTCGAGAATATACCCCAGGTTCGGGCCGCAACTCGAGAAAAACCATGAGACTTCCCCCTCGCCGCGAGATGAGGCCCGATTCCCCTGCACTGCGTGCAGAGCAATTTGGAGTTCCACATCAAACGTGAAAGGAGCCTTGATTTCCTTGATGGCACTCCAGAGAAAACCCAAGATCACTGTCTCTAGTCTAGAGGGATCCTGAGGTCACTGGAACAACAAGAAAGGGCTCCGTGGACCCCAAATCAACTCGAGATGAGAGCTTAGTCCCTGGCTTGGACTCAAGAGGAATACCAACTTTCCACAAGCACCTCAAGAGGTGACTACTCTCAGCTAAAGGTATGTGATTGGGACCCTGAGTTTGTGGCCTTAAGTGGAATGGACACCGAGATGCTCTGATTCGAAGTAAGGCCAGATATCCCTGCAGTGAATTGAATGCAGGCTCGTCTTGCATCTCCCAAGACGAAGAGATGTCTGAATACCATGTGGAGACCACAGAGAAAGACCTAGTCCTCTGCCTCATCGTGAGCGGAGGCCTCACATCCTTTGAAAACTCGAGAGGTCCGCGGAGATCAATGCTTCCAAATGAGACGATGCCTGACTCCTCTGGAAAATGGATAGGAGTCCCAGGATCCCTGTGGCACGTGGAAAGGGACCCTGGGTCTCCCGCCTCATGTGGAGACGCGTCCCTATTGCCATGCCAAGACTCGAGGAGAATCCCGAGTTGTCCCTTGCACCTAGGCAGGAGTCCTGACGTCGCTGAACAAACACGTGTCTGGAAGGGCCCTCCCCATCGTAACTCGAGAATATAACCCAGGTTCCGGCCGCAACTCGAGAAAAACCATGAGATTTCCCCCTCGCCGCGAGATGAGGCCAGATTCCCCTGCCCTGCGTGCAGAGCCATTCCGTATTCCACATCAAACATGAAAGGAGCCTTGATTTCCTTGATGGCACTCCAGAGAAAACCCAAGATCACTGTCTCAAGTCTAGAGGGATCCTGAGGTCACTGTAGCAACACGAAAGGGCTCCGTGGACGGCAAATCAACTCGATATGAGAGCTTAGTCCCTGGCTTCGACTCAAGAGGAATACCAACTTTCCACAAGCACCTCAAGAGGAGGCTTCTCTCAGCTACAGGTATGTGAGAGGGCCCCTGAGTTTGTGGCCTCAAGTGGAATGGACACCGAGATGCTCTGACTCGAAGTAAGGCCGGATATCCCTGCAGTGAATTGGATGTAGGCTCGTCTTGCATCTCCCAAGACGAAGGGATGTCTGAATCCCCTGTGGAGACCACAGAGAAAGACCTAATTCTCCGCCTCATCGTGAGCGGAGGCCTCACATCCTTTGAACACTCGAGAGGTCCTCGGAGATCAGTGCTTCGAAAGGAGACGATGCCTGACTCCTCTTGAAAATGGATAGGAGTCCCAGGATCACTGTGGCACGTGGAAAGGGACCCTGGGTCTCCCGCCTCACGTGGAGACGTGTCCCAATTGCCATGCCAAGACTCGAGGAGAATCCCGAGTTGTCCCTCGCACCTAGGCAGGAGTCCTGACGTCACTGAACAAACACGTGTCTGGAAGGGCCCTCCCCGTCGTAACTCGAGAATATACCCCAGGTTCGGGCCGCAACTCGAGAAAAACCATGAGATTTCCCCCTCGCCGCGAGTTGAGGACGGATTCCCCTGCACTGCATGCAGAGCAATTCCGTGTTCCACATCAAACGTGAAAGGAGCCTTGATATCCTTGATGGCACTCCAGAGAAAACCCAAGATCACTGTCTCAAGTCTAGAGGGATGCTGAGGTCACTGGAGCAACACGAAATTTCCCCTTGGACCCCAAATCAACTCGAGATGAGAGCTTAGTCCCTGGCTTCCACTCAAGAGGAATACCAACTTTCCATAAGCACCTCAAGAGGAGGCTTCTCTCAGCTACAGGTATGTGAGAGGGACCCTGAGTTTGTGGCCTCAAGTGGAATGGACACCGAGATGCTCTGACTCGAAGTAAGGCCGGATATCCCTGCAGTGAATTGAATGCAGGCTCGTCTTGCATCTCCCAAGACGAAGGGATGTCTGAATCCCCTGTGGAGACCACAGAGAAAGACCTAGTCCTCCGCCTCATCAAGACCGGAGGCCTCACATCCTTTGAAAACTCGAGAGGTCTGCGGAGATCAATGCTTCCAAAGGAGACGATGCCTGACTCTTCTTGAAAATGGATAGGAGTCCCACGATCCCTGTGGCACGTTGAAAGGGACCCTGGGTCTCCCGGCTCCCGTGGAGACGCGTCCCAATTGCCCTGCCAAGACTCGAGGAGAATCCCGAGGTGTCCCTCTCACCTAGGCAGGAGTCCGACGTCGCTGAACAAACACGTGTCTGGAAGGGGCCTCCCCGTCGTAACTCGATAATATACCCCAGGTTCCGGCCGCAACTCGAGAAAAACCATGAGACTTCCCCCTCGCCGCGAGATGAGGCCCGATTCCCCTGCACTGCGTGTAGAGCAATTCCGTGTTCCACATCAAACGTGAAAGGAGCCTTGATTTCCTTGATGGCACTCCAGAGAAAACCCAAGATCACTGTCTCAAGTCTAGAGGGATCCTGAGGTCACTGGAGCAACACGAAAGGGCTCCGTGGACCCCAAATCAACTCGAGATGAGAGCTTAGTCCCTGGCTTAGACTCAAGATTAATACCAACTTTTCACAAGCAGCTCAAGAGGAGGCTTCTCTCAGCTACAGGTAAGTGAGAGGGACCCTGAGTTTGTGGCCTCAAGTGGAATGGACACCGAGATGCTCTGACTCGAAGTAAGGCCGGATATCCCTGCAGTGAATTTAATGCAGGCTCGTCTTGCATCTCCCAAGACGAAGGGATGTCTGAATCCCCTGTGGAGTCCACAGAGAAAGACCTAGTTCTCCGCCTCATCGCGACCGGAGGCCTCACATCCTTTGAAACCTCAAGAGGCCCGCGGAGATCAATGCTTCCAAAGGAGACGATGCCTGACTCCTCTTGAAAATGGATAGGAGTCCCAGGATCCCTGTGGCACGTGGAAAGGGACCCTGGGTCTCCCGGCTCCCTTGGAGACGCGTCCCAATTGCCATGCCAAGACTCGAGGAGAATCCCGAGGTGTCCCTCTCACCTAGGCAGGAGTCCGACGTCGCTGAACAAACAGGTGTCTGGAAGGGCCCTCCCCGTCGTAACTCGAGAATATACCCCTGGTTCCGGCCGCAACTCGAGAAAGACCATGAGACTTCCCCCTCGCCGCGAGATGAGGTCCGATTCCCCTGCACTGCGTGTAGAGCAATTCCGTGTTCCACATCAAACGTGAAAGGAGCCTTGATTTCCTTGATGGCACTCCAGAGAAAACCCAAGATCACTGTCTCAAGTCTAGAGGGATCCTAAGGTCACTGGAGCAAAACGAAAGGGCTCCGTGGACCCCAAATCAACTCGAGATGAGCGCTTCGTACCTGGCTTCTACTCAAGAGGACTACCAACTTTCCACAAGCACCTCAAGAGGAGGCTTCTCTCAGCTACAGGTATGTGAGAGGGACCCTGATTTTGTGGCCTCAAGTGGAATGGACACCGAGATGCTCTGACTCGAAGTAAGGCCGGATATCCCTGCAGTGAATTGAATGCAGGCTCGTCTTGCATCTCCCAAGACGAAGGGATGTCTGAATCCCCTGTGGAGACCACAGAGAAAGACCTAGTTCTCTGCCTCATCGCGACCGGAGCCCTCACAACCTTTGAAAAGTTGAGAGGTCCGCGGAGATCAATGCTTCCAAAGGAAACGATGCCTGACTCCTCTTGAAAATGGATAGGAGTCCCAGGATCCCTGTGGCACGTGGAAAGGGACCCTGGGTCTCCCGCCTCACGTGGAGACGCGTCCCAATTGCCATGCCAAGAATCGAGGAGAATCCCGAGGTGTCCCTCGCACCTAGGCAGGAGTCCTGACGTCGCTGAACAAACACGTGTCTGGAAGGCCCTCCCCGTCGTAACTCGAGAATATACCCCAGGTTCCTGCCGCGACTCGAGAAAAACCATGAGACTTCCCCCTTGCCACGAGATGAGGCCCGATTCCCCTGCACTGCGTGCAGAGCAATTCCGTGTTCCACATCAAACGTGAAAGGAGCCTTGATTTCCTTGATGGCACTCCAGAGAAAACCCAAGATCTCTGTCTCAAGTCTAGAGGGATCCTGAGGTCACTGGAGCAACACGAAAGTGCTCCGTGGACCCCAAATCAACTCGAGATGAGAGCTTAGTCCCTGGCTTCGACTCAAGAGGAAAACCAACTTTCCACAAGCACCTCAAGAGGAGGCTTCTCTCACCTACAGGTATGTGAGAGGGACCTTGAGTTTGTGGCCTCAAGTGGAATGGACACCGAGATGCTCTGACTCGAAGTAAGGCCGGATATCCCTGCAGTGAATTGAATGCAGGCTCGTCTTGCATCTCCCAAGATGAAGGGATGTCTGAATCCCCTGTGGAGACCGCAGAGAAAGACCAAGTTCTCCGCCTCATTGCGACCGGACGCCTCACCTCCTTTGAAAACTCGAGAGGTCTGCGGAGATCAATGCTTCCAAAGGAGACGATGCCTGACTCCTCTTGAAAATGGATAGGAGTCCCAGGATCCCTGTGGCACGTGGAAAGGGACACTGGGTCTCCCGCCTCACGTGGAGACGCGTTCCAATTGCCATGCCAAGACTCGAGGGGAATCTGGAGGTGTCCCTTGCACCTAGGCAGGAGTCCTGACGTCGCTGAACAAACACGTGTCTGGAAGGGCCCTCCCCGTCGTAACTCGAGAATATACCCCAGGTTCCAGCCGCAACTCGAGAAAAACCATGAGATTCCCCCTCGCCACGAGATGAGGCCTGATTCCCCTGCACTGCGTGCTAGCAATTCCGTGTTCCACATCAAACGTGAAAGGAGCCTTGATTTCCTTGATGGCACTCCAGAGAAAACCCAACATTACTGTCTCAAGAATAGAGGTATCCTGAGGTCACTGGAGCAACACGAAAGGGCTCCGTAGACCCCAAATCAACTCGAGATGAGAGCTTAGTCCCTGGCTTCGACTCAAGAGGAATACCAACTTTCCACAAGCACATCAAGAGGAGGCTTCTCACAGCTACAGGTATGTGAGAGGGACCCTGAGTTTGTGGCCTCAAGTGGAATGGACAACGAGATGCTCTGACACGAAGTAAGGCCGGATATCCCTTCAGTGAATGAATGCAGGCTCGTCTTGCATCTCCCAAGACGAAGGGATGTCTGAATCCCCTGTGGAGACCACAGAGAAAGACCTAGTTCTCTGCATCATCGCGACCAGAGGCCTCACATCCTTTGAAACCTCGAGAGGTCCCTGGAGATCAATGCTTCCAAAGGTGAAGAAGCCTGACTCCTCTTGAAAATGGATAGGAGTCCCAGGATCCCTGTGGCATGTGGAAAGGGACCCTGGGTCTCCCGCCTCACGTGGAGACGCGTCCCAATTGCATGCCAAAACTCGAGGAGAATCCCGAGGTGTCCCTCGCACCTAGGCAGGAGTCCTGACGTCTCTGAACAAGCACGTGTCTGGAAGGGCCCACCCCTTCGCAACTCGAGAATATGCACCAGGTTCCGGCCGCAACTCTAGAAAAACCATGAGACTTCCCCCTCGCCGCGAGATGAGGCCAAATTCCCCTGCACTGCGTGCAGAGCAATTCCGTGTTCCACATCAAACATGAAAGGATCCTTTATTTCCTTGATGGCACTGCAGAGAAAACCCAAGATCACTGTCTCAAGTCTAGAGGGATCCTGAGGTCACTGCAGCAACACAAAAGGTCTCCGTGGAGGATAAATCAACTCGAGATGAGAGCTTAGTCCCTGGCTTCGACTCAAGAGGAATACCAACTTTTCATAAGCACCTCAAGAGGAGGCTTCTCTCAGCTAAAGGTATGTGAGAGGACCCTGAGTTTGTGGCCTCAAGTGGAATGGACACCGAGATGCTCTGACTCGAAGGAAGGCCGGATATCCCTGCAGTGAATTGAATGCAGGCTCGTCTTGCATCTCCCAAGATGAAGGGATGTCTGAATCCCCTGTGGAGACCAGAGAGAAAGACCAAGTTCTCCCCCTCATCGCGACCAGAGGCCTCACATCCTTTGAAAACTCGAGAGGTCCGCGGAGATCAATGCTTCCAAAGGAGACGATGCCTGAGTCCTCTTGAAAATGGATAGGAGTCCCAGGATCCCTGTGGCACGTCGAAAGGGACCCGGGGTCTCACGCCTCACGTGGAGACGCGTCCCAACTGCCATGCCAAGACTCGAGGAGAATCCCTAGGTGTCCCTAACACCTAGGCAGGAGTCCAGACGTCGCTGAACAAACACTTGTCTGGAAGGGCCCGCCCCGTCTTAACTCGATAATATACCCCAGGTTCCGGCCGAAACTCGAGAACAACCATGAGACTTCCCCCTCGCCACGAGATGAGGCCCTATTCCCCTGCACTGCATGCAGAGCAATTCGCTGTTCCACATCTAACATGAAAGGAGCCTTGATTTCCTTGATGGCACTCCAGAGAAAACCCAAGATCACTGTCTCCAGTCTAGAGGGATCCTGAGGTCACTGTAGCAACAGGAAAGTGTTCCGTGGACCCCAAATCAACTGGAGATGAGAGCTTAGTCCCTGGCTTCGACTCACGAGAAATACCAACTTTCCACAAGCACCTCAAGAGGAGGCTTCTCTCAGCTACATGTATGTGAGAGGGACCCTGAGTTTGTGGCCTCAAGTTGAATGGACACCGAGATGCTCTGACTCGAAGTAAGGCCTGATATCTCTGCAGTGAATTGAATGCAGGCTCGTCTTGCATCTCCCAAGAAGAAGGGATGTCTGAATCCCCTGTGGAGACCACAGAGAAAGACCTAGTTTTCCGCCTCATCGTGACCGGAGGCCACGCAACCTTTGAAAACTCGAGAGGACTGCGGAGATCAATGCTTCCAAAGGAGACGATGCCTGACTCCTCTTGAAAATGGATAGGATTCCCAGGATCCCTTTGGCACGTGGAAAGGGACCCTGGGTCTCCCGCCTCACGTGGAGACGCGTCCCAATTGCCATGCCAAGCCTCGAGGAGAATCCCGAGGTGTCCCTCACACCTAGGCAAGAGTCCTGACGTCGCTGAACAAACACGTGTGTGGAAGCGGCCTCCCCGTTGTAACTCGAGAATATACCCCGGGTTCCAGCCGAAACTCGAGAACAACCATGAGACTTCCCCCTCTCTGCGAGATGAGGCCCGATTCCCCTGCATTGCGTGCAGAGCAATTCCGTGTGACAAATCAAACGTGAAAGGAGCCTAGATTTCCTTGATGGCACTCCAGAGAAACCCAAGATCACTGTCTCAAGTCTAGAGGGATCCTGAGGTCACTGTAGCAACACGAAAGGGCTCCGTGGACCCCAAATCAACTCGAGATGAGAGCTTAATCCCTGGCTTCGACTCCAGAGGAATACCAACTTTTCAGAAGCACCTCAAGAGGAGGATTCTCTAAGCAACAGGTATGTGAGAGGGACCCTGAGTTTGTGGCCTCAAGTGGAATGGACACCAAGATGCTCTAACTCGAAGTAAACCGGATATCCCTGCAGTGATTTGAATGCAGAACCGTCTTGCATCTCCCAAGACGAAGGGATGTCTGAATCTCCCGTGGAGACCACAGAGAAAGACCTAGTTCTCCGCCTCATCGCGACCGGAGGCCTCAAATCCTTTGAAATCTCGAGAGGTCTGCCGAGATCAATGCTTACAAAGGAGACGATGCCTGACTCCTCTTGAAAATGGATAGGAGTCCCAGGATCCCTGTGGGACGTGGAAAGGGACACTGGATCTCGTGGCTCACGAGGAGACGCGTCCCAGTTGCCATGCCAAGACTCGAGGATAATACCGAGGTGTCCCTCGCACGTAGGCAGAAGTCCTGACGTCGCTGAACAAACACGGGTCTGGAGGGCCCTCCCCGTCGTAACTCGAGAATATACCCCAGGTTTCGGCCGCAACTCAAGAAACACCATGAGACTTCCCCCTCGCCCGCGAGATTAAGGCCGATTCCCCAGCACTGCTTGCAGACCAATTTCGTGTTCCACATCAAACATGAAAGGAGCCATGATTTCCTTGATGGCACTCCAGAGGAAACCCAAGATCACTGTTTCAAGTCTAGAGGGATCCTGAGGTCACTGTAGCAACACGAAAGGGCTCCGTGGACCCCAAATCAACTCGAGATGAGAGCTTAGTCTTTGGCTTCAACTCAAGAGGAATACCAACTTTCCACAAGCACCTCAAGAGGAGGCTTCTCTCAGCTACAGGTATGTGAGAGGGACCCTGATTTTGTGGCCTCAAATGGAATGGACACCGAGATGCTCTGACTCGAAGTAAGGCCGGATATCCCTGCAGTGAATTGAATGCAGGCTCGTCTTGCATCTCCCAAGAAGAAGGGGTGTCTGATTCCCCTGTGGAGACCACAGAGAAAGACCTTGTTCTCCGTTTCATCGCGAACGGAGGCCACGCATCCTTGGAAAACTCGAGAGGACCGCAGAGATCAATGCTTCCAAAGGAGACGATGCCTGACTCCTCTTGAAAATGGATAGGAGTCCCAGGATCCCTGTGGCACGTGGAAAGGGACCCTGGGTCTCCCCCTCACGTGGAGACGCGTCCCAATTGCCATGCCAAGACTCGAGGAGAATCCCGAGGTGTCATTCCCACCTAGGCAGGAGTCCTGACGTCGCTGAACAATCATGTGTTTGGAAGGGCCCTCCCCGTCGTAACTCGAGAATATACCCCATGTTCCGGCTGCAACTCGAGAAAAACCATGAGACTTCTCCCTCGCCGAGAGATGAGGTCCGATTCCCCTGCACTGCGTGCAGAGCAATTCCATGATCCTCATCAAACGTGAAAGGAGCCTTGATTTCCTTGATGGCACTCCAGAGAAAACCCAAGATCAATGTCTCAAGTCTAGAGGGATCCTGAGGTCACTGTAGCAACAAGAAAGGGCTCCGTGGACCCCAAATCAACTCGAGATGAGAGCTTAGTCCCTGGCTTCCACTCAAGAGGAATACCAACTTTCCAGAAGCACCTCAAGAGGAGGCTTCTCTCAGCTACAGGTATGTGAGAGGGACCCTGAGTTTGTGGCCTCAAGTGGAATGGACACCGAGATGCTCTGACTCGAAGTAAGGCCGGATATCCCTGCAGTGAATTGAATGCAGGCTCGTCTTGCATCTCCCAAGACGAAGGGATGTCTGAATCCCCTGTGGAGACCACAGAGAAAGACCTAGTTCTCCGCCTCATCGCGACCGGAGGCCTCACATCCTTTGAAAACTCGAGTGGTCCGCGGAGATAAATGCTTCCAAAGGAGACGATGCATGACTCCTCTTGAGAATGGATAGGAGTCCCAGGATTCCTGTGGCACGTGGAAAGGGAACCTGGGACTCCCGCCTCACATAGAGAGGCGTCCCAATTGCCATGCCAAGACTCGAGGAGAATCCCGACGTGTCCCTCGCACCTAGGCAGGAGTCCTGACGTCGCTGAACAAGCACGTGTCTGGAAGGGCCCTCCCCGTCGTAACTCCAGAATATACCACAGGTTCGGGCCACAACTCGAGAAAAACCATGAGTCTTCCCCCTCGCCGCGAGATGAGGCCAGATTCCCCTGCACTGCGTGCAGAGCAGTTCCGTGTTCCACATCAAACTTGAACGGAGCCTTGATTTCCTTGATGGCACTCCAGAGAAAACCCAAGATCACTGTGTCAAGTCTAGAGGGATCCTGAGGTCACTGGAGCAACAGGAAAGAGCTCCGTGGACCCCCAATCAACTCGAGATGAGAGCTTAGTCCCTGGCTTCGACTCAAGAGGAATACCAACTTTCCACAAGCACCTCAAGAGGAGGCTTCTCTCAGCTACAGGTATGTGAGAGGAACCCTGAGTTTGTGGCCTCAAGTGGAATGGACACCGAGATGCTCTGACTCGAAGTAAGGCCGGATATCCCTCCAGTGAATTAAATGCATTCTCTTCTTGCATCTCCCAAGAAGAAGGGATGTCTGAATCCCCTGTGGAGACCACAGAGAAAGACCTAGTTCTCCGCCTCAGCGCGACCGGAGGCCTCACATCCTTTGAAAACTCGAGAGGTCCGCGGAGATCAATGCTTCCAAAGGAGACAATGCCTGACTCCTCTTGAAAATGGATAGGAGTCCCAGGATCCCTGTGGCACGTGGAAAGGGACCCTGGGTCTCCCGCCTCACGTGGAGACCCGTCCCAATTGCCATGCCAAGATTCGAGGAGAATCCCGAGGTGTCCCTCGCACCTTGGCAGGAGTCCAGACGTCGCTGAACAAACACGTGTCCCGAAGGGCCCTCCCCTTAGTAACTCGAGAATATACCCCAGGTTCCGGCCGCAACACGAGAAAAACCATGAGACTTCCCCATCACCGCGAGATGAGGCCCGATTCCCCTGCATTGCGTGCAGAGCAGTTCCGTGTTCCACATCAAACTTGAACGGAGCCTTGATTTCCTTGATGGCACTCCAGAGAAAACCCAAGATCACTGTCTCAAGTCTAGAGGGATCCTGAGGTCACTGGAGCAACAGGAAAGGGCTCCGTGGACCCCTAATCAACTCGAGATGAGAGCTTAGTCCCTGGCTTCGACTAAAGAGGAATACCAACTTTCTACAAGCACCTGAAGAGGAGGCTTCTCTCAGCTACAGGTATGTGAGAGGGACCCTGAGTTTGTGGCCTCATGTGGAATGGACACCGAGATGCCCTGACTCGAAGTAAGGCCGGATGTCCCTCCAGTGAATTAAATGCATTTTCGCCTTGCATCTCCCAAGACGAAGGGATGTCTGAATCCCCTATGGAGACCACAGAGAAAGACCTAGTTCTCCGCCTCATTGCGACCGGAGGCCTCACATCCTTTGAAAACTTGAGAGGTCCGCGGAGATCAATGCTTCCAAAGGAGATGATGCCTGACTCCTCTTGAAAATGGATAGGAGTTCCAGGATCCCTGTGGCACGTGGAACGGGACACTGGGTCTCCCGACTCACGTGGAGACGCGTCCCAATTGCCATGCCAACACTCGAGGAGAATCCCGAGGTGTCCCTCCCACCTAGGCAGGAGTCCTGACGTCGCTGAACAAACACGTGTCTGGAAGGGCCCTCCCCGTCGTAACTCGAGAATATACCCCAGGTTCCGGCCGCAACTCGTGAAAAACCATGAGACTTCCCCCTCGCCGCAAGATGAGGCCCGATTCCCCTGCACTGCGTGCAGTGCATTTCCGAGTTCCACATCAAACGGGAAAGGAGCCTTGATTTCCTTGATGGCACTCCAGAGAAAACCCAAAGTCACTGTCTCAAGTCTAGAGGGATCCTGAGGTCACTGGAGCAACACGAAAGGGCTCCGTGGACCCCAAATCAACTCGAGATGAGAGCTCAGTCCCGGGCTTCGACTCAAGAGGAATACCAACTTTCCACAAGCACCTCAAGAGGAGGCTTGTCTCAGCTACAGGTATGTGAGACGGACCCTGAGTTTGTGGCCTCAAGTGGAATGGACACCGAGATGCTCTGACTCGAAGTAAGGCCGGATATCCCTGCAGTGAAGTGAATGCAGGCTCGTCTTGCGTCTCCCAAGGCGAAGGGATGTCTGAATACCCTGTGCAGACCACAGAGGAAGACCTAGTTCTCCGCTTCATCGCGACCGGAGGCCTCACATCCTTTGAAAACTCGAGAGGTCTGCGGAGATCAATGGTTCCAAAGGAGACGATGCCTGACTCCTCTTGAAAATGGAAAGGAGTCCCAGGATCCCTGTGGCACGTGGAAAGGGACCCTGGGTCTCCCGCCTCACGTTGAGAGGCATCCGAATTGCCATGCCAAGACTCGAGGAGAATCTCGATGTGTCCCTCGCACCTAGGCAGGAGTCCTGACGTCGCTGAACAAACTCGTGTCTGGATGGGCCCTCCCCGTCATAACTCGAGAATACACCCCAGGTTCCGGCCGCAACTCGAGAAAAACCATGAGACTTCCCCCTCGCCGCGAGATGAGGCCCGGTTCCCCTGCACTGCGTGCAGAGCAATTGCGTGTTCCACATCAAACGTGAAAGTAGCCTTGATTTCCTTGATGGCACTCCAGAGAAAACCCAAGATCACTGTCTCAAGTCTAGAGGGATCCTGAGGTCACTGGAGCAACACAAAAAGACTCCGTGGACCGCAAATCAACTCGAGATGAGAGTTTAATCCCTGGCTTCGACTCAAGAGGAATACCAACTTTCCACAAGCACCTCAAGAGGAGGCTTCTCTCAGCTACAAGTATGTGAGACGGACCCTGAGTTTGTGGCCTCAAGTGGAATGGACACCGAGATGCTCTGACTCGAAGTAAGGCCGGATATCCCTGCAGTGAATTGAATGCAGGCTCGTCTTGCATCTCCCAAGACGAATGGATGTCTGAATACCCTTTGGAGACCAAAGAGAAAGACCTAGTTCTCCACCTCATCGCGACCGGAGGCCTCACATCCTTTGAAAACTCGAGAGGTCCCCGGAGATCAATGCTTCCAAAGGAGACGATGCCGTACTCCTCTTCAAAATGGATAGGATTCCCAGGATCACTGTGCCACGTGGAAAGGGACCCTGGGTCTCCCGCCTCACGTGGAGAGGTATCCGAATTGCCATGCCAAGACTCGAGGAGAATCTCGAGGTGTCCCTCGCACCTAGGCTGGAGTCCTGACATAGCTGAACAAACGCGTGTCTGGAAGGGCCCTCCCCGTCGTAACTCGAGAATATACCCCAGGTTCCAGCCGCAACTCGAGAAAAACCATGAGACTTCCCCCTGGCCGCAAGATGAGGCCCGATTCCCCTGCACTGCGTGCAGAGCAATTCCGTGTTCCACATCAAACGTGAAAGGAGCCTTGATTTCCTTGATGGCACTCCAGAGAAAACCCAAGATCTCTATCTCAAGTCTAGATGGATCCTGAGGTCACTGGAGCAACACGAAAGGGCTCCGTGGACCCCAAATCAACTCGAATTGAGAGCTTAGTCCCTGGTTTCCACTCAAGAGGAATACCAACTTTCCAAAAGCACCTCAAGAGAAGGCTTCTCTCAGCTACAGGTATGTGAGAGGGACCCAGAGTTTGTGGCCTCAAGCGGAATGGACACCGAGATGCTCTGACTCGAAGTAAGGCCGGATATCCCTGCAGTGAATTGAATGCAGGCTCGTCTTGCGTCTCGCAAGGCGAAGGGATGTCTGAATACCCTGTGAAGACCACAGAGGAAGACCTAGTTCTCCGCTTCATCGCGACCGGAGGCCTCACATCCTTTGAAAACTCGAGAGGTCTGCGGAGATCAATGGTTCCAAAGGAGACGATGCCTGACTCCTCTTGAAAATGGAAAGGAGTCCCAGGATCCCTGTGGCACGTGGAAAGGGACCCTGGGTCTCCCGCCTCACGTTGAGAGGCATCCGAATTGCCATGCCAAGACTCGAGGAGAATCTCGATGTGTCCCTCGCACCTAGGCAGGAGTCCTGACGTCGCTGAACAAACTCGTGTCTGGATGGGCCCTCCCCGTCATAACTCGAGAATACACCCCAGGTTCCGGCCGCAACTCGAGAAAAACCATGAGACTTCCCCCTCGCCGCGAGATGAGGCCCGGTTCCCCTGCACTGCGTGCAGAGCAATTGCGTGTTCCACATCAAACGTGAAAGTAGCCTTGATTTCCTTGATGGCACTCCAGAGAAAACCCAAGATCACTGTCTCAAGTCTAGAGGGATCCTGAGGTCACTGGAGCAACACAAATAGCCTCCGTGGACCGCAAATCAACTCGAGATGAGAGTTTAATCCCTGGCTTCGACTCAAGAGGAATACCAACTTTCCACAAGCACCTCAAGAGGAGGCTTCTCTCAGCTACAGGTATGTGAGAGGGACCCTGAATTTGTGGCCTCATGTGGAATGGACACCGAGATGCCCTGACTCAAAGTAAGGCCGGATATCCCTCCAGTGAATTAAATGAATTCTCGCCTTGCATCTCCCAAGACGAAGGGATGTCTGAATCCCCTGTGGAGACCACAGAGAAAGACCTAGTTCTCCGCCTCATCGCGACCGGAGGCCTCACATCCTTTGAAAACTCGAGAGGTCCGCGGAGATCAATGCTTCCAAAGGAGATGATGCCTGACTCCTCTTGAAAATGGATAGGAGTCCCAGGATCCCTGTGGCACGTGGAACGGGACACTGGGTCTCCCGCCTCACGTGGAGAGGCATCCCAATTGACATGCCAAGACTCGAGGAGAATCCCGTGTTGTCCCTCGCACCTAGGCAGGAGTCCTGACGTCGCTGAACAAACACGTGTCTGGAAGGGCCCTCCCCGTCGTAACTCGAGAATATACCCCAGGTTCCGGCCGCAACTCGAGAAAAACCATGAGAGTTCCCCCTCGCCGCAAGATGAGGCCCGATTCCCCTGCACTGCGTGCAGTGCAATTCCGAGTTCCACATCAAACGGGAAAGGAGCCTTGATTTCCTTGATGGCACTCCAGAGAAAACCCAAAGTCACTGTCTCAAGTCTAGAGGGATCCTGAGGTCACTGGAGCAACAGGAAAGGGCTCAGTGGACCCCTAATCAACTCGAGATGAGAGCTTAGTCCCTGGCTTCGACTCAAGAGGAATACCAACTTTCCACAAGCACCTCAAGAGGAGGCTTCTCTCAGCTACAGGTATGTGAGAGGGACCCTGAGTGTGTGGCCTCATGTGGAATGGACACCGAGATGCCCTGACTCAAAGTAAGGCCGGATATCCCGGCAGTGAATTGAATGCAGGCTCGTCTTGCATCTCCCAAGACGAAGGGATGTCTGAATCCCCTGTGGAGACCACAGAGAAAGACCTAGTTCTCCGCCTCAGCGCGACCGGAGGCCTCACATCCTTTGAAAACTCGAGAGGTCCGCGGAGATCAATGCTTCCAAAGGAGATGATGCCTGACTCCTCTTGAAAATGGATAGGAGTCCCAGGATCCCTGTGGCACGTGGAACGGGACACTGGGTCTCCCGCCTCACGTGGAGAGGCATCCCAATTGACATGCCAAGACTCGAGGAGAATCCCATGGTGTCCCTCGCACCTAGGCAGGAGTCCTGACGTCGCTGAACAAACACGTGTCTGGAAGGGCCCTCCCCGTCGTAACTCGAGAATATACCCCAGGTTCCGGCCGCAACTCGAGAAAAACCATGAGACTTCCCCCTCGCCGCAAGATGAGGCCCGATTCCCCTGCACTGCATGCAGTGCACTTCCGAGTTCCACATCAAACGGGAAAGGAGCCTTGATTTCCTTGATGGCACTCCAGAGAAAACCCAAAGTCACTGTCTCAAGTCTAGAGGGATCCTGAGGTCACTGGAGCAACACGAAAGGGCTCCGTGGACCCCAAATCAATTCGAGATGAGAGCTCAGTCCCGGGCTTCCACTCAAGACGAATACCAACTTTCCACAAGCACCTCAAGAGGAGGCTTGTCTCAGCTACAGGTATGTGAGACGGACCCTGAGTTTGTGGCCTCAAGTGGAATGGACACCGAGATGCTCTGACTCGAAGTAAGGCCGGATATCCCTGCAGTGAAGTGAATGCAGGCTCGTCTTGCATCTCCCAAGCGAAGGGATGTCTGAATCCCCTGTGGAGATCACAGAGAAAGACCGAGTTCTCGGCCTCATCGCGACCGGAGGCCTCACATCCTTTGAAAACTCGTGAGGTCCGCAGAGATCAATGCTTCTAAAGGAGACGATGCCTGACTCCTCTTGAAAATGGATAGGAGTCCCAGGATCCCTGTGGCACGTGGAAAGGGACCCTGGGTCTCCCGCCTCAAGTGGAGACGCGTCCCAATTGCCATGCCAAGCCTCGAGGAGAATCCCGAGGTGTCCCTCACACCTAGGCAAGAGTCCTGACGTCGCTGAAAAAACACGTGTGTGGAAGCGGCCTCCCCGTTGTAACACGAGATTATACCCCGGGTTCCAGCCGCAACTCGAGAACAACCATGAGACTTCCCCCTCTCTGCGAGATGAGGCCCGATTCTCCCGCATTGCGTGCAGAGCAATTCCGTGTGACAAATCAAACGTGAAAGGAGCCTTGATTTCCTTGATGGCACTCCAGAGAAAATCCAAGATCACTGTCTCAAGTCTAGATGGACCCTGAGGTCACTTTAGCTACAGGAAAGGGCTGCGTGGACCCCAAATCAACTCGAGATGAGAGCTTAGTCCCTGGCTTCGACTCAAGAGGAATACCAACTTTCCACAAGCACCTCAAGAGGAGGCTTCTCTCAGCTACAAGTATATGAGAGTTACCCTGATTTTGTGGCCTCAAGTGGAATGGACACTTTGATGCTCTGACTCGAAGTAAGGCCGGATATCCCAACAGTGAATTGAATGCAGGCTCGTCATGCATCTCCCAAGACGAAGAGATTTATGAATCCCCTGTGGAGACCAGAGAGAAAGACCTGGTTCTCCGACTCATCGCGACTGGAGGCCTCACTTCCTTTGAAAACTCTAGAGGTCCGCGGAGATCAATGCTTCCAAAGGAGACGATGCCTGACTCCTCTTGAAAATGGATAGGAGTCCCAGGATCCCTGTGGGACGTGGAAAGGGACCCTGGGTCTCCCGCCTCACGTGGAGACGCGTCCCAATTGCCATGGCAAGACTCGAGGATAATACCGAGGTGTCCCTCGCACGTAGTCAGAAGTCCTGACGTCGCTGAACAAACACGGGTCTGGAAGGGCCCTCCCCGTCGTAACTCGAGAATATACCCCAGGTTTCGGCCGCAACTCGAGAAACACCATGAGACTTCCCCCTCGCCCGCGAGATTAAGGCCGATTCCCCAGCACTGCTTGCAGACCAATTTCGTGTTCCACATCAAACATGAAAGGAGCCATGATTTCCTTGATGGCACTCCAGAGGAAACCCAAGATCACTGTTTCAAGTCTAGAGGGATCCTGAGGTCACTGTAGCAACACGAAAGGGCTCCGTGGACCCCAAATCAAGTCGAGATGAGAGCTTAGTCTTTGGCTTCAACTCAAGAGGAATACCAACTTTCCACAAGCACCTCAAGAGGAGGCTTCTCTCAGCTACAGGTATGTGAGAGGGACCCTGATTTTGTGGCCTCAAGTGGAATGGACACCGAGATGCTCTGACTCGAAGTAAGGACGGATATCCCTGCAGTGAATTGAATGCAGGCTCGTCTTGCATCTCCCAAGAAGAAGGGCTGTCTGAATCCCCTGTGGAGACCACAGAGAAAGACCTTGTTCTCCGTTTCATCGCGAACGGAGGCCACGCATCCTTTGAAAACTCGAGAGGACCGCAGAGATCAATGCTTCCAAAGGAGACGATGCCTGACTCCTCTTGAAAATGGATAGGAGTCCCAGGATCCCTGTGGCACGTGGAAAGGGACCCTGGGTCTCCCCCCTCACGTGGAGACGCGTCCCAATTGCCATGCCAAGACTCGAGGAGAATCCCGAGGTGTCCCTCCCACCTAGGCAGGAGTCCTGACGTCGCTGAACAATCATGTGTTTGGAAGGGCCCTCCCCGTCGTAACTCGAGAATATACCCCAGGTTCCGGCCGCAACTCGAGAAAAACCATGAGACTTCTCCCTCGCCGAGAGATGAGGCCAGATTCCCCTGCACTGCGTGCAGAGCAATTCCATGATCCTCATCAAACGTGAAAGGAGCCTTGATTTCCTTGATGGCACTCCAGAGAAAACCCAAGATCAATGTCTCAAGTCTAGAGGGATCCTGAGGTCACTGTAGCAACACGAAAGGGCTCCGTGGACCCCAAATCAACTCGAGATGAGAGCTTAGTCCCTGGCTTCCACTCAAGAGGAATACCAACTTTCCAGAAGCACCTCAAGAGGAGGCTTCTCTCAACTACAGGTATGAGAGAGGGACCCTGAGTTTGTGGCCTCACGTGGAATGGACACCGAGATGCTCTGACTCGAAGTAAGGCCGGATATCCCTGCAGTGAATTGAATGCAGGCTCGTCTTGCATCTCCCAAGACGAAGGGATGTCTGAATCCCCTGTGGAGACCACAGAGAAAGACCTAGTCCTCCGCCTCATCGCGACCGGAGGCCTCACATCCTTTGAAAACTCGAGTGGTCCGCGGAGATAAATGCTTCCAAAGGAGACGATGCCTGACTCCTCTTGAGAATGGATAGGAGCCCCAGGATCCCTGTGGCACGTGGAAAGGGATCCTGGGTCTCCCGCCTCACGTGGAGACGCATCCCAATTGCCATGCCAAGACTCGAGGAGAATCCCGAGGTGTCCCTCTCACCTAGGCAGGAGTCCTGACGTCGCTGAACAAACACGTGTCTGGAAGGGCCCTCCCCGTCGTAACTCGAGAATATACCCCAGGTTCCGGCCGCAACTCGTGAAAAACCATGAGATTTCCCCTATCCGCAAGTTGAGGCACGATTCCCCTGCACTGCATGCAGAGCAATTCCGTGTTCCACATCAAACGTGAAAGGGGCCTTGATTTCCTCGACGGCACTCCAGAGAAAACCCAAGATCACTGTCTCATGTATAGAGGGATCCTGAGGTCACTGGAGCAACACGAAAGGGCTTCATGGACCCCAAATCAACTCGAGATGAGAGCTTAGTCCCTGGCTTCGACTCAAGAGGAATACCAACTTTCCACAAGCACCTCAAGAGGAGGCTTCTCTCAGCTACAGGTATGTGAGAGGGACCCTGAGTTTGTGGCCTCAAGTGGAATGGACACCGAGATGCTCTGACTCGAAGTAAGGCCGGATATCCCTGCAGTGAATTGAATGCAGGCTCATCTTGCATCTCCCAAGACGAAGGGTTGTATGAATCCCCTGTGGAGACCACAGAGAAAGACCTAGTTCTCCGCCTCATCGAGACCAGAGGCCTCACATCCTTTGAAAACTCGAGAGGTCCGCGGAGATCAATGCTTCCAAAGGAGACGATGCCTGACTCTTCTTGAAAATGGATAAGAGTCCCAGGATCCCTGTGGCACGTGGAAAGGGACCCTGGGTCTCCCCCCTCACGTGGAGACGCGTCCCAATTGCCATGCCAAGACTCGAGGAGAATCCCGAGGTGTCCCTCGCACCTAGGCAGGAGTCCTGACGTTGCTGGACAAACACGTGTCTGGAAGGGCCCTCCCCGTCGTAACTCGAGAATATACCCCAGGTTCCGGCCGCAACTTGAGAAACACCATGAGACATCCCCCTTGCCGGGAGATGAGGACCGATTCCCCTGCACTGCGTGCAGAGCAATTCCGTGTTCCACATCAAACTTGAAAGGAGCCTTGATTTCCTTAATGGCACTTCAGAGAAAACCCAAGATCACTGTCTCAAGTCTAGATGGATCCTGAGGTCACTGGAGCAAAACGAAAGGGCTCAATGGACCCCAAATCAACTCGAGATGAGAGCTTAGTCCCAGGCTTTGACTCAAGAGAGATACGAACTTTCCACAAGCACCTCAAGAGGAGGCTTCTCTCAGCTACAGGTATGTGAGAGGGACCCTGAGTTTGTGGCCTCAAGTGGAATGGACACCGAGATGCTCTGACTCGAAGTAAGGACGGATATCCCTGCAGTGAATTGAATGCAGGCTCGTCTTGCATCTCCCAAGACGAAGGGATGTCTGAATCCCCTGTGGAGACCACAGAGAAAGGCCGAGTTCTCCGCCTCATCGCGACCGTAGGCCTCACATCCTTTGAAAACTCGAGAGGTCCGCGGAGATCAATGCTTCCAAAGGAGACGATGCCTGACTCCTCTTGAAAATGGATAGGAGTCCCAGGATCCCTGTGGCACGTGGAAAGGGACCCTGGGTCTGCCGCCTCACGTGGAGACGCGTCCCAATTGCCATGCCAAGACTCGAGGAGAATCCCGAGGTGTCCCTCACACCTAGGCAGGAGTCCTGACGTCGCTGAACAAACACGTGTCTGGAAGGGCCCTCCCGGTCGTAACTCGAGAATATAGCCCAGGTTCCGGCCGCAACTCGAGAAAAACCATGAGACTTCCCCCTCGCCGTGAGATGAGGCCCGATTCTCCTGCCCTGCGTGCAGAGCAATTCCGTGTTCCACATCAAAAGTGAAAGGAGCCTTGATTTCCTTGATGGCACTCCAGAGAACACCCAAGATCACTGTCTCAAGTCTAGAGGGATCCTGAGGTCACTGTAGCAACACGAAAGGGCTCCACGGACCCCAAATCAACTCGAGATGAGAGCTTAGTCCCTGGCTTCGACTCAAGAGGAATACCAACTTTCCACAAGCACCTCAAGAGGAGGCTTCTCTCATCTACAAGTATGTGAGAGGGACCCTGAGTTTGTGGCCTCAAGTGGAATGGACACCGAGATGCTCTGACTCGAAGTAAGGCCGGATATCCCTGCAGTGAATTGAATGCAGGCTCGTCTTGCATCTCCCAAGACGAAGGGATGTCTGAATCCCCTGTGGAGACCACAGAGAAAGACCTAATTCTCCGCCTAATCGCGAGCGGAGGCCTCACATCCTTTGAAAACTCGAGAGGTCCGCGGAGATCAATGCTTCCAAAGGAGACGATGCCTGACTCCTCCTGAAAATGGATAGGAGTCCCAGGATCCCTGTGGCACGTGGACAGGGACCCTGTGTCTCCCGCCTCACGTGGAGACGCGTCCCTTTGCCATGCCAAGACTCGAGGAGAATCCCGAGGTGTCCCTCGCACCTAGGCAGGAGTCCTGACGTCGCTGAACAAACACGTGTCTGGAAGGGCCCTCCCCATCGTAACTCGAGAATATACCCCAGGTTCCGGCCTGAACTCGAGAAAAACCATGAGACTTCCCCCTCACAGCGACATGAGGCCCGATTCCCCTGCACTGCATGCAGAGCAATTCCGTGTTTCACATCAAACGTGAAAGGAGCCTTGATTTCCTTGATGGCACTCCAGAGAAAACCCAAGATCACGGTCTCAAGTCTAGAGGGATCCTGAGGTCACTGGAGCAACACGAAAAGGCTCCGTGTGCCCCAAATCCACTCGAGATGATATCTTAGTCCCTGGCTTCGACTCAAGAGGAATACCAACTTTCCACAAGCACCTCAAGAGGAGGCTTCTCTCATCTACAAGTATGTGAGAGGGACCCTGAGTTGTGGCCTCAAGTGGAATGGACACCGAGATGCTCTGACTCGAAGTAAGGCTGGATATCCCTGCAGTGAATTGAATGCAGGCTCGTCTTGCATCTCCCAAGACGAAGGGGTGTCTGAATCCGCTGTGGAGACGACAGAGAAAGACCTAGTCCTCCGCCTCATCTCGACCGGAGGCCTCACATCCTTTGAAAATTCGAGAGGTATGCGGAGATCAATGCTTCCAAAGGAGACGAAGGCTGACTCCTCTTGAAAATGGATAGGAGTCCCAGGATCCCTGTAGCACGTGGAAAGGGATGCTGGGTCTCCTGCCTCACGTGGAGACGCGTCCCAATTGCCATGCCAAGACTCGAGGAGAATCCCGAGGTGTCCCTCGCCCCTAGGCAGGAGTCCTGACGTCGCTGAACAAACCCGTGTCTGGAAGGTCCCTCCCCGCCGTAACTCGAGAATATACCCCAGGTTCCGGCCGCAACTCGAGAAAAACCATGAGACTTCCCCCTCGCCGCAAGATGAGGCCCGATTCCCCTGCACTGCATGCAGTGCAATTCCGAGTTCCACATCAAACGTGAAAGGAGCCTTGATTTCCTTGATGGCACTCCAGAGAAAACCCAAAGTCACTGTCTCAAGTCTAGAGGGATCCTGAGGTCACTGGAGCAACACGAAAGGGCTCCGTGGACCCCAAATCAATTCGAGATGAGAGCTCAGTCCCGGGCTTCCACTCAAGAGGAATACCAACTTTCCACAAGCACCTCAAGAGGAGGCTTGTCTCAGCTACAGGTATGTGAGACGGACCCTGAGTTTGTGGCCTCAAGTGGAATGGACACCGAGATGCTCTGACTCGAAGTAAGGCCGGATATCCCTGCAGTGAAGTGAATGCAGGCTCGTCTTGCATCTCCCAAGCGAAGGGATGTCTGAATCCCCTGTGGAGATCACAGAGAAAGACCGAGTTCTCGGCCTCATTGCGACCGGAGGCCTCACATCCTTTGAAAACTCGTGAGGTCCGCAGAGATCAATGCTTCTAAAGGAGACGATGCCTGACTCCTCTTGAAAATGGATAGGAGTCCCAGGATCCCTGTGGCACGTGGACAGGGAACCTGGGTCTCCCGCCTCATGTGGAGACGTGTCCCAATTGCCATGCCAAGACTCAAGGAGAATCCTGAGGAGTCCCTCACACCTAGGCAGGAGTCCTGACGTCGCTGAACAAACACGTGTCTAGAAGGGCCCTCCCCGTCGTAACTTGAGAATATACCTCAGGTTCCGGCCGCAACTCGAGAAAAACCATGAGACTTCCCCCTCGCCACGAGATGAGGCCCAATTCCCCTGCACTGCGTGCAGAGCAATTCCGTGTTCCACATCAAACGTGAAAGGAGCCTTGATTTCCTTGATGGCACTCCAGAGAAAACCCAAGATCTCTATCTCAAGTCTAGATGGATCCTGAGGTCACTGGAGCAACACGAAAGGGCTCCGTGGACCCCAAATCAACTCGAATTGAGAGCTTAGTCCCTGGTTTCCACTCAAGAGGAATACCAACTTTCCAAAAGCACCTCAAGAGGAGGCTTCTCTCAGCTACAGGTATGTGAGAGGGACCCAGAGTTTGTGGCATCAAGCGGAATGGACACCGAGATGCTCTGACTCGAAGTAAGGCCGGATATCCCTGCAGTGAATTGAATGCAGGCTCGTCTTGCGTCTCCCAAGGCGAAGGGATGTCTGAATACCCTGTGCAGACCACAGAGAAAGACCTAGTTCTCCGCCTCATCGCGACCGGAGGCCTCACATCCTTTGAAAACTCGAGAGGTCTGCGGAGATCAATGCTTCCAAAGGAGACGATGCCTGACTACTCTTGAAAATGGATAGGAGTCCCAGGATCCCTGTGGCACGTGGAAAGGGACCCTGGGTCTCCCGCCTCACGTGGAGACGCGTCCCAATTGCCATGCCAAGACTCGAGGAGAATCCCGGGGTTTCCCTCGCACCTAGGCAGGAGTCCTGACGTCGCTGAACAAACACGTGTCTGGAAGGGCCCTCCCCGTCGTAACTTGAGAATATACCCCAGGTTCCGGCCGGAACTCGAGAAAAACAATGAGACTTCCCCCTCGCCGCGACATGAGGCCAGATTCCCCTGCACTGCGTGCAGAGCAATTCCGAGTTCCACATCAAACGTGAAAGGAGCCTTGATTTCCTTGACGGCACTCCAGAGAAAACCCAAGATCACTGTCTCAAGTCTAGAGGGATCCTGAGGTCACTAGAGCAACACGAAAGTGCTCCGTGGACCGCAAATCAACTCGAGATGAGAGCTTAGTCCCTGGCTTCGACTCAAGAGGAATACCAACTTTCCACAAGCACGTCAAGAGGTGGATTCTCTCAGCTACAGGTATGTGAGAGGGACCCTGAGTTTATGGCCTCAAGTGGAATGGACACCGAGATGCTCTGACTCGAAGTAAGGCCGTATATCCCTGCAGTGAATTGAATGCAGGCTCGGCTTGCATCTCCCAAGACGAAGGGATGTCTGAATCCCCTGTGGAGACCACAGAGAAAGACCTAGTTCTCTGCCACATCGCGACCGGAGGCCTCACATCCTTTGAAAACACGAGAGGCCCGCGGAGATCAATGCTTCCAAAGGAGACGATGCCTGACTCCTCTTGAAAATGGATAGGAGTCCCAGGATCCCTGTGGCACGTGGAAAGGGACCCTGGGTCTCCCGCCTCAAGTGGAGACGCGTCCCAATTGCCATGCCAAGCCTCGAGGAGAATCCCGAGGTGTCCCTCACACCTAGGCAAGAGTCCTGACGTCGCTGAAAAAACACGTGTGTGGAAGCGGCCTCCCCGTTGTAACTCGAGAATATACCCCGGGTTCCAGCCGCAACTCGAGAACAACCATGAGACTTCCCCCTCTCTGCGAGATGAGGCCCGATTCTCCCGCATTGCGTGCAGAGCAATTCCGTGTGACAAATCAAACGTGAAAGGAGCCTTGATTTCCTTGATGGCACTCCAGAGAAAATCCAAGATCACTGTCTCAAGTCTAGATGGACCCTGAGGTCACTTTAGCTACAGGAAAGGGCTGCGTGGACCCCAAATCAACTCGAGATGAGAGCTTAGTCCCTGGCTTCGACTCAAGAGGAATACCAACTTTCCACAAGCACCTCAAGAGGAGGCTTCTCTCAGCTACAAGTATATGAGAGTTACCCTGATTTTGTGGCCTCAAGTGGAATGGACACTTTGATGCTCTGACTCGAAGTAAGGCCGGATAACCCAACAGTGAATTGAATGCAGGCTCGTCATGCATCTCCCAAGACGAAGAGATTTATGAATCCCCTGTGGAGACCAGAGAGAAAGACCTGGTTCTCCGACTCATCGCGACTGGAGGCCTCACTTCCTTTGAAAACTCTAGAGGTCCGCGGAGATCAATGCTTCCAAAGGAGACGATGCCTGACTCCTCTTGAAAATGGATAGGAGTCCCAGGATCCCTGTGGGACGTGGAAAGGGACCCTGGGTCTCCCGCCTCACGTGGAGACGCGTCCCAATTGCCATGGCAAGACTCGAGGATAATACCGAGGTGTCCCTCGCACGTAGTCAGAAGTCCTGACGTCGCTGAACAAACACGGGTCTGGAAGGGCCCTCCCCGTCGTAACTCGAGAATATACCCCAGGTTTCGGCCGCAACTCGAGAAACACCATGAGACTTCCCCCTCGCCCGCGAGATTAAGGCCGATTCCCCAGCACTGCTTGCAGACCAATTTCGTGTTCCACATCAAACATGAAAGGAGCCATGATTTCCTTGATGGCACTCCAGAGGAAACCCAAGATCACTGTTTCAAGTCTAGAGGGATCCTGAGGTCACTGTAGCAACACGAAAGGGCTCCGTGGACCCCAAATCAACTCGAGATGAGAGCTTAGTCTTTGGCTTCAACTCAAGAGGAATACCAACTTTCCACAAGCACCTCAAGAGGAGGCTTCTCTCAGCTACAGGTATGTGAGAGGGACCCTGATTTTGTGGCCTCAAGTGGAATGGACACCGAGATGCTCTGACTCGAAGTAAGGCCGGATATCCCTGCAGTGAATTGAATGCAGGCTCGTCTTGCATCTCCCAAGAAGAAGGGGTGTCTGAATCCCCTGTGGAGACCACAGAGAAAGACCTTGTTCTCCGATTCATCGCGAACGGAGGCCACGCATCCTTTGAAAACTCGAGAGGACCGCAGAGATCAATGCTTCCAAAGGAGACGATGCCTGACTCCTCTTGAAAATGGATAGGAGTCCCAGGATCCCTGTGGCACGTGGAAAGGGACCCTGGGTCTCCCCCCTCACGTGGAGACGCGTCCCAATTGCCATGCCAAGACTCGAGGAGAATCCCGAGGTGTCCCTCCCACCTAGGCAGGAGTCCTGACGTCGCTGAACAATCATGTGTTTGGAAGGGCCCTCCCCGTCGTAACTCGAGAATATACCCCAGGTTCCGGCCGCAACTCGAGAAAAACCATGAGACTTCTCCCTCGCCGAGAGATGAGGCCCGATTCCCCTGCACTGCGTGCAAAGCAATTCCATGATCCTCATCAAACGTGAAAGGAGCCTTGATTTCCTTGATGGCACTCCAGAGAAAACCCAAGATCAATGTCTCAAGTCTAGAGGGATCCTGAGGTCACTGTAGCAACACGAAAGGGCTCCGTGGACCCCAAATCAACTCGAGATGAGAGCTTAGTCCCTGGCTTCGACTCAAGAGGAATACCAACTTTCCAGAAGCACCTCAAGAGGAGGCTTCTCTCAACTACAGGTATGTGAGAGGGACCCTGAGTTTGTGGCCTCAAGTGGAATGGACACCGAGATGCTCTGACTCGAAGTAAGGCCGGATATCCCTGCAGTGAATTGAATGCAGGCTCGTCTTGCATCTCCCAAGACGAAGGGATGTCTGAATCCCCTGTGGAGACCACAGAGAAAGACCTAGTCCTCCGCCTCATCGCGACCGGAGGCCTCACATCCTTTGAAAACTCGAGTGGTCCGCGGAGATAAATGCTTCCAAAGGAGACGATGCCTGACTCCTCTTGAGAATGGATAGGAGCCCCAGGATCCCTGTGGCACGTGGAAAGGGATCCTGGGTCTCCCGCCTCACGTGGAGACGCATCCCAATTGCCATGCCAAGACTCGAGGAGAATCCCGAGGTATCCCTCTCACCTAGGCAGGAGTCCTGACGTCGCTGGACAAACACGTGTCTGGAAGGGCCCTCCCCGTCGTAACTCGAGAATATACCCCAGGTTCCGGCCGCAACTCGTGAAAAACCATGAGATTTCCCCTATCCGCAAGTTGAGGCACGATTCCCCTGCACTGCATGCAGAGCAATTCCGTGTTCCACATCAAACGTGAAAGGGGCCTTGATTTCCTCGACGGCACTCCAGAGAAAACCCAAGATCACTGTCTCATGGATAGAGGGATCCTGAGGTCACTGGAGCAACACGAAAGGGCTTCATGGACCCCAAATCAACTCGAGATGAGAGCTTAGTCCCTGGCTTCGACTCAAGAGGAATACCAACTTTCCACAAGCACCTCAAGAGGAGGCTTCTCTCAGCTACAGGTATGTGAGAGGGACCCTGAGTTTGTGGCCTCAAGTGGAATGGACACCGAGATGCTCTGACTCGAAGTAAGGCCGGATATCCCTGCAGTGAATTGAATGCAGGCTCATCTTGCATCTCCCAAGACGAAGGGTTGTATGAATCCCCTGTGGAGACCACAGAGAAAGACCTAGTTCTCCGCCTCATCGAGACCAGAGGCCTCACATCCTTTGAAAACTCGAGAGGTCCGCGGAGATTAATGCTTCCAAAGGAGACGATGCCTGACTATTCTTGAAAATGGATAGGAGTCCCAGGATCCCTGTGGCACGTGGAAAGGGACCCTGGGTCTCCCGCCTCACGTGGAGACGCGTCCCAATTGCCATGCCAAGACTCGAGGAGAATCCCGAGGTGTCCCTCGCACCTAGGCAGGAGTCCTGACGTTGCTGGACAAACACGTGTCTGGAAGGGCCCTCCCCGTCGTAACTCGAGAATATACCCCAGGTTCCGGCCGCAACTTGAGAAACACCATTAGACATCCCCCTTGCCGGGAGATGAGGACCGATTCCCCTGCACTGCGTGCAGAGCAATTCCGTGTTCCACATCAAACTTGAAAGGAGCCTTGATTTCCTTAATGGCACTTCAGAGAAAACCCAAGATCACTATCTCAAGTCTAGAGGGATCCTGAGGTCACTGGAGCAAAACGAAAGGGCTCAATGGACCCCAAATCAACTCGAGATGAGAGCTTAGTCCCAGGCTTTGACTCAAGAGAGATACGAACTTTCCACAAGCACCTCAAGAGGAGGCTTCTCTCAGCTACAGGTATGTGAGAGGGACCCTGAGTTTGTGGCCTCAAGTGGAATGGACACCGAGATGCTCTGACTCGAAGTAAGGACGGATATCCCTGCAGTGAATTGAATGCAGGCTCGTCTTGCATCTCCCAAGACGAAGGGATGTCTGAATCCCCTGTGGAGACCACAGAGAAAGGCCGAGTTCTCCGCCTCATCGCGACCGGAGGCCTCACATCCTTTGAAAACTCGAGAGGTCCGCGGATATCAATGCTTCCAAAGGAGACGATGCCTGACTCCTCTTGAAAATGGATAGGAGTCCCAGGATCCCTGTGGCACGTGGAAAGGGACCCTGGGTCTGCCGCCTCACATGGAGACGCGTCCCAATTGCCATGCCAAGACTCGAGGAGAATCCCGAGGTGTCCCTCACACCTAGGCAGGAGTCCTGACGTCGCTGAACAAACACGTGTCTGGAAGGGCCCTCCCCGTCGTAACTCGAGAATATAGCCCAGGTTCCGGCCACAACTCGAGAAAAACCATGAGACTTCCCCCTCGCCGCGAGATGAGGCCCGATTCTCCTGCCCTGCGTGCAGAGCAATTCCGTGTTCCACATCAAAAGTGAAAGGAGCCTTGATTTCCTTGATGGCACTCCAGAGAACACCCAAGATCACTGTCTCAAGTCTAGAGGGATCCTGAGGTCACTGTAGCAACACGAAAGGGCTCCACGGACCCCAAATCAACTCGAGATGAGAGCTTAGTCCCTGGCTTCGACTCAAGAGGAATACCAACTTTCCACAAGCACCTCAAGAGGAGGCTTCTCTCATCTACAAGTATGTGAGAGGGACCCTGAGTTTGTGGCCTCAAGTGGAATGGACACCGAGATGCTCTGACTCGAAGTAAGGCCGGATATCCCTGCAGTGAATTGAATGCAGGCTCGTCTTGCATCTCCCAAGACGAAGGGATGTCTGAATCCCCTGTGGAGACCACAGAGAAAGACCTAATTCTCCGCCTAATCGCGAGCGGAGGCCTCACATCCTTTGAAAACTCGAGAGGTCCGCGGAGATCAATGCTTCCAAAGGAGACGATGCCTGACTCCTCCTGAAAATGAATAGGAGTCCCAGGATCCCTGTGGCACGTGGACAGGGACCCTGTGTCTCCCGCCTCACGTGGAGACGCGTCCCTTTGCCATGCCAAGACTCGAGGAGAATCCCGAGGTGTCCCTCGCACCTAGGCAGGAGTCCTGACTTCGCTGAACAAACACGTGTCTGGAAGGGCCCTCCCCGTCATAACTCGAGAATATACCCCAGGTTCCGGCCTGAACTCGAGAAAAACCATGAGACTTCCCCCTCACAGCGACATGAGGCCCGATTCCCCTGCACTGCATGCAGAGCAATTCCGTGTTCCACATCAAACGTGAAAGGAGCCTTGATTTCCTTGATGGCACTCCAGAGATAACCCAAGATCACGGTCTCAAGTCTAGAGGGATCCTGAGGTCACTGGAGCAACACGAAAAGGCTCCGTGTGCCCCAAATCCACTCGAGATGATATCTTAGTCCCTGGCTTCGACTCAAGAGGAATACCAACTTTCCACAAGCACCTCAAGAGGAGGCTTCTCTCATCTACAAGTATGTGAGAGGGACCCTGAGTTGTGGCCTCAAGTGGAATGGACACCGAGATGCTCTGACTCGAAGTAAGGCTGGATATCCCTGCAGTGAATTGAATGCAGGCTCGTCTTGCATCTCCCAAGACGAAGGGGTGTCTGAATCCGCTGTGGAGACGACAGAGAAAGACCTAGTCCTCCGCCTCATCTCGACCGGAGGCCTCACATCCTTTGAAAATTCGAGAGGTATGCGGAGATCAATGCTTCCAAAGGAGACGAAGGCTGACTCCTCTTGAAAATGGATAGGAGTCCCAGGATCCCTGTAGCACGTGGAAAGGGATGCTGGGTCTCCTGCCTCACGTGGAGACGCGTCCCAATTGCCATGCCAAGACTCGAGGAGAATCCCGAGGTGTCCCTCGCACCTAGGCAGGAGTCCTGACGTCGCTGAACAAACACGTGTCTGGAAGGGCCCTCCCCGTCGTAACTCGAGAATATACCCCAAGTTCCGGCCGCAACTCGAGAAAAACCATGAGACTTCCCCCTCGCCGCGAGATGAGGCCCGATTCCCCTGCAGTGCGTGCAGAGCAATTCCATGATCCTCATCAAACGTGAAAGGAGCCTTGATTTCCTTGATGGCACTCCAGAGAAAACCCAAGATCAATGTCTCAAGTCTAGAGGGATCCTGAGGTCACTGTAGCAACACGAAAGGGCTCCGTGGACCCCAAATCAACTCGAGATGAGAGCTTAGTCCCTGGCTTCGACTCAAGAGGAATACCAACTTTCCAGAAGCACCTCAAGAGGAGGCTTCTCTCAACTACAGGTATGTGAGAGGGACCCTGAGTTTGTGGCCTCAAGTGGAATGGACACCGAGATGCTCTGACTCGAAGTAAGGCCGGATATCCCTGCAGTGAATTGAATGCAGGCTCGTCTTGCATCTCCCAAGACGAAGGGATGTCTGAATCCCCTGTGGAGACCACAGAGAAAGACCTAGTCCTCCGCCTCATCGCGACCGGAGGCCTCACATCCTTTGAAAACTCGAGTGGTCCGCGGAGATAAATGCTTCCAAAGGAGACGATGCCTGACTCCTCTTGAGAATGGATAGGAGCCCCAGGATCCCTGTGGCACGTGGAAAGGGATCCTGGGTCTCCCGCCTCACGTGGAGACGCATCCCAATTGCCATGCCAAGACTCGAGGAGAATCCCGAGGTATCCCTCTCACCTAGGCAGGAGTCCTGACGTCGCTGAACAAACACGTGTCTGGAAGGGCCCTCCCCGTCGTAACTCGAGAATATACCCCAGGTTCCGGCCGCAACTCGTGAAAAACCATGAGATTTCCCCTATCCGCAATTTGAGGCACGATTCCCCTGCACTGCATGCAGAGCAATTCCGTGTTCCACATCAAACGTGAAAGGGGCCTTGATTTCCTCGACGGCACTCCAGAGAAAACCCAAGATCACTGTCTCATGTATAGAGGGATCCTGAGGTCACTGGAGCAACACGAAAGGGCTTCATGTACCCCAAATCAACTCGAGATGAGAGCTTAGTCCCGGGCTTCGACTCAAGAGGAATACCAACTTTCCACAAGCACCTCAAGAGGAGGCTTCTCTCAGCTACAGGTATGTGAGAGGGACCCTGAGTTTGTGGCCTCAAGTGGAATGGACACCGAGATGCTCTGACTCGAAGTAAGGCCGGATATCCCTGCAGTGAATTGAATGCAGGCTCATCTTGCATCTCCCAAGACGAAGGGTTGTATGAATCCCCTGTGGAGACCACAGAGAAAGACCTAGTTCTCCGCCTCATCGAGACCAGAGGCCTCACATCCTTTGAAAACTCGAGAGGTCCGCGGAGATTAATGCTTCCAAAGGAGACGATGCCTGACTATTCTTGAAAATGGATAGGAGTCCCAGGATCCCTGTGGCACGTGGAAAGGGACCCTGGGTCTCCCGCCTCACGTGGAGACGCGTCCCAATTGCCATGCCAAGACTCGAGGAGAATCCCGAGGTGTCCCTCGCACCTAGGCAGGAGTCCTGACGTTGCTGGACAAACACGTGTCTGGAAGGGCCCTCCCCGTCGTAACTCGAGAATATACCCCAGGTTCCGGCCGCAACTTGAGAAACACCATTAGACATCCCCCTTGCCGGGAGATGAGGACCGATTCCCCTGCACTGCGTGCAGAGCAATTCCGTGTTCCACATCAAACTTGAAAAGAGCCTTGATTTCCTTAATGGCACTTCAGAGAAAACCCAAGATCACTGTCTCAAGTCTAGAGGGATCCTGAGGTCACTGGAGCAAAACGAAAGGGCTCAATGGACCCCAAATCAACTCGAGATGAGAGCTTAGTCCCAGGCTTTGACTCAAGAGAGATACGAACTTTCCACAAGCACCTCAAGAGGAGGATTCTCTCAGCTACAGGTATGTGAGAGGGACCCTGAGTTTGTGGCCTAAAGTGGAATGGACACCGAGATGCTCTGACTCGAAGTAAGGACGGATATCCCTGCAGTGAATTGAATGCAGGCTCGTCTTGCATCTCCCAAGACGAAGGGATGTCTGAATCCCCTGTGGAGACCACAGAGAAAGGCCGAGTTCTCCGCCTCATCGCGACCGGAGGCCTCACATCCTTTGAAAACTCGAGAGGTCCGCGGAGATCAATGCTTCCAAAGGAGACGATGCCTGACTCCTCTTGAAAATGGATAGGAGTCCCAGGATCCCTGTGGCACGTGGAAAGGGACCCTGGGTCTGCCGCCTCACGTGGAGACGCGTCCCAATTGCCATGCCAAGACTCGAGGAGAATCCTGAGGTGTCCCTCACACCTAGGCAGGAGTCCTGACGTCGCTGAACAACCACGTGTCTGGAAGGGTCCTCCCCGTCGTAACTCGAGAATATAGCCCAGGTTCCGGCCACAACTCGAGAAAAACCATGAGACTTCCCCCTCGCCGCGAGATGAGGCCCGATTCTCCTGCCCTGCGTGCAGAGCAATTCCGTGTTCCACATCAAAAGTGAAAGGAGCCTTGATTTCCTTGATGGCACTCCAGAGAACACCCAAGATCACTGTCTCAAGTCTAGAGGGATCCTGAGGTCACTGTAGCAACACGAAAGGGCTCCACGGACCCCAAATCAACTCGAGATGAGAGCTTAGTCCCTGGCTTCGACTCAAGAGGAATACCAACTTTCCACAAGCACCTCAAGAGGAGGCTTCTCTCATCTACAAGTATGTGAGAGGGACCCTGAGTTTGTGGCCTCAAGTGGAATGGACACCGAGATGCTCTGACTCGAAGTAAGGCCGGATATCCCTGCAGTGAATTGAATGCAGGCTCGTCTTGCATCTCCCAAGACGAAGGGATGTCTGAATCCCCTGTGGAGACCACAGAGAAAGACCTAATTCTCCGCCTAATCGCGAGCGGAGGCCTCACATCCTTTGAAAACTCGAGAGGTCCGCGGAGATCAATGCTTCCAAAGGAGACGATGCCTGACTCCTCCTGAAAATGGATAGGAGTCCCAGGATCCCTGTGGCACGTGGACAGGGACCCTGTGTCTCCCGCCTCACGTGGAGACGCGTCCCTTTGCCATGCCAAGACTCGAGGAGAATCCCGAGGTGTCCCTCGCACCTAGGCAGGAGTCCTGACGTCGCTGAACAAACACGTGTCTGGAAGGGCCCTCCCCATCGTAACTCGAGAATATACCCCAGGTTCCGGCCTGAACTCGAGAAAAACCATGAGACTTCCCCCTCACAGCGACATGAGGCCCGATTCCCCTGCACTGCATGCAGAGCAATTCCGTGTTCCACATCAAACGTGAAAGGAGCCTTGATTTCCTTGATGGCACTCCAGAGAAAACCCAAGATCACGGTCTCAAGTCTAGAGGGATCCTGAGGTCACTGGAGCAACACGAAAAGGCTCCGTGTGCCCCAAATCCACTCGAGATGATATCTTAGTCCCTGGCTTCGACTCAAGAGGAATACCAACTTTCCACAAGCACCTCAAGAGGAGGCTTCTCTCATCTACAAGTATGTGAGAGGGACCCTGAGTTGTGGCCTCAAGTGGAATGGACACCGAGATGCTCTGACTCGAAGTAAGGCTGGATATCCCTGCAGTGAATTGAATGCAGGCTCGTCTTGCATCTCCCAAGACGAAGGGGTGTCTGAATCCGCTGTGGAGACGACAGAGAAAGACCTAGTCCTCCGCCTCATCTCGACCGGAGGCCTCACATCCTTTGAAAATTCGAGAGGTATGCGGAGATCAATGCTTCCAAAGGAGACGAAGGCTGACTCCTCTTGAAAATGGATAGGAGTCCCAGGATCCCTGTAGCACGTGGAAAGGGATGCTGGGTCTCCTGCCTCACGTGGAGACGCGTCCCAATTGCCATGCCAAGACTCGAGGAGAATCCCGAGGTGTCCCTCGCACCTAGGCAGGAGTCCTGACGTCGCTGAACAAACACGTGTCTGGAAGGGCCCTCCCCGTCGTAACTCGAGAATATACCCCAAGTTCCGGCCGCAACTCGAGAAAAACCATGAGACTTCCCCCTCGCCGCGAGATGAGGCCCGATTCCCCTGCAGTGCGTACAGAGCAATTCCGAGTTCCACATCAAACGTGAACGGAGCCTTGATTTCCTTGATTGCACTCCAGAGAAAACCCAAGATCACTGTCTAAACTCTAGAGGGATCCTGAGGTCACTGGAGCAACACGAAAGGGCTCCGTAGACCCCAAATCAACTCGAGATGAGAGCTTAATCCCTGGATTCGACTCAAGAGGAATACCAACTTTCCACAAGCACCTCAAGTGGAGGCTTCTCTAAGCTACAGGTATGTGAGAGGGACCCTGAGTTTGTGGATTCAATTGGAATGGACACCGAGATGCTCTGACTCGAAGTAAGGCCAGATATCCCGGCAGTGAATTGACTGCAGGCTCGTCGTGCATCTCCCAAGACGAAGGGATGTCTGAATCCCCTGTGGAGACCACAGAGAAAGACCTAATTTTCCGCCTCATCGAGACCGGAGGCCTCACATCCTTTGAAAATTCGAGAGGTCCATGGAGATCAATGCTTCCAAAGGAGACGATGCCTGACTCTTCTTGAAAATGGATAGGAGTCCCAGGATCCCTTTGGCACGTGGAAAGGGACCCTAGGTCTCCCGAATCACGTGGAGATGTGTCCCAATTGTCATGCCAAGACTCAAGGAGAATACCGAGGTGTCCCTCGCACCTAGGCAGGAGTCCTGACCTCGCTGAACAAACACGTGTCTCGAAGGGCCCTCCCCGTCGTAACTCGAGAATATACCCCATGTTTCGGCCGCAATTCGAGAAAAATCATGAGACTTCCCCCTCGCCCACGAGATAAGGGCCTATTCCCCTGCACTGCGTGCAGAGCAATTCCGTGTTCCACATCAAACATTAGAGGAGCCTTGATTTCCTTGAATGCACTCCAGAGAAAACTCAAGATCACTGTCTCATGTCTAGAGGGATCCTGAGGTCACTGGAGAAACACGAAAGGGCTCGGTGGACCCCAAATCAACTCGAGATGAGAGCTTATTCCCTGGCTTTGACTCAAGAGGAATACCAACTTTCCACAAGCACCTCAAGAGGAGGCTTCTCTCAGCTACAGGTATGTGAGAGGGACCCTGAGTTTGTGGCCTCAAGTGGAATGGACACCGAGAGGCTCTGACTCGAAGTAAGGCCGGATATCCCTGCAGTGAATTGAATGCAGGCTCGTCTTGCATCTCCCAAGCGAAGGGATGTCTGAATCCCCTGTGGAGACCACAGAGAAAGACCTAGTTCTCCGCCTCATCGCGACCAGAAGCTTCACATCCTTTGAAAACTCGAGAGGTCCGCGGAGATCAATGCTTCCAAAGGAGACGATGCCTGACTCCTCTTGAAAATGGATAGGAGTCCCAGGATTCCTGTGGCACGTGGAAAGGGACCCTAGGTCTCCCGAATCACGTGGAGACACGTCCCAATTGCCATGCCAAGACTCGAGGAGAATCCCGACTTGTCCCTCGCCCCTAGGCAGGAGACCTGACGTCGCTGAACAAACACGTGTCTGGAAGGGCCCTCCCCGTCGTAACTGGAGAATATACCCCAGGTTTCGGCCGCAATTCGAGAAAAAGCATCAGACTTCCCCCTCGCCCACGAAATGAGGGCCGATTCCCCTGCACTGAGTGCAGAGCAGTTCCGTGTTCCACATCAAACTTGAAAAGATCCTTGATTTCTTTGAAGGCACTCCAGAGAAAACCCAAGATCACTGTCTCACGTCTAGAGGGATCCTGAGGTCACTGTAGCAATACGAAAGGGCTCCGTGGACCCCAAATCATCTCGAGATGAGACCTTAGTCCCTGGCTTCGACTCAAGGGGAATACCAACTTTCCACAAGCACCTCAAGAGGAGGCTTCTCTCAGCTACAGGTATGTGAGAAGGCCCTTGAGTTTGTAGCCTCAAGTGGAATGGACACCGAGATGCTCTGACTCGAAGTAAGGCCGGATATCCCTGCAGCGAATTGAATGCAGGCTCGTCTTGCATCTCCCAAGACGAAGGGATGTCTGAATCCCCTGTGGCGACCACAGAGAAAGAACTAGTTCCCCGCCTCTTCGAAACCGGAGGCCTCACATCCTTTGAAAACTCGAGAGGTCCGCGGAGATCAATGCTTCCAAGGGACACGATGCCTGACACCTCTTGAAAATGGATAGGAGTCCCAGGATCCCTGCGGAACGGGGAAAGGGACCCTGGGTCTCCCGCCTCACGTGGAGACGCGTCCCAATTGCCATGCCAAGACTCGAGGAGAATCCCGCGGTGTCCCTCGCACCTAGGCAGATGTACTGAAGTTGCTGAACAAACACGTGTCTGGAAGGGCCATCCCCGTCGTAACTCGAGAATATACCACAGGTTCCGGCCGCAACTCGAGAAAAACCATGAGACTTCCCCTTCGCCGCGAGATGAGGCCCGATTCCACTGCACTGCGTGCAGAGCAATTCCGTGTTCCACATCAAACGTGAAAGGAGCCTTGATTTCCTTGATGGCACTCCAGAGAAAACCCAAGATCACTGTCTCAAGTCTAGAGGGAACCTGAGGTCACTGGAGCAACACGAAAGGGCACCGTGGACCCCAAATCAACTCGAAATGAGAGCTTAGTCCCTGGCTTCGACTCAAGAGGAATACCAACTTTCCAAAAGCATCTCAAGAGGAAGCTTCTCTCAGCTACAGGTATGTGAGAGGGACCCTGAGTTTGTGGCCTCAAGTGGAATGGACACCGAGATGCTCTGACTCGAAGTAAGGCCGGATATCCCTGCACTGAATTGAATGCAGGCTCGTCTTTCATCTCCCAAGCGAAGGGATGTCTGAATCCCCTGTGGAGACCACAGAGAAAGACCTAGTTCTCGCCACATCGCGACCGAGGACTCACATCCTTTGAAAACTCGAGAGGTCCATGGAGATCAATGCTTCCAAAGGAGACGATGCCTGACTCCTCTTGAAAATGGATAGGAGTCCCAGGATCCGTGTGGCACGTGGAAAGGGACCCTGGGTCTGCCACCTCACGTTTAGACGCATCCCAATTGCCATGCCAAGTCTCGAGGAGAATCCCGACGTGTCCCTCGCACCTAGGCAGGAGTCCTGACGTCGCTGAACAAACACGTGTCTGGAAGGACCCTCCCTGTCGTAACTCGAGAATATCCCCCAGGTTCCGGACGCAACTCGAGAAAAACCATGAGACTTCCCCCTCGCCACTGGATGAGGCCCGATTCCCCTGCACTGCGTGCAGAGCAATTCCGTGTTCCACATCAAACGTGAAAGGAGCCTTGATTTCCTTGATGGCACATCAGAGAAAACCGAAGATTACTGTCTCAAGTCTAGAGGGATCCTGAGGTCACTGGAGCAACACGAAAGGGCTCGGTGGACCCCAAATCAACTCGAGATGAGAGCTTAGTCCCTGGCTTCGACTCAAGAGGAATACCAACTTTCCACAAGCACCTCAAGAGGAGGCTTCTCTCAGCTACAGGTATGTGAGAGGGACCCGGAGATTGTGGCCTCAGAGGAATGGACACCGAGATGCTCTGACTCGAAGTAAGGCCGGATATCCCTGCAGTGAATTGAATGCAGGCTCGTCTTCCATCTCCCAAGACAAAGGGATGTCTGAATCCCCTGTGGAGACCACAGAGAAAGACCTAATTATCCGCCTCATTGGGAGCGGAGGCCTCACATCCTTTGAAAACTAGAGAGGTCCGCGGAGATCAATGCTTCCAAAGGAGACGATGCCTGACTCCTCTTGAAAATGGATAGGAGTCCCAGGATCCCAGTGGCACGTGGAAAGGGACCCTGGGTCTCCCGCCTCACGTGGAGACGCGTCAAAATTGCCATGCCAAGACTCGAGGAGAATCCCGAGGTGTCCCTCGCACCTAGGCAGGAGTCCTGACGTCGCTGAACAAAAACGTGTCTGGAAGGGCCCTCCCCGTCGTAACTCGAGAATATACCCCAGGTTCCGGCCGCAACTCGAGAAAAACCATGAGACTTCCCCCTCGCCGCGAGATGAGGCCCGATTCCCCTGCACTGCGTGCAGAGCAATTCCGTGTTCCACATCAAACGTGAAAGGAGCCTTGACTTCCTTGATGGCACTCCAAACAAAACCCAAGATCACTGTCTCAAGACTAGAGGGATCCTGAGGTCAGTGGAGCAACACGAAAGGGCTCCGTGGACCCCAAATCAACTCGAGATGAGAGCTTAGTCCCTGGCTTCGACTCAAGAGGAATACCAACTTTCCAAGAGCATCTCAAAAGGAGGCTTCTCTCAGCTACAGGTATGTGAGAGGGACCCTGAGATTGTGGCCTCAAGAGGAATGGACACCGAGATGCTCTGACTCGAAGTAAGGCCGGATATCCCTGCAGTGAATTGAATGCAGGCCCGTCTTGCATCTCCCAAGACGAAGGGATGTCTGAATCCCCTGTGGAGACCACAGAGAAAGACCTAATTCTCCGCCTCATTGGGAGCGGAGGCCTCATATCCTTTGAAAATTAGAGAGGTCCGCTGAGATCAATGCTTCCAAAGGAGACGATGCCTGACTCCTCTTGAAAATGGATAGGAGTCCCAGGATCCCGGTGGATCGTCGAAAGGGACCCTGGGTCTCCCGCCTCACGTGGAGACGCGTTCCAATTGCCATGCCAAGACTCGAGGAGAATCCCGAGGTGTCCCTCGCACCTAGGCAGGAGTCCTGACGTCGCTGAACAAACACGTGTCTGGAAGGGCCTTCCCTGTCGTAACTCGAGAATATACCCCAGGTTCCGGCCGCAACTCGAGAAAAACCATGAGACTTCCCCCTCGCCGTGAGATGAGGCCCGATTCCCCTGCACTGCGTGCAGAGCAATTCCGTGTTCCACATCAAACGTGAAAGGAGACTTGATTTCCTTGATGGCACACCAGAGAAAACCCAAGATCACTGTCTCAAGTCTAGAGGGATCCTGAGGTCACTGGAGCAACACGAAAGGGCTCGGTGGACCCCAAATCAACTCGAGATGAGAGCTTAGTCCCTGGCTTCGACTCAAGAGGAATACCAACTTTCCACAAGCACCTCAAGAGGAGGCTTCTCTCAGCTACAGGTATGTGAGAGGGACCCGGAGATTGTGGCCTCAAGAGGAATGGACACCGAGATGCTCTGACTCGAAGTAAGGCCGGATATCCCTGCAGTGAATTGAATGCAGGCTCGTCTTGCATCTCCCAAGACAAAGGGATGTCTGAATCCCCTGTGGAGACCACAGAGAAAGACCTAATTCTCCGCCTCATTGGGAGCGGAGGCCTCACATCCTTTGAAAACTAGAGAGGTCCGCGGAGATCAATGCTTCCAAAGGAGACGATGCCTGACTCCTCTTGAAAATGGATAGGAGTCCCAGGATCCCAGTGGCACGTGGAAAGGGACCCTGGGTCTCCTGCCTCACGTGGAGACGCGTCAAAATTGCCATGCCAAGACTCGAGGAGAATCCCGAGGTGTCCCTCGCACCTAGGCAGGAGTCCTGACGTCGCTGAACAAACATGTGTCTGGAAGGGCCCTCCCCGTCGTAACTCGAGAATATAACCCAGGTTCCGGCCGCAACTCGAGAAAAACCATGAGACTTTCCCCTCGCCGCGAGATGAGGCCCGATTCCCCTGCACTGCGTGCAGAGCAATTCCGTGTTCCACATCAAACGTGAAAGGAGCCTTGACTTCCTTGATGGCACTCCAGACAAAACCCAAGATCACTGTCTCAAGACTAGAGGGATCCTGAGGTCAGTGGAGCAACCCGAAAGGGCTCGGTGGACCCCAAATCAACTCGAGATGAGAGCTTAGTCCCTGGCTTCGACTCAAGAGGAATACCAACTTTCCAAGAGCATCTCAAAAAGAGGCTTCTCTCAGCTACAGGTATGTGAGAGGGACCCTGAGATTGTGGCCTCAAGAGGAATGGACACCGAGATGCTCTGACTCGAAGTAAGGCCGGATATCCCTGCAGTGAATTGAATGCAGGCTCGTCTTGCATCTCCCAAGACGAAGAGATTTATGAATCTCCTGTGGAGACCAGAGAGAAAGACCTGTTTCTCCGACTCATCGCGACTGAAGGCCTCACATCCTTTGAAAACTCGAGAGGTCCGCGGAGATCAATGCTTCCAAAGGAGACGATGCCTGACTCCTCTTGAAAATGGTTAGGAGTCCCAGGATCCCTGTCCACATGGACGGGGACCCTGGGTCTCCCGCCTCACGTGGAGACGCGTCCCAATTTCCATGCCAAGACTCGTGGAGAATCCCGAAGTGTCCGTCGCACCTAGGCAGGAGTTCTGACGTCGCGGAACAAACACATGTCTGGAAGGGCCCTCCCCGTCGTAACTCCAGAATATACCCCAGGTTCCGGCCGCAACTCGAGAAAAACCATGAGACTCCCCCTCGCCGCGAGATGAGGCCCGATTCCCCTGCACTGCGTGCAGAGCAATTCCGTGTTCCACATCAAACGTGAAAGGAGCCTTGATTTCCAAGATGGCACTCCAGAGAAAACCCAAAGTCACTGTCTCAAGTCTAGAGGGATCCTGAGGCCACTGTAGCAACACGAAAGGGCTCCGTGGAACCCAAATCAACTCGAGATGAGAGCTTAGTCCCTGGCTTCAACTTAAGAGGAAAACCAACTTTCCAAAAGCACCTCAAGAGGAGGCTTCTCTCAGCTACAGGTATGTGAGAGGGACCCTGAGTTTGCGGCCTCAAGTTGAATGGACACCGAGATGGTCTGACTCGAAGTAAGGCCGGATATCCCTGCAGTGAATTGAATGCAGGCTAGTCTTGCATCTCCCAAGACGAAGGGTTGTCTGAATTCCCTGTGGAGACCGCAGAGAAAGACCTAGTCCTCCGCCTCAACGCGACGGGAGACCTCACATCCTTTGAACAATCAAGGGGTCCGCGGAGATCAATGCTTCCAAAGGAGACGATGCCTGACTCCTCTTGAAAATGGATAGGATTCCCAGGATCCCTGTGGCACGTCGAAAGGGACACTGGGTCTCCCGCCTCACGTGGAGACGCGTCCCAATTGCCATGCCAAGACTCGAGGAGAATCCCGAGGTGTCCCTCGCACCTAGGCAGGAGTCCTGACGTCGCTGAACAAACACATGTCTGGAAGGGCCCTCCCCGTCGTAACTCGAGAATATACCCCAGGTTCCGGCCGCAACTCGAGAAAAACCATGAGACTTCCCCCTCGCCGCGAGATGAGGCCCGATTCCCCTGCATTGAGTGCAGAGCAATTCCGTGTTCCACATCAAACGTGAAAGGAGCCTTGATTTCCTTGATGCCACTCCAGAGAAAACCCAAAGTCACTGTCTCAAGTCTAGAGGGATCCTGAGGTCACTGGAGCAACACGAAAGGGCTCCGTGGACCCCAAATCAACTCGAGATGAGAGCTTAGTCCCTGGCTTCGACTCAAGAGGAATACCAAGTTTCCACAAGCACCTCAATAGGCGGCTTCTCTCAGCTACATGTATGTGAGAGGTACCCTGAGTTTGTGGCCTCAAGTGGAATGGACACCGAGATGCTCTGACTCGAAGTAAGGCTGGATATCGCTGCAGTGAATTGAATGTAAGCTCGCCTTGCATCTACCAAGACGAAGGGATGTCTGAATCCCCTGTGGAGACCACAGAGAAAGACCTAGTTCTCCGCCTCATCGCGACTGGAGGCCTCACATCCTTTGAAAACTCGAGAGGTCCGCGGAGATCAATGCTTCCAAAGGAGACGATGCCTGACTCCTCTTGAAAATGGTTAGGAGTCCCAGGATCCCTGTCCACATGGACGGGGACCCTGGGTCTCCCGCCTCACGTGGAGACGCGTCGCAATTTCCATGCCAAGACTCGTGGAGAATCCCGAAGTGTCCCTCGCACCAAGGCAGGAGTCCTGACGTCGCTGAACAAACACGTGTCTGGAAGGGCCCTCCCCGTCGTAACTCGAGAATATAACCCAGGTTCCGGCCGCAACTCGAGAAAAACCATGAGACTTCCCCCACGCCGCGAGATGAGGCCCGATTCCCCTGCATGGCGTGCAGAGCAATTCCGTGTTCCACATGAAAAGTGAAAGGAGCCTTGATTTCCTTGATGGCACTCCAGAGAAAAGCCAAGATCACTGTCTCAAGTCTAGAGGGATCCTGAGGTCACTGGAGCAACACGAAAGGGCTCCGTGGACCCCAAATCAACTCGAGATGAGAGCTTAGTCCTTGGCTTCGACTCAAGAGGAATACCAACTTTCCACAAGCACCTCAAGAGGAGGCTTCTCTCAGCTACAGGTATGTGAGAGGGACCCTGAGTTTGTGGCCTCAAATCGAATGGACACCGAGATGCTCTGACTCGAAGTAAGGCCGGATATCCCTGCAGTGTAGTGAATGCAGGCTCGTCTTGTATCTCCCAAGTCGAAGGGATGTCTGAATCCCCTGTGGAGACCTAAGAGAATGACCTAGTCCTCCGCCTCATTGCGACCAGAGGCCTCACATCCTTTGAAAATTCGAGAGGTCCGCGGAGATCAATGCTTCCAAAGGAGATGATGTCTGACTCCTCTTGAAAATGGATAGGATTCCCAGGATCCCTGTGGCACGTCGAAAGGGACACTGGGTCTCCCGCCTCACGTGGAGACGCGTCCCAATTGCCATGCCAAGACTCGAGGAGAATACCGGGGTGTCCCTCGCACCTAGGCAGGAGTCCTGACGTCGCTGAACAAACACGTGTCTGGAAGGGCCCTCCCCGTCGTAACTCGAGAATATACCCCAGGTTCCGGCCGCAACTCGAGAAAAACCATGAAACTTCCCCCTGGACACGAGATGAGGCCCGATTCTTCTGCACTGCGTGCAGAGCAATTCCGTGTTCCACATCAAACGTGAAAGGAGCCTTGATTTCCTTGATGGCCCTCCAGAGAAAACCCAAGATCACTGTCTCAAGTCTAGAGGGATCCTGAGCTCACTAGAGCAACACGAAAGGGCTCTGTGGACCCCAAATCAACTCGAGATGAGAGCTTAGTCCCTGGCTTCGTCTCAACAGGAATACCAACTTTCCACAAGCACCTCAAGTGGAGGCTTCTCTCAGCTACAGGTATGTGAGAGGGACCCTGAGTTGGTGGCCTCAAGTGGAATGGACACCGAGATGCTCTGACTCGAAGTAAGGCCGGATATCCCTGCAGTGAATTGAATGCAGGCTCGTCTTGCATCTCCCAAGACGAAGGAATGTCTGAATCCCCTGTGGAGACCACAGAGAAAGACCTAGTCCTCCGCCTCAACACGAACGGAGGCCTCACATCCTTTGAAAACTCGAGAGGTCTGCGGAGATCAATGCTTCCAAAGGAGACGATGCCTGACTCCTCTTGCAAATGGATAGGAGTTCCAGGATCCCTGAGGCACGTGGAAAGGGACCCTGGGTCTCGCGCCTCACGTGGAGACGCATCCCAATTGCCATGCCAAGACTCGAGGAGAATCCCGAGGTGTCCCTCGCACCTATGCAGGAGTCCTGACGGCGCTGAACAAACACGTGTATGGAAGTGCCCTCCCCGTCGTCACTCGAGAATATACCCCAGGTTCCGGCCCAACTCGAGAAAAACCATGAAACTTCCCCCTCGCAGCGAGATGAGGCCCGATTCCCTTGCACTGTGTGCAGAGCAATTCCGGGTTCCACATCAAACGTGAAAGGAGCCTTGATTTCCTTGATGGCACTCCAGAGAAAACCCAAGATCACTGTCTCAAGTCTAGAGGGATCCTGAGGTCATGGAGCAACACGAAAGGGCTCCGGGACACCAAATCAATTCGAGATGAGAGCTTAGTCCCTGGCTTCGACTCAAGAGGAATACCAACTTTCCACAAGCACCTCAAGAGGAGGCTTCTCTCAGCTACAGGTATGTGAGAGGGACCCTGAGTTTGTGTCCTCAAGTGGAATGGACACCGAGATGCTCTGACTCGAAGTAAGGCCGGATGTCCCTGCAGTGAATTGAATGCAGGCTCGTCTTGCATCTCCCAAGACAAAGGGATGTCTGAATCCCCTGTGGAAACCACATAGAAAGACCTAGTCCTCCCCATCAATGCGACCGGAGGTCTCACATCCTTTGAAAACTCGAGAGGTCTGCGGAGATCAATGCTTCATAAGGAGACGATACCTGACTCCTCTTGAAAATGGATAGGAGTCCCAAGATCCCTGTGGCACTTGGAAAGTGACCCTGGGTCTCCCGCCTCACCTGGAGACGCGTCCCAATTGCCATGCCAAGACTCGAGGAGAATCCCGAGGTGTCCCTCGCACCTAGGCAGGAGTCCTGACGTCACTGAACAAACACGTGTCTGGAAGGGCCCTCCCCGTCTTAACTCGAGAATATACCCCAGGTTCCGGCCGCAACTCGAGAAAAACCATGAGACTTCCCCCTCGCCGCGAGATGAGGCCCGATTCCCCTTCACTGCGGGCAGAGCAATTCCGTGTTCCACATCAAATGTGAAAGGAGCCTTGATTTCCTTGATGGCACTCCAGAGAAAACCCAAGATCAATGCCTCAAGTCTAGAGGGATCCTGAGGTCACTGGAGCAACACGAAAGGTCTCCGTGGACCCCAAATCAACTCGAGATGAGAGCTTAGTCCCTGGCTTCGACTCAAGAAGAATACCAACTTTCCACAAGCACCTCAAAGGAGGCTTCGCTCAGCTACAGGTACGTGAGAGGGACCCTGATTTTCTGGCCTCAATTGGAATGGACACCTTGATGCTCTGACTTGAAGTAAGGCCGGATATCCCAACAGTGAATTGAATGCAGGCTCATCTTGCATCTCCCAAGACGAAGAGATTTATGAATCTCCTGTGGAGACCAGAGAGAAAGACCTGTTTCTCCGACTCATCGCGACTGAAGGCCTCACATCCTTTGAAAACTCTAGAGGTCCGCGGAGATCCATGCTTCCAAAGGAGACGATGCCTGACTCCTCTTGAAAGTGGTAGGAGTCCCAGGATCCCTGTGGCACGTGGAAAGTGACCCTGGGTCTCCCGCCTCACGTGGAGACGCGTCCCAATTGCCATGCCAAGACTCGAGGAGAATCCCGAGGTGTCCCTCGCACCTAGGCAGGAGTCCTGACGTCGCTGAACAAACACGTGTCTGGAAGGGCCCTCCCCGTCGTAACTCGAGAATATACCCCAGGTTCCGGTCGCAACTCGAGAAAAACCATGAGACTTCCCCCTCCCCGAGAGATGAGGCCCGAATCCCCTGCACTGCGTGCAGAGCAATTGCGTGTTCCACATCAAACGTGAAAGGAGCCTTGATTTCCTTGACGGCACTCCAGAGAAAACCCAAGATCACTGGCTCAAGTCTAGAGGGATCCTGAGGTCACAGGAGCAACACGAAAGGGATCCGTGGACCCCAAATCAACTCGAGATGAGAGCTTAGTCCCTGGCTTTGACTCAAGAGGAATACCTAATTTCCACAAGCACCTCAAAGGAGGCTTCTCTCAGCTACAGGTATGTGAGAGGGACCCTGAGTTTGTGGCCTCAAGTGGAATGGACACCGAGATGCTCTGACTCGAAGAAGGCCGGATATCCCTGCAGTGAATTGAATGCAGGCTCGTCTTGCATCTCCCAAGACGAAGGGATGTCTGAATCCCCTGTTGAGACCACAGAGAAAGACCTAGTCGTCCGCCTCAACGCGAACGGAGGCCTCACATCCTTTGAAAACTCTAGAGGTCCGAGGAGATCAATGCTTCCCAAGGAGACGATGCCTGACTGCTCTAGAAAATGGATAGGAGTCCCAGGATCCCTGTGGCACGTGGAAAGGGACCCTGGGTCTCCCGCCTCACGAGGAGACGCGTCCCAATTGCCATGCCAAGACTCGAGGAGAATCCCGAGGGGTCCCTCCCACCTAGGCAGGAGTCCTGACGTCGCTGAACAAACATGTGTTTGGAAGGGCCCTCCCCGTCGTAACTCGAGAATATATCCCAGGTTCCGGCCGCAACTCGAGAAAAACCATGAGACTTCTCCCTCGCCGAGAGATGAGGCCCGATTCCCCTGCACTGCGTGCAGAGCAATTCCGTGATCCTCATCAAACGTGAAAGGAGCCTTGATTTCCTTGATGGCACTCCAGAGAAAACCCAAGATCAATGCCTCAAGTCTAGAGGGATCCTGAGGTCACTGGAGCAACTCGAAAGGGCTCCGTGGACCCCAAATCAACTCGAGATGAGAGCTTAGTCCCTGGCTTCCACTCAAGAGGAACACCAACTTTCCAGAAGCACCTCAAGAGGAGGCTTCTCTCAGCTACAGGTATGTGAGAGGGACCCTGAGTTTGTGGCCTCAAGTGGAATGGACACCGAGATGCTCTGACTCGAAGTAAGGCCGGATATCCCTGGAGTGAATTGAATGCAGGCTCGTCTTGCATCTCCCAAGACGAAGGGATGTCTGAATCCCCTGTTGAGACCACAGAGAAAGACCTAGTTCTCCGCATCTTTGCGACCGGAGGCCTCACATCCTTTGAAAACTCGAGAGGTCCACGGAGATCAATGCTTCCAAAGGAGACGATGCCTGACTCCTCTTGAGAATGGATAGGAGTCCCAGGATTCCTGTGGCACCTGGAAAGGGAACCTGGGGCTCCCGCCTCACTTAGAGAGGCTTCCCAATTGCCATGCCAAGACTCGAGGAGAATCCCGAGGTGTCCCTCGCACCTAGGCAGGAGTCCTGACGTCGCTGAACAAGCACGTGTCTGGAAGGGCCCTCCCCGTCGTAACTCCAGAATATACCACAGGTTCGGGCCGCAACTCGAGAAAAACCATGAGTCTTCCCCCTCGCCGCGAGATGAGGCCAGATTCCCCTGCACTGCGTGCAGAGCAATTCCGTGTTCCACATCAAACATGAAAGGAACCTTGATTTCCTTCATGGCACTCCAGAGAAAACGCAAGATCACTGTCTCAAGTCTAGAGGGATCCTGAGGTCACTGGAGCAACACGAAAGGGCTCCGTGGACCCCCAATCAACTCGAGATGAGAGCTTAGTCCCTGGCTTCGACTCAAGAGGAATACCAACTTTCCACAAGCACCTCAAGAGGAGGCTTCTCTCAGCTACAGGTATGTGAGAGGAACCCTGAGTTTGTGGCCTTAAGTGAAATGGACACCGAGATGCTCTGACTCGAAGTAAGGCCGGATATCCCTCCAGTGAATTAAATGCATTCTCGTCTTGCATCTCCCAAGACGAAGGGATGTCTGAATCCCCTGTGGAGACCACAGAGAAAGACCTAGTTCTCCGCCTCATCGCGACCAGAGGCATCACATCCTTTGAAAACTCGAGAGGTCCGCGGAGATCAATGCTTCCAAAGAAGACAATGCCTGACTCCTCTTGAAAATGGATAGGAGTCCCAGGATCCCTGTGGCACGTGGAAAGGGACCCTGGGTCTCCCGCCTCACGTGGAGACCCGTCCCAATTGCCATGCCAAGCTTCGAGGAGAATCCCGAGGTGTCCCTCGCACCTAGGCAGGAGTCCTGACGTTGCTGAACAAACACGTGTCTGGAAGGGCCCTCCCCGTCGTAACTCGAGAATATACCCCAGGTCCGGCCGCAACTCGAGAAAAACCATGAGACTTCCCCCTCGCCGCGAGATGAGGCCCGATTCCCCTGCACTGCGTACAGAGCAATTCCGTGTTCCACATCAAACGTGAAAGGAGCCTTGATTTCCTTGAAGGCACTCCAGAGAAAACCCAAGATCACTTTCTCAAGTCTAGAGGGATCCTGAGGTCACTGGAGCAACACGAAAGGGCTCCGTGGACCCCAAATCAACTCGAGATGAGAGCTTAGTCCCTGGCTTCGACTCAAGAGGAATACGAACTTTCCACAAGCACCTCAAGAGGAGGCTTCTCTCAGCTACAGGTATGTGAGAGGGACCCTGAGTTTGTGGCCTCAAGTAGAATGGACACCGAGATGCTCTGACTCGAAGTAAGGCCGGATATCCCTGCAGTGAATTGAATGCAGGCTCGTCTTGCATCTCCCAAGACGAAGGGATGTCTGAATCCCCTGTGGAGACGACAGACAAAGACCTAGACCTCCGCCTCATCGCGACCGGAGGCCTCACATCCTTTGAAATCTCGAGAGGTCTGCGGAGATCAATGCTTCCAAAGGAGACGATGCCTGACTCCTCTTGAAAATGGATAGGAGTCCCAGGATCCCTGTGGCACGTGAAAAGGGACACTGGGTCTCCCGCCTCACGTGGAGATGCGTCCCAAATGCCATGCCAAGACTCGAGGAGAATCCCGAGGTGGCCCTCGCACCTAGGCAGAAGTCCTGACGTCGCTGAACAAACAGGAGTCTGGAAGGGCCCTCCATGTCGTAACTCGAGAATATACCCCAGGTTCCGGCAGCAACTCGAGAAAAACCATGAGACTTCCCCCTCGCCGCAGGATGAGGCCCGATTTCCCTGGACTGGATGCAGAGCAATTCCGTGTTCCACATCAAACGTGAAAGGAGCCTTGATTTCCTTGATGGCACTCCAGAGAAAACCCAAGATCAGTGTCTCAAGTCTAGCAGGATCCTGAGGTCACTGGAGCAACACGAAAGGGCTCCGTGGACCCCAAATCAACTCGAGATGAGAGCTTAGTCCCTGGCTTCGACTCAAGAGGAATACCAACTTTCCACAAGCACCTCAAGAGGACGCTTCTCTCAGCTACAGGTATGTGAGAGGAACCCTGAGTTTGTGGCCTCAAGTGTAATGGACACCGATATGCTCTGACTTGAAGTAAGGCCGGATATCCCTTCAGTGAATTGAATGCAGGCTCGTCTTGCATCTCCCAAGACGAAGGGATGTCTGAATACCCTGTGGAGACGACAGAGAAAGACCTAGTTCTCCGCCTCATCGCGACCGGAGGCCTCACATCCTTTGAAAACTCGAGAGGTCCGCGGAGATCAATGCTTCCAAAGAGACGATGCCTGACTCCTCTTGCAAATAGATAGGTGTCCCAGGATCCCTGTGTAACTTGGAAAGGGACCCTGGGTCTCCCGCCTCAAGTGGAGACGCTTCCCCATTGCCATGCCAAGACTCGAGGAGAATCCCGAGGTGTCCCTCGCCCCTAGGCAGGAGTCCTGACGTTGCTGAACAAACACGTGTCTGGCAGGGCCCTCCCCGTCGGAACTCGAGAATATACCCCAGGATCCGGCCGCAACTCGAGAAAAACCATGAGATTTCCCCCTCGCCGCGAGTTGAGGCCCGATTCCCCTGGACTGCGTGCAGAGCAATTCCGTGTTCCACATCAAACGTGAAAGGAGCCTTGTATTCCTTGATGGCACTCCAGAGAAAACCCAAGATCACTGTCTCAACTCTAGAGGGATGCTGAGGTCACTGTAGCAACACGAAATTTCCCCTTGGCCCCAAATTAACTCGAGATGAGAGCTTAGTCCCTGGCTTCGACTCAAGAGGAATACCAACTTTCCATAAGCACCTCAAGAGGAGGCTTCTCTCAGCTACACGTATATTTGAGGGACCCTGAGTTTGTGGCCTCAAGTGGAATGGACACCGAGATGCTCTGACTCGAAGTAAGGCCGGATATCCCTGCAGTGAATTGAATGCAGGCTCGTCTTGCATCTCCCAAGACGAAGGGATGTCTGAATCCCCTGTGGAGACCACAGAGAAAGACGTAGTCCTCCGCCTCATCAAGACCGGAGGCCTCACATCCTTTGAAAACTCGAGAGGTCTGCGGAGATCAATGCTTCCAAAGGAGACGATGTCTGATTCTTCTTGAAAATGGATAGGAGACCACGATCCCTGTGGCACGTTGAAAGGGACCCTGGGTCTACCGACTCCCGTGGAGACGCGTCCCTATTGCCATGCCAAGACTCGAGCAGAATCCCGAGGTGTCCCTCGCACCTAGGCAGGAGTCCGACGTCGCTGAACAAACACGTGTCTGGAAGGGCCCTCCCCGTCGTAACTCGAGAATATACCCCAGGTTCCGGCCGCAACTCGAGAAAAACCATGAGACTTCCCCCTCGCCGCGAGATGAGGCCCGATTCCCCTGCACTGCGTGTAGAGCAATTCCGTGTTCCACATCAAACGTGAAAGGAGCCTTAATTTCCTTGATGGCACTCCAGAGAAAACCCAAGATCACTGTCTCAAGTCTAGAGGGATCCTAAGGTCACTGGAGCAACACGAAAGGGCTCCGTGGAAGCCAAATCAACTCGAGATGAGAGCTTAGTACCTGGCTTCTACTAAAGAGGACTACCAACTTTCCACAAGCACCTCACGAGGAGGCTTCTCTCAGCTACAGGTATGTGAGAGGGACCCTGAATTTGTGGCCTCAAGTGGAATGGACACCGAGATGCTCTGACTCGAAGTAAGGCCGGATATCCCTGCAGTGAATTGAATGCAGGCTCGTCTTGCATCTCCCAAGACGAAGCGTTGTCTGAATCCCCTGTGGAGACCACAGAGAAAGACCTAGTCCTCCGCCTCAACGCGACCGGAGGCCTCACATCCTTTGAAAACTCGAGAGGTCCGCGGAGATCAATGCTTCCAAAGGAGACGATGCCTGACTCCTCTTGAAAATGGATAGGAGTCCCAGGATCCCTGTGGCACGTGGAAAGGGACCCTGGGTCTCCCGCCTCACGTGGAGACGCGTCCCAATTGCCATGCCAAGACTCGAGGAGAATCCCTAGGTGTCCCTCGCCCCTAGGCAGGAGTCCTGACGTCGCTGAACAAACACGTGTCTGGAAGGGCCCTCCCCGTCGTAACTCGAGAATATACCCCAGGTTCCGTCCGCAACTCGAGAAAAACCATGATATTTCCCCGTCACCGCGAGTTGAGGCCCGATTCCCCTGGACTGCGTGCAGAGCAATTCCGTGTTCCATATCAAACGTGAAAGGAGCCTTGATTTCCTTGATGGCACTCCAGAGAAAACCCAAGATCACTGTCTCAAGTCTAGAGGGAACCTGAGGTCACTGGAGCAACACGAAAGGGCACCGTGGACCCCAAATCAACTCGAAATGAGAGCTTAGTCCCTGGCTTCGACTCAAGAGGAATACCAACTTTCCAAAAGCATCTCAAGAGGAAGCTTCTCTCAGCTACAGGTATGTGAGAGGGACCCTGAGATTGTGGCCTCAAGAGGAATGGACACCGAGATGCTCTGACTCGAAGTAAGGCCGGATATCCCTGCAGTGAATTGAATGCAGGCCCGTCTTGCATCTCCCAAGACGAAGGGATGTCTGAATCCCCTGTGGAGACCACAGAGAAAGACCTAATTCTCCGCCTCATTGGGAGCGGAGGCCTCATATCCTTTGAAAATTAGAGAGGTCCGCTGAGATCAATGCTTCCAAAGGAGACGATGCCTGACTCCTCTTGAAAATGGATAGGAGTCCCAGGATCCCGGTGGATCGTCGAAAGGGACCCTGGGTCTCCCGCCTCACGTGGAGACGCGTTCCAATTGCCATGCCAAGACTCGAGGAGAATCCCGAGGTGTCCCTCGCACCTAGGCAGGAGTCCTGACGTCGCTGAACAAACACGTGTCTGGAAGGGCCTTCCCTGTCGTAACTCGAGAATATACCCCAGGTTCCGGCCGCAACTCGAGAAAAACCATGAGACTTCCCCCTCGCCGTGAGATGAGGCCCGATTCCCCTGCACTGCGTGCAGAGCAATTCCGTGTTCCACATCAAACGTGAAAGGAGACTTGATTTCCTTGATGGCACACCAGAGAAAACCCAAGATCACTGTCTCAAGTCTAGAGGGATCCTGAGGTCACTGGAGCAACACGAAAGGGCTCGGTGGACCCCAAATCAACTCGAGATGAGAGCTTAGTCCCTGGCTTCGACTCAAGAGGAATACCAACTTTCCACAAGCACCTCAAGAGGAGGCTTCTCTCAGCTACAGGTATGTGAGAGGGACCCGGAGATTGTGGCCTCAAGAGGAATGGACACCGAGATGCTCTGACTCGAAGTAAGGCCGGATATCCCTGCAGTGAATTGAATGCAGGCTCGTCTTGCATCTCCCAAGACAAAGGGATGTCTGAATCCCCTGTGGAGACCACAGAGAAAGACCTAATTCTCCGCCTCATTGGGAGCGGAGGCCTCACATCCTTTGAAAACTAGAGAGGTCCGCGGAGATCAATGCTTCCAAAGGAGACGATGCCTGACTCCTCTTGAAAATGGATAGGAGTCCCAGGATCCCAGTGGCACGTGGAAAGGGACCCTGGGTCTCCTGCCTCACGTGGAGACGCGTCAAAATTGCCATGCCAAGACTCGAGGAGAATCCCGAGGTGTCCCTCGCACCTAGGCAGGAGTCCTGACGTCGCTGAACAAACACGTGTCTGGAAGGGCCCTCCCCGTCGTAACTCGAGAATATAACCCAGGTTCCGGCCGCAACTCGAGAAAAACCATGAGACTTTCCCCTCGCCGCGAGATGAGGCCCGATTCCCCTGCACTGCGTGCAGAGCAATTCCGTGTTCCACATCAAACGTGAAAGGAGCCTTGACTTCCTTGATGGCACTCCAGACAAAACCCAAGATCACTGTCTCAAGACTAGAGGGATCCTGAGGTCAGTGGAGCAACCCGAAAGGGCTCGGTGGACCCCAAATCAACTCGAGATGAGAGCTTAGTCCCTGGCTTCGACTCAAGAGGAATACCAACTTTCCAAGAGCATCTCAAAAAGAGGCTTCTCTCAGCTACAGGTATGTGAGAGGGACCCTGAGATTGTGGCCTCAAGAGGAATGGACACCGAGATGCTCTGACTCGAAGTAAGGCCGGATATCCCTGCAGTGAATTGAATGCAGGCTCGTCTTGCATCTCCCAAGACGAAGAGATTTATGAATCTCCTGTGGAGACCAGAGAGAAAGACCTGTTTCTCCGACTCATCGCGACTGAAGGCCTCACATCCTTTGAAAACTCGAGAGGTCCGCGGAGATCAATGCTTCCAAAGGAGACGATGCCTGACTCCTCTTGAAAATGGTTAGGAGTCCCAGGATCCCTGTCCACATGGACGGGGACCCTGGGTCTCCCGCCTCACGTGGAGACGCGTCCCAATTTCCATGCCAAGACTCGTGGAGAATCCCGAAGTGTCCGTCGCACCTAGGCAGGAGTTCTGACGTCGCGGAACAAACACATGTCTGGAAGGGCCCTCCCCGTCGTAACTCCAGAATATACCCCAGGTTCCGGCCGCAACTCGAGAAAAACCATGAGACTCCCCCTCGCCGCGAGATGAGGCCCGATTCCCCTGCACTGCGTGCAGAGCAATTCCGTGTTCCACATCAAACGTGAAAGGAGCCTTGATTTCCAAGATGGCACTCCAGAGAAAACCCAAAGTCACTGTCTCAAGTCTAGAGGGATCCTGAGGCCACTGTAGCAACACGAAAGGGCTCCGTGGAACCCAAATCAACTCGAGATGAGAGCTTAGTCCCTGGCTTCAACTTAAGAGGAAAACCAACTTTCCAAAAGCACCTCAAGAGGAGGCTTCTCTCAGCTACAGGTATGTGAGAGGGACCCTGAGTTTGCGGCCTCAAGTTGAATGGACACCGAGATGGTCTGACTCGAAGTAAGGCCGGATATCCCTGCAGTGAATTGAATGCAGGCTAGTCTTGCATCTCCCAAGACGAAGGGTTGTCTGAATTCCCTGTGGAGACCGCAGAGAAAGACCTAGTCCTCCGCCTCAACGCGACGGGAGACCTCACATCCTTTGAACAATCAAGGGGTCCGCGGAGATCAATGCTTCCAAAGGAGACGATGCCTGACTCCTCTTGAAAATGGATAGGATTCCCAGGATCCCTGTGGCACGTCGAAAGGGACACTGGGTCTCCCGCCTCACGTGGAGACGCGTCCCAATTGCCATGCCAAGACTCGAGGAGAATCCCGAGGTGTCCCTCGCACCTAGGCAGGAGTCCTGACGTCGCTGAACAAACACATGTCTGGAAGGGCCCTCCCCGTCGTAACTCGAGAATATACCCCAGGTTCCGGCCGCAACTCGAGAAAAACCATGAGACTTCCCCCTCGCCGCGAGATGAGGCCCGATTCCCCTGCATTGAGTGCAGAGCAATTCCGTGTTCCACATCAAACGTGAAAGGAGCCTTGATTTCCTTGATGCCACTCCAGAGAAAACCCAAAGTCACTGTCTCAAGTCTAGAGGGATCCTGAGGTCACTGGAGCAACACGAAAGGGCTCCGTGGACCCCAAATCAACTCGAGATGAGAGCTTAGTCCCTGGCTTCGACTCAAGAGGAATACCAAGTTTCCACAAGCACCTCAATAGGCGGCTTCTCTCAGCTACATGTATGTGAGAGGTACCCTGAGTTTGTGGCCTCAAGTGGAATGGACACCGAGATGCTCTGACTCGAAGTAAGGCTGGATATCGCTGCAGTGAATTGAATGTAAGCTCGCCTTGCATCTACCAAGACGAAGGGATGTCTGAATCCCCTGTGGAGACCACAGAGAAAGACCTAGTTCTCCGCCTCATCGCGACTGGAGGCCTCACATCCTTTGAAAACTCGAGAGGTCCGCGGAGATCAATGCTTCCAAAGGAGACGATGCCTGACTCCTCTTGAAAATGGTTAGGAGTCCCAGGATCCCTGTCCACATGGACGGGGACCCTGGGTCTCCCGCCTCACGTGGAGACGCGTCGCAATTTCCATGCCAAGACTCGTGGAGAATCCCGAAGTGTCCCTCGCACCAAGGCAGGAGTCCTGACGTCGCTGAACAAACACGTGTCTGGAAGGGCCCTCCCCGTCGTAACTCGAGAATATAACCCAGGTTCCGGCCGCAACTCGAGAAAAACCATGAGACTTCCCCCACGCCGCGAGATGAGGCCCGATTCCCCTGCATGGCGTGCAGAGCAATTCCGTGTTCCACATGAAAAGTGAAAGGAGCCTTGATTTCCTTGATGGCACTCCAGAGAAAAGCCAAGATCACTGTCTCAAGTCTAGAGGGATCCTGAGGTCACTGGAGCAACACGAAAGGGCTCCGTGGACCCCAAATCAACTCGAGATGAGAGCTTAGTCCTTGGCTTCGACTCAAGAGGAATACCAACTTTCCACAAGCACCTCAAGAGGAGGCTTCTCTCAGCTACAGGTATGTGAGAGGGACCCTGAGTTTGTGGCCTCAAATCGAATGGACACCGAGATGCTCTGACTCGAAGTAAGGCCGGATATCCCTGCAGTGTAGTGAATGCAGGCTCGTCTTGTATCTCCCAAGTCGAAGGGATGTCTGAATCCCCTGTGGAGACCTAAGAGAATGACCTAGTCCTCCGCCTCATTGCGACCAGAGGCCTCACATCCTTTGAAAATTCGAGAGGTCCGCGGAGATCAATGCTTCCAAAGGAGATGATGTCTGACTCCTCTTGAAAATGGATAGGATTCCCAGGATCCCTGTGGCACGTCGAAAGGGACACTGGGTCTCCCGCCTCACGTGGAGACGCGTCCCAATTGCCATGCCAAGACTCGAGGAGAATACCGGGGTGTCCCTCGCACCTAGGCAGGAGTCCTGACGTCGCTGAACAAACACGTGTCTGGAAGGGCCCTCCCCGTCGTAACTCGAGAATATACCCCAGGTTCCGGCCGCAACTCGAGAAAAACCATGAAACTTCCCCCTGGACACGAGATGAGGCCCGATTCTTCTGCACTGCGTGCAGAGCAATTCCGTGTTCCACATCAAACGTGAAAGGAGCCTTGATTTCCTTGATGGCCCTCCAGAGAAAACCCAAGATCACTGTCTCAAGTCTAGAGGGATCCTGAGCTCACTAGAGCAACACGAAAGGGCTCTGTGGACCCCAAATCAACTCGAGATGAGAGCTTAGTCCCTGGCTTCGACTCAAGAGGAATACCAACTTTCCACAAGCACCTCAAGAGGAGGCTTCTCTCAGCTACAGGTATGTGAGAGGGACCCGGAGATTGTGGCCTCAAGAGGAATGGACACCGAGATGCTCTGACTCGAAGTAAGGCCGGATATCCCTGCAGTGAATTGAATGCAGGCTCGTCTTGCATCTCCCAAGACAAAGGGATGTCTGAATCCCCTGTGGAGACCACAGAGAAAGACCTAATTCTCCGCCTCATTGGGAGCGGAGGCCTCACATCCTTTGAAAACTAGAGAGGTCCGCGGAGATCAATGCTTCCAAAGGAGACGATGCCTGACTCCTCTTGAAAATGGATAGGAGTCCCAGGATCCCAGTGGCACGTGGAAAGGGACCCTGGGTCTCCTGCCTCACGTGGAGACGCGTCAAAATTGCCATGCCAAGACTCGAGGAGAATCCCGAGGTGTCCCTCGCACCTAGGCAGGAGTCCTGACGTCGCTGAACAAACACGTGTCTGGAAGGGCCCTCCCCGTCGTAACTCGAGAATATAACCCAGGTTCCGGCCGCAACTCGAGAAAAACCATGAGACTTTCCCCTCGCCGCGAGATGAGGCCCGATTCCCCTGCACTGCGTGCAGAGCAATTCCGTGTTCCACATCAAACGTGAAAGGAGCCTTGACTTCCTTGATGGCACTCCAGACAAAACCCAAGATCACTGTCTCAAGACTAGAGGGATCCTGAGGTCAGTGGAGCAACCCGAAAGGGCTCGGTGGACCCCAAATCAACTCGAGATGAGAGCTTAGTCCCTGGCTTCGACTCAAGAGGAATACCAACTTTCCAAGAGCATCTCAAAAAGAGGCTTCTCTCAGCTACAGGTATGTGAGAGGGACCCTGAGATTGTGGCCTCAAGAGGAATGGACACCGAGATGCTCTGACTCGAAGTAAGGCCGGATATCCCTGCAGTGAATTGAATGCAGGCTCGTCTTGCATCTCCCAAGACGAAGAGATTTATGAATCTCCTGTGGAGACCAGAGAGAAAGACCTGTTTCTCCGACTCATCGCGACTGAAGGCCTCACATCCTTTGAAAACTCGAGAGGTCCGCGGAGATCAATGCTTCCAAAGGAGACGATGCCTGACTCCTCTTGAAAATGGTTAGGAGTCCCAGGATCCCTGTCCACATGGACGGGGACCCTGGGTCTCCCGCCTCACGTGGAGACGCGTCCCAATTTCCATGCCAAGACTCGTGGAGAATCCCGAAGTGTCCGTCGCACCTAGGCAGGAGTTCTGACGTCGCGGAACAAACACATGTCTGGAAGGGCCCTCCCCGTCGTAACTCCAGAATATACCCCAGGTTCCTACCGCAACTCGAGAAAAACCATGAGACTCCCCCTCGCCGCGAGATGAGGCCCGATTCCCCTGCACTGCGTGCAGAGCAATTCCGTGTTCCACATCAAACGTGAAAGGAGCCTTGATTTCCAAGATGGCACTCCAGAGAAAACCCAAAGTCACTGTCTCAAGTCTAGAGGGATCCTGAGGCCACTGTAGCAACACGAAAGGGCTCCGTGGAACCCAAATCAACTCGAGATGAGAGCTTAGTCCCTGGCTTCAACTTAAGAGGAAAACCAACTTTCCAAAAGCACCTCAAGAGGAGGCTTCTCTCAGCTACAGGTATGTGAGAGGGACCCTGAGTTTGCGGCCTCAAGTTGAATGGACACCGAGATGGTCTGACTCGAAGTAAGGCCGGATATCCCTGCAGTGAATTGAATGCAGGCTAGTCTTGCATCTCCCAAGACGAAGGGTTGTCTGAATTCCCTGTGGAGACCGCAGAGAAAGACCTAGTCCTCCGCCTCAACGCGACGGGAGACCTCACATCCTTTGAACAATCAAGGGGTCCGCGGAGATCAATGCTTCCAAAGGAGACGATGCCTGACTCCTCTTGAAAATGGATAGGATTCCCAGGATCCCTGTGGCACGTCGAAAGGGACACTGGGTCTCCCGCCTCACGTGGAGACGCGTCCCAATTGCCATGCCAAGACTCGAGGAGAATCCCGAGGTGTCCCTCGCACCTAGGCAGGAGTCCTGACGTCGCTGAACAAACACATGTCTGGAAGGGCCCTCCCCGTCGTAACTCGAGAATATACCCCAGGTTCCGGCCGCAACTCGAGAAAAACCATGAGACTTCCCCCTCGCCGCGAGATGAGGCCCGATTCCCCTGCATTGAGTGCAGAGCAATTCCGTGTTCCACATCAAACGTGAAAGGAGCCTTGATTTCCTTGATGCCACTCCAGAGAAAACCCAAAGTCACTGTCTCAAGTCTAGAGGGATCCTGAGGTCACTGGAGCAACACGAAAGGGCTCCGTGGACCCCAAATCAACTCGAGATGAGAGCTTAGTCCCTGGCTTCGACTCAAGAGGAATACCAAGTTTCCACAAGCACCTCAATAGGCGGCTTCTCTCAGCTACATGTATGTGAGAGGTACCCTGAGTTTGTGGCCTCAAGTGGAATGGACACCGAGATGCTCTGACTCGAAGTAAGGCTGGATATCGCTGCAGTGAATTGAATGTAAGCTCGCCTTGCATCTACCAAGACGAAGGGATGTCTGAATCCCCTGTGGAGACCACAGAGAAAGACCTAGTTCTCCGCCTCATCGCGACTGGAGGCCTCACATCCTTTGAAAACTCGAGAGGTCCGCGGAGATCAATGCTTCCAAAGGAGACGATGCCTGACTCCTCTTGAAAATGGTTAGGAGTCCCAGGATCCCTGTCCACATGGACGGGGACCCTGGGTCTCCCGCCTCACGTGGAGACGCGTCGCAATTTCCATGCCAAGACTCGTGGAGAATCCCGAAGTGTCCCTCGCACCAAGGCAGGAGTCCTGACGTCGCTGAACAAACACGTGTCTGGAAGGGCCCTCCCCGTCGTAACTCGAGAATATAACCCAGGTTCCGGCCGCAACTCGAGAAAAACCATGAGACTTCCCCCACGCCGCGAGATGAGGCCCGATTCCCCTGCATGGCGTGCAGAGCAATTCCGTGTTCCACATGAAAAGTGAAAGGAGCCTTGATTTCCTTGATGGCACTCCAGAGAAAAGCCAAGATCACTGTCTCAAGTCTAGAGGGATCCTGAGGTCACTGGAGCAACACGAAAGGGCTCCGTGGACCCCAAATCAACTCGAGATGAGAGCTTAGTCCTTGGCTTCGACTCAAGAGGAATACCAACTTTCCACAAGCACCTCAAGAGGAGGCTTCTCTCAGCTACAGGTATGTGAGAGGGACCCTGAGTTTGTGGCCTCAAATCGAATGGACACCGAGATGCTCTGACTCGAAGTAAGGCCGGATATCCCTGCAGTGTAGTGAATGCAGGCTCGTCTTGTATCTCCCAAGTCGAAGGGATGTCTGAATCCCCTGTGGAGACCTAAGAGAATGACCTAGTCCTCCGCCTCATTGCGACCAGAGGCCTCACATCCTTTGAAAATTCGAGAGGTCCGCGGAGATCAATGCTTCCAAAGGAGATGATGTCTGACTCCTCTTGAAAATGGATAGGATTCCCAGGATCCCTGTGGCACGTCGAAAGGGACACTGGGTCTCCCGCCTCACGTGGAGACGCGTCCCAATTGCCATGCCAAGACTCGAGGAGAATACCGGGGTGTCCCTCGCACCTAGGCAGGAGTCCTGACGTCGCTGAACAAACACGTGTCTGGAAGGGCCCTCCCCGTCGTAACTCGAGAATATACCCCAGGTTCCGGCCGCAACTCGAGAAAAACCATGAAACTTCCCCCTGGACACGAGATGAGGCCCGATTCTTCTGCACTGCGTGCAGAGCAATTCCGTGTTCCACATCAAACGTGAAAGGAGCCTTGATTTCCTTGATGGCCCTCCAGAGAAAACCCAAGATCACTGTCTCAAGTCTAGAGGGATCCTGAGCTCACTAGAGCAACACGAAAGGGCTCTGTGGACCCCAAATCAACTCGAGATGAGAGCTTAGTCCCTGGCTTCGTCTCAACAGGAATACCAACTTTCCACAAGCACCTCAAGTGGAGGCTTCTCTCAGCTACAGGTATGTGAGAGGGACCCTGAGTTGGTGGCCTCAAGTGGAATGGACACCGAGATGCTCTGACTCGAAGTAAGGCCGGATATCCCTGCAGTGAATTGAATGCAGGCTCGTCTTGCATCTCCCAAGACGAAGGAATGTCTGAATCCCCTGTGGAGACCACAGAGAAAGACCTAGTCCTCCGCCTCAACACGAACGGAGGCCTCACATCCTTTGAAAACTCGAGAGGTCTGCGGAGATCAATGCTTCCAAAGGAGACGATGCCTGACTCCTCTTGCAAATGGATAGGAGTTCCAGGATCCCTGAGGCACGTGGAAAGGGACCCTGGGTCTCGCGCCTCACGTGGAGACGCATCCCAATTGCCATGCCAAGACTCGAGGAGAATCCCGAGGTGTCCCTCGCACCTATGCAGGAGTCCTGACGGCGCTGAACAAACACGTGTATGGAAGTGCCCTCCCCGTCGTCACTCGAGAATATACCCCAGGTTCCGGCCCAACTCGAGAAAAACCATGAAACTTCCCCCTCGCAGCGAGATGAGGCCCGATTCCCTTGCACTGTGTGCAGAGCAATTCCGGGTTCCACATCAAACGTGAAAGGAGCCTTGATTTCCTTGATGGCACTCCAGAGAAAACCCAAGATCACTGTCTCAAGTCTAGAGGGATCCTGAGGTCATGGAGCAACACGAAAGGGCTCCGGGACACCAAATCAATTCGAGATGAGAGCTTAGTCCCTGGCTTCGACTCAAGAGGAATACCAACTTTCCACAAGCACCTCAAGAGGAGGCTTCTCTCAGCTACAGGTATGTGAGAGGGACCCTGAGTTTGTGTCCTCAAGTGGAATGGACACCGAGATGCTCTGACTCGAAGTAAGGCCGGATGTCCCTGCAGTGAATTGAATGCAGGCTCGTCTTGCATCTCCCAAGACAAAGGGATGTCTGAATCCCCTGTGGAAACCACATAGAAAGACCTAGTCCTCCCCATCAATGCGACCGGAGGTCTCACATCCTTTGAAAACTCGAGAGGTCCGCGGAGATCAATGCTTCATAAGGAGACGATACCTGACTCCTCTTGAAAATGGATAGGAGTCCCAAGATCCCTGTGGCACTTGGAAAGTGACCCTGGGTCTCCCGCCTCACCTGGAGACGCGTCCCAATTGCCATGCCAAGACTCGAGGAGAATCCCGAGGTGTCCCTCGCACCTAGGCAGGAGTCCTGACGTCACTGAACAAACACGTGTCTGGAAGGGCCCTCCCCGTCTTAACTCGAGAATATACCCCAGGTTCCGGCCGCAACTCGAGAAAAACCATGAGACTTCCCCCTCGCCGCGAGATGAGGCCCGATTCCCCTTCACTGCGGGCAGAGCAATTCCGTGTTCCACATCAAATGTGAAAGGAGCCTTGATTTCCTTGATGGCACTCCAGAGAAAACCCAAGATCAATGCCTCAAGTCTAGAGGGATCCTGAGGTCACTGGAGCAACACGAAAGGTCTCCGTGGACCCCAAATCAACTCGAGATGAGAGCTTAGTCCCTGGCTTCGACTCAAGAAGAATACCAACTTTCCACAAGCACCTCAAAGGAGGCTTCGCTCAGCTACAGGTACGTGAGAGGGACCCTGATTTTCTGGCCTCAATTGGAATGGACACCTTGATGCTCTGACTTGAAGTAAGGCCGGATATCCCAACAGTGAATTGAATGCAGGCTCATCTTGCATCTCCCAAGACGAAGAGATTTATGAATCTCCTGTGGAGACCAGAGAGAAAGACCTGTTTCTCCGACTCATCGCGACTGAAGGCCTCACATCCTTTGAAAACTCTAGAGGTCCGCGGAGATCCATGCTTCCAAAGGAGACGATGCCTGACTCCTCTTGAAAGTGGTAGGAGTCCCAGGATCCCTGTGGCACGTGGAAAGTGACCCTGGGTCTCCCGCCTCACGTGGAGACGCGTCCCAATTGCCATGCCAAGACTCGAGGAGAATCCCGAGGTGTCCCTCGCACCTAGGCAGGAGTCCTGACGTCGCTGAACAAACACGTGTCTGGAAGGGCCCTCCCCGTCGTAACTCGAGAATATACCCCAGGTTCCGGTCGCAACTCGAGAAAAACCATGAGACTTCCCCCTCCCCGAGAGATGAGGCCCGAATCCCCTGCACTGCGTGCAGAGCAATTGCGTGTTCCACATCAAACGTGAAAGGAGCCTTGATTTCCTTGACGGCACTCCAGAGAAAACCCAAGATCACTGGCTCAAGTCTAGAGGGATCCTGAGGTCACAGGAGCAACACGAAAGGGATCCGTGGACCCCAAATCAACTCGAGATGAGAGCTTAGTCCCTGGCTTTGACTCAAGAGGAATACCTAATTTCCACAAGCACCTCAAAGGAGGCTTCTCTCAGCTACAGGTATGTGAGAGGGACCCTGAGTTTGTGGCCTCAAGTGGAATGGACACCGAGATGCTCTGACTCGAAGAAGGCCGGATATCCCTGCAGTGAATTGAATGCAGGCTCGTCTTGCATCTCCCAAGACGAAGGGATGTCTGAATCCCCTGTTGAGACCACAGAGAAAGACCTAGTCGTCCGCCTCAACGCGAACGGAGGCCTCACATCCTTTGAAAACTCTAGAGGTCCGAGGAGATCAATGCTTCCCAAGGAGACGATGCCTGACTGCTCTAGAAAATGGATAGGAGTCCCAGGATCCCTGTGGCACGTGGAAAGGGACCCTGGGTCTCCCGCCTCACGAGGAGACGCGTCCCAATTGCCATGCCAAGACTCGAGGAGAATCCCGAGGGGTCCCTCCCACCTAGGCAGGAGTCCTGACGTCGCTGAACAAACACGTGTTTGGAAGGGCCCTCCCCGTCGTAACTCGAGAATATATCCCAGGTTCCGGCCGCAACTCGAGAAAAACCATGAGACTTCTCCCTCGCCGAGAGATGAGGCCCGATTCCCCTGCACTGCGTGCAGAGCAATTCCGTGATCCTCATCAAACGTGAAAGGAGCCTTGATTTCCTTGATGGCACTCCAGAGAAAACCCAAGATCAATGCCTCAAGTCTAGAGGGATCCTGAGGTCACTGGAGCAACTCGAAAGGGCTCCGTGGACCCCAAATCAACTCGAGATGAGAGCTTAGTCCCTGGCTTCCACTCAAGAGGAACACCAACTTTCCAGAAGCACCTCAAGAGGAGGCTTCTCTCAGCTACAGGTATGTGAGAGGGACCCTGAGTTTGTGGCCTCAAGTGGAATGGACACCGAGATGCTCTGACTCGAAGTAAGGCCGGATATCCCTGGAGTGAATTGAATGCAGGCTCGTCTTGCATCTCCCAAGACGAAGGGATGTCTGAATCCCCTGTTGAGACCACAGAGAAAGACCTAGTTCTCCGCATCTTTGCGACCGGAGGCCTCACATCCTTTGAAAACTCGAGAGGTCCACGGAGATCAATGCTTCCAAAGGAGACGATGCCTGACTCCTCTTGAGAATGGATAGGAGTCCCAGGATTCCTGTGGCACCTGGAAAGGGAACCTGGGGCTCCCGCCTCACTTAGAGAGGCTTCCCAATTGCCATGCCAAGACTCGAGGAGAATCCCGAGGTGTCCCTCGCACCTAGGCAGGAGTCCTGACGTCGCTGAACAAGCACGTGTCTGGAAGGGCCCTCCCCGTCGTAACTCCAGAATATACCACAGGTTCGGGCCGCAACTCGAGAAAAACCATGAGTCTTCCCCCTCGCCGCGAGATGAGGCCAGATTCCCCTGCACTGCGTGCAGAGCAATTCCGTGTTCCACATCAAACATGAAAGGAACCTTGATTTCCTTCATGGCACTCCAGAGAAAACGCAAGATCACTGTCTCAAGTCTAGAGGGATCCTGAGGTCACTGGAGCAACACGAAAGGGCTCCGTGGACCCCCAATCAACTCGAGATGAGAGCTTAGTCCCTGGCTTCGACTCAAGAGGAATACCAACTTTCCACAAGCACCTCAAGAGGAGGCTTCTCTCAGCTACAGGTATGTGAGAGGAACCCTGAGTTTGTGGCCTTAAGTGAAATGGACACCGAGATGCTCTGACTCGAAGTAAGGCCGGATATCCCTCCAGTGAATTAAATGCATTCTCGTCTTGCATCTCCCAAGACGAAGGGATGTCTGAATCCCCTGTGGAGACCACAGAGAAAGACCTAGTTCTCCGCCTCATCGCGACCAGAGGCATCACATCCTTTGAAAACTCGAGAGGTCCGCGGAGATCAATGCTTCCAAAGAAGACAATGCCTGACTCCTCTTGAAAATGGATAGGAGTCCCAGGATCCCTGTGGCACGTGGAAAGGGACCCTGGGTCTCCCGCCTCACGTGGAGACCCGTCCCAATTGCCATGCCAAGCTTCGAGGAGAATCCCGAGGTGTCCCTCGCACCTAGGCAGGAGTCCTGACGTTGCTGAACAAACACGTGTCTGGAAGGGCCCTCCCCGTCGTAACTCGAGAATATACCCCAGGTCCGGCCGCAACTCGAGAAAAACCATGAGACTTCCCCCTCGCCGCGAGATGAGGCCCGATTCCCCTGCACTGCGTACAGAGCAATTCCGTGTTCCACATCAAACGTGAAAGGAGCCTTGATTTCCTTGAAGGCACTCCAGAGAAAACCCAAGATCACTTTCTCAAGTCTAGAGGGATCCTGAGGTCACTGGAGCAACACGAAAGGGCTCCGTGGACCCCAAATCAACTCGAGATGAGAGCTTAGTCCCTGGCTTCGACTCAAGAGGAATACGAACTTTCCACAAGCACCTCAAGAGGAGGCTTCTCTCAGCTACAGGTATGTGAGAGGGACCCTGAGTTTGTGGCCTCAAGTAGAATGGACACCGAGATGCTCTGACTCGAAGTAAGGCCGGATATCCCTGCAGTGAATTGAATGCAGGCTCGTCTTGCATCTCCCAAGACGAAGGGATGTCTGAATCCCCTGTGGAGACGACAGACAAAGACCTAGACCTCCGCCTCATCGCGACCGGAGGCCTCACATCCTTTGAAATCTCGAGAGGTCTGCGGAGATCAATGCTTCCAAAGGAGACGATGCCTGACTCCTCTTGAAAATGGATAGGAGTCCCAGGATCCCTGTGGCACGTGAAAAGGGACACTGGGTCTCCCGCCTCACGTGGAGATGCGTCCCAAATGCCATGCCAAGACTCGAGGAGAATCCCGAGGTGGCCCTCGCACCTAGGCAGAAGTCCTGACGTCGCTGAACAAACAGGAGTCTGGAAGGGCCCTCCCCGTCGTAACTCGAGAATATACCCCAGGTTCCGGCAGCAACTCGAGAAAAACCATGAGACTTCCCCCTCGCCGCAGGATGAGGCCCGATTTCCCTGGACTGGATGCAGAGCAATTCCGTGTTCCACATCAAACGTGAAAGGAGCCTTGATTTCCTTGATGGCACTCCAGAGAAAACCCAAGATCAGTGTCTCAAGTCTAGCAGGATCCTGAGGTCACTGGAGCAACACGAAAGGGCTCCGTGGACCCCAAATCAACTCGAGATGAGAGCTTAGTCCCTGGCTTCGACTCAAGAGGAATACCAACTTTCCACAAGCACCTCAAGAGGACGCTTCTCTCAGCTACAGGTATGTGAGAGGAACCCTGAGTTTGTGGCCTCAAGTGTAATGGACACCGATATGCTCTGACTTGAAGTAAGGCCGGATATCCCTTCAGTGAATTGAATGCAGGCTCGTCTTGCATCTCCCAAGACGAAGGGATGTCTGAATACCCTGTGGAGACGACAGAGAAAGACCTAGTTCTCCGCCTCATCGCGACCGGAGGCCTCACATCCTTTGAAAACTCGAGAGGTCCGCGGAGATCAATGCTTCCAAAGAGACGATGCCTGACTCCTCTTGCAAATAGATAGGTGTCCCAGGATCCCTGTGTAACTTGGAAAGGGACCCTGGGTCTCCCGCCTCACGTGGAGACGCCTCCCAATTGCCATGCCAAGACTCGTGGAGAATCCCGAAGTGTCCCACGCACCTAGGCAGGAGTCCTGACGTCGCTGAACAAACACGTGTCTGGAAGGGCCCTCCCCGTCGTAACTTGAGAATATACCCCAGGTTCCGGCCGCAACTCGAGAAAAACCATGAGAATTCCCCCTCACCACGAGATGAGGCCCGATTCCCCTGCACTGCGTGCAGAGCAATTCCTGAGCAGCGCAGACGGAGAGAGCAGCGCCAGCCCCTCCCCGCAGCGCCAGCCCGTCCCCGCAGCACAAGCCCCTCCCCCCGGAGCGACGGAACTAGCTACCTGAATAAGAGTCCACCTCCGCCCGCCTGTGTCAGGGCGGAAATGAGGCTCTGAAGAGACCGTGAAACAGAAGCCAAATAAACAAAGGGAACCGCTTCAGAAGGGACTGGTGCAACAGATTAAAATCCCTCTAGGAAACATTGACTACACCGGAGGAGCCTGTAGATATCGAGAAGCGTAAGCTGGAACGAGGAGCTATCTGAAACTGAGCCGAACCCACACTGACCGCAACAGCTCCAGAGAAACTCCTAGATATAATTTTACTTTTTTCTCTTTTTTTAATTTTTTTTTCTTTTTTTCTTTTTTCTTTTTTATTTTTTCTCTTTTATTTTCCTTTAAAATCCCCTATTACTCCCCCATTACTCCTTAACTTTCATTTCCATAGACTTTTATGATTTTTTAATTAGGGGGAAAAAATTTTTTTTTTTCCTTTTTTTTTTCTTTTTTTCTGTTTTTTTTCTTTTTCTTTCTTTTTTTTTTCTTTTTTTTCTTTCCTTTTTCTCTTCTATTTTCTATTCTTCTTTTTCTCTTATTTCTTTTAAATTCCTCTAGTACTCCTCTACTACTCCTTAATTTTCATTTTCAATACACTATAACCTTACAAAAAAAAAAAAAAGAAGTGAAGCCCTATTTTTAAACTGAAGATTATTCTCTCCCAATCTTGACTCTCTGTTTTCTACCTCAGAACACCTCTATTTCCTCCTTTCCCCTTCTCTTCCCAATCCAATTCTGTGAATCTTTGTAGGTGACTGGGCTACGGAGAACACTCTGGGAACAGACAGCTGTGTAGATCTGTCTCTCTCCTCTTGAGTCCCCCTTTTTCTCCTCCTGTTCATCTCTATCTCCCTCCTCCCTCTCCTCTTCTTCATGTGACTCTGTGAACCTCTCTGGGTGTCCCTAACGGGGGAGAATCTTTTAGCCATTAACCTAGAAGTTTTCTTATCAGGGCTGCATAGTTGGAGAAGTCCTGAGACTACAGGAAGAATAAATCTGAAATCCAGAGGCAGGAGACTTAAGCCCAAAACCTGAGAACACCAGAAAACTCCTGACTACAAGGAACTTTAAGTGATAAGTGACTGTCCAAAAGCCTCCATACCTACACTGAAACCAACTACCACACAAGAGCCAATAAGTTTTAGAGCAAGACATACCACACAAATTCTCCAGCAACGCAGGAACATAGCCCTGAACATCAACATACAGGCTGCCCAAGGTCACACCTAACACATAGACCCATCTCAAAACTCATTACTGGGCACTCCATTGCTTTCCAAAGAGAAGAAATCAAGTTCCACACACCAGAACACTGATGCAAGCTTCCCTAACCAGGAAACCTTGACAAGCCAATCGTCTAACCCCATCCACTGGGTTAATCCTCCACAACAAAAAGGAACCACAGACCTCCAGAATACAGAAAGCCCACTCCAGATACAGCAATCTAAACAAGATGAAAAGGCAAAGAAATACCCAACAGGTAAAGGAACATGAAAAATGCCCACCAAGTCAAACAAAAGAGGAGGAGATAGGGAATCTACCTGAAAAAGAATTTAGAATAATGATAATAAAAATGATCCAAAATCTTGAAAACAAAATGGAGTTACAGATAAATAGCCTGGAAACAAAGATTGAAAAGATTCAAGAACTGTTTAATAAAGACCTAGAAGAAATAAAAAAGAGTCAATTACAAATGAATAATGCAATGAATGAGATCAAAAACACTTTGGAGGGAACCAAGAGTAGAATAACGGAGGCAGAAGATAGGATAAGTGAGGTAGAAGATAAAATGGTGGAAATAAATGAAGCAGAGAGGAAAAAAGAAAAAAGGATCAAAAGAAATGAGGACAACCTCAGGGACCTCTGGGACACTGTGAAACGCCCCAACATTCGAATCATAGGAGTTCCAGAAGAAGAAGACAAAAAGAAGGGCCATGAGAAAATACTCGAGGAGATAATAGCTGAAAACTACCCTAAAATGGGGAAGGAAATAGCCACCCAAATCCAAGAAACCCAGAGAGTCCCAAACAGGATAAACCCAAGGCGAAACACCCCAAGACACATATTAATCAAATTAACAAAGATCAAACACAAAGAACAAATATTAAAAGCAGCAAGGGAAAAACAACAAATAACACACAAAGGGATTCCCATAAGGATAACAGCTGATCTATCAATAGAAACCCTCCAGGCCAGAAGGGAATGGCAGGACGTACTGAAAGTAATGAAAGAGAATAACCTACAACCTAGATTACTGTATCCAGCAAGGATCTCATTCAGATATGAAGGAGAATTCAAAAGCTTTACAGATAAGCAAAAGCTGAGAGAATTCAGCACCACCAAACCAGCTCTTCAACAAATGCTAAAGGATCTTCTCTAGACAGGAAATGCAGAAAGGTTTTATAAATGTGAACCCAAAACAACAAAGTAAATGGCAATGGGACCACACCTATCAATAATTACCCTAAATGTAAATGGGTTGAATGCCCCAACCAAAAGACAAAGATTGGCTGAATGGATACAAAAACAAGACCCCTATATATGCTGTCTACAAGAGACCCACCTCAAAACAAGAGACACATACAGACTAAAAGTGAAGGGCTGGAAAAAAATATTTCATGCAAACGGAGACCAAAAGAAAGCAGGAGTCGCAATACTCATATCAGATAAAATAGACTTTCAAATAAAGGAAGTGAAAAGAGACAAAGAAGGACACTACATAATGATCAAAGGATCAATCAAAAAAGAAGATATAACAATTATAAATATATATGCACCCAACATAGGAGCACCGCAATATGTACGGCAAACGCTAACAAGTATGAAAGAGGAAATTAATAGTAACACAATAATAGTGGGAGACTTTAATACCCCACTCACAACTATGGATAGATCAACTAAACAGAAAATTAACAAGGAAACACAAACCTTAAATGACACAATGGACCAGCTAGACCTAATTGATATCTATAGGACATTTCACCCCAAAACAATCAACTTCACCTTTTTCTCAAGTGCACACGGAACATTCTCCAGAATAGATCACATCCTGGGCCATAAATCTGGTCTTGGAAAATTCAAAAAAATTGAAATCATTCCAGTTATCTTTTCTGACCACAGTGCAGTAAGATTAGATCTCAATTACAGGGAAAAAATTGTTAAAACTTCAAACATATGGAGGCTAAATAACACGCTTCTGAATAACCAACAAATCATAGAAGAAATCAAAAAAGAAATCAAAATATGTATAGAAATGAATGAAAATGAAAACACAACAACCCAAAACCTATGGGACACTGTAAAAGCAGTGCTAAGGGGAAGGTTCATAGCATTACAGGCTTACATCAAGAAACAGGAAAAAAAACCAATTAAATAACCTAACTCTACACCTAAAGCAATTAGAGAAGGAAGAAATGAAGAACCCCAGAGTTAGCAGAAGGAAAGAAATCTTAAAAATCAGGGCAGAAATAAATGCAAAAGAAACTAAAGAGACCATAGCAAAAATCAACAAAGCTAAAAGCTGGTTTTTTGAAAAAATAAACAAAATTGACAAACCATTAGCAAGACTCATTAAGAAACAAAGAGAGAAAAACCAAATTAACAAAATTAGAAATGAAAATGGAGAGATCACAACAGACAACACTGAAATACAAAGGATCATAAGAGAATACTACCAGCAGCTCTATGCCAATAAAATGGACAACTTGGATGAAATGGACAAATTCTTAGAAAAGTATAACTTTCCAAAACTGAACCAGGAAGAAATAGAAGATCTTAACAGACCCATCACAAGCAAGGAAATCGAAACTGTCATCAAAAATCTTCCAGCAAACAAAAGCCCAGGACCAGATGGCTTCACAGCTGAATTCTACCAAAAATTTAGAGAAGAGCTAACACCTATCTTACTCAAACTCTTCCAGAAAATTGCAGAAGAAGGTAAGCTTCCAAACTCATTCTATGAGGCCACCATCACCCTAATTCCAAAACCAGACAAAGATGCCACAAAAAAAGAAAACTACAGGCCAATATCACTGATGAACATAGATGCAAAAATCCTTAACAAAATTCTAGCAAACAGAATCCAACAACATATTAAAAAAATCATACACCATGACCAAGTGGGCTTTATCCCAGGAATGCAAGGATTCTTTAATATCCGCAAATCAATCAATGTAATACACCACATTAACAAATTGAAAGATAAAAACCATATGATTATCTCAATAGATGCAGAGAAAGCCTTTGACAAAATTCAACACTCATTTATGATTAAAACTCTCCAAAAAGCAGGAATAGAAGGAACATACCTCAACATAATAAAAGCTATATATGACAAACCCACAGCAAGCATCACCCTCAATGGTGAAAAATTGAAGGCATTTCCCCTGAAATCAGGAACAAGACAAGGGTGCCCACTCTCACCACTACTATTCAACATAGTGTTGGAAGTGCTGGCCACAGCAATCAGAGCAGAAAAAGAAGTCAAAGGAATCCAGATAGGAAAAGAAGAAGTAAAACTCTCACTGTTTGCAGATGACATGATCCTCTACATAGAAAACCCTAAAGATTCTACCAGAAAATTACTAGAGCTAATCAATGAATATAGTAAAGTTGCAGGATATAAAATTAACACACAGAAATCCCTTGCATTCCTATATACTAACAATGAAAAAACAGACAGAGAAATTAAGGAAACAATACCATTCACCATTGCAACAAAAAGAATAAAATACTTAGGAGTATATCTACCTAAAGAAACAAAGGACCTATACATAGAAAACTATAAAACACTGATGAAAGAAATCAAAGAGGACACAAACAGATGGAGAAACATACCGTGTTCATGGATTGGAAGAATTAATATTGTCAAAATGGCTATTCTACCCAAAGCAGTCTATAGATTCAATGCAAGCCCTATCAAGCTACCAACGGTATTTTTCACAGAACTAGACCAAAGAATTTCACAATTTGTATGGAAATACAAAAAACCTCGAATAGCCAAAGTAATCTTGAGAAAGAAGAATGGAACTGGAGGAATCAACCTGCCTGACTTCAGACTCTACTACAAAGCCACAGTCATCAAGACAGTATGGTACTGGCACAAAGACAGAAATATAGATCAATGGAACAGAATAGAAAGCCCAGAGATAAATCCACGAACCTATGGACACCTTATCTTTGACAAAGGAGGCAAGGATATACAATGGAAAAAAGACAACCTCTTTAACAAGTGGTGCTGGGAAAACTGGTCAACCACTTGTAAAAGAATGAAACTAGAACACTTTCTAACACCATACACAAAAATAAACTCAAAATGGATTAAAGATCTAAATGTAAGACCAGAAACTATAAAACTCCTAGAGGAGAACATAGGCAAAACACTCTCCGACATAAATCAAAGCAAGATCCTCTATGACCCACCTCCCAGAATATTGGAAATAAAAGCAAAACTAAACAAATGGGACCTAATGAAACTTAAAAGCTTTTGCACTACAAAGGAAACTATAAGTAAGATGAAAAGACAGCCCTCAGATTGGGAGAAAATAATAGCAAATGAAGAAACAGACAAAGGACTAATCTCAAAAATATACAAGCAACTCCTGCAGCTCAATTCCAGAAAAATAAATGACCCAATCAAAAAATGGGCCAAAGAACTAAACAGACATTTCTCCAAGGAAGACATACAGATGGCTAACAAACACATGAAAAGATGCTCAACATCACTCATTATTAGAGAAATGCAAATCAAAACCACAATGAGGTACCATTACACGCCAGTCAGGATGGCTGCTATCCAAAAGTCTACAAGCAATAAATGCTGGAGAGGGTGTGGAGAAAAGGGAACCCTCTTACACTGTTGGTGGGAATGCAAACTAGTACAGCCGCTATGGAAAACAGTGTGGAGATTTCTTAAAAAACTGGACATAGAACTGCCATATGACCCAGCAATCCCACTTCTGGGCATACACACTGAGGAAACCAGATCTGAAAGAGACACGTGCACCCCAATGTTCATTGCAGCACTGTTTATAATAGCCAGGACATGGAAGCAACCTAGATGCCCATCAGCAGATGAATGGATAAGGAAGCTGTGGTACATATATACCATGGAATATTACTCAGCCATTAAAAAGAATTCATTTGAACCAGTCCTAATGAGATGGATGAAGCTGGAGCCCCTTATACAGAGTGAAGTAAGCCAGAAAGATAAAGAACATTACAGCATACTGACACATGTATATGGAATTTAGAAAGGTGATAACGATAACCCTATATGCAGAACAGAAAAAGAGACACAGAAATACAGAACAGACTTTTGAACTTTGTGGGAGAATGTGAGGGTGGGATATTTCAAAAGAAAAGCATGTATACTATCTATGGTGAAACAGATCACCAGCCCAGGTGGGATGCACGAGACAAGTGCTCCGGCCTGGTGCACTGGGAAGACCCAGAGGAATCGGGTGGAGAGGGAGGTGGGAGGGGGGATCGGGATTGGGAATACATGTAAATCCATGGCTGATTCATATCAATGTATGACAAAACCCACTGGAAAAAAAAATAATAATAAAAATTAAAAAAAAAAAGAAAATGGATAGGAGTCCCAGGATCCCTGTGGCACGTGGAAAGGGACCCTGGGTCTCCCGCCTCACGTGGAGATGTGTCCCAATTGCCATACCAAGACTCGAGGAGAATCCCGAGGTGTCCCTCGCACCTAGGCAGGAGTCCTGACGTCGCTGAACAAACACGTGTCGGGAAGGGCCCTCCCCGTCGTAACTCGAGAATATACCCCAAGTTCCGGACGCAACTCGAGAAAAACCATGAGACTTCCCCTCGCCGCGAGATGAGGCCCGATTCCCCTGCACTGCGTGCAGAGCAATTCCGTGTTCCACATCAAACGTGAAAGGAGCCTTGATTTCCTTGATGGCACTCCAGAGAAAACCCAAGATCACTATCTCAAGTCTAGAGGGATCCTGAGGTCACTGGAGCAAAAGAAAAGGGCTCCGTGGACCCCAAATCAACTAGAGATGAGAGATTAGTCCCTGGCTTCGACTCAAGAGGAATACCAACTTTCCACAAGCACCTCAAGAGGAGGCTTCTCTCAGCTACAGGTATGTGAGAGGGACCCTGAGTTTAAGGCCTCAAGTGGAATGGACACTGAGATGCTCTGACTCTAAGTAAGGCTGGATATCCCTGCAGTGAATTGAATGCAGGCTCGTCTTGCATCTCCCAAAGCGAAGGGATGTCTGAATCCCCTGTGGAGACCACAAAGACCTAGTTCTCCGCCTCATGGCGACCGGAGGTCACACATCCTTTCAAAACTCGAGAGGTCCGCGGAGATCAATGCTTCCAAAGGAGACGATGCCTGACTCCTCTTGATAATGGATAGGAGACCCAGGATCCCTGTGGCACGTGGAAAGGGACCCTGGGTCTCCCGCCTCACGTGGAGACGTGTCCCAATTGCCATGCCAAGACTCGAGGAGAATCCCGAGGTGTCCCTCGCACCTAGGCAGGAGTCCTGACGTCGCTGAACAAACACGTGTCTGGAAGGGCCCTCCCCGTCGTAACTCAAGAATATACCCCAGATTCCGGTCGCAACTCGAGAAAAACCTTGAGACTTCCCCCTTGCCGCGGGATGAGGCCCATTTCCCCTGCACTGCGTGCAGAGCAATTCCGTGTTCCACATCAAACGTGAAAGGAGCCTTGATTTCCTTGGTGGCACTCCAGAGAAAACCCAAAATCACTGTCTCAAGTCTAGAGGGATCCTGAGGTCAATGTAGCAATACGAAAGGGCTCCGTGGACCCCAAATCAACTCAAGATAATAGCGTAGTCCCTGGCTTCGAATCAAGAGGAATACCAACTTTCCACAAACACCGCATGAGAAGGCTTCTCTCAGCTACAGGTATGAGAGAGGGACCCTGAGTTTGTGGCCTCAAGTGGAATGGACACCGAGATGCTCTGACTCGAAGTAAGGCCGGATATCCCTGCAGTGAAATGAATGCAGGCTCGTCTTGCATCTCCCAAGACGAAGGGATGTCTGAATCCCCTGAGGAGATCACAGAGAAAGACCTAGGTCTCCGCCTCATCGCGACCGGAGGCCTCATATCCTTTGAAAACTCGAGAGGTCCGCGGAGATCAATGCTTCCAAAGGAGACGATGCCTGAGTCCTCTTGAAAATGGATAGGAGTCCCAGGATCCCTGTGGCACGTAGAAAGGAACCCTGGGTCTCCTGCGTCACGTGGAGACGCATGCCAATTGCTATGCCAAGACTCGAGGAGAATTCCGAGGTGTTCCTCGCACCTAGGCAGGAGTCGTTACGTCGCTGAACAAACACGTGTCTGGAAGGGCCCTCCCCGTCGTAACTCGAGAATATACCCAGGATCCGGCCGCAACTCGAGAAAAACCATGAGACTTCCCCCTCGCCGCGAGATGAGGCCCGATTCCCCTGCACTGCATGCAGAGCATTTCCGTGTTCCACATCAAACGAGAAAGGAGCCTTGATTTCCTTGATGGCACTCCAGAGAAAACCCAAGATCACTGTCTCAAGCCGAGAGGGATCCTGAGGTCACTGTAGCAACACGAAAGGGCTCCGTGGACCCCAATCAACTCGAGATGAGAGCTTAGTCCCTGGCTTCGACTCAAGAGGAATACCAACTTTCCACAAGCACCTCAAGAGGAGGCTTCTCTCAGCTACAGGTATGTGAGAGGGACCCTGAGTTGTGGCCTCAAGTGGATAGGACACCGAGATGCTCTGACTCGAAGTAAGGCCGGATATCCCTGCAGTGAATTGAATGCAGGCTCGTCTTGCATCTCCCAAGATGAAGGGATGTCTGAATCCCCTGTGGAGACCTCAGAGAAAGACCGAATTCTCCGCCTCATCGCGACCAGAGGCCTCACATTCTTTGAAATTTCGAGATGTCAACGGAGATCAATGCTTCCAAAGGAGACGATGCCTGACTCCTCTTGAAAATGGATAGGAGGCCCAGGATCCCTGTGGCACGTGCAAAGGGACCTTTGGTCTCCCGCCTCATGTGGAGACGCGTCCCAATTGCCATGCCAAGACTCGGGGAGAATCCCGAGGTGTCCCTCGCACCTAGGCAGGAGTCCTGACGTCGCTGAACAAACACGTGTCTGGAAGGGCCCTCCCCGTCGTAACTCGAGAATATACCCCAGGTTCCGGCCGCAACTCGAGAAAAACCATGAGACTTCCCCCTCGCCGCGAGATGAGGCCCGATTCCCCTGCACGGCGTGCAGAGCAATTCCGTGTTCCACATCAAACGTGAAAGGAGCCTTGATTTCCTTGATGGCACTCCAGAGAAAACGCAAGATTACTGTCTCAAGTCTAGAGGGATCCTGACGTCACTGGAGCAACACGAAAGGGCTCCGTGGACCCCAAATCAACTCGAAATGAGAGCTTAGACCCTGGCTTCGACTCAAGAGGAATACCCACTTTTCACAAGCACCTCAAGACGAGGCTTCTCTCAGCTACATGTATGTGAGAGGGACCCTGAGTTTGTGGCCTCAAGTGGAATGGACACCGAGATGCACTGACTCGAAGGAAGGCCGGATATCCCTGCAGTGAATTGAATGCAGGCGCGTCTTGCATCTCCCAAGACAAAGGGTTGTCTGAATCCCCTGTGGAGACCACAGAGAAAGACCTAGTCCTCCGCCTCAACGCGACCGGAGGCCTTACATCCTTTGAAAACTCGAGAGGTCCGCGGAGATGAATGCTTCCAAAGGAGACGATGCCTGACTCCTCTTGAAAATGGATAGGAGGCCCAGGATCCCTGTGGCACGTGCAAAGGGACCCTGGGTCTCCCGCCTCATGTGGAGACGCGTCCCAATTGCCATGCCAAGACTCGAGGAGAATCCCGAGGTGTCCCTCGCCCCTAGGCAGGAGTCCTGACGTCGCTGAACAAACACGTGTCTGGAAGGGCCCTCCCCGTCGTAACTCGAGAATATACCCCAGGTTCAGGCTGCAACTCGAGAAAAACCGTGAGATTTCCCCCTCGTCGCGAGTTGAGGCCCGATTCCCCTGCACTGCATGCAGAGCAATTCCGTGTTCCACATCAAACGTGAAAGGAGCCTTGATTTCCTTGATGGCACTCCAGAGACAACCCAAGATCACTGTCTCAAGTCTAGAGGGATCCTGAAGTCACTGGACCAACAGGAAAGGGCTTCCTGGACCCCAAATCAACTCGAAATGAGCGCTAAGTCCCTGGCTTCGACTCAAGAGGAATACCAACTTTCCACAAGGACCTCAAGAGGAGGCTTCTCTCAGCTACAGGTATATTTGAGGGACCCTGAGTTTGTGGCCTCAAGTGGAATGGACACCGAGATGCTCTGACTCGAAATAAGGCCGGATATCCCTGCAGTGAATTGAATGCAGGCTCGTCTTGCATCTCCCAAGACGAAGGAATGTCTGAATCCCCTGTGGAGACCACAGAGAAAGACCTAGTCCTCCGCCTCATCAAGACTGAAGGCCTCACATCCTTTGAAAACTCGAGAGATCTGCGGAGATCAATGCTTCCAAAGGAGACGATGCCTGACTCTTCCTGAAAATGGATAGGAGTCCCACGATCCCTGTGGCACGTTGAAAGGGAACATGGGTCTCGCGGCTCCCGTGGAGACGCGTCCCCATTGCCATGCCAAGACTCGAGGAGAATCCCGAGGTGTCCCTCGCACCTAGGCAGGAGTCCTGTCGTCGCTGAACAAATACGTGTCTGGAAGGGCGCTCCCCGTCGTAACTCGAGAATATACCCCAGGTTCCGGCCGCAACTCGAGAAAAACCATGAGACTTCCCCCTCGCCGCGAGATGAGGCCCGATTCCCCTGCACTGCGTGCAGAGCAATTCCGTGTTCCACATCAAACGTGAAAGGAGCCTTGATTTCCTTGATGGCACTCCAGAGAAAACCCAAGATCACTGTCTCAAGTCTAGAGCGATCCTGAGGTCACTGGGGCAACACGAAAGGGCTCCGTGGACCCCAAATCAACTCTAGATGAGAGCTTAGTCCCTGGCTTCGACTCAAGAGGAATACCAAATTTCCACAAGCACCTCAAGAGGAGGCTTCTCTCATCTACAGGTATGTGAGAGGGACCCTGAGTTTGTGGCCTCAAGGGGAATGGACACCGAGATGCTCTGACTCGAAGTAAGGCCGGATATCCCTGCAGTGAATTGAATGCAGGCTCGTCTTGCATCTCCCAAGACGAAGGGATGTCTGAATCCCCTGTGGAGACCACATAGAAAGACCTATTCCTCCGCCTCATCAAGACCGGAGGCCTTACATCCTTTGAAAACTCGAGAGGTCCGCGGAGATGAATGCTTCCAAAGGAGACGATGCCTGACTCCTCTTGAAAATGGATAGGAGGCCCAGGATCCCTGTGGCACGTGCAAAGGGACCCTGGGTCTCCCGCCTCATGTGGAGACGCGTCCAAATTGCCATGCCAAGACTCGAGGAGAATCCCGAGGTGTCCCTCGCCCCTAGGCAGGAGTCCTGACGTCGCTGAACAAACACGTGTCTGGAAGGGCCCTCCCCGTCTTAACTCGAGAATATACCCCAGGTTCAGGCCGCAACTCGAGAAAAACCGTGAGATTTCCCCCTCGCCGCGAGTTGAGGCCCGATTCCCCTGCACTGCATGCAGAGCAATTCCGTGTTCCACATCAAACGTGAAAGGAGCCTTGATTTCCTTGATGGCACTCCAGAGAAAACCCAAGATCACTGTCTCAAGTCTAGAGGGATCCTGAAGTCACTGGACCAACAGGAAAGTGCTTCTTGGACCCCAAATAAACTCGAGATGAGCGCTTAGTCCCTGGCTTCGATTCAAGAGGAATACCAACTTTCCACAAGGACGTCAAGAGGAGGCTTCTCTCAGCTACAGGTATATTTGAGGGACCCTGAGTTAGTGGCCTCAAGTGGAATGGACACTGAGATGCTCTGACTCGAAGTAAGGCCGGATATCCCTGCAGTGAATTGAATGAAGGCTCGTCTTGCATCTCCCAAGACGAAGGGATGTCTGAATCCCCTGTGGAGACCACAGAGAAAGACCTAGTCCTCCGCCTCAACGCGTCCGGAGGCCTCCCATCCTTTGAAAACTCGAGAGGACCGCGGAGATCAATGCTTCCAAAGGAGACGATGCCTGACTCCTCTTGAAAATGGATAGGAGTCCCAGGATCCCTGTGGCACGAGGAAAGGGACCCTGGGTCTCCCGCCTCACGTGGAGACGCGTCCCAATTGCCATGCCAAGACTCGAGGAGAATCCCGAGGTGTCCCTCGCACCTAGGCAGGAGTCCTGACGTCGCTGAACAAACACGTGTCTGGAAGGGCCCTCCCCGTCGTAACTCGAGAATCTACCGCAGATTCCGGCCGCAACTCGAGAAAAACCATGAGACTTCCCCCTCGCCGCGAGATGAGGCCCGATTCCCCTGCACTGCGTGCAGAGCAATTCCGTGTTCCACATCAAACGTGAAAGGAGCCTTGATTTCCTTGATGGCACTTCAGAGAAAACCCAAGATCACTGTCTCATGTCTAGAGGGATCCTGAGGTCACTGGAGCAACACGAAAGGGCTCCGTGGAAGCCAAATCAACTCGAGATGAGAGCTTAGTCCCTGGCTTCGACTCAAGAGGAATACCAACTTTCCACAAGCACCTCAAGAGGAGGCTTCTCTGAGCTACAGGTATATTTGAGGGACCCCGAGTTTGTGGCCTCAAGTGGAATGGGCACCGAGATGCTCTGACTCGAAGTAAGGCCGGATATTCCTGCAGTGAATTGAATGCAGGCTCGTCTTGCTTCTCCCAAGACGAAGGGATGTCTGAATCCCCTGTGGAGACCACAGAGAAAGACAGAGTTCTCCGCCTCATGGCGACCGGAGGCCTCACATCCTTTGAAAACTCGAGAGGTAAGGGGAGATCAATGCTTCCAAAGGAGACGATGCCTGACTCCTCTTAAAAATGGATAGGAGTCCCAGGATCCCTGTGGCACGTGCAAAGGGACCCTGGGTCTCCCGCCTCATGTGGAGACGCGTCCCAATTGCCATGCCAAGACTCGGGGAGAATCCCGAGCTGTCCCTCGCACCTAGGCAGGAGTCCTGACGTCGCTGAACAAACACGTGTCTGGAAGGGCCCTCCCCGTCGTAACTCGAGAATATACCCCAGGTTCCGGACGCAACTCGAGAAAAACCATGAGACTTCCCCCTCGCCGCGAGATGAGGCCCGATTCCCCTGCACTGCGTGCAGAGCAATTCCGTGTTCCACATCAAACGTGAAAGGAGCCTTGATTTCCTTGATGGCACTCCAGAGAAAACCCAAGATCACTGTCTCAAGTCTAGAGGGATCCTGACGTCACTGGAGTAACACGAAAGGGCTCCGTGGACCCCAAATCAACTCGAAATGAGAGCTTAGACCCTGGCTTCGACTCAAGAGGAATACCCACTTTTCACAAGCACCTCAAGACGAGGCTTCCCTCAGCTACATGTATGTGAGAGGGACCCTGAGTTTGTGGCCTCAAGTGGAATGGACACCGAGATGCTCTGACTCGAAGGAAGGCCGGATATCCCTGCATTGAATTGAATGCAGGCTCGTCTTGCATCTCCCAAGACAAAGGGTTGTCTGAATCCCCTGTGGAGACCACAGAGAAAGACCTAGTCTTCCGCCTCAACGCGACCGGAGGCCTTACATCCTTTGAAAACTCGAGAGGTCCGCGGAGATGAATGCTTCCAAAGGAGACGATGCCTGACTCCTCTTGAAAATGGATAGGAGGCCCAGGATCCCTGTGGCACGTGCAAAGGGACCCTGGGTCTCCCGCCTCATGTGGAGACGCGTCCCAATTGCCATGCCAAGACTCGAGGAGAATCCCGAGGTGTCCCTCGCCACTAGGCAGGAGTCCTTACGTCGCTGAACAAACACGTGTCTGGAAGGGCCCTCCCCGTTGTAACTCGAGAATATACCCCAGGTTCAGGCCGCAACTCGAGAAAAACCGTGAGATTTCCCCCTCGCCGCGAGTTGAGGCCCGATTCCCCTGCACTGCATGTAGAGCAATTCCGTGTTCCACATCAAACGTGAAAGGAGCCTTGATTTCCTTGATGGCACTCCAGAGAAAACCCAAGATCACTGTCTCAAGTCTAGAGGGATCCTGAAGTCACTGGACCAACAGGAAAGTGCTTCCTGGACCCCAAATCAACTCGAGATGAGCGCTTAGTCCCTGGCTTCGACTCAAGAGGAATACCAACTTTCCACAAGGACCTCAAGAGGAGGCTTCTCTCAGCTACAGGTATATTTGAGGGACCCTGAGTTTGTGGCCTCAAGTGGAATGGACACGGAGATGCTCTGACTCGAAGTAAGGCCGGATATCCCTGCAGTGAATTGAATGCAGGCTCGTCTTGCATCTCCCAGGACGAAGGGATGTCTGAATCCCCTGTGGAGACCACAGAGAAAGACCTAGTCCTCCGCCTCATCAAGACCGGAGGCCTCACATCCTTTGAAAACTCGAGAGGTCCACGGAGATCAATGCATCCAAAGGAGACGATGCCTGACTCCTCTTGAAAATGGATAGAAGTCCCAGGATCCCTGTGGCACGTGGAAAGGGACCCTGGGTCTCCCGCCTCACGTGGAGACGCGTCCCAATTGCCATGCCAAGACTCGAGGAGAATCCGAGGTGTCCCTCGCACCTAGGCAGGAGTCCTGACGTCGCTGAACAAACACGTGTCTGGAAGGGCCCTCCCCGTGGTAACCTGAGAATATACCCCAGGTTCCGGCCGCAACTCGAGAAAAACCATGAGACTTCCCCCTCGCCGCCAGATGAGGCCCGATTACCCTTCACTGCGTGCAGAGCAATTCCGTGTTCCACATCAAACGTGAAAGGAGCCTTGATTTCCTTGATGGCACTCCAGAGAAAACCCAAGATCACTGTCTCAAGTCTGGAGGGATAATGAGGTCACTGGAGCAACACGAAAGGGCTCCGTGGACCCCAAATCAACTCGAGATGAGAGCTTAGTCCCTGGCTTCGACTCAAGAGGAATACCAACTTTCCACAAGCACCTCAAGAGGAGGCTTCTCTCAGCTACAGTTATGTGAGAGGGACCCTGAGTTTGTGGCCTCAAGTGGAATGGACACCGAGATGCTCTGACTCGAAGTAAGGCCGGATATCCCTGCAGTGAATTGAATGAAGGCTCGTCTTGCATCTCCCAAGACGAAGGGATGTCTGAATCCCCTGTGGAGACCACAGAGAAAGACCTAGTCCTCCGCCTCAACGCGTCCGGAGGCCTCCCATCCTTTGAAAACTCGAGAGGTCCGCGGAGATCAATGCTTCCAATGGAGACGATGCCTGACTCCTCTTGAAAATGGATAGGAGTCCCAGGATCCCTGTGGCACGTGGAAAGGGACCCTGGGTCTCCCGCCTCATGTGGAGACGCGTCCCAATTGCCATGCCAAGACTCGAGGAGAATCCCGAGGTGTCCCTCGCACCTAGGCAGGAGTCCTGACGTCGCTGAACAAACACGTGTCTGGAAGGGCCCTCCCCGTCGTAACTCGAGAATCTACCGCAGATTCCGGCCGCAACTCGAGAAAAACCATGAGACTTCCCCCTCGCCGCGAGATGAGGCCCGATTCCCCTGCCCTGCGTGCAGAACAATTCCGTGTTCCACATCAAACGTGAAAGGAGCCTTGATTTCCTTGATGGCACTTCAGAGAAAACCCAAGATCACTGTCTCATGTCTAGAGGGATCCTGAGGTCACTGGAGCAACAGGAAAGGGCTCCGTGGACCCCAAATCAACTCGAGATGAGAGCTTAGTCCCTGGCTTCGACTCAAGAGGAACACCAACTTTCCACAAGCACCTCAAGAGGAGGCTTCTCTCAGCTACAGGTATGTGAGAGGGACCCTGAGTATATGGCCTCAAGTGGAATGGACACCGAGATGCTCTGACTGGAAGTAAGGCCGGATATCCCTGCAGTGTATTGAATGCAGGCTCGTCTTGCATCTCCCAAGACGAAGGGATGTCTGAATCCCCTGTGGAGACCGCAGAGAAAGACCTAGTTCTCCGCCTCATCGCGACCGGAGGCCTCACATCCTTTGAAAACTCGAGAGGTCCGCGGAGATCAATGCTGCCAAAGGAGACGATGCCTGACTCCTCTTGAAAATGGATGGGAGCCCCAGGATGCCTGTGGCATTTGGAAAGGGACCCTGGGTCTGCCGCCTCACGAGGAGACGCGTCCCAATTGCCATGCCAAGAGTCGAGGAGAAGCCAGAGGTGTCCCTCGCACCTAGGCAGGAGTCCTGACGTCGATGAACAAACACGTGTCTGGAAGGGCCCTCCCCGTCGTAACTCGAGAATATACCCCAGGTTCTGGCCGCAACTCGAGAAAAACCATGAGACTTCCCCCTCGCCCCGAGATGAGGCCCGATTCCCCTGCAATGCGTGCAGAGCAATTCCGTGTTCCACATCAAACGTGAAAGGAGCCTTGATTTCCTTGATGGCACTCCAGAGAAAACCCAAGATCACTGTCTCATGTCTAGAGGGATCCTGAGGTCACTGGAGCAACACGAAAGGGCTCCGTGGACCCCAAATCAACTCGAGATGAGAGCTTAGTCCGTGGCTTCGACTCAAGAGGAATACAAAATTTCCACAAGCACCTCAAGAGGAGGCTTCTCTCAGCTACAGGTATGTGAGAGGGACCCTCACTTTGTGGCCTCAAGTGGAATGGACACCGAGATGCTCTGACTCGAAGTTAGGCCGGATATCCCTGCAGTGAATTGAATGCCGGCTCGTCTTGCATCTCCCAAGATGAAGGGATGTCTGAATCCCCTGTGGAGACGACAGAGAAAGAAGTAGTCCTCCGCCTCATCGCGACCGGAGGCCTCCCATCCTTTGAAAACTCGAGAGGTCCGCGGAGATCAATGCTTCCAAAGGAGACGATGCCTGACTCCTCTTGAAAATGAATAGGTGTCCCAGGATCCGTGTGGCACGTGGAAAGGGAACCTGGGTCTCCCGCCTGACGTGGAGACGCGTCCCAATTGCCATGCCATGACTCGAGGAGAATCCCGAGGTGTCCCTCGCACCTAGGCAGGAGTCCTGACGTCGCGGAACAAACACGTGTCTGGAAGGGCCCTCCCCGTCGTAACTCGAGAATATACCCCAGATTCCGGCCGCAACTCGAGAAAAACCATGAGACTTCCCCCTCGCCGCGAGATGAGGCCCGATTCCCCTGCACTGCGTGCAGAGCAATTCCGTGTTCCACAACAAAATTGAAAGGAGCCTTGATTTCCTTGATGGCACTCCAGAGAAAACCCAAGATCACTGTCTCAAGTCTAGAGGGATCCTGAGGTCACTGTATCAACAGGAAAGGGCTCCGTGGACCCCAAATCAACTCGAGATGAGAGCTTGGTCCCTGGCTTCGACTCAAGAGGAACACCAACTTTCCACAAGCACCTCAAGAGGAAGCTTCTCTCAACTACAGGTATGTGAGAGGAACCCTGAATTTATGGCCTCAAGTGGAATGGACACCGAGATGCTCTGACTCGAAGTAAGGCCGGATATCCCTGCAGTGTATTGAATGCAGGCTCGACTTGCATCTCCCAAGACGAAGGGATGTCTGAATCCCCTGTGGAGACCACAGAGAAAGACCTAGTCCTCCGCCTCAACGCGAACGGAGGCCTCACATCCTTTGAAAACTCGAGAGGTCCGCGGAGATCAATGCTTCCCAAGGAGACGATGCCTGACTCCTCTTGAAAGTGGATAGGAGTCCCAGGATCCCTGTGGCACGTGAAATGGGACCCTGGGTCTCCCGCCTCACGTGGAGACGCGTCCCAATTGCCATGCCAAGCCTCGAGGAGAATCCCGAGGTGTCCCTCGCACCTAGGCAGGAGTCCTGACGTCGCTGAACAAACACGTGTCTGGAAGGGCACTCCCCGTCGTAACTCGAGATTATACCCCAGGTTCCGGCCGCAACTCGAGAAAAACCATGAGACTTCCCCCTCGCCGCGAGATGAGGCCCGATTCCCCTGCACTGCGTGCAGAGCAATTCCGTGTTCCCCATCAAACGTGAAAGGAGCCTTGATTTCTTTGATGGCACTCCAGAGAAAACCCAAGATCACTGTCTAAAGCCTAGAGGGATCCTGAGGTCACTGGAGCAAAATGAAAGGTCTCTGTGGACCCCAAGTCAACTCGAGATGAGAGCTTAGTCCTTGGCTTCCACTCAAGAGGAACACCAACTTTCCACAAGCACCTCAAGAGGAGGCTTCTCTCAGCTACAGGTATGTGAGAGGGACCCTGAGTTTGTGGCGTCAAGTGGAATGGACACCGAGATGCTCTGACTCGAAGTAAGGCCGGATATCCCTGCAGTGAATTGAATGCAGGCTCGTCTTGCATCTGCCAAGACGAAGGGTTGTCTGAATCCCCTGTGGAGACCACAGAGAAAGACGTAGTCCTCCGCCTCATAGCGACCGGAGGCCTCACATCCTTTGAAAACTCGAGAGGTCCGCGGAGATCAATGCTTCCAAAGGAGACGATGCCTGACTCCTCTTGAAAATGGATAGGAGTCCCAGGATCCCTGTGGCACGTGGAAAGGGACACTGGGTCTCCCGCCTCACGTGGAGACGCATCCCAAATGCCATGCCAAGACTCGAGGAGAATCCCTAGGTGTCCCTCGCACCTAGGCAGGAGTCCTGACGTCGCTGAACAAACACGTGTCTGGAAGGGCCCTCCCCGTCGTAACTCGAGAATATACCACAGGTTCCGGCCGCAACTCGAGAAAAACCATGAGACTTCCCCCTTGCCGCGAGATGAGGCCCGATTCCCCTGCACTACGTGCAGAGCAATTCCGTGTTCCACATCAAACGTGAACGGAGCCTTGATTTCCTTGATGGCACTCCAGAGAAAACCCAAGATGACTGTCTCAAGTCTAGAGGGATCCTGAGGTCACAGGAGCAACACGAAAGGGATCCGTGGACCCCAAATTAACTCGAGATGAGAGCTTAGTCCCTGGCTTCGACTTAAGAGGAATACCAACTTTCCACAAGCACCTCAAGAGGAGTCTTCTCTCAGCTACAGGTATGTGAGAGGGACCCTGAGTTTGTGGCCTCAAGTGGAATGGACACCGAGATGCTCTGACTCGAAGTAAGGCCGGATATCCCTGCAGTGAATTGAATGCAGGCTCGTCTTGCATCTGCCAAGACGAAGGGTTGTCTGAATCCCCTGTGGAGACCACAGTGAAAGACCTAGTCCCCCGCCTCATCACGACCGGAGGCCTCACATCCTTTGAAAACTCGAGAGGTTCGCGGAGATCAATGCTTCCAAAGGAGACGATGCCTGACTCCTCTTGAAAATGGATAGGAGTCCCAGGATCCCTGTGGCACGTGGAAAGGGACCCTGGGTCTCCCGCCTCACGTGGAGACGCATCCCAATTGCCATGCCAAGACTCGAGGAGAATCCCGAGGTGTCCCTCGCACCTAGGCAGGAGTCCTGACTTCGCTGAACAAACACGTGTCTGGTAGGGACCTCCCCGTCATAACTCGAGAATATACCCCAGGTTCCGGCCTCAACTCGAGAAAAACCATGAGACTTCCCCCTCGCCTCGAGATGAGGCCTGATTCCCCTGCACTGCGTGCAGAGCAATTCCGTGTTCCACATCCAACGTGAAAGGAGCCTTGATTTCCTTGATGGCACTCCAGAGAAAACCCAAAAGCACTGTCTCAAGTCTAGAGGGATCCTGAGGTCACTGGAGTAACACGAAAGGGCTCCGTGGACCCCAAGTCAACTCGAGATGAGAGCTTAGTCCTTGGCTTCGACTCAAGAGGAACACCAACTTTCCACAAGCACCTCAAGAGGAGGCTTCTCTCAGCTACAGGTATGTGAGAGGGACCCTGAGTTTGTGGCCTCAAGTAGAATGGACACCGAGATGCTCTGACTCGAAGTAAGACCGGATATCCCTGAAGTGAATTGAATGCAGGCTCGTCTTGCATCTCCCAAGACGAAGGGATGTCTGAATCCCCTGTGGAGACCACAGAGAAAGACCTAGTCCTCCGCCTCATCGCGACCGGAGGCCTCACATCCTTTGAAAACTCGAGAGGTCTGCGGAGATGAATGCTTCCAAAGGAGACGATGCCTGACTCCTCTTGAAAATGGATAGGAGTCCCAGGATCCCTGTGGCACGTGGAAAGGGACCCTGGGTCTCCCGCCTCACGTGGAGACGCGTCCCAATTGCCATGCCAAGACTCGAGGAGAATCCCTAGGTGTCCCTCGCACTAGGCAGGAGTCCTGACGTCGCTGAACAAACACGTGTCTGGAAGGGTCCTCCCCGTCGTAACTCGAGAATATACCCCAGGTTCCGGCCGCAACTCGAGAAAAACCATGAGACTTCCCCCTCGCCGAGAGATGAGGCCCGAATCCCCTGCACTGCGTGCAGAGCAATTCCGTGTTCCACATCAAACGTGAAAGGAGCCTTGATTTACTTGATGGCACTCCAGGGAAAACCCAAGATCACTGTCTCATGTCTAGAGGGATCCTGAGGTCACTGGAGCAACACGAAAGGGCTCCGTGGACCCCAAATCAAATCGAGATTAGAGCTTAGTCCCTGGCTTCGACTCAAGAGGAGTACCAACTTTCCACAAGCACCTCAAGAGGAGTCTTCTCTCAGCTACAGGTATGTGAGAGGGACCCTGAGTTTCTGGCCTCAAATGGAATGGACAGTGAAATGCTCTGACTCATAGTAAGGCCGGATATCCCTGCAGTGAATTGAATGCAGGCTCGTCTTGCATCTCCCAAGACGAAGGGATGTCTGAATCCCCTGTGGAGACCACAGAGAAAGACCTAGTCCTCCGCCTCATCGCGACCGGAGGCCTCACATCCTTTGAAAACTCGAGAGGTTCACGGAGATCAATGCTTCCAAAGGAGACGATGCTTCACTGCTCTTGAAAATGGAAAGGAGTCCCAGGATCCCTTGGCACGTGGAAAGGGACCCTGGGTCTCCCGCCTCACGTGGAGACGCGTCCCATTTGCCATGTCAAGACTCGAGGAGAATCCCGAGGTGTCCCTCGCACCTAGGCAGGAGTCCTGACGTCGCTTAACAAACACGTGTCTGGAAGGGCCCTCCCCGTCGTAACTCGAGAATATACCCCAGGTTCCGGCCGCAACTCGAGAAAAACCATGAGACTTCCCCCTCGCCGAGAGATGAGGCCCGAATCCCCTGCACTGCGTGCAGAGCAATTCCGTGTTCCACATCAAACGTGAAAGGAGCCTTGATTTACTTGATGGCACTCCAGGGAAAACCCAAGATCACTGGCTCAAGTCTAGAGGGATCCTGAGGTCACTGGAGCAACACGAAAGGGATCCGTGGACCACAAATCAACTCGAGATGAGAGCTTAGTCCCTGGCTTCGACTCAAGAAGAATACCAACTTTCCACAAGCACCTCAAGAGGAGGCTTCTCTCAACTACAGGTATGTGAGAGGGACCCTGAGTTTGTGGCCTCAAGTGGAATGGACACCGAGATGCTCTGACTCGAAGTAAGGCCGGATATATCAATTGTGAATTGAATGCAGGCTCGTCTTGCATCTCCCAAGACGAAGGGATGTCTGAATCCCTTGTGGAGACCACAGAGAAAGACCTAGTCCTACGCCTCAACGCGAACGGAGACCTCACATCCTTTGAAAACTCGAGAGGTCCGCGGAGATCAATGCTTCCCAAGGAGACGATGCCTGACTCCTCTTGAAAGTGGATAGGAGTCCCAGGATCCCTGTGGCACGTGAAATGGGACACTGGGTCTCCCGCCTCACGTGGAGACGCGTCCCAATTGCCATGCCAAGACTCGAGGAGAATCCCGAGGTGTCCCTCGCACCTAGGCAGGAGTCCTGACTTCGCTGAACAAACACGTGTCTGGTAGGGCCCTCCCCGTCGTAACTCGAGAATATACCCCAGGTTCCGGCCGCAACTTGAGAAAAACCATGAGACTTCCCCCTCGCCGCCAGATGAGGCCCGATTCCCCTGCACTGCGTGCAGAGCAATTCCGTGTTCCACATCAAACGTGAAAGGAGCGTTGATTCCCTTGATGGCACTCCAGAGAAAACCCAAGATCATTGTCTAAAGCCTAGAGGGATCCTGAGGTCACTGGAGCAACATGAAAGGTCTCTGTGGACCCCAAGTCAACTCGAGATGAGAGCTTAGTCCTTGGCTTCCACTCAAGAGGAACACCAACTTTCCACAAGCACCTCAAGAGGAGGCTTCTCTCAGCTACAGGTATGTGAGAGGGACCCTGAATTTGTGGCCTCAAGTGGAATGGACACCGAGATGCTCTGACTCGAAGTAAGGCCGGATATCCCTGCAGTGAATTGAATGCAGGCTCGTCTTGCATCTCCCAAGATGAAGGGTTGTCTGAATCCCCTGTGGAGACCACAGAGAAAGACCTAGTCCTCCGCCTCAACGCGACCGGAGGCCTCACATCCTTTGAAAACTCGAGAGGTCCGCGGAGATCAATGCTTCCAAAGGAGACGATGCCTGACTCCTCTTGAAAATGGATAGGAGTCCCAGGATCCCTGTGGCACGTGGAAAGGGACCCTGGGTCTCCCGCCTCACGTGGAGACGCGTCCCAATTGCCATGCCAAGCCTGGAGGAGAATCCCGAGGTGTCCCTCGCCCCTAGGCAGGAGTCCTGACGTCGCTGAACAAACACGTGTCTGGAAGGGCCCTCCCCGTCGTAACTCGTGAATATACCCCAGGTTCCGGCCGCAACTCGAGAAAAACCATGAGATTTCCCCCTCGCCGCGAGATGAGGCCCGATTCCCCTGCACTGCATGCAGAGCAATTCCGTGTTCCACATCAAACGTGAAAGGAGCCTTGATTTCCTTGATGGCACTCCAGAGAAAACCCAAGATCACTGTCTCAAGTCTAGAGGGATCCTAAGGTCACTGGAGCAACAAGAAAGGGCTCCGTGGACCCCAAATCAACTCGAGATGAGAGTTTAGTACCTGGCTTCTACTCAAGAGGACTACCAACTTTCCACAAGCACCTCAAGAGGAGTCTTCTCTCAGCTACAGGTATGTGAGAGGGACCCTGAATTTGTGGCCTCAAGTGGAATGGACACCGAGATGCTCTGACTCGAAGTAAGGCCGGATATCCCTGCAGTGAATTGAATGCAGGCTCGTCTTGCATCTCCCAAGATGAAAGGTTGTCTGAATCCCCTGTGGAGACCACAGAGAAAGACCTAGTCCTCCGCCTCAACGCGACCGGAGGCCTCACATCCTTTGAAAACACGAGACGTCGGCGGAGATCAATGCTTCCAAAGGAGACGATGCCTGACTCCTCTTGAAAATGGATAGGAGTCCCAGGATCCCTGTGGCACGTGGAAAGGGACACTGGGTCTCCCGCCTCACGTGGAGACGCGTCCCAATTGCCATGCCAAGACTCGTGGAGAATCCCGAGGTGTCCCTCGCCCCTAGGCAGGAGTCCTGACGTCGCTGAACAAACACGTGTCTGGAAGGGCCCTCCCCGTCGTAACTCGAGAATATACCCCAGGTTCCGGCCGCAACTCGAGAAAAACCATGAGACTTCCCCCTCGCCCCGAGATGAGGCCCGATTCCCCTGCACTGCGTGTAGAGCAATTCCGTGTACCACATCAAACGTGAAAGGAGCCTTTTTCCTTGATGGCACTCCAGAGGAAACCCAAGATCACTGTCTCAAGTCTAGAGGGATCCTAAGGTACTGGAGCAACACGAAAGGGCTCTGTGGACCCCAAATCAACTCGAGATGAGAGCTTAGTACCTGGCATCTACTCAAGAGGACTACCAACTTTCCACAAGCACCTCAAGAGGAGGCTTCTCTCAGCTACAGGTATGTGAGAGGGACCCTGAATTTGTGGCCTCAAGTGGAATGGACACCGAGATGCTCTGACTCGAAGTAAAGTCGGATATCCCTGCAGTGAATTGAATGCAGGCTCGTCTTGCATCTCCCAAGACGAAGGGTTTTCTGAATCCCCTGTGGAGACCACAGAGAAAGACCTAGTCCTCCGGCTCAACGCGACCGGAGGCCTCACATCCTTTGAAAACACGAGACGTCGGCGGAGATCAATGCTTCCAAAGGAGACGATGCCTGACTCCTCTTGAAAATGGATAGGAGTCCCAGGATCCCTGTGGCACGTGGAAAGGGACCCTGGGTCTCCCGCCTCACGTGGAGATGCGTCCCAATTGCCATGCCAAGACCCGAGGAGAATCCCGAGGTGTCCCTCGCACCTAGGCAGGAGTCCTGACGTCGCTGAACAAACACGTGTCTGGAAGGGCCCTCCCCATCATAACTCGTGAATATACCCCAGGTTCCGGCCGCAACTCGAGAAAAACCATGAGATTTCCCCCTCGCCGCGAGTTGAGGCCCAATTCCCCTGCACTGCCTGCAGAGCAATTCCGTGTTCCACATCAAACGTGAAAGGAGCCTTGATTTCCTTGATGGCACTCCAGAGAAAACCCAAGATCACTGTCTCAAGTCTAGAGGGATCCTGAGGTCACTGGAGCAACACGAAATTTCCACTTGGACCCCAAATCAACTCGAGATGGGAGCTTAGTCCCTGGCTTCGACTCAAGAGGAATACCAACTTTCCATAAGCACCTCAAGAGGAGGCTTCTCTCAGCTACAGGTGTGTGAGAGGGACCCTGAGATTGTGGCCTCAAGTGGAATGTACACCGAGATGCTCTGACTCAAAGTAAGGCCGGATATCTCTGCAGTGAATTGAATGCAGGCTCGTCTTGCATCTCCCAAGACGAAGGGATGTCTGAATCCCCTGTGGAGACCAGAGAGAAAGACCTGGTTCTCCGACCCATCGCGACTGGAGGCCTCACATCCTTTGAAAACTCTAGAGGTCCGCGGAGATCAATGCTTCCAAAGGAGACGATGCCTGACTCCTCTTGAAAATGGATAGGAGTCCCAGGATCCCTGTGGCACGTGGAAAGGGACCCTGGGTCTCCCGCCTCACGTGGAGACGCATCCCAATTGCCATGGCAAGACTCGAGGAGAATCCCGAGGTGTCCCTCGCACCTAGGCAGGAGTCCTGACGTCGCTGAACAAACACATGTCTGGAAGGACCCTCCCCGTCGTAACTCGAGAATATACCCCAGGTTCCGGCCACAACTCGAGAAAAACCATGAGACTTCCCCCTCGCCGCGAGATGAGGCCCGATTCCCCTGCACTGCATGCAAAGAAATTCCGTGTTCCTCATCAAACGTGAAAGGAGCCTTGATTTCCTTGATGGAACTCCGGAGAAAACCCAAGATCACTGTCTCAAGTCTAGAGGGATCCTGAGGTCAGTGGAGAAACACGAAAAGGCTCTGTGGACCCCAAATCAACTCGAGATGAGTGCTTAGTCCCTGGCTTCGACTTAAGAGGAATACGAACTTTCCACAAGCCCCTCAAGAGGAGGCTTCTCTCAGCTACAGGTATGTGAGAGGGACCCTGAGTTTGTGGCATCAAGTGGAATAGACACCAAAATGCTCTGACTCGAAGTAAGGCCGGATATCCCTGCAGTGAATTGAATGCAGGCTCGTCTTGCATCTCCCAAGACGAAGGGATGTCTGAATCCCCTGTGGAGACCACAGGGAAAGACCTAGTTCTCTGCCTCATCGTGACCGGAGGCCTCACATCCTTTGAAAACTCGAGAGGTCTGCAGAGATCAATGCTTCCAAAGGAGACGATGCCTGACTCCTCTTGAAAATGGATAGGAGTCCCAGGATCCGTGTGGCACGTGAAAAGTGACCCTGGGTCTCCCGCGTCATGTGAAGACGCGTCCCAATTGCCATGCCAAGACTCGAGGAGAATCCCGAGGTGTCCCTCGCACCTAGGCAGGAGTCCTGACGTCGCTGAACAAACACGTGTCTGGAAGGGCCCTCCCCGTCGTAACTCGAGAATATACCCCAGGTTCCGGCCGCAACTCGAGAAAAACCATGAGACTTCCCCCTCGCCGCGAGATGAGGCCCGATTCCCCTGCACTGCGTGCAGAGCAATTCCGTGTTCCACATCAAACGAGAAAGGAGCCTTGATTTCCTTGATGGCACTCCAGAGAAAACCCAAGATCACTGTCTCAAGTCTAGAGGGATCCTGAGGTCACTGGAGCAACACGAAAGGGCTCCGTGGACCCCAAATCAACTCGAGATGAGAGCTTAGTCCCTGGCTTCGACTCAAGAGGAATACCAACTTTCCACAAGCACCTCAAGAGGAGGCTTCTTGCAGCGACAGGTATGTGAGAGGGACCCTGAGTTTGTGGCCTCAAGTGGAATGGACACCGAGATGCTCTGACTCGAAGTAAGGCCGGATATCCCTGCAGTGAATTGAATGCAGGCTCGTCTTGCATCTCCCAAGACGAAGGGATGTCTGAATCCCCTGTGGAGACGACAGAGAAAGACCTAGTCCTCCACCTCGTCGAGACAGGAGGCATCACATCCTTTGAAAACTCGAGAGGTCTGCGGAGATCAATGCTTCCAAAGGAGACGATGCCTGACTCTTCTTGAAAATGGATAGGAGTCCCAGGATCCCTGTGGCACGTGGAAAGGGATCCTGGGTCTCCCGCCTCACGTGGAGACGCATCCCAATTGCCATGCCAAGACTCGAGGAGAATCCCGAAGTGTCCCTCTCACCTAGGCAGGAGTCCTGACGTCGCTGAACAAACACGTGTCTGGAAGGGGCCTCCCCGTCGTAACTCGAGAATATACCCCAGGTTCCGGCCGCAACTCGTGAAAAACCATGAGATTTCCCCTATCCGCAAGTTGAGGCACGATTCCCCTGCAGTGCATGCAGAGCAATTCCGTGTTCCACATCAAACGTGAAAGGAGCCTGATTTCCTCGACGGCACTCCAGAGAAAACCCAAGATCACTGTCTCATGTATAGAGGGATCCTGAGGTCACTGGAGAAACACGAAAGGGCTTCGTGGACCCCAAATCAACTCGAGATGAGAGCTTCGTCCCTGGCTTCGACTCAAGAGGAATACCAACTTTCCACAAGCACCTCAAGAGGAGGCTTCTCTCAGCTACAGGTATGTGAGAGGGACCCTGAGTTTGTGGCCTCAAGTGGAATGGACATCGAGATGCTCTGACTCGAAGTAAGGCCGGATATCCCTGCAGTGAATTGAATGCAGGCTCATCTTGCATCTCCCAAGACGAAGGGTTGTCTGAATCCCCTGTGGAGACCACAGAGAAAGACCTAGTTCTCTGCCTCATCGAGACCAGAGGCCTCACATCCTTTGAAAACTCGAGAGGTCCGCGGAGATCAATGCTTCCAAAGGAGAAGATGCCGGACTCTTCTTGAAAATGGATAGGAGTCCCATTATCCCTGTGGCACGTGGAAAGGGACCCTGGGTCTCCCGCCTCACGTGGAGACGTGTCCCAATTGCCATGCCAAGACTCGAGGAGAATCCCGAGGTGTCCCTCGCACCTAGGCAGGAGTCCTGACGTTGCTGGACAAACACGTGTCTGGAAGGGCCCTCCCCGTCGTAACTCGAGAATATACCCCAGGTTCCGGCCGCAACTTGAGAAAAACCACGAGACATCCCCCTTGCCGGGAGATGAGGCCCGATTCCCCTGCACTGCGTGCAGAGCAATTCCGTGTTCCACATCAAACTTGAAAGGAGCCTTGATTTCCTTAATGGCACTCCAGAGAAAACCCAAGATCACTGTCTCAAGTCTAGAGGGATCCTGAGGTCACTGGAGCAACACGAAATGGCTCAATGGACCCCAAATCAACTCGAGATGAGAGCTTAGTCCCTGGCTTTGACTCAAGAGAGATACGAACTTTCCACAAGCACCTCAAGAGGAGGCTTCTCTCAGCTACAGGTATGTGAGAGGGACGCTGAGTTTGTGGCCTCAAGTGGAATGGACACCGAGATGCTCTGACTCGAAGTAAGGCCGGATATCCCTGAAGTGAATTGGATACAGGCTCGTCTTGCATCTCCCAAGATGAAGGATTGTCTGAATCCCCTGTGGAGACCACAGAGAAAGACCTAGTCCTCCGCCTCAATGCGACCGGAGGCCTCACATCCTTTGAAAACTCGAGAGGTCCGCGGAGATCAATGCTTCCAAAGGAGACGATGCCTGACTCCTCTTGAAAATGGATAGGAGGCCCAGGATCCCTGTGGCATGTGCAAAGGGATCCTGGGTCTCCCGCCTCATGTGGAGACGCGTCCCAATTGCCATGCCAAGACTCGAGGAGAATCCCGAGGTGTCCCTCGCCCCTAGGCAGGAGTCCTGACGTCGCTGAACAAACACGTGTCTGGAAGGGCCCTCCCCGTCATAACTCGAGAATATACCCCAGGTTCCGGCCGCAACTCGAGAAAAACCATGAGATTTCCCCCTCGCCGCGAGTTGAGGCCCGATCCCCTGCACTGCATGCAGAGCAATTCCGTGTTCCACATCAAACGTGAAAGGAGCCTTGATTTCCTTGATGGCACTCCAGAGAAAACCCAAGATCTCTGTCTCAAGTCTAGAGGGATGCTGAGGTCACTGGAGCAACACGAAATTTCCCCTTGGACCTCAAATCACTCGAGATGAGAGCTTAGGCCCTGGCTTCGACTCAAGAGGAATACCAACTTTCCATAAGCACCTCAAGAGGAGGCTTCTCTCAGCTACAGGTGTGTGAGAGGGACCCTGAGTTTGTGGCCTCAAGTGGATAGGACACTGAGATGCTCTGACTCGAAGTAAGGCCGGATATCCCTGCAGTGAATTGATTTCAGGCTCCTCTTGCATCTCCCAAGACGAAGGGATGTCTGAATCCCCTGTGGAGACCACAGAGAAAGACCTAATTCTCAGCCTCATAGCGACTGGGGGCCTCACATCCTTTGAAACCTCAAGAGGTCCGCGGAGATCAATGCTTCCAAAGGAGACGATGCCTGACTCCTCTTGAAAATGGATAGGAGTCCCAGGATCCCTGTGGCACGTGGAAAGGGACCCTGGGTCTCCCGCCTCACGTGGAGACGCTTCCCCATTGCCATGCCAAGACTCGAGGAGAATCCCGAGGTGTCCCTCGCACCTAGGCAGGAGTCCTGATGTCGCTGAACAAACACGTGTCTGGAAGGGCCCTCCCCATCGGAACTCGAGAATATACCCCAGGTTCCGTCCGCAACTCGAGAAAAACCATGAGACTTCCCCTTGCCGCAAGATGAGGCCCGATTCCCCTGCACTGCATGCAGAGCAATTCCGTGTTCCACATCAAACGTGAAAGGAGCCTTGATTTCCTTGATGGCACTCCAGAGAAAACCCAACATCACTGTCTCAAGTCTAGAGGGATCCTGAGGTCACTGGAGCAACAGGAAAGGGCTCCGTGGACCCCAAATCAACTCGAGATGAGAGCTCAGTCCCTGGCTTCGACTCAAGAGGAATACCAACTTTCCACAAGCACCTCAAGAAGAGGCTTCTCTCAGCTACAGGTATGTGAGAGGGACCCTGAGTTTGTGGCCTCAAGTGGAATGGACACCGAGATGCTCTGACTCGAAGTAAGGCCGGATATCCATGCAGTGAATTGAATGCAGGGTCCTCTTGCATCTCCCAAGAAGAAGTGTTGTCTGAATCCCCTGTGGAGACCACAGAGAAAGTCCTAGTCCTCGGCCTCATCGCGACCGGAGGCCTCACATCCTTTGAAAACTCGAGAGGTCCGTGGAGATCAATGCTTCCAAAGGAGACGATGCCTGACTCCTCTTGAAAATGGATAGGAGGCCCAGGATCTCTGTGGCACGTGGAAAGGGACCCTGGGTCTCCGGCCTCACGTGGAGACGCGTCCCAATTGCCATGCCAAGACTCGAGGAGAATCCCGAGGTGTCCCTCGCCCCTAGGCAGGAGTCCTGACGTCGCTGAACAAACACGTGTCTGGAAGGGCCCTCCCGGGCGTAACTCGAGATTATACCCCAAGTTCCGTCCGCAACTGGAGAAAAACCATGAGATTTCCCCCTCGCCGCGAGTTGAGGCCCGATTCCCCTGGATTGCGTGCAGAGCAATTCCGTGTTCCACATCAAACGTGAAAGGAGCCTTGATTTCCTTGATGGCACTCCAGAGAAAACCCAAGATCACTGTCTCAAGTCTAGAGGGATCCTGACGTCACTGGAGCAACACGAAAGGGCTCCGTGGACCCCAAATCAACTCGAGATGAGAGCTTAGTCCCTGGCTCGACTCAAGAGGAATACCAACTTTCCATAAGCACCTCAAGAGGAGGCTTCTCTCAGCTACAGGTATGTGACAGGGACCCTGAGTTTGTGGCCTCAAGTGGAATGGACACCGAGATGCTCTGACTCGAAGTAAGGCCGGATATCCCTGCAGTGAATTGAATTCAGGCTCCTCTTGCATCTCCCAAGACGAAGGGATGTCTGAATCCCCTGTGGAGACCACAGAGAAAGACCTAATTCTCCGCCTCATAGCGACCGGGGGCCTCACATCCTTTGAAACCTCAAGAGGTCCGCGGAGATCAATGCTTCCAAAGGAGACGATGCCTGACTCCTCTTGAAAATGGATAGGAGTCCCAGGATCCCTGTGGCACGTGGAAAGGGACCCTGGGTCTCCGGCCTCACGTGGAGATGCGTCCCAATTGCCATGCCAAGACTCGAGGAGAATCCCGAGGTTCCCTCGCACCTAGGCAGGAGTCCTGACGTCGCTGAACAAACACGTGTCTGGAAGGGCCCTCCCCGTCGTAACTCGAGAATATAACCCAGGTTCCGGCCGCAACTCGAGAAAAACCATGAGATTTCCCCCTCGCCCCGAGTTGAGGCCCGATTCCACTGCACTGCATGCAGAGCAATTCCGTGTTCCACATCAAACGTGAAAGGAGCCTTGATTTCCTTGATGGCACTCCAGAGAAAACCCAAGATCACTGTCTCAAGTCTAGAGGGATCCTGAGGTCACTGGAGCAACACGAAAGGGCTCCGTGGACCCCAAATCAACTCGAGATGAGAGCTTAGTCCCTGGCTTCGACTCAAGAGGAATACCAACTTTCCACAAGCACCTCAAGAGGAGGCTTCTCTCAGCTACAGGTATGTGAGAGGGACCCTGAGTTTGTGGCCTCAAGTGGAATGGACACGGAGATGCTCTGACTCGAAGTAAGGCCGGATATCCCTGCAGTGAATTGAATGCAGGCTCGTGTTGCATCTCCCAAGACGAAGGGATGTCTGAATCCCCTGTGGAGACCACAGTGAAAGACCTAGTTCTCCGCCTCATCGCGACCAGAGGCCTCACATTTTTGAAAAATCGAGAGGTCCGCGGAGATCAATGCTTCCAAAGGAGACGATGCCTGACTCCTCTTGAAAATGGATAGGAGTCCCAGGATCCCTGTGGCACGTCGAAAGGGAACCTGGGTTTCCCGCCTCACGAGGAGACGCGTCCCAATTGCCATGCCAAGACTCGAGGAGAATCCCGAGGTGTCCTCGCACCTAGGCAGGAGTCCTGACGTCGCTGAACAAACACGTGTCTGGAAGGGCCCTCCCCGTCGTAACTCGAGAATATACCCCAGGTTCCGGCCGCAACTCGAGAAAAACCATGAGACTACCCCCTCGCCGCGAGATGAGGCCCGATTCCCCTGCACTGCGGGCAGTGCAATTCCGTGTTCCACATCAAACGTGAAAGGAGCCTTTATTTCCTTGATGGGACTCCAGTGAAAACCCAAGATCACTGTCTCAAGTCTAGAGGGATCCTGAGGTCACTGGAACAACACGAAAGGGCTCCGTGGACCCCAAATCAACTCGAGATGAGAGCTTAGTCCCTGGCTGCTACTCAAGAGGAATACCATCTTTCCACAAGCCCCTCAAGAGGAGTCTTCTCTCAGCTACAGGTATGTGAGAGGGACCCTGAGTTTGTGGCCTCAAGTGGAATGGACACTGAGATGCTCTGACTCGAAGTAAGGCCGGATATCCCTGTAGTGAATTGAATGCAGGCTCGTCTTGCATCTCCCAAGACGAAGGGATGTCTGAATCCCCTGTGGAGACCACAGAGAAAGACCTAGTCCTCCGCCTCATCGCGACCGGAGGCCTCACATCCTTTGAAAACTAAGGAGGTCTGCCAAGATCAATGCTTCCAAAGGAGACGATGCCTGACTCCTCTTGAAAATGGATAGGAGTCCCAGGATCCCTGTTGCACATGGAAAGGGACCCTGGGTCTCCCGCCTCACGTGGAGACGCGTCCCAATTGCCATGCCAAGACTCGAGGAGAATCCCGAGTTGTCCCTCGCACCTAGGCTGGAGTGCTGACGTCGCTGAACAAACACGTGTCTGGAAGGGCCCTCCCCGTCGTAACTCGAGAATATACCCCAGGTTCCAGCCGCAACTCGAGAAAAACCATGAGACTTCCCCCTCGCCGCGAAATGAAGCCCGATTCCCCTGCACTGCGTGCCCAGCAATTCCGTGTTCCACATCAAACGTTAAAGGAGCCTTGATTTGCTTGATGGCACTCCAGATAAACCCCAAGATCACTGTCTCAAGTCTAGAGGGATCCTGAGGTCACTGTAACAACAAGAAAGGGCTCCGTGGACCCCAAATCAACTCGAGATGAGAGCTTAGTCCCTGGCTTAGACTCAAGAGGAATACCAACTTTCCACAAGCAACTCAAGAGGAGGCTTCTCTCAGCTACAGGTATATTTGAGGGACCCCGAGTTTGTGGCCTCAAGTGGAATGGACACCGAGATGCTCTGACTCGAAGTAAGGCCGGATATCCCTGCAGTGAATTGAATGCAGGCTCGTCTTGCATCTCCCAAGACGAAGGGATGTCTGAATCCCCTGTGGAGACCACAGAGAAAGACCTATCCTCCGCCTCATCGCGACCGTAGGCCTCATATATTTTCAAAACTCGAGAGGTCTGCGGAGATCAATGCTTCCAAAGGAGACGATGCCCGACTCCTCTAGAAAATGGATAGGAGTCCCAGGATCCCTGTGGCACGTGGAAAAGGACACTGGGTCTCCCGCCTCACGTGGAGACGCATCCCAATTTCCATGCCAAGACTCGAGGAGATTCCCGAGGTGTCCCTCGCACCTAGGCAGGAGTCCTGACGTCGCTGAACAAACACGTGTCTGGAAGGGCCCTGCCCGTCGTAACTCGAGAATATACCCCAGGTTCCGGCGGCAACTCTAGAAAAACCATGAGACTTCCCCCTCGCCGCGAGATGAGGCCCGATTCCCCTGCCCTGCGTGCAAACCAATTGCGTGTTCCACATCAAAAGTGAAAGGAGCCTTGATTTCCTTGATGCCACTCCAGAGAAAACCCAAGATCACTGTCTCTAGTCTAGAGGGTTCCTGAGGTCACTGTAGCAACACGAAAGGGCTCCGTGGACCCCAAATCAACTCGAGATGAGAGCTTAGTCCCTGGCTTCGACTCAAGAGGAATACCAACTTTCCACAAGCAGCTCAAGAGGAGGCTTCTCTCAGCTAGAGGTATGTGAGAGGGACCCTGAGTTTGTGGCCTCAAGTGGAATGGACACCGAGATGCTCTGACTCGAAGTAAGGCCGGATATCCCTGCAGTGAATTGAATGCAGGCTCGTCTTGCATCTCCCAAGACGAAGGGATGTTTGAATCCGCTGTGGAGACCACAGAGAAAGACCTAGTGCTCCGCCTTATCGCGACCGGAGGCCTCACATCCTTTGAAAACACGAGACGTCCGCGGAGATCAATGCTTCCAAAGGAGAAGATGCCTGACTCCTCTTGAAAATGGATAGGAGTCCCAGGATCCCTGTGGCACGTGGAAAGGGACCCTGGGTCTCCCGCCTCACTGGAGACGCGTCCCAATTGCCATGCCAAGACTCGAGGAGAATCCCGAGGTGTCCCTCGCACCTAGGCAGGAGTCCTCACGTCGCTGAACAAACCCGTGTCTGGAAGGGCCCTCCCCGTCGTTACTCGAGAATATACCCCTGTTCCGGCCGCAACTCGAGAAAAACCATGAGACTTCCCACTCCCCGCAGGATGAGGCCCGATTCCCCTCCACTGCGGGCAGACCAATTCCGTGTTCCACATCAAACGTGAAAGGAGCCTTGATTTCCTTAATAGCACTGCATAGAAAACCCAAGATCACTGTCTCAAGTCTAGAGGGATCCTGAGGTCACTGTAGCAACACGAAAGGGCTCCGTGGACCCCAAATCAACTCGAGATGATAGCTTAGTCCCTGGCTTCGACTCAAGAGGAATACCAACTTTCCACAAGCACCTCAAGAGGAGGCTTCTCTCAGCTACAGGTATGTGAGAGGGACCCTGAGTTTGTGTCCTCGAGTGGAATGGACACCGAGATGCTCTGACTCGAAGTAAGGCTGGATATCCCTGCAGTGAATTGAATGCAGGCTCCTCTTGCATCTCCCAAGACGAAGGGATGTCTGAATCCCCTGTGGAGACCACAGAGAAAGACCTAGTCCTCCGCCTCAACGCGACCGGAGGCCTCACATCGTTTGAAAATATGAGAGGTCCGCGGAGATCAATGCTTCCAAAGGAGACGATGCCTGACTCCTCTTGAAAATAGATAGGAGTCCCAGGATCCCTGTGGCACGTTGAAAGGGACACTGGGTCTCCCGCCACACGTGGAGACGCGTCCCAAATGCCATGTCAAGACTCGAGGAGAATCCCGAGTTGTCCCTCGCACCTAGGCATGAGTCCTGACGTCGCTGAAGAAACACGTGTCTGGAAGGGCCCTCCCCGTCGCAACTCGAGAATATACCCCAGGTTCCGGCCACAACTCGAGAAAAACCATGAGACTTCCCCCTCGCCGCGAGATGAGGCCCAATTCACCTGCACTGCGTGCAGAGCAATTTCGTGTTCCACATCAAACGTGAAAGGAGCCTTGATTTCCTTGATGGCACTCCAGAGAAAACCCAAGATCACTGTCTCATGTCTAGAGGGAACCTGAGGTCACTGGAGCAACACCAAAAGGCTCCGTGGACCCCAAATCAACTCGTGATGAGAGATTAGTCCCGGGCTTCGACTCAAGAGGAATGCCAACTTTCCACAAGCACCTCAAGAGGAGGCTTCTCTCAGCTACAGGTATATGAGAGGTTCCCTGAGTTTGTGCCCTCAAGTGGAATGGACACCGAGATGCTCTGACTCGAAGTAAGGCCGGATATCCCTGCAGTGAATTGAATGCAGGCTCGTCTTGCATCTCCCAAGACGAAGGGATGTCTGAATCCCCTGTGGAGAGCACAGAGAAAGAACTAGTTCTCCGCCTCATCGCGACCGGAGGCCTCACATCCTTTGAAAACTCGAGAGGTCCGTGGAGATCAATGCTTACAAAGGAGACGATGCCTGACTCCTCTTGAAAATGGATAGGAGTCCCAGGATCCCTGTGGCACGAGGAAAGGGACCCTGGGTCTCCCGCCTCACGTGGAGACGCGTCCCAATTGCCATGCCAAGACTCGAGGAGAATCCCGAGTTGTCCCTCGCACCTAGGCAGGAGTCCTGACGTCGCTGAACAAACACGTGTCTGGAAGGGCACTCCCCGTCGTAACTCGAGAAAATACCCCAGGTTCCAGCCGCAACTCGAGAAAAACCATGAGACTTCCCGCTCGCCGCGAGATGAGACCCGATTCCCCGGCACTGCGTGTAGAGCAATTCGGTGTTCCACATCAAACGTAAACGGAGCCTTGATTTCCTTGATGGCACTCCAGAGAAAACCCAAGATCACTGTCTCAAGTCTAGAGGGATCCTGAAGTTACTGGAGCAACATGAAAGGGCTCCGTGGACCCCAAATAAACTCGTGGTGAGAGCCTAGTCCCTGGCTTCGACTCAGGAGGAATACCAACTTTCCACAAGCACTTCAAGAGGAGGCTTCTCTCAGCAACATGTATGTGAGAGGGACCCTGAGATTGTGGCCTCAAGTGGAATGGACACCGAGATGCTCTGACTCGAAGTAAGGCCGGATATCCCTTCAGTGAATTGAATGCAGGCTCGTCTTGCATCTCCCAAGACGAAGGGGTGTCTGAATCCCCTGTGGAGACCACAGAGAAAGTCCTAGTCCTCCGCCTCATCGCGACCGTAGGCCTCACATCCTTTGAAAACTTGAGAGGTCCGCGGAGATCAATGCTTCCAAAGGAGAAGATGCCTGACTCTTCTTGAAAATGGATAGGAGTCCCAGGATCCCTGTGGCACGTGGAAAGGGACCCTGGGTCTCCCGGCTCCCGTGGAGACGCGTCCCAATTGCCATGCCAAGACTCGAGGAGAATCCCGAGGTGTCCCTCGCACCTAGGCAGGAGTCCTGACGTCGCTGAACAAACACGTGTCTGGAAGGGCCCTCCCCGTCGTAACTCGAGAATATACCCCAGGTTCGGGCCGCAACTCGAGAAAAACCATGAGATTTCCCCCTCGCCGCGAGATGAGGCCCGATTCCCCTGCACTACATGCAGAGCAATTCCGTGTTCCACATCAAACGTGAAAGGAGCCTTGATTTCCTTGATGGCACTCCAGGGAAAACCCAAGATCACTGTCTCAAGTCTAGAGGGATCCTGAGGTCACTGGACCAACAGGAAAGGGCTCCGTGGACCCCAAATCAACTCGAGATGAGAGCTTAGTCCCTGGCTTAGACTCAAGAGGAATACCAACTTTCCACAAGCAACTCAAGAGGAGGCTTCTCTCAGCTACAGGTATATTTGAGGGACCCCGAGTTTGTGGCCTCAAGTGGAATGGACACCGAGATGCTCTGACTCGAAGTAAGGCCGGATATCCCTGCAGTGAATTGAATGCAGGCTCGTCTTGCATCTCCCAAGACGAAGGGATGTCTGAATCCCCTGTGGAGACCACAGAGAAAGACCTATCCTCCGCCTCATCGCGACCGTAGGCCTCATATATTTTCAAAACTCGAGAGGTCTGCGGAGATCAATGCTTCCAAAGGAGACGATGCCCGACTCCTCTAGAAAATGGATAGAAGTCCCAGGATCCCTGTGGCACGTGGAAAAGGACACTGGGTCTCCCGCCTCACGTGGAGACGCATCCCAATTCCCATGCCAAGACTCGAGGAGATTCCCGAGGTGTCCCTAGCACCTAGGCAGGAGTCCTGACGTCGCTGAACAAACACGTGTCTGGAAGGGCCCTGCCCGTCGTAACTCGAGAATATACCCCAGGTTCCGGCGGCAACTCTAGAAAAACCATGAGACTTCCCCCTCGCCGCGAGATGAGGCCCGATTCCCCTGCCCTGCGTGCAGACCAATTGCGTGTTCCACATCAAAAGTGAAAGGAGCCTTGATTTCCTTGATGCCACTCCAGAGAAAACCCAAGATCACTGTCTCTAGTCTAGAGGGTTCCTGAGGTCACTGTAGCAACACGAAAGGGCTCCGTGAACCCCAAATCAACTCGAGATGAGAGCTTAGTCCCTGGCTTTGACTCAAGAGGAATACCAACTTTCCACAAGCAGCTCAAGAGGAGGCTTCTCTCAGCTAGAGGTATGTGAGAGGGACCCTGAGTTTGTGGCCTCAAGTGGAATGGACACCGAGATGCTCTGACTCAAAGTAAGGCCGGATATCCCTGCAGTAAATTGAATGCAGGCTCGTCTTGCATCTCCCAAGACGAAGGGATGTCTGAATCCCCTGTGGAGACCACAGAGAAAGACCAAGTCCTCCGCCTCATCGAGACCGGAGGCATCACATCCTTTCAAAATTCTAGAGGTATGCGGAGATCAATGCTTCCAAAGGAGACGATGCCTGACTCTTCTTGAAAATGGATAGGAGTCCCAGGATCCCTGTGGCACGTGGAAAGGGACCCTGGGTCTCCTGCCTCACGTGGAGACGCATCCCAATTGCCATGACAAGACTCGAGAAGAATCCCGAGGTGTCCCTCGCACCTAGGCAGGAGTCCTGACGTCGCTGAACAAACACGTGTCTGGAAGGGCCCTCCCCGTCGTAACTCGAGAATATACCCCAGGTTCCGGCCGCAACTCGAGAAAAACCATGAGACTTCCCCCTCGCCGCGAGATGAGGCCCGATTCCCCTGCACTGCGTGCAGAGCAATTCCGAGTTCCACATCAAACGTGAAAGGAGCCTTGATTTCCTTGATGGCACTCCAGAGAAAACCCAAGATCACTGTCTCAAGTCTAGAGGGATCCTGAGGTCACTGGAGCAACACGAAAGGGCTCCGTGGACGGCAAATCAACTCGATATGAGAGCTTAGTCCCTGGCTTCGACTCAAGAGGAATACCAACTTTCCACAAGCACCTCAAGAGGAGGCTTCTCTCAGCTACAGGTATGTGAGAGGGCCCCTGAGTTTGTGGCCTCAAGTGGAATGGACACCGAGATGCTCTGACTCGAAGTAAGGCCGGATATCCCTGCAGTGAATTGGATGTAGGCTCGTCTTGCATCTCCCAAGACGAAGGGATGTCTGAATCCCCTGTGGAGACCACAGAGAAAGACCTAATTCTCCGCCTCATCGTGAGCGGAGGCCTCACATCCTTTGAACACTCGAGAGGTCCTCGGAGATCAATGCTTCCAAAGGAGACGATGCCTGACTCCTCTTGAAAATGGATAGGAGTCCCAGGATCACTGTGGCACGTGGAAAGGGACCCTGGGTCTCCCGCCTCACGTGGAGACGCGTCCCAAATGCCATGTCAAGACTCGAGGAGAATCCCGAGTTGTTCCTCGCACCTAGGCATGAGTCCTGACGTCGCTGAAGAAACACGTGTCTGGAAGGGCCCTCCCCGTCGCAACTCGAGAATATACCCCAGGTTCCGGCCACAACTCGAGAAAAACCATGAGACTTCCCCCTCGCCGCGAGATGAGGCCCAATTCACCTGCACTGCGTGCAGAGCAATTTCGTGTTCCACATCAAACGTGAAAGGAGCCTTGATTTCCTTGATGGCACTCCAGAGAAAACCCAAGATCACTGTCTCATGTCTAGAGGGAACCTGAGGTCACTGGAGCAACACCAAAAGGCTCCGTGGACCCCAAATCAACTCGTGATGAGAGATTAGTCCCGGGCTTCGACTCAAGAGGAATACCAACTTTCCACAAGCACCTCAAGAGGAGGCTTCTCTCAGCTACAGGTATGTGAGAGGTTCCCTGAGTTTGTGCCCTCAAGTGGAATGGACACCGAGATGCTCTGACTCGAAGTAAGGCCGGATATCCCTGCAGTGAATTGAATGCAGGCTCGTCTTGCATCTCCCAAGACGAAGGGATGTCTGAATCCCCTGAGGAGACCACAGAGAAAGAACTAGTTCTCCGCCTCATCGCGACCGGAGGCCTCACATCCTTTGAAAACTCGAGAGGTCCGTGGAGATCAATGCTTCCAAAGGAGACGATACCCGACTCCTCTTGAAAATGGATAGGAGTCCCAGGTTCCCTGTGGCACGTGGAAAAGGACACTGGGTCTCCCGCCTCACGTGGAGACGCATCCCAATTGCCATGCCAAGACTCGAGGAGATTCCTGAGGTGTCCCTCGCACTTAGGCAGGAGTCTTGACGTCGCTGAACAAACACGTGTCTGGAAGGGCCCTCCCCGTCGTAACTCGAGAATATACCCCAGGTTCCGGCCGCAACTCGAGAAAAACCATGAGACTTCCCCCTCGCCGCGAGATGAGGCCCGATTCCCCTGCCCTGCGTGCAGACCAATTCCGTGTTCCACATCAAAAGTGAAAGGAGCCTTGATTTCCTTGATGGCACTCCAGAGAAAACCCAAGATCACTGTCTCTAGTCTAGAGGGTTCCTGAGGTCACTGTAGCAACACGAAAGGGCTCCGTGGACCCCAATTCTACTCGAGATGAGAGCTTAGTCCTTGGCTTCGACTCAAGAGGAATACCAACTTTCCACAAGCACCTCAAGAGGAGGCTTCTCGCAGCCTCAGGTATGTGAGAGGGCCCCTGAGTTTGTGGCCTTAAGTGGAATGGACACCGAGATGCTCTGACTCGAAGTAAGGCCGAATATCCCTGCAGTGAATTGAATGCAGGCTCGTCTTTCATCTCCCAAGACGAAGGGTTGTCTGAATCCCCTGTGGAGACCACAGAGAAAGACCTAGTCCTCCGCCTCATCTAGACCGGAGGCATCACATCCTTTCAAAATTCGAGAGGTATGCGGAGATCAATGCTTCCAAAGGAGACGATACCTGAGTCTTCTTGAAAATGGATAGGAGTCCCAGGATCCCTGTGGCACGTGGAAAGGGACCCTGGGTCTACCGCCTCACGTGGAGACGCATCCCAATTCCCATGCCAAGACTCGAGGAGAATCCCGAGGTGTCCCTCGCACCTAGGCAGGAGTCCTGACGTCGCTGAACAAACACGTGTCTGGAAGGGCCCTCCCCGTCGTAACTCGAGAATATACCCCAGTTTCCGGCCGCAACTCGAGAAAAACCATGAGACTTCCCCCTCGCCGCGAGATGAGGCCCGATTCCCCTGCACTGCGTGCAGAGCAATTCCGTGTTCCACATCAAACATGAAAGGAGCCTTGATTCCTTGATGGAACTCCAGAGAAAACCCAAGATCACTGTCTCTAGTCTAGAGGGATCCTGAGGTCACTGGAGCAACACGAAAGGGCTCCGTGGACCCCAAATCAACTCGAGATGAGAGCGTAGTCCCTGGCTTATACTCAAGAGGAATACCAACTTTCCACAAGCACCTCAAGAGGAGGCTTCTCTCAGCTACAGGTATGTGAGAGGAACCCTGAGTTTGTGGCCTCAAGTGGAATGGACACCGAGATGCTCTGACTCGAAGTAAGGCCGGATATGCCTGCAGTGAATTGAATGCAGGCTCGTCGTGCATCTCCCAAGACGAAGGGTTGTCTGAATTCCCTGTGGAGACCACAGAGAAAGACCTAGTCCTCCGCCTCAACGCGACCGGAAGCCTCACATCCTTTGAAAACTCGAGAGGTCTGCAGAGATCAATGCTTCCAAAGGAGACGATGCCTGACTCCTCTTGAAAATAGATAGGAGTCCCAGGATCCCTGTGGCACGTGGAAAGAGACCCTGGGTCTCCCGCCTCACGTGGAGACGTGTCCCAATTGCCATGCCAAGACTCGAGGAGAATCCCGAGGTGTCCCTCGCACCTAGGCAGTTGTCCTGACGTCGCTGAACAAACACGTGTCTGGAAGGGCCCTCCCCGTCGTAACTCGAGAATAGACCCCATGTTCTGGCCGCAACTAGAGAAAAACCATGAGACTTCCCCCTCGCCCCGAGATGAGGCCCGATTCCCCTGCACTGCGTGCAAAGCAATTCCGTGTTCCTCATCAAAATTGAAAGGAGCCTTGATTTCCTTGATGGCACTCCAGAGAAAACCCAAGATCACTGTCTCAAGTCTAGAGGGATCCTGAGGTCACTGGAGCAACATGAAGGGGCTCCGTGGACCCCAAATCAACTCGAGATGAGAGCTTAGTCCCTGGCTTCGACTGAAGAGGAATACCAACTTTCCACAAGCAACTCAAGAGGAGGCTTCTCTCAGCTACAGGTATGGGAGAGGGACCCTGAGTTTGTGGCCTCAAGTGGAATGGACACCGAGATGCTCTGACTCGAAGTAAGGCCGGATATCCCTGCAGTGAATTGATTGCAGCCTCGTCTTGCATCTCCCAAGACGAAGGGATGTCTGAATCCCCTGTGGAGACCACAGAGAAAGACCTAGTCGTCCGCCTCAACGCGAACGGAGGCCTCACATCCTTTGAAAAATCTAGAGGTCCGAGGAGATCAATGCTTCCCAAGGAGACGATGCCTGACTCCTCCTGAAAGTGGATAGGAGCCCCAGGATCCCTGTGGCACGTGGAAAGGGACCCTGGGTCTCCCGCCTCACGTGGAGACGCGTCCCAATTGCCATGCCAAGACTCGAGGAGAATCCCGAGGTTTCCCTCGCACCTAGGCAGGAGTCCTGACGTCGCTGAAAAAACACGTGTCTGGAAGGGCCCTCCCCGTCGTAACTCGAGAATATACCCCAGGTTCCAGTCGCAACTCGAGAAAAACCATGAGACTTCCCCCTCGCCGAGAGATGAGGCCCGAATCCCCTGCACTGCATGCAGAGCAATTCCGTGTTCCACATCAAACGTGAAAGGAGCCTTGATTTCCTTGATGGCACTCCAGAGAAAACCCAAGATCACTGTCTCATGTCTAGAGGGAGCCTGAGGTCACTGTAGCTACAGGAAAGGGCTCCGGGGACCCCAAATCAACTCGAGATGAGAGCTTAGTCCCTGGCTTCGACTCAAGAGGAATACCAACTTTCCACAAGCACCTCAAGAGGAGGCTTCTCTCAGCTACAAGTATATGAGAGTTACCCTGATTTTGTGGCCTCAAGTGGAATGGACACCTTGATGCTCTGACTCGAAGTAAGGCCGGATATCCCAACAGTGAATTGAATGCAGGCTGGTCTTGCATCTCCCAAGACGAAGAGATTTATGAATCCCCTGTGGAGACCAGAGAGAAAGACCTGGTTCTCCGACTCATCGCGACTGAAGGCCTCACATCCTTTGAAAACTCTAGAGGTCCGCGGACATCAATGCTTCCAAAGAAGACGATGCCTGACTCCTCTTGAAAGTGGATAGGAGTCCCAGGATCCCTGTGGCACGTGGAAAGTGACCCTGGGTCTCCCGCCTCACGTGGAGACGCGTCCCAATTGCCATGCCAAGACTCGAGGAGAATCCCGAGGTTTCCCTCGCACCTAGGCAGGAGTCCTGACGTCGCTGAACAAACACGTGTCTGGAAGGGCCCTCCCCGTCGTAACTCGAGAATATACCCCAGGTTCCGGTCGCAACTCGAGAAAAACCATGAGACTTCCCCCTCGCCGAGAGATTAGGCCCGAATCCCCTGCACTGCGTGCAGAGCAATTCCGTGTTCCACATCAAACGTGAAAGGAGCCTTGATTTCCTTGACGGCACTCCAGAGAAAACCCAAGATCACTGGCTCAAGTCTAGAGGGATCCTGAGGTCACTGGAGCAACACGAAAGGGATCCGTGGACCCCAAATCAACTCGAGATGAGAGCTTAGTCCCTGGCTTCGACTCAAGAGGAATACCAACTTTCCACAAGCACCTCAAAGGAGGCTGCTCTCAGCTACAGGTATGTGAGAGGGACCCTGAGTTTGTGGCCTCAAGTGGAATGGACACCGAGATGCTCTGACTCGAAGTAAGGCCGGATATCCGTGCAGTGAATTGAATGCGGGCTCGTCTTGCATCTCCCAAGACGAAGGTTTGTCTGAATCCCCTGTGGAGACCACAGAGAAAGACCTAGTTCTTCGCCTCATCGCGACCGGAGGCCTCACATCCTTTGAAAACTCGAGAGGTCCATGGAGATTGATGCTTCCAAAGGAGACGATGCCTGACTCCTCTTGAAAATAGATAGGAGTCCCAGGATCCCTGTGGCACGTGGAAAGGGACCCTGGGTCTCCCGCCTCACGTGGAGACGTGTCCCAATTGCCATGCCAAGACTCGAGGAGAATCCCGAGGTGTCCCTCGCCCCTAGGCTGGAGTCCTGACGTCGCTGAAAAAACACGTGTCTGGAAGGGCCCTCCCCGTCGTAACTCGAGAATATACCCGAGGTTCCGTCCGCAACTCGAGAAAAACCATGATATTTCCCCGTCGCCGCGAGTTGAGGCCCGATTCCCCTGGACTGCGTGCAGAGAAATTCCGTGTTCCACATCAAACGTGAAAGGAGCCTTGATTTCCTTGATGGCACTCCAGAGAAAACCCAAGATCACTGTCTCAACTCTAGAGGGATGCTGAGGTCAATGGAGCAACACGAAATTTCCCCTTGGTCCACAAATCAACTCGAGATGAGAGCTTAGTCCCTGGCTTCGACTCAAGAGGAATACCAACTTTCCATAAGCACCTCAAGAGGAGGCTTCTCTCAGCTACAGGTATGTGAGAGGGACCCTGAGTTTGTGGCCTCAAGTGGAATGGACACCGAGATGCTCTGACTCGAAGTAAGGCCGGATATCCCTGCAGTGAATTGAATGCAGCCTCGTCTTGCATCTCCCAAGACGAAGGGATGTCTGAATCCCCTGTGGAGACCACAGAGAAAGACCTAATTCTCCACCTCATAGCGACCGGTGGCCTCACATCCTTTGAAACTTCGAGAGGTCCGCGGAGATCAATGCTTCCAAAGGAGACGATGCCTGACTCCTCTTGAAAATGGATAGGAGTCCCAGGATCCCTGTGGCACGTGGAAAGGGACCCTGGGTCTCCCGCCTCACGTGGAGACGCGTCCCAATTGCCATGCCAAGACTCGAGGAGAATCCGGAGGTGTCCCTCGCCCCTAGGCAGCAGTCCTGACGTTGCTGAACAAACACGTGTCTGGAAGGGCCCTCCCCGTCGTAACTCGAGAATATACCCCAGGTTCCGGCCGCAACTCGAGAAAAACCATGAGATTTCCCCCTCGCCGTGAGTTGAGGCCCGATTCCCCTGCACTGCATGAAGAGCAATTCCGTGTTCCACATCAAAAGTGAAAGGAGCCTTGATTTCCTTGATGGCACTCCAGAGAAAACCCAAGATCACTGTCTCAAGTCTAGAGGGATACTGAGGACAATGGAGCAACACAAAAGAGCTCCGTGGACCCCAAATCAACTCGAGATGAGAGCTTAGTCCCTGGCTTCGACTTAAGAGGAATACCAACTTTCCACAAGCACCTCAAGAGGAGGCTTCTCTCAGCTACAGGTATGTGAGAGGGACCCTGAGTTTGTGGCCTCCAGTGGAATGGACAGCGAGATGCTCTGACTCGAAGTAAGGCCGGATATCCCTGCAGTGAATTGTATGCAGGCTCGTCTTGCATCTTCCAAGAAGAAGGGATGTCTGAATCCCCTGTGGAGACGACAGAGAAAGACGTAGTCCTCTGCCTAATCGCGTCCGGAGGCCTCACATCCTTTGAAAACTCGAGAGGTCTGCGGAGATCAATGCTTCCAAAGGAGACGATTCCTGACTCCTCTGGAAATTGGATAGGAGTCCCAGGATCCGTGTGGCACGTGGAAAGGGACCCTGGGTCTCCCGCCTTAAGTGGAGACGCGTCCCAATTGCCATGCCAAGACTCGAGGAGAATCCCGAGGTGTCCCTCGCACCTAGGCAGGAGTCCTGACGTCGCTGAAAAAACACGTATCTGGAAGGGCCCTCCCCGTCGTAACTCGAGAATATACCCCTGGTTCTGGCCGCAACTAGAGAAAAACCATGAGATTTCCCCCTCGCCGCGAGTTTAGGCCCGATTCCCCTGCACTGCGTGCAGAGCAATTCCGTGTTCCACATCAAACGTGAAAGGAGCCTTGATTTCCTTGATGGCACTACAGAGAAAACCCAAGATCACGGTCTCAAGTCTAGAGGGATCCTGAGGTCACTGGAGCAACACGAAAGGGCTCCGTGGACCCCAAATCAACTCGAGATGAGAGCTTAGTCCCTGGCTTCGACTCAAGAGGAATACCAACTTTCCACCAGCACCTAAAGAGGAGGCTTCTCTCAGCTACAGGTATGTGAGAGGGACCCCTGATTTTGTGGCCTCAAGTGGAATGGACACCGAGATGCTCTGACTCGAAGTAAGGCCGGATATCCCTGCAGTGAATTGAATGCAGGCTCGTCTTGCATCTCCCAAGACGAAGGGATGTCTGAATCCCCTGTGGAGATGACAGAGAAAGACTGAGTTCTCCGCATCATCGCGACCAGAGGCCTCACATCCTTTGAAAAATCGAGAGGTATGCGAGGATCAATGCTTCCAACGGAGACGATGTCTGACTCCTCTGGAAAATAGATAGGAGTCCCAGCATCCCTATGGCACGTGAATTGGGACTCTGGGTCTCCCGCCTCACGTGGAGACGCGTCCCAATTGCCATGCCAAGACTCGAGGAGAATCCCGAGGTGTCCCTCGCACATAGGAAGGAGCCCTGACGTCGCTGAATAAACACGTGTCTGGAAGGGCCCTCCCCGTCGTAACTCGAGAATATACCCCAGGTTCCGGTCGCAACTCGAGAAAAACCATGAGACTTCCCCCTCGCCGTGAGATGAGGCCCGATTCCCCTGCACTGCGTGCAGAGCAATTCCGTGTTCCCCGTCAAACGTGAAAGGAGCCTTGATTTCCTTGATGGCACTCCAGACAAAACCCAAGATCACTGTCTCAAGTCTAGAGGGATCCTGAGGTCACTGGAGCAACACGAAAGGGCTCCGTGGAATGCAAATCAACTCGAGATGAGAGCTTAGTCCCTGGCTTCAACTCAAGAGGAATGCCAACTTTCCACAAGCACCTCAACAGGAGGCTTCTCTCAGCTACAGGTATGTGAGAAGGCCCCTGAGTTTGTGGCCTCACGTGGAATGGACACCGAGATGCTCTGACTCGAAGTAAGGCCGGATATCCCTGCAATGAATTGAATGCAGGCTCGTCTTGCATCTCCCAAATGAAGGGATGTCGGAATCCCCAGTGGAGACGACAGAGAAAGACCTAGTCCTCCGCCTCATCGTGACCGGAGGCTTCACCTCTTTTGAAAACTCGAGAGGTCTGCGGAGATCAATGCTTCCAAAGGAGACGATGCCTGACTCCTCTTGAAAATGGATAGGAGTCCCAGGATCCCTGTGGCACGTGGAAAGGAACCCTGGGTCTCCCGCCTCACGTGGAGACGGGTCCCAATTGCCATGCGAAGACTCGAGGAGAATCCAGAGGTGTCCCTCGCACCTAGGCAGGAGTCCTGACGTCGCGGAACAAACACGTGTCTGGAAGGGCCCTCCCCGTCGTAACTCGAGAATATACCCCAGGTTCCGGCCGCACCTCGAGAAAAACCATGAGACTTCCCCCTCGCCGCGAGATGAGGCCCGATTCCCCTGCACTGCGTGCAGAGCAATTCCGTGTTCCACATCAAACGTGAAAGGAGCCTTGATTTCCTTGATGGCACACCAGAGAAAACCCAAGATCACTGTCTCAAGTCAAGAGGGATCCTGAGGTAACTGGAGCAACACGAAAGGGCTCTGTGGACCCCAAGTCAACACTAGATAAGAGCTTAGTCCTTGACTTCGAATCAAGAGGAACACCAACTTTCCACAAGCACCTCAAGAGGAGGCTTCTCTCAGCTACAGGTAAGTGAAAGGGACCCTGAGTTTGTGGCCTCAAGTGGAATGGACACCGAGATGCTCTGACTCGAAGTAAGGCCGGATATCCCTGCAGTGAATTGAATGCAGGCTCGTCTTGCATCTCCCAAGACGAAGGGTTGTCTGAATCCCCTGTGGAAACCACAGAGAAAGACCTAGTTCTCCGCCTCAACGCGAACGGAGGCCTCACATCCTTTGAAAACTCGAGAGGTCGGCGGAGATCAATGCTTCCAAAGGAGCCGATGCCTGACTCCTCTTGAAAATGGATAGGAGCCCCAGGATCCCTGTGGCACGTGGAAAGGGACCCTGGGTCTCCGGCCTCACGTGGAGACGCGTCCCAATTGCCATGCCAAGACTCAAGGAGAATCCCGAGGTGTCCCTCGCAGCTAGGAAGGAGTCCTGACGTCGCTGAACAAACACGTGTCTGGAAGGGCCCTCCCCGTCGTAACTCGAGAATATACCTCAGGTTCCGGCCGCAATTCGAGAAAAACAATGAGATTTCCCCCTTGCCGCGAGTTGAGGCCCGATTCACCGGCAATGCGTGCAGAGCAATTCCGTGTTCCACATCAAATGTGAAAGGAGCCTTGATTTCCTTAATGGCACTCCAGAGAAAACCCAAGATCACTGTCTCAAGTCTAGAGGGATCCTGAGGTCACTGGAGCAACACGAAAGGGCTCAGTGGACCCCAAATCAACTCGAGATGAGAGATTAGTCCCTGGCTTCAACTCAAGAGGAATACGAACTTTCCACAAGCCCCTCAAGAGGAGGCTTCTCTCAGCTACAGGTATGTGAGAAGGACCCTGAGTTTGTGGCCTCAAGTGGAATGGACACCGAGTTGCTCTGACTCGAAGTAAGGCCGGATATCCCTGCAGTGAATTGAATGCAGGCTCATCTTGCATCTCCTAAGACGAAGGGATGTCTGAATCCCCTGTGCAGAACACAGAGAAAGACCTAGTCCTCCGCCTCAACGCGACCGGAGGCCTCACATCCTTTGAAAACTCGAGAGGTCCGGGGAGATCAATGCTTTCAAAGGAGACGATGCCTGACTCCTCTTGAAAATGGATAGGAGTCCCAAGATCCCTGTGGCTCGTGGAAAGGGACCCTGGGTCTACGGCCTCACGTGGAGATGCGTCCCAATTGCCATGCCAAGCCTCGAGGAGAATCCCGAGGTGTCCCTCGCACCTAGGCAGAAGTCCTGAAGTCGCTGAACAAACACGTGTCTGGAAGGGCCCTCCCCGTCGTAACTCGAGAATACACCCCAGGTTCCGGCCGCAACTCGATAAAAACCATGAGAATTCCCCCTCGCCGCGAGATGAGGCCTGATTCCCCTGCACTGCTTGCAGAGAAATTCCGTGTTCCACATCAAACGTGAAAGGAGCCTTGATTTCCTTGACGGCACTCCAGACAAAACCCAAGATCACTGTCTCAAGTCTAGAGGGATCCTGAGGTCACTGTAGCAACAAGAAATGGCTCCGTGGACTCCAAATCAACTCGAGATGAGAGCTTAGTCCCTGGCTTCAACTCAAGGGGAATACCAACTTTCCACAAGCACCTCAAGAAGAGGCTTCTCTCAGCTACAGGTATATGAGACGGACCCTGAGTTTGTGGCCTCAAGTGGAATGGACACCGAGATGCTCTGACTCTTAGTAAGGCCGGATATCCCTACAGGGAATTGAATGCAGGCTCGTCTTGCATCTCCCAAGACGAAGGGATGTCTGAATCCCCTGTGGAGACCTCAGAGAAAGACCTAGTTCTCCGCCTCATCGCGACCGGAGGCCTCACATCTTTGAAAATTCAAGAGGTCCACGGAGATCAATGCTTCCAGAGGAGACGATGCCTGACTCCTCTTGAAAATGGATAGGAGTCCCAGGATCCCTGTGGCACGTGCAAAGGGACCCTGGGTCTCCCGCCTCACGTGGAGACGCGTCCCAATTGCCATGCCAAGACTCGAGGAGAATCCCGAGGTGTCCCTCACACCTAGGCAGGAGTCCTGACGTCGCTGAACAAACACGTGTCTGGAAGGGCCCTCCCCGTCGTAACTCGAGAATATACCCCAGGTTCCGGCCGCAACTCGAGAAAAACCATGAGACTTCCCCCTCGCCGCGAGAGGAGGCCCGATTCCCCTGCACTGCGTGCAGAGCAATTCCGTGTTCCACATCAAACGTGAAAGGAGCCTTGATTTCCTTGATGGCACTCCAGAGAAAACCCAAGATCACTGTCTCAAGTCTAGAGGGATCCTGCGGTCACTGGAGGAACAAGAATGGGCTCCGTGGACCCCTAATCAACTCGAGATGAGAGCTTAGTCCCTGGCTTCGACTCAAGAGGAATACCAACTTTCCACAAGCACCTCAAGAGGACGCTTCTCTCAGCAACAGGTATGTGAGAGGGACCCTGAGTTTGTGGCCTCAAGTGTAATGGACACCGAGATGCTCTGACTCGAAGTAAGGCCGGATATCCCTCCAGTGAATTGAATGCAGGCTCGTCTTGCATCTTACAAGACGAAGGGATGTCTGAATCCCCTGTGGAAACCACAGAGAAAGACCTAGTCCTCCGCCTCAACGCGACCGGAGGCGTCACATCCTTTGAAAACTCGAGAGGTCCGCGGAGATCAATGCTTCCAAAGGAGACGATGCCTGACTCCTCTTGAAAATGGATAGGAGTCCCAGGATGCCTGTGGCACGTGGAAAGGGACCCTGGGTCTCCCGCCTCACGTGGAGACGCGTTCCAATTGCCATGCCAAGACTCGAGGAGAATCCCGAGTTGTCCCTCGCACCTAGGCAGGAGTCCTGACTTCGCTGAAGAAACAAGTGTCTGGAAGGGCCCTCCCCGTCGTAACTCGACAATATACCACAGGTTCCGGCCGCAACTCGAGAAAAACCATGAGACTTCCCCCTCGCCGCGAGATGAGGCCCGATTCCCCTGCACTGCGTGCAGAGCAGTTCCGTGTTCCACATCAAACGTGAAAGGAGCCTTGATTTCCTTGATGGCACTCCAGAGAAAACCCAAGATCACTGTTTCAAGTCTAGAGGGATCCTGAGGTCATTGGAGCAACACGAAAGGGCTCCCTGGACCCCAAATCAACTCGAGATGAGAGCTTAGTCCCTGGCTTCGACTCAAGAGGAATACCAACTTTCCACAAGCACCTCAAGAGGAGGCTTCTCTCAGCTACAGGTATGGGAGAGGGGCCCTGAGTTTGTGGCCTCAAGTGGAATGGACACCGAGATGCTCTGACTCGAAGTAAGGCCGGATATCCCTGTAGTGAATTGAATGCAGGCTCGTCTTGCATCTCCCAAGACGAAAGGATGTCTGAATCCCCTGTGGAGACCACAGAGAAAGAACTAGTTGTCCACCTCATCGCGACCGGAGGCCTCACATCCTTTGAAAACTCGAGAGGTCCGCGGAGATCAATACTTCCGAAGGAGAAGATGCCTGACTCCTCTTGAAAATGGATAGGAGTCCCAGGATCCCTGTGGCTCGTGGAAAGGGACCCTGGGTCTCCGGCCTCACGTGGAGATGCGTCCCAATTGCCATGCCAAGACTTGAGGAGAATCCCGAGGTGTCCCTCGCACCTAGGCAGAAGTCCTGAAGTCGCTGAACAAACACGTGTCTGGAAGGGCCCTCCCCGTCGTAACTCGAGAATATACCCCAGGTTCCGGCCGCAACTCGATAAAAACCATGAGAATTCCCCCTCGCCGCAAGATGAGGCCTGATTCCCCTGCACTGCTTGCAGAGCAATTCCGTGTTCCACATCAAACGTGAAAGGAGACTTGATTTCCTTGACGGCACTCCAGACAAAACCCAAGATCACTGTCTCAAGTCTAGAGGGATCCTGAGGTCACTGTAGCAACAAGAAATGGCTCCGTGGACTCCAAATCAACTCGAGATGAGAGCTTAGTCCCTGGCTTCAACTCAAGGGGAATACCAACTTTCCACAAGCACCTCAAGAAGAGGCTTCTCTCAGCTTCAGGTATATGAGACGGACCCTGAGTTTGTGGCCTCAAGTGGAATGGACACCGAGATGCTCTGACTCTTAGTAAGGCCGGATATCCCTACAGGGAATTGAATGCAGGCTCGTCTTGCATCTCCCAAGACGAAGGGATGTCTGAATCCCCTGTGGAGACCACAGAGAAAGACCTAGTTCTCCGCCTCATCGCGACCGGAGGCCTCACATCTTTGAAAACTCAAGAGGTCCACGGAGATCAATGCTTCCAGAGGAGACGATGCCTGACTCCTCTTGAAATTGGATAGGAGTCCCAAGATCCCTGTGGCACGTGGAAAGGGATCCTGGGTCTCCCGCCTCACGTGGAGACGCGTCCCAATTGCCATGCCAAGACTCGAGGAGAATCCCGATGTGTCCCTCGAACCTAGGCAGGAGTCCTGACGTCGCTGAACAAACACGTGTCTCGAAGGGCCCACCGCATCGTAACTCGAGAATATACCCCAGGTTCCGAACGCAACTCGAGAAAAAGCATGAGACTTCCCCCTCGCCACGAGCTGAGGCCCGATTCCCCTGCACTGCGTGCAGAGCAATTCCGTGATCCACGTCAAACGTGATAGGAGCCTTGATTTCCATGATGGCACTCCAGAAAAAACCCAACATCACTGTCTCAAGTCTAGAGGGATCCTGAGGTCACTGTAGCAACATGAAAGGGCTCTGTGGACCTCAAATAAACTCGAGATGAGAGCTTAGTCCCTGGCATCGACTCAAGAGGAATACCAACTTTCCAAAATCACCTCAAGAGGAGGCTTCTCTCAGCTACAGGTATGTGAGAGGAACCCAGAGTTGGTGGCCTCAAATGGAATGGACACCGAGATGCACTGAATCGAAGTAAGGCTGAATATCCCTGCAGTGAATTGAATGCAGGCTCGTCTTGCATCTCCCAAGACGAAGGGATGTCTGAATCCCCTGTGGAGACCACAGAGAAAGACCTAGTTCTATGCCTGATCGCGACCGGAGGCCTCACATCTTTGAAAACTCAAGAGGTCCACGGAGATCAATGCTTCCAGAGGACACGATGCCTGACTCCTCTTGAAATGGAAAGGAGTCCCAGTATCCCATGGCACTTGGAAAGGGACCCTGGGTCTCCCGCCTCATGTGGAGACGCGTCCCTATAGCCTTGCCAAGACTCGAGGAGAATCCCGAGGTGTCCCCCGCACCTAGGCAGGAGTCCTGATGTCGCTGAACAAACACGTGTCTGGAAGGGCCCTCCCCGTCGTAACTCGAGAATATACCCCAAGTTCAGGCCGCAACTTGAGAAAAACCATGAGACATCCCCCTCGGCGCGAGATGAGGCCCGATTCCCCTGCACTGCGTGCAGAGCAATTCCGTGTTCCACATCAAACGAGAAAGGACCCTTGATTTCCTTGTTGGCACTACAGCGAAAACCCAAGTCACTGTCTCAAGTCTAGAGGGATCCTGAGGTCACTGTACCAACACAAAAGGGCTCCGTGGACCCCAAATCAACTCGAGATGAGAGCTTAGTCACTGGCTTCGACTCAAGAGGAATACCAACTTTCCACAAGCACCTGAAGAGGAGGCTTCTCGCAGCGACAGGTATGTGAGAGGGCCCCTGAGTTTGTGGCCTCAAGTGGACTGGACACCGAGATGCTCTGACTCGAAGTAAGGCCGGATATCCCTGCAGTGAATTGAATGCAGGCTCGTCTTGCATCTCCCAAGACGAAGGGATGTCTGAATCCCCTGTGGAGACCACAGAGAAAGACCTAGTCCTCCGCCTCATCGCGACCGGAGGCCTCACATCCTTTGAAAACTCGAGAGGTCCGCGGAGATCAATGCTTCCAAAGGAGACGATGCCTGACTCCTCTTGAAAATGGATAGGAGTCCCAAGATCCCTGTGGCACGTGCAAAGGGACCCTGGGTCTCCCGCCTCACGTGGAGACGCGTCCCAATTGCCATGCCAAGACTCGAGGAGAATCCCGAGGTGTCCCTCACACCTAGGCAGGAGTCCTGATGTCGCTGAACAAACACGTGTCTGGAAGGGCCCTCCCCATCGTAACTCGAGAATATACCCCAGGATCCGGCCGCAACTCGAGAAAAACCATGAGAATTCCCCCTCGCCGCGACATGAGGCCCGATTCCCCTGCACGGCGTGCAGAGCAATTCCGTGTTCCACATCAAACGTGAAAGGAGCCTTGATTTCCTTGATGGCACTCCAGAGAAAACCCAAGATCACTGTCTCAAGTCTAGAGGGATCCTGAGGTCACTGGAGCAACACGAAATTTCTCCGTGGACCCCAAATGAACTCGAAATGAGAGCTTAGTCCCTAGCTTCGACGCAAGAGGAATACCAACTTTCCACAAGCACCTCAAGAGGAGGCTTCTCTCAACTACAGGTATGTGAGAGGACCCTGAGTTTGTGGCCTCAAGTGGAATGGACATCGAGATCCTCTGACTCGAAGTAAGGCCGGATATCCCTGCAGTGAATTGAATGCAGGCTCGTCTTGCATCTCCCAAGATGAAGTGATGTCTGAACCCCCTGTGGAGACCACAGAGAAAGACCTAGTCCTCCGCCTCAACGCGACCGGAGGCCTCACATCCTTTGAAAACTCGAGAGGTCCGCGGAGATCAATGCTTCCAAAGGAGACGATGCCTGACTCCTCTTGAAAATGGATAGGAGTCCCAGGATCCCTGTGGCACGTGGAAAGGGACCCTGGGTCTCCCGCCTCACATGGAGATGCGTCCCAATTGCCATGCCAAGACTCGAGGAGAATCCCGAGGTGTCCCTCGCACCTAGGCAGGAGTCCTGACGTCGCTGAACAAACCCGTGTCTGGAAGGGCCCTCCCCGTCGTAACTCGAGAATATACACCAGGTTCCGGCCGCAACTCGAGAAAAGCTATGAGACTTCCCCCTCGCCGCGAGATGAGCCCCGATTCCCCTGCACTGCATGCAGAGCAATTCCGTGTTCCACATCAAACGTGAAAGGAGCCTTGATTTCCTTGATGGCACTCCAGAGAAAACCCAAGATCACTGTCTCAAGTCTAGAGGGATCCTGAGGTCACTGGAGCAACACGAAAGGGCTCCGTGGACCCCAAATCAACTCGAGATGAGAGCTTAGTCCCTGGCTTCGACTCAAGAGGAATACCAACTTTCCACAAGCACCTCAAGAGGAGGCTTCTCTCAGCTACAGGTAAGTGAGAGGGACCCTGAGTTTTTGGCCTCAAGTGGAATGGACACCGAGATGCTCTGACTCGAAGTAAGGCCAGATATCCCAACAGTGAATTGAAAGCAGGCTCATCTTGCATCTCCCAAGACGAAGGGATGTCTGAATCCCCTGTGGAGACGACAGAGATAGACCTAGTCCTCCGCCTCTTCGCGACCGGAGGCCTCACATCCTTTGAAAACTCGAGAGGTATGCGGAGGTCAATGCTTCCAAAGGAGACGATGCCTGACTCCTCTTGAAAATGGATAGGAGTCCCAGGATCCCTGTGGCACGTGGAAAGTGACCCTCGGTCTCCCGCCTCACGTGGAGATGCGTCCCAATTGCCATGCCAAGACTCGAGGAGAATCCCGAGGTGTCCCTCGCACCTAGGCAGGAGTCCTGATGTCGCTGAACAAACACGTGTCTGGAAGGGCCCTCCCCGTCGTAACTCGAGAATATACCCCAGGTTCCGGCCGCAACTCGAGAAAAACCATGAGACTTACCCCTCGCCGCGAGATGAGGCCCGATTCCCCTGTACTGCGTGCAGAGCAATTCGGTTTTCCACATCAAACGTGAAAGGAGCCTTGATTTCCTTGATGGCACTCCAGAGAAAACCCAAGATCACTGTCTCAAGTCTAGAGGGATCCTGAGGTCACTGTACCAACAGGAAATGGCTCCGTGGACCCCAAATCAACTCGAGATGAGAGCTTAGTCCCTGGCTTCGACTCAAGAGGAATACCAACTTTCCACAAGCACCTCAAGAGGAGGCTTCTCTCAGCTAAATGTATGTGACAGGGACCCTGAATTTGTGGACTAAAGTGTAATGGACACCGAGATGTTCTGACTCGAAGTAAGGCCGGATATCCCGGCAGTGAATTGAATGCAGGCTCGCCTTGCATCTCCCAAGATGAAGGGATGTCTGAATCCCCTGTGGAGACCACAGAGAAAGACCTAGTTCTCCGCCTCATCGCGACCGGAGGCCTCACATCCTTTGAAAACTCGAGAGGTCCGGGGAGATCAATGCTTCCAAAGGAGACGATGCCTGACTCCTCTTGAAAATGGATAGAAGTCCCAGGATCTCTGTGGCACGTGGAAAGGGACCCTGGGTCTCCCGCCTCACGTGGAGATGCGTCCCAATTGCCATGCCAAGACTCGAGGAGAATCCCGAGGTGTCCCTCGCACCTAGGCAGGAGTCCTGACGTCGCTGCACAAACACGTGTCTGGAAGGGCCCTCCCCATCGTAACTCGACAATATACCCCAGGTTCCGGCCGCAACTCGAGAAAAACCATGAGACTTCCCCCTCGCCGCGAGATGAGGCCCGATTCCCCTGCACTGCGTGCAGAGCAATTCCGTGATCCACATCAAACGTGAAAGGAGCCTTGATTTCCTTGATGGCACTCCAGAGAAAACCCAAGATCACTGTCTCAAGTCTAGAGGGATCCTGCGGTCACTGGAGGAACAAGAATGGGCTCCGTGGACCCCTAATCAACTCGAGATGAGAGCTTAGTCCCTGGCTTCAACTCAAGAGGAATACCAACTTTACACAAGCACCTCAAGAAGAGGCTTCTCTCAGCTACAGGTATATGAGACGGACAACTGAGTTTGTGGCCTCAAGTGGAATGGACACCGAGATGCTCTGACTCTTAGTAAGGCCGGATATCCCTACAGGGAATTGAATGCAGGCTCGTCTTGCATCTCCCAAGACGAAGGGATGTCTGAATCCCCTGTGGAGACCACAGAGAAAGACCTAGTTCTCCTCCTCATCGCGACCGGAGACCTCACATCTTTGAAAACTCAAGAGGTCCACGGAGATCAATGCTTCCAGAGGAGACGATGCCTGACTCCTCTTGAAAATAGATAGGAGTCCCAGGATCCCTGTGGCACGTGGAAAGGGATCCTGGGTCTCCCGCCTTACGTGGAGACGCGTCCCAATTGCCATGCCAAGACTCGAGGAGAATCCCGATGTGTCCCTCGAACCTATGCAGGAGTCCTGACGTCGCTGAACAAACACGTGTCTCGAAGGGCCCACCGAATCGTAACTCGAGAATATACCTCAGGTTCCGACCGCAACTCGAGAAAAACCATGAGACTTCCCCCTCGCCACGAGCTGAGGCCCGATTCCCCTGCACTGCGTGCAGAGCAATTCCGTGATCCACGTCAAACGTGATAGGAGCCTTGATTTCCATGATGGCACTCCAGTAAAAACCCAACATCACTGTCTCAAGTCTAGAGGGATCCTGAGGTCACTATAGCAACATGAAAGGGCTCTGTGGACCTCAAATAAACTCGAGATGAGAGCTTAGTCCCTGGCTTCGACTCAAGAGGAATACCAACTTTCCAAAATCACCTCAAGAGGAGGCTTCTCTCAGCTACAGGTATGTGAGAGGGACCCTGAGTTTGTGGCCTCAAGTGGAATGGACACCGAGATGCTCTGACTCGAAGTAAGGCCGGATATCCCTGCAGTGAATTGAATGCAGGCTCGTCTTGCATCTCCCAAGACGAAGGGATGTCTGAATCCCCTGTGGAGACCTCAGAGAAAGACCGAATTCTCCGCCTCATCGCGACCGGAGGCCTCACATCCTTTGAAAACTCGAGAGGTCCGCGGAGATCAATGCTTCCAAAGGAGACGATGCCTGACTCCTCTTGAAAATGGATAGGAGTCCCAGGATGCCTGTGGCACGTGGAAAGGGACCCTGGGTCTCCCGCCTCACGTGGAGACGCGACCCAATTGCCATGCCAAGACTCGAGGAGAATCCCGAGGTGTCCCTCGCCCCTAGGCAGGAGTCCTGACGTCGCTGAACAAACCCGTGTCTGGAAGGTCCCTCCCCGCCGTAACTCGAGAATATACCCCAGGTTCCGTCCGCAACTCGAGAAAAACCATGAGATTTCCCCGTCGCCGCGAGTTGAGGCCCGATTCCCCTGCACTGAATGCAGAGCAATTCCGTGTTCCACATGAAACGTGAAAGGAGCCTTGATTTCCTTGATGGCACTCCAGAGAAAACCCAAGATCACTGTATCAACTCTAGAGGGATGCTGAGGTCACTGGAGCAACACGAAATTTCCCCTTGGACCCCAAATCAACTCGAGATGAGAGCTTAGTCCCTGGCTTCCACTCAAGAGGAATACCAACTTTCCATAAGCACCTCAAGAGGAGGCTTCTCTCAGCTACAGGTATGTGAGAGGGACCCTGAGTTTGTGGCCTCAAGTGGAATGGACACCGAGATGCTCTGACTCGAAGTAAGGCCGGATATCCCTGCAGTGAATTGAATGCAGGCTCGTCTTGCATCTCCCAAGACGAAGGGATGTCTGAATCCCCTGTGGAGACCACAGAGAAAGACGTAGTCCTCCACCTCATCAAGACCGGAGGCCTCACATCCTTTGAAAACTCGAGAGGTCTGCGGAGATCAATGCTTCCAAAGGAGACGATGCCTGACTCTTCTTGAAAATGGATAGGAGTCCCACGATCCCTGTGGCACGTTGAAAGGGACCCTGGGTCTCCCGGCTCCCGTGGAGACGCGTCCCAATTGCCCTGCCAAGACTCGAGGAGAATCCCGAGGTGTCCCTCTCACCTAGGCAGGAGTCCGACGTCGCTGAACAAACACGTGTCTGGAAGGGCCCTCCCCGTCGTTACTCGAGAATATACCCCAGGTTCCGGCCGCAACTCGAGAAAAACCATGAGACTTCCCCCTCGCCGCGAGATGAGGCCCGATTCCCCTGCACTGCGTGTAGAGCAATTCCGTGTTCCACATCAAACGTGAAAGGAGCCTTGATTTCCTTGATGGCACTCCAGAGAAAACCCAAGATCACTGTCTCAAGTCTAGAGGGATCCTAAGGTCACTGGAGCAACACGAAAGGGCTCCGTGGACCCCAAATCAACTCGAGATGAGAGCTTAGTCCCTGGCTTCTACTCCAGAGGACTACCAACTTTCCACAAGCACCTCAAGAGGAGGCTTCTCTCAGCTACAGGTATGTGAGAGGGACCCTGAATTTGTGGCCTCAAGTGGAATGGACACCGAGATGCTCTGACTCGAAGTAAGGCCGGATATCCCTGCAGTGAATTGAATGCAGGCTCGTCTTGCATCTCCCAAGACGAAGGGTTGTCTGAATCCCCTGTGGAGACCACAGAGAAAGACCTAGTCCTCCGCCTCAACGCGACCTGAGGCCTCACATCCTTTGAAAACTCGAGAGGTCCGCGGAGATCAATGCTTCCAAAGGAGACGATGCCTGACTCCTCTTGAAAATGGATAGGAGTCCCAGGATCCCTGTGGCACGTTGAAAGGGACACTGGGTCTCCCGCCTCACGTGGAGACGCGTCCCAATTGCCATGCCAAGACTCGAGGAGAATCCCGAGGTGTCCCTCTCCCCTAGGCAGGAGTCCTGACGTCGCTGAACAAACACGTGTCTGGAAGGGCCCTCCCCGTCATAACTCGTGAATATACCCCAGGTTCCGGCCGCAACTCGAGAAAAACCATGAGATTTCCCACTCGCCGCGAGTTGAGGCCCGATTCCCCTGCACTGCATGCAGAACAATTCCGTGTTCCACATCAAACGTGAAAGGAGCCTTGATTTCCTTGATGGCACTCCAGAGAAAACCCAAGATCACTGTCTCAAGTCTAGAGGGATCCTGAGGTCACTGGAGCAACACGAAATTTCCCCTTCGACCCCAAATCAACTGGAGATGAGAGCTTAGTCCCTGGCTTCGACTCAAGAGGAATACCAAGTTTCCACAAGCACCTCAAGAGTAAGCTTCTCTCAGTTACAGGTATGTGAGAGGGACCCTGAGTTTGTGGCCTCAAGTGGAATGGACACCGAAATGCTCTGACACGAAGTAAGGCCGGATATCCCTGCAGTGAATTGAATGCAGGCTCGTCTTGCATCTCCCAAGAAGAAGGGATGTCTGAATCCCTTGTGGAGACCACAGAGAAAGACCTAGTTCTCTGCCTCATCGTGGCCGGTGGCCTCACATCCTTTGAAAACTCGAGAGGTCCGCGGAGATCAATGCTTCCAAAGGAGACGAAGTCTGACTCCTCTTGAAAATGGATAGGAGTTCCAGGACTCCTGTGTAACTTGGAAAGGGACCCTGGGTCTCCCGCCTCACGTGGAGACGCGTCCAAATTGCCATGCCAAGACTCGAAGAGAATCCCGAGGTGTCCCTAGCACCTAGGCAGGAGTCCTGACGTCGCTGAACAAACACGTGTCTGGAAGGGCCCTCCCCGTCGTAACTCGAGAATATACCCCAGGGTCCGTCCACAACTCGAGAAAAGCCATGAGACTTCCCATTCGCCCCGAGATGAGGCCCGATTCCCCTGCACTGTGTGCAGAGCAATTCCGTGTTCCCAATCAAACGTGAAAGGAGCCTTGATTTCCTTGATGGCACTCCAGAGAAAACCCAAGATCACTGTTTCAAGTCTAGAGGGATCCTGAGGTCACTGTAGCAACAGGAAAGTGTTCCGTGGACCCCAAATCAACTGGAGATGAGAGCTTAGTCCCTGGCTTCGACTCAAGAGAAATACCAACTTTCCACAAGCACCTCAAGAGGAGGCTTCTCTCAACTACAGGTATGTGAGAGGACCCTGAGTTTGTGGCCTCAAGTGGAATGGACATCGAGATGCTCTGACACGAAGTAAGGTTGGATATCCCTGCAGTGAATTGAATGCAGGCTCGTCTTGCATCTCCCAAGATGAAGTGATGTCTGAACCCCCTGTGGAGACCACAGAGAATGTCCTAGTTCTCCGCTTCATCGCGACCGGAGGCCTCATATCCTTTGAAAACTCGAGAGGTCCGCGGAGATCAATGCTTCCAAAGGAGAGGATGCCTGACTCTTCTTGAAAATGGATAGGAGTCCCAGGATCCCTTTGGCACGTGGAAAGGGACACTGGGTCTTCCGCCTCACGTGGAGACGCGTCCCAATTGCCATGCCAATACTCGAGGAGAATCCCGAGGTGTCCCTCGCACCTCGGCAGGAGTCCTGACGTCGCTGAACAAACACGTGTCTGGAAGGGCCCTCACCATCGTAACTCGAGAATATACCCCAGGTTCCGGCCGCAACTCGAGAAAAACCATGAGACTTCCCCCTCGCCACGAGATGAGGCCCGATTCCCCTGCACTGCGTGCAGAGCAATTCCGTGTTCCACTTCAAACGTTAAAGGAGCCTTGATTTCCTTGATGGCACTCAGAGAAAACCCAAGATCACTGTCTCAAGTCTAGAGGGATCCTGAGGTCACTGGAGCAACACGAAAAGGCTCCGTGCACCCCAAATCAACTCGAGATGAGAGATTAGTCCCTGGCTTCGAGTTAAGAGAAATACCAACTTTTCACAAGCACCTCAAGAGGAGGTTTGTCTCACCTACAGGTATGCGAGAGGGATCCTGAGTGTGTGGCCTAAAGTGGAATGGACACCGAGATGCTCTGACTTGAAGTAAGGCCGGATATCCCTGCAGTGAATTGAATGCAGGCTCGTCTTGCATCTCCCAAGACGAAGGGATGTCTGAATCCCCTGTGGAGACCACAGAGAAAGACCTAGTCCTCCGCCTCAACGCGACCGGAGGCCTCACATCCTTTCAAAACTGGAGAGGTCCGCGGAGATCAATGCTTCCAAAGGAGACGATGCCTGACTCCTCTTGAAAATGGATAGGAGTCCCAGGATCCCTGTGGCACGTGGAAAGGGACCCTGGGTCTCCCGCCTCACGTGGAGACGCGTCCCAATTGCCATGCCAGGACTCGAGGAGAATCCCGAGGTGTCCCTCACACCTAGGCAGGAGTCCTTAGGTCGCTGAACAAACACGTGTCTGGAAGGGCCCTCCCCGTCGTAACTCGAGAATATACCCCAGGTTCCGGCCGCAACTCGAGAAAAACCATGAGACTTCCCCCTCGCCGCGAGATGAGGCCCGATTCCCCTGCACTGCGTGCAGAGCAGTTCCGTGTTCCACATCAAACGTGAAAGGAGCCTTGATTTCCTTGATGACACTCCAGAGAAAACCCAAGATCACTGTCTCAAGTCTAGAGGGATCCTGAGGTCACTGGAGCAACACGAAAGGGCTGCGTCGACCCCAAATCAACTCGAGATGAGAGCTTAGTCCCTGGCTTCGACTCAAGAGGAATACCAACTTTCCACAAGCACCTCAAGAGGAGGCTTCTCTCAGCAACAGGTATGTGAGAGGGACCCTGAGTTTGTGGCCTCAAGTGTAATGGACACCGAGATGCTCTGACTCTTAGTAAGGCCGGATATCCCTACAGGGAATTGAATGCAGGCTCGTCTTGCATCTCCCAAGACGAAGGGATGTCTGAATCCCCTGTGGAGACCACAGAGAAAGACCTAGTTCTCCGCCTCATCGCGACCGGAGGCCTCACATCTTTGAAAACTCAAGAGGTCCACGGAGATCAATGCTTCCAGAGGAGACGATGCCTGACTCCTCTTGAAATTGGATAGGAGTCCCAAGATCCCTGTGGCACGTGGAAAGGGATCCTGGGTCTCCCGCCTCACGTGGAGACGCGTCCCAATTGCCATGCCAAGACTCGAGGAGAATCCCGATGTGTCCCTCGAACCTAGGCAGGAGTCCTGACGTCGCTGCACAAACACGTGTCTCGAAGGGCCCACCGCATCGTAACTCGAGAATATACCCCAGGTTCCGAACGCAACTCGAGAAAAAGCATGAGACTTCCCCCTCGCCACGAGCTGAGGCCCGATTCCCCTGCACTGCGTGCAGAGCAATTCCGTGATCCACGTCAAACGTGATAGGAGCCTTGATTTCCATGATGGCACTCCAGAAAAAACCCAAGATCACTGTCTCAAGTCTAGAGGGATCCTGAGGTCACTGTAGCAACATGAAAGGGCTCTGTGGACCTCAAATAAACTCGAGATGAGAGCTTAGTCCCTGGCATCGACTCAAGAGGAATACCAACTTTCCAAAATCACCTCAAGAGGAGGCTTCTCTCAGCTACAGGTATGTGAGAGGAACCCAGAGTTGGTGGCCTCAAATGGAATGGACACCGAGATGCACTGAATCGAAGTAAGGCTGAATATCCCTGCAGTGAATTGAATGCAGGCTCGTCTTGCATCTCCCAAGACGAAGGGATGTCTGAATCCCCTGTGGAGACCACAGAGAAAGACCTAGTTCTATGCCTGATCGCGACCGGAGGCCTCACATCTTTGAAAACTCAAGAGGTCCACGGAGATCAATGCTTCCAGAGGACACGATGCCTGACTCCTCTTGAAATGGAAAGGAGTCCCAGTATCCCATGGCACTTGGAAAGGGACCCTGGGTCTCCCGCCTCATGTGGAGACGCGTCCCTATAGCCTTGCCAAGACTCGAGGAGAATCCCGAGGTGTCCCGCGCACCTAGGCAGGAGTCCTGATGTCGCTGAACAAACACGTGTCTGGAAGGGCCCTCCCCGTCGTAACTCGAGAATATACCCCAAGTTCAGGCCGCAACTTGAGAAAAACCATGAGACATCCCCCTCGGCGCGAGATGAGGCCCGATTCCCCTGCACTGCGTGCAGAGCAATTCCGTGTTCCACATCAAACGAGAAAGGACCCTTGATTTCCTTGTTGGCACTACAGCGAAAACCCAAGTCACTGTCTCAAGTCTAGAGGGATCCTGAGGTCACTGTACCAACACAAAAGGGCTCCGTGGACCCCAAATCAACTCGAGATGAGAGCTTAGTCACTGGCTTCGACTCAAGAGGAATACCAACTTTCCACAAGCACCTGAAGAGGAGGCTTCTCGCAGCGACAGGTATGTGAGAGGGCCCCTGAGTTTGTGGCCTCAAGTGGACTGGACACCGAGATGCTCTGACTCGAAGTAAGGCCGGATATCCCTGCAGTGAATTGAATGCAGGCTCGTCTTGCATCTCCCAAGACGAAGGGATGTCTGAATCCCCTGTGGAGACCACAGAGAAAGACCTAGTCCTCCGCCTCTTCGCGACCGGAGGCCTCACATCCTTTGAAAACTCGAGAGGTCCGCGGAGATCAATGCTTCCAAAGGAGACGATGCCTGACTCCTCTTGAAAATGGATAGGAGTCCCAAGATCCCTGTGGCACGTGCAAAGGGACCCTGGGTCTCCCGCCTCACGTGGAGACGCGTCCCAATTGCCATGCCAAGACTCGAGGAGAATCCCGAGGTGTCCCTCACACCTAGGCAGGAGTCCTGACGTCGCTGAACAAACACGTGTCTGGAAGGGCCCTCCCCATCGTAACTCGAGAATATACCCCAGGTTCCGGCCGCAACTCGAGAAAAACCATGAGAATTCCCCCTCGCCGCGACATGAGGCCCGATTCCCCTGCACGGCGTGCAGAGCAATTCCGTGTTCCACATCAAACGTGAAAGGAGCCTTGATTTCCTTGATGGCACTCCAGAGAAAACCCAAGATCACTGTCTCAAGTCTAGAGGGATCCTGAGGTCACTGGAGCAACACGAAATTTCTCCGTGGACCCCAAATCAACTCGAAATGAGAGCTTAGTCCCTAGCTTCGACGCAAGAGGAATACCAACTTTCCACAAGCACCTCAAGAGGAGGCTTCTCTCAACTACAGGTATGTGAGAGGACCCTGAGTTTGTGGCCTCAAGTGGAATGGACATCGAGATGCTCTGACTCGAAGTAAGGCCGGATATCCCTGCAGTGAATTGAATGCAGGCTCGTCTTGCATCTCCCAAGATGAAGTGATGTCTGAACCCCCTGTGGAGACCACAGAGAAAGACCTAGTCCTCCGCCTCAACGCGACCGGAGGCCTCACATCCTTTGAAAACTCGAGAGGTCCGCGGAGATCAATGCTTCCAAAGGAGACGATGCCTGACTCCTCTTGAAAATGGATAGGAGTCCCAGGATCCCTGTGGCACGTGGAAAGGGACCCTGGGTCTCCCGCCTCACATGGAGATGCGTCCCAATTGCCATGCCAAGACTCGAGGAGAATCCCGAGGTGTCCCTCGCACCTAGGCAGGAGTCCTGACGTCGCTGAACAAACCCGTGTCTGGAAGGGCCCTCCCCGTCGTAACTCGAGAATATACACCAGGTTCCGGCCGCAACTCGAGAAAAGCTATGAGACTTCCCCCTCGCCGCGAGATGAGCCCCGATTCCCCTGCACTGCATGCAGAGCAATTCCGTGTTCCACATCAAACGTGAAAGGAGCCTTGATTTCCTTGATGGCACTCCAGAGAAAACCCAAGATCACTGTCTCAAGTCTAGAGGGATCCTGAGGTCACTGGAGCAACACGAAAGGGCTCCGTGGACCCCAAATCAACTCGAGATGAGAGCTTAGTCCCTGGCTTCGACTCAAGAGGAATACCAACTTTCCACAAGCACCTCAAGAGGAGGC